>NC_044033.1:198126954-198846164 GCF_901765095.1 Microcaecilia unicolor | reverse complement strand
AACATACCCCCTCCCCTGCATACTTTTTAAATAGAAGACCTGCTATTTAAAAAGTATGCAGGATGGACAGTTGTTGGGAGTTTTTGGCTGGTGGGGCTTGGGGATCCTTGCCAGCCACATCAGAGGTGTGCTGCTACTGGGTGGGCCTGAGCCCAAAGTGGGTGGGCCTGGGCCCACCTGGGCCCACCCTTGGCTACGCCACTGCCCCAAGCACACATGAAGCAGGCATGGCTACCCACTACTCCAACCTACCCTAAGTGCACATGAATCAGGCATGTCAGACAAGCTACCCACTGCTCCAACCCACCCTAAGCACACATGAATTAGGCATGCCAATCTGCCCACTGCTCCAACCCACCCCAAGTGCCCCAATCACACATGAATCAGGAGTGCCAGACAGGGCACCCACTGCTCCAATTCACCCCATTCCACAAGCACATGTGAAACAGAAGCACTGTACAGCCTTCTGCTGATCTAACCTGTGCAAGCAAACCACAAGGGCCATGCAATGACAGAGACTCCACAAACATGACCCACCATCAAGCTCTGTAGATTGCCATTGACCCCAGCCTCTGGACATCATCCACCCCAAAGGCACCACTATGACCAGATTTCCTATGTGACCCTGATCTGTGGCAGGGGTAAAAAAGAGATTCACATTTTGCAGAGCAGTAAACCACCATAAGAATCTCTCTATCCATCTGGTGGATTTTCCTCTTCACATCTCCAAGATCACAACCATCCTCCGCCTGGTCAGCGAGGATTCTGCTGTCTGAGTCACAGGCCTTGATATTCCAGTAAATTATATCAATTTGGGGCTTTATGGAGGGGATGGGATAGGAAGATCTTCCTCTGGATCTTTTCCCCTTTGCCTGTATTTCCATAACCTTTCTTCTGACGTAATTTTCATCCTGTCTTTCCATGCATCCAGACCATACTGCTTCTCTTTCCCTCATCTTTCCTGTGCTCTCAGCCACCTCCAGCTTCAGGCTGCTCGCAGATTTCCTCTCTTTCTTTCTCTCCTACCCTCCAGAACCGGATTAACCAATATGTCATTAGAGTTTCTGAAGAGCTGGTTCTACCACTAGGAGAACTGGGCATTCACCCAGGGGTCCAGTATTTAGAGGTAGCAAAGAAAGAGCTGGGTGGAGCAGCATGGTTGGCGGTGATTCCTAGGCCATGCCAGTTGATGACAGAAGAGTCAGCTGGCCCTCATCCCTTTGGGATTTGCACAGTTAAACTGTTTCAGGGAGTGTCCAGTGCCCTGCAAATGTAATCTCTTTCCCTTCCCTTCAGCTTCAATCCATCTGTCTTTCTGTCTTTTATTTTATACTTGCTCTATACTCTCAGTCCTCAAGGGCCACTAATCAGTCAGGTTCTTAGGATATCTTTTATGAATATGCATGAGATAGATTTCCATGCCTACTACTTTCCTTATGCAAATATCTCTCATGCATATTCATGAGGGAAATCCTGAAAACCTGATCCATTGGAGCTCTGTTCTATGGTTTAGTTCTCTGACTGATGTTAGGGGTGGGTGGGTGCAGTTATAATGTTTAGATGAGAAAGAGGAATATTAGAAATTCACTTGAACTCTAGTGACTAAAGAAAGCCAGAAGGAGCATCCCATATTTCATGTCTGAGGGTGCTACCGTATTCCAAGGGACCTTCATACCCACATGGGTTCGTGGAACATAAGGAAGATTTTGGGGTGATGGGGTAGCCAGTATGACAGAGCAGTGAACAATAAGGAACTTTTAGTCTGATGTCTTAAGAAACCTTCAAACTGCTTGGGGCTCTGAAGAAGACCTGCTCTTCAGCTGTCTGTGCTGTATTCATGTTTCACGTATATTGTTGTGATGTTTGCTTGGGGCTCTGATGGAGATCTGCTCTTCAGCTGTCTGTGCTGTATTCATGTTTCACATATATCATTGTGATGTTTGCTTGAGGCTCTGAAGGAGATCTGCTCTTCAGCTGTCCGTGCTGTATTCATGCTTTATAGCGTGATACCCACATGGTAAAGAAAGGACTGTAATGATGATTAGCACAGCAGTGCCTCAGATTTATCTGTATTTCTCATTATCTTGTGTTTCTATAACATGCCTGATGGGACAATAACTAGCAGTGAGCAAAACCTGATTACAATATATGAATGAACAAAGAAATGATGGAGCCAGCAAAACAGCAGCTCTCAGAAGCACTAATTCCCTTTAATTTCAAATCAGAAGGAAAATGATTATTTTAGTGGTTCTGCTCATCAAAACTTTTAAATGAATAATCTGAGAACACAATGCCTCTCTCTGTATCCTTATTCTTTAAATAAGCACCAAAGTTAGTAAAATGGATTTGTCTTGGCATTTTGTAAGAAACCCCAGATGGGAATCGATAAGAGGGGCCTAAGGCAACTGTAGCCATGAGTCAGGATTTTGGGGCGTCCTTGTCTGTTGCATCTCCTGCAAAAGTCCATGGCTTTAAAGATGAGGCATATGTGTCTTGATATAACAGAGGGGTCAGTGTAACGAGAGGGTACAGGGTAGAGAATGACATGGGGATGGGGAACTGCAGTAACAGAGCTCGCGGGGATGGGGCGGGGACAGATCCCACGGGGACAGGGTGGGGACAGGGACAGAGCTCACGGGGATGGGGCGGGGACAGATCCCATGGGGTCAGGATGGGGACGGGGACAGAGCTCGCAGGGATGGGGCGGGGACAGATCCCACGGGGACGGGGTGGGGATGGGGACAGAGCTTGCGGGGATGGGGCGGGGATGGGGACAGAGCCCTCAGGGACGGGGATAAACTTTGTCCCTGTGTCATTCTCTAGTACAGGGCTAGGAGTGCTCTGTTCTGAGAACGTGTTGAGCTGCAGTTTTTGCATGACCTTCTTTTCAGGGTGAGAAGTATAAAGAGATTTAATAGCTCTGTGTGGAAAGATTCTTGGGTGGAATACATGCCCTGCAGTAATGGCTGCTTGACAAGTCACTTTTCCTTGGGTTTGTTTGTTTTTTTAAACCCAACTGTTGGAAAGCCAAGTTTTTCTGAGCTTTTCTGATGATGCCATTTATTTAATTAACAGGTTCCATTTCCTGATTACTGCTGTGCCTTGGTGTTTCAGAGCTGTCATGCTCCCTAGTTTCAGGAGGAAGACTTTTGGCCAGTCCTGGTTTTGGACTCGCATCCCAGACTGGTGTGGAATTTGTAGTCCCTGGTTTTAACCATTGAAATCAAGGCTCCAGGTTTCACGATGCACCAGAATTAAGGGCTGTTGGAAATCCAGGAATAGAATGTTGCCTTGTGTCATGAAGTCGTATCTATTTTGATAAGAAAGACATTTGAGCTAAAAATAGATCCAGGAATGGTCTTAAATCTCCCTCCTGGGTAACTTGGAAACTCAGTAGGAGGGGATGGAGTGTTAGTCATTGTTGGGACTGTAAGGGACATGGGGTGACAAGTGATAGGAGGGTTGGGGGTGATGGTTTTATTGGGGGTGTAGAGGACATAGGGTGAGGCACGAAGGAGGGCATGGGGCGAGGAGAGATAGGAAGGGGCAGGGTGATGGTTTCACTGGGGGTGTAGGGGACACAGGGTGAGGAGTGATAGGAGAAGTGTGGTGATGGTTATTAGACACAGGGTGAGATGTGAGGCAGACCTATATGAGACAAGGTGGGGAATAGAGGGGGACAGAAAGAGAAATGCATGGGACAGGGAGATGGTGTGAGGGAGGGAAAGGGACATATATCATGTGGGGAGGGAGTACAGAGAGAAAAACACTGCATGGAATGAGAGAAATTTCTATATAATGATGGAGGAGAATGGGACTGTACCTGAGATGGGGAAGATAGGATGGATGGGAATGGGGGATGGCATAGAAAAGAGACTGGAGCCAAAGGAGGGAGGGTATGACAGGGAAGGATGACAAACAGAGAAAAGCAAATGAGGTCAGGAAGGGGGTGAGTTAGGGAGAAAGACAAATGGAGTGTGGTGGACTGGGGTGAGGTGAGATGGAGAAAAAAGAGGGAACAGAAGAACTGGGGAGAAAGTGAGAGAGAAGGAGGGAATGACAGAAGGAAGAAGGAGGGATAGATCAAAGTCAGAAAGAGATGTAGGAGATGAAATGAAGCAAACCAGAGGGAGATGCAACAGAAAATAGAAGAATATAAAACTAGAAACAAGAAGAAGCAGAAAATAGACCAAAACCCAATAGAAAAATAAAATACCCAAAACAGGTAACAAATTTGATTTTGAATCTATTGACTGGAATATGTCAGCACTGGCAATGCATATCTTTCATAGTAGGGAAGGGAAATGCATTTCTGTTTCTCTTTCTCCAGAAGTGAAGTACTTTAGACGTCTGACCTGCTCTGCTTTCCCAGTAGGAGGTGTCTCAGTATTCTAGAGGCTGGTGGAACAGGATTTTAGACGTTAGTGCTGTTTCAGTATGGAAGGTTTTCTATCTATTGTAGCAGGTGATTCCCAAATCTGCTCCTGGAGGCACCTCAGCCAGTCACGTTTTCAGGAAATCCACAATGAATATTCATGAGATAGATTTGCATGCAGTGCAGGCCATGCATGCAAATCTCTCTCTTGAATATTCATCGTGGATATCCTGAAAACCTGGTCTGGGAAACACTGCCCTACGATATTGTGTCAGTCCCCGTCCTTTCCACACCCTCTGGCCTCATCTCTCTGTAGTTACTGAGATGTTAGCAGCAGTGTTGCCAGGTGGGCGGTTTTACCGCCCAATTGGGCGGTTTTCCGCGACCCGCCGTGGGAAACTTTTGCCCGCGGCGGGTTGCGGTTTTTTGGGCGGCTTTTTGGGTTTCTGTGCGGTTTTTTGGGCGGCTTTTTGCCTTTTTCGGCCGCGGGGGGCGGGGTTAGTGACGTTTTTTGGGCGGGGTTAGTGACGTTTTGGGCGGGCCGATGATGTGGGAGGCGGGGCCGATGACGTGGGAGGCGGGGCCGATGACGGGGAGGCGTGGCCGATGACGTGGGAGGCGGGGCCGGTGACGGCGGGGCCGGTGACGGCGGGGGCGGGGCCGATGACAGCGGGGGCGGGGGTGATGACGCGGGGGTGGGGGTGTCAGGGGCGGGGTTTGTGTTTGGGCGGGTTTTGGGCTGGTTTTTGGGCTGGATTGGGCTAGAAAAAAATTTTCCACCTGGCAACCCTGGTTAGCAGTACTGCAGTAGCCTAGTGACATCTCAGACCTTGTAATTCCCTTCAGCCGAGAGAGGAGGGCTGAGGTAATTGCTTTAGATAGGAAGACAAATGATAGCGGACAGTCAGATCCTGAAGTGGTTTTTGCCCATTCTTAGGAAATCCAATTAGTCCTACCATAATCACTTTAAGAAGCAAAAGATTCCTCCGACAAGCCTGTTCTTTCATTAAGCAAAGGAGTTATTTTCCTGGCTACATCTCTCTCCAGCAGCTCCTCAAAGAAATCGGAGTCTGATAAATCCATCCAGATGGATTCGGGCTTAGTCTCCATCGTACCTATGAGTATTGGAGCTCTGCTGGATGTATGTAGTGCTATACAAAGGTGATACCCAACAGGGTGACTTTAGCTGACAATTATATGTGTGATTCATTAAAAGAATGTCATATATGATGCATGTGTGTAAGGTGACAACCTTACACATGTTAGGAATTCATAGGAAAGGGATAGAAAATAAGACCAAGATCTAATGCCTCAGTATTGCTCCATGGTGAACCCTCACCTTCTGTACAATTCTGGTCGCTGCATCTCAAAAAAAGATAAAGTGAAACTGGAGTAGGTACAGAAAAGGGCAGCCAAAATGATAACAACAAAACACAACAAAACTCAAGTACGTAATGGACATTACTGAAACTCAACTCTTCCATTGTACAGCTCCCTAATGTGACAGTGCTACATGAACTCTATCCTATCACAACATTACCTTGTATTTGTTCACCGGAGACTTCAAAGCCTCTCCGGTACTATGTAAGCCACATTGAGCCTGCAAATAGTTGGGAAAATGTGGGATACAAATGTACCAAATAAATGAATAAATAAAGGGGATGGAACTCCTCTCATATGCGAAGTTAAGGCTCTTCAGCTTGGAAAAGAGACTGATGAGGGGAGATATGATTGAGGTCTACAAAATCCTGAGTGGTGTAGAATGAGTAGATTGAGTTTTTACTCATTCTAAAAGTACAAAGACTAGAGGACACTCGAGGAAGTTACATGGAAATACTTTTAAAACAAATAGGAGGAAATATTTTTTTACTCAAATAATACTTAAGCTCTGGAACTTGCTGCTGGAGGATGTGGTAACAGTGGTTAGTGTATCTGGGTTTTAAAAAGATTTGGACAAGTTCATAAGAACATAAGAGTAGCCACACTGGGTCAGACCAATGGTCCATCTAGCCCAGTATCCTGCTTTCCAAACAGTGGCAGAAACCCAGTTAGCAGCAACATTCCAGAACCCTAAAGAGTAACAACATTCTAGAATCTCCAAGAATAGCAAGATTCCATGTAGAACCCCAAAGAGTAGCAACATTCCAGAACCTTAAAGAGTAACAAGATTCTGGAATCCCCAAGAATAGCAAGATTCCATGTAGAACCCCAAAGAGTAGCAACATTCCATGCTACCAATCCCGGGGCAAGCAGTGGCTTCCCCTCAATAGCAGACGAGATACGCTAACCTCTGTTACCACATCCTCCTGCAAAGAGTTCCAGAGCTTAACTATTCGTTGAGTGAAAAAACATTTTCTCCTATTTGTTTTAAAAGTATTTCCATAAAACTTCCTTGAGTGTCCCCTAGTCTTTGTACTTTTGGAATGAGTAAAAAGTCGATTTACTTCTACACCACTCAGGATTTTGTAGACAAAGAGTTCCTAGAGGAAAGGTCCATAGTCTGCTATTGAGACAGACATGGGAAAACCACTGCTTGCCCTGGGATTGGTAGCATGGAATGTTGCTACTCTCTGGGATTCTATAATTATGTTATTCTTTGGGAATCTGCATGGAATCTCGCTATGTTTATGTTTATTAAAATTTGATGGATTGCTTTTTTTAAACTCGTAAGTCAAAGCGATTTACAATTAAAAGAAAATTAAAAAATTAAAATAGGAAAGGAACACAATCAAACCAGAAACCGATCGCACATACTATATTGAACTGCACCAGCCACCTGCTACCCCCAGTGACTTACTGAGAAAACAATTTGGTGAAAAGGTGAGTCTTTAACTTAATCTTCCGCAACCTGGTACAATCATTGGTACTCAGCCACTTGGACTACTGTAATTCACTCTACGCCGGCTGTAAAGAGCAAATACTCAAAAAACTCCAGACAGCTCAAAACACGGCAGCCAGACTAATATTCGGCAAATCAAAATACGAAAGTGCAAAACCCTTATGAGAAAAACTACACTGGCTCCCACTCAAAGAACGCATCACATTTAAACTCTGTACTTTAGTCCATAAAATCATCCATGGTGACGCCCCAGCCTACATGTCAGACCTAATAGAACTTCCACCCAGGAACGCAAAAAAATCTTCTTGCACTTTTCTCAACCTTCATCCACCAACTTGCAAAGGCCTGAAATACAAATTAATGCACGCATCTACCTTCTCCTATATGAGCACGCAGCTCTGGAACGCGTTGCCACGCAACTTGAGAACTGTCTATGAACTGACAAACTTCCGCAAACTATTGAAAACCTATCTCTTCGACAAGATATACAACAAAGAGCAACACATGTAACTGTATAACCTCTGACTTATCCAGAAATGCTTTATACTATCTTTTGCTTTATTACTATCATTTAATCCAAAACTCTCTGTTAATAATAAATGTATGTTCCCCTCTATTTCCCATATCCACGATGAATTGTAAGCCACATTGTGGGATACAAATGCAATAAATAAATAAATAAATCTCTGGGATTTTGGCCAGGTTAACCACATAAAAGTCAGTCCTATCTTTATGCCCAGCTCCAGAAACCCGAAAATGCAATATGGCCCAGCATCGAATTTCCAGGTTTAATACACTGATCACCGCTGGCTGAATATTGTGCCTCGTGCGTTTTATCCTGGCAGCTAACTTCAGGCATCCTTTTGAGAATTACCCCTAAACACCAGAATTTTACAGGCGACGTCTGGGTGGACCGTGGGCAGGATTTACACTTAAACGTGTAACTTATAGATTACTTATAGGTGTAACATGGTTACCCTGAAAGTAGCTGCCTCTGTTTCTTTCTAGAATTACCCCTAAGTGCGTATCCAAAGCAGCTCCCTGACGTCAGTGGAATCTTTTATTCCATGCACTGTGCATCCAGGAAATCCCTTCTCTCAGCAGTTTACAGTAAAACATTCATCAATAACCCAGAATTTGAACCCTGCTTTCCACTGGCTCTCAGCCTGATGCTCTGACCGACGCTGGGTGCACATCCCAGCTCTCAGGGCAGAAGAATCTCAGACTTGTCCTCCACTCACGCTGGGGTTTTCCTTCCTTCCTGGGCTATGTTTCTCCCCTTGGGTTTAGTAGAGAACCCTTTTCCCAGGATGTGGGGTGCTTTTTATTTTGGGGGAGATTCTGAAAGATCTCCTTTTTCCCTCGGATGCAAACTTGGGAAATGTGTCTGGCCAAAGGAGAAGAGGCAACTTGAATATAATTCTTAAAATGACAAACTGCAGCAAGGGACTCTAACAAGACGATCCCTTTGTTCTGGTGCTACTCCATCTTGACTCTAGTTAAATCCCATTTCTGGCCCGGTTGCGGGATCTCACAGATTTTGCTGTTGTTTGATGTCTTTCCCTCAAGATTACACACAGTTTTTACTGCTCATTCTTCGCCTTTCTCTGGCAGCATCTCATCTTGGTTTGGGTTTTCATTCATTTCTTCTCAGGATTTCCATGGCACTCTCTCCCTTTCTCCCTCTGCTACAGAGGGATCTCTCAACCAAGTTGGCTCAGAAAGTTACTTGGGTAGCACTAGACAAGGAGCTGAATGAAGTGAACCTTACGGTCTCAGTATATTTTGGGAATTTACACTTGGCTGACAAGTAAACCCTGTAAAGTCTGTGGGAACTGCCCCACATTGCCCAGGGCTCCAAGCTGCAGTTACCTGGATCACTGGCACGGAGGGGTAGGATTGGTCTCCTGGGGGATCGAAGCCCCATATCATAGTGCTAAATCCCCTCAGGTAGTATTTCATGCTGGCCTGAAGGAGCCTCTCTTGCGGGTGGAAAGTGTTGGTTTGATAGGACTGGCATATGCAACATCAGACAACAGAATACATATAGGTCCATGAACATCTCCCCCCCCCACCCCACCCCCCAAAGATCATTGCCTAGATGGGAACCAGGTGAGTTGTGCCTTTTGGTCAGTACTGGGAGGTAGAGGGTGGGGCTCAGATCTCAAGGTCCAGAGCAGAAGGATGTTCTATGTAAGTTTTTCAATAAATAAAGTTTGCAAAATTAGTTTGCGGGTGTTGCCCCAGAACTGAGTATTTATGCAAATGGGAACCTCAAATCTCCAGATAGGGAAAAATACAAACGTATTGAACCACCATTATCTGATTAGGAGTCCATTAATATCCAGTAAGGACGAAAAGAGGGGAAAACCAATCATACGCAAAAACTCACTATTAAGTGAGAAAAACGCATGATTTAAAACCCACCCTATGTAATTTTTTAACATGTTTCTTGAATACTTTAGCAGAAGGAGAACAGAGAGGGAGGGTCAGAAATGGTCCAGTTGCCCAGGTTCACCTTTTAACCCAAATGTGGTCTTAATGTATGAATTCCAGTTCTGAGCATCACTTTGTCTCTTGGCAGGCTTCCTCTGAAAGCTTAGTGAAAGGGAGAGGGAAATGGATGAGACCAGCCAGAGGAGTTCCTGGGTTGGGGGTGGTGGTGGGGGGGACGACACCGACTCCACCGACTCCACTTAACCATTCAGAACTGATGATAGATTTGGTAAATTTGAGGGGGGGGGGGGTGGAGAAATACTTCCCACCTGGAAATGGGTCTAATCTCAGTGTCAGTCAAATGTTTGGCTCATGGGTGGGGGTCAAGGTTATCCTGGGAGGTAGACATCCTTAACACCCCCCAGCCTACGTAACACAGGGCTCAGGATTCCATCACGTATGGTCACCTTCTTGGTCCAGTCTAATTAAAGGTCTCCCACTGGCCGAGGATGGGGAATGAGTTCAGGTTAAGGACCTCAGGGAGTCGGGAACCTCTGTGGAAAATTCAGGATCAGACTCTGTGGGATCAGCTGGAAAGGCTGCAAGGTCTCCCCCCATAAATTGTTTAGCTGGGGGTGTGTGTATATCTGTGTGTGTGCGCAAGTGAGTGGATGTGTACATTGCCTGTGCTGTATCTGTCCTCTGTGTGTGTTCACTGCCTGTGCTCTGCCTGTTCTGTGTGTATTTGGGAAGCATGTGCATGTGTGTGTGTGTTCACTGCCTGTGTTGTGTCCGTGCTACAGACAATTGATAACCCGCCCCCCCACACTGTTTCTATCTCCCTATAATCTTCCACACCTTCTTAGATCACTGCCCCGCAGTTTCTAAATCCAGTACTGAGCGCAGCACATACACATCCCAGATGCCTGGCACTGAACCAGGCTGCAGAACACTGAGGAGAGAAACACAGCCTATAATTCACCGGGACAGCCCCAGGCAGGGCGATCTGGTGCTTTTATTCCGAGCTTCACTGTCAACTATCCAGTCTAAAACCTTTTATTCGGCCAACGCTGGCTCCAAGAAACTGACTCAGCAGAATACTCCCGCAGCCCGCAGAGTTCTGCGCCCAGCGCCGAGGAGTGGGTGCCAAAGAAAGGGGGAGGTGCCTTCGCAGACGGGTGAATGTGCTGCTGCAGCTGAGGTCTCTGGGCATCCGGCCCATGGCACAGTGTCATAAGCACAAAGAGTCATCAGGACCCCCCCCCTCCCCCAGCATCACATGGCACAGAGCTGGATTACAGAGGTAGGGGCAGGTGAAGTAGCCATCTAAGGGGAGATTCAAGAAATAATGCCAAGAATTAAGCGCTGAAACTATGCGGACTAAGCCCCAATTCTAGAACAGGAGCTGCAGACTGGAGCGTAAGGCGTGAGCATTTCTGCCCTGTCCTAGGCTGGTTCATAGGTGAGAATATTCTGTAACTTATGTGATGTGTCTCCATTGCCTTCTCACTATGGCCAAGTTACCCATTCCAGGAGGGAGACATGTTGGTCAGTCCTGGCTTTCTGTCAAACCTCATCCTGTTGCATTATGGGATCTGCAGCACTGATTGCAATGGCTAGAATCATGGATTACAAATCCCATACTGCTTTGGGATGTAAACAGGGCCGCCGAGAGGGGGCGCAGGGGAGACAAAATTCCTGGGCCTGGGCCTCCAAGGGGGGCCCAGCGCCGCAGTCCCCTCCACCCGCCCCCCTCCGTCCACCACCGGGGCCGTGCCCCCCCCATGAATTCAAATCATAGCGCCTGACCTCAACCTCGCTCCGTGTGAAAGAAGCGCAGCAGCGGCAGTCTGCAGATCGCTTCCCTTCAGGCCTTCCCTCCCTGTGTCCCACCCTCGTCTGATGTAACTTTCACGAGGGCGGGACACAGGGAGGGAAGGCCCGAAGGGAGGCAATCTGCAGACTGCCGCTGCTGCGCTTCTTTCACACGGAGCGAGGTCGAGGTGAGGTACTATGATTTGAATTCAGGGAGGCCCGGCCCGGTGGTGGACGGAGAACAGGGGATGGCGATGACCTCGGGGGATGGCGGCGGCGGTGGGGCCCTGGGGGCAGCCTTGCCCCGGGCCTGGCCCAATCTCTCGGCGGCCCTGGATGTAAAACTCTTCCTTAAAGGAAGAAGGCAGCAGGAGGAATGGACAGGGTTAGAAAATCCTGGTCCCTGCATGCCAGAAGCAGGTCTCGGGCTGAGATTCCCCAGGGAAGGTCCCCAAAGGAAAAGGAAGCCAGAAGAGAAGGGGAAGGCGTCAGGACTTAAGCCTTAAAAGCTAGGAACCTGCATTAAGGGTGAGCCCAATGGGGAGTGCTGGGAGCTTGCTGGTCAAATGAAGCATAAGGGAAGTGGCTTAGGAGTTGAGCTTAAACCCCAGTTGGAGAAAAGAAAGAAAAACTCTTGACTAGAACTGGATTTAACTTTGCTGCTAAGAAGCATAGATTTCAGTTAAGGTTTTGTTTGGCTTTGACAGTGGGGGTGTGCTTATTTCTACCTCCAAACTTTGACTTTCTGACAAAACCCAATAAAAAAGCCTTTGTTTGCTTAACTGGAAAACCTGGACTGGCTCAGTTTACTTCTATGGAATTCCACTGGTGATTAAAAGGAACAGACCTCCAGTGCAGGGCTCCTCACTATCCACACTATAGTGCTCAACTGCAAGACACACCTCTGTCCTGTCCATGGACACACCCCTTTTTTAGTTACACACTATACCATTTAGGTGCTACGTTGTTAGAACAGCGCCTCAGTGTGGTTATGCATGGAACTACAAATTAGTGCCAATTAATGCTACCTAAGGTCTATTACTGGTACCAA
This sequence comes from Microcaecilia unicolor, assembly GCF_901765095.1. NCBI lineage: Eukaryota > Metazoa > Chordata > Amphibia > Gymnophiona > Siphonopidae > Microcaecilia > Microcaecilia unicolor. Next base: position 198,833,648 of record NC_044033.1, on the reverse strand, counting down.
TTTAAAAAGCAAGTTAAGCACCATTCTATAACTCACATGCTCAAGTTTGTGCGATAGTTGGAAATCCGTGTGCGTAACTTTATATAATCCTGGGGCTAGGATTCAAGGCTATAGAGGGATCAAGGAAGGGAGGGGGGCTGATCATAGCTAATAATATCTTCAGAGGGTATCCCCCATCCCATGAGCATTAATATTCAGAAATGGCCCCTGCTTCTGCTCTAAGTAGCCAGTGCCACTGGTGGCATATTACAGGAGTTGGGGGGGGGGGGGGATGAGTGCAGTGATAATAGCCAGAGCTCAAGGTCTGATGAATCTAACACACAAGCATAATGTGCTCTTCACACACAGGGTGCCTCCGGTGCTGAGGGGTCCAGTGAGTGACGCTGTGGATTCGTGCTGGGGATCTCCCCGCCCTGAAGAGCTTACAGTGTAAGTAGGGACAGGTGGAGGGGGCATGGTCCTTGTATGTGGTTCAGAGTGATGGCAGAGGAAAGAGGGGCACCACTGAGTGGGTGAGGGGCTAGAAGAGAGGGTCCAACTTCAGAAAGCTGTGACCATGCTCCAGGCACGGATAACACCCTATACTCCGCCAGTAGCAAGAAGGTATTCCAGAAAAAGAGGGAAGTGCCAGGAAGTAGGAAAAGGAAGTCTTAGACAGTGGCGTAGCCACAGGTGGGCCTGGGTGGGCCGGGGCCCACCCACTTATGGCTCAGGCCCATCCAACAGTAGCACATGGTAATGAAAATGCTGATCTCCACAATACTGGCACCTTCGCATGCTCAGTTTTCATCGCATTCCTGCTGCAAACTACCAAGGTGGAGACTGGAGAGAAGCATTTTCCCACCAACTGAGATATTTTTTTGGTGTGGGGGTGGGGAGAGAACATTTGGTGCCCACCCACTTCTTGCCTAGGCCCACCCAAAATCTGATGTCTGGCTACGCCCCTGATGCAGGATTTTCCTAACATAGTACATGACGGCAGATAAAGACTTTCATTGTCCATCCAGTCTGCAGGAGGGAACCGAGCAGAAAGGGAAAGGCCAGGTCAAATGGTTGTCTTCTACAGTCCCAGTAGTACTTCCAAGCCTGTGAGCCGCACAAAGGATGCAGCCGTTCAGGATGTGTTTAATACCTGGCATCACTCCACAACGAGAAGGTCACATGCTTGAAGAGTTTTCTCAACAGCACGAACAATGACATAGTTCAATCACTGAGGGAGATACAGTAAATCTGCCCATCGGCAGAGCTGTGTGTGTATGTGTGTATGAGGGTCGTAGTACTGGAATAGCAGGGGGTGCTGCAGGGTAGATGCATTGACAGAGCTGTGTGAGGGTCTCAGTACTGCAAAAGAAGGATGGATCTGCAGGATAGGAATGAGGTGTGTTGGCAGAGCTCTGTGTGTGTGTGTGAGGGTCTCAGTACTGGAATAGCAGGAGGTGCTGCAGGGAAGGAGTGAGGTGCATTGGCAGAGCTGTGTATGTGTGAGGGTCTCAGTACTGCAACAGCAGAGGGTGCTGCAGGGCATGAATGAGGTGCATTGGCAGATCTCTAAGTGTCAGGGTCTCACTACTAGAATAGCAGGAGGGTTCTGCAGGACAGGAATGGGGTGTGTTGGTAGAACTCTGTTTGTGTAAGGGTCTCAGTACCATAATTGCCGGGGGTATTGCAGGGCAGGAGTGAGGTGTATTGGTAGAGCTCTGTGTGTGCATGAGGGTCTCAGTACTGGAAAAGCAGGAGTGAGGTGCGTTGGCAGAGTCATGTGTATATGAGGGTCTGAGTCCTGGAATAGCAGGGGAGGTGCTTTGGCAGAGCTGTATGTGAGGGTCTCAGTACTGGAATAGTGTGAGGTGCATTGGAAGAGCTGGGGGTACCTTGGAATCTGTGATTCTGCAGCTGCTCCGTCTTTTGCTTCCACCATTAGACACTTAGGTTAAATTGGTGCCGGCTGCCAAGGTGGGGTGAGGGAGGTCTCGGCATCCTCAGGTAGTTGACATCAAGCATCTCAGAGTGTGAAATTCAATAAACCCCAAGAGAAAGTGTAACCAATAGAGCATGATTCATTTAAACACAAGCGTCTCAGCTTTTCTGCTCCTCGAGATTGGCGGTTATTTCATTTGGACCTTTGACTATTTATCTCAGTCTTGGCAAGGAGAGAAAAATTTCTGAGCCATTACGGGAATTCTGTGCCAGCCTCTCATCATACCTCAGCTAATCCTGTGCCAACTCTCATACCAGTGCAGAAGGCAGAGTATCTAGCCATCTTGTAAAAGAAAATCTGTTAAAAATTATTGGGATTTTTTTTCAGAATGCCACCAACACTTTGTAAGCTTTACAGAGAAAGAACTAGTAAAGCACTGTTCACCTCAAATGTTATAATGTGAGTGTGTGTGTGTGAAGGGGGGGGGGGGGGGGAAGCACGCCCTAGTGCCTAAGCTGGTAAATAGTAACATAGTAAATGATGGCAGATAAAACCCTGATCGATCCATCCAGTCTGCTCAACAGTCACACTCATTATCAAGTCATGATTACACCAACAATGAGTGTGATATCGAATACTTGATCATTGTCTCTCTTTGGCATTTCTGGGACTGCGTGTATGTGTGTATGAGGGTCGTAGTACTGCCCTGCAGTACCCCCGGCAATTATGGTACTGAGACCCTTGAAGTCTGCCCGACCTTGTCCTTAGTTTCCAACTACTGAAGATGCCATCGAAGCCCACTCCAGCCTATCCAAATCCATCTTGTCATTTGCAGGACACAGACTGTACAAGCCTGCCCAGCACTGACTTTAGTTCTTCACAGCTGGAGTCACCATCTAAAACACCACTCAACATGAAAACTCACATGCAACCATTTGTGTTTTGGGTTTTTTTTTTTATATACCATTCATTTTCTAATTAGAGATTATCTGTGTTCACCCCACACCTTTTTGAATTCCGTCACTGTTTTTTTTTCTCCACTACCTTCCTTGGGAAGGCAGGATGGTATCAACCATCCTCTCCATGAGAAAGAATTTCATGACATTACTACCACCCCACAACTCAGTTCATGTCCTCTAGTTTTTCTGTTTTCCCTGCTCTGGAAAATCCCACTGTTCCCATAATCCCGACTTGATTTGGAAAGAGTATTTAGCAGGAAGCCCATGTTGAGTAAAATCAAAGCAGCTCTTCTTTCTGTGGAGAGAGGCCGCCATGGTGCAAGAGGCAGATAGACATTCAGGATCCATCCCCCACCCATGTCTGCTGTCAGACCTCTAACTCTCCATGCCTAGGATGTGGTGAGGGTAAGCTACTGTCCAGTGGGTGAGGCAGGACTTTCTCAGTTACTCCCACCCATTATGTGGGCTGAAGTCAGTAGGTGGAGCTTATCATCCTATCAATTTCATTGTTTTGGGTGTCAGTCAATAATGATTGGAGCCAGGTGAGTATTTATTCAGCAACTGTATATGATGGAGATCCCGACACAGCTATGTTTCGGCATCAGTATATGCTTGCGTCAGGGGTAAAATCTCTGATATAACAATTGCAGATTTGTTTGATTTTCCAGCAACACATTTCATGTCTCACGGCTTCAATTGAATTCTTTCTCGCTGAGCTTCATTGAAGTTACTTCTAAAGGTAATATTGAACATTGAACTAGTTCTTCAATTTTTAAAACCTGCAATTGCTATATCAGAGATTTTACCCCTGACATAGGCATATACTGATGCCGAAACATAGCTGTGTTGAGTTCTCCATCATTTACAGTTAAGTACATAAGTAATGCCACACTGGGAAAAGACCAAAGGGTCCATCGAGCCCAGCATCCTGAATAAAGAATCATTATTGACTGACTCCACTTTTTGTTTGATCTTTGGTTTGTTCCATTCGTGGAGATTTCTTCCTCCTCCTTGTCTTCTATTGTTTTGGGTGTACCAAGATGGCAGCAGTTTCACAGGGAAGAATTAAAACTTCCTGGGGTGGAGTGGGTGGAGACAAGCTTCAGCATTGTGACATCATACCATCTCCTGTTATCAAACCTCCTTGCTCCCACCATTCCTCTCCTCTCACTGAGATTTGTGCAGTTACCTGGCTCACATTTCACTATTTTGCCTTCTCCCCTGACCCTCATCTGCAATATGGACTGTACAATGCAATAGATCATATATGCAAAATACATCCCATGTGAGAGAAAGGGGTGGTTGGTCTATCTGTAGTTCTCCTCATCCACTAATCACCCCCTAATATCCCATTCGCCTCCTGCTTCCTCCCCATCTCTACATCTTCCCTCCCTCTATCTCCCTTCCCTGTCTCTCTCTCTCTCTCTCTCTCTCTCTATATATATATATATATATCCCTCTCTTTCCTATCTCTGAACAAACCAGGTCATTTATTTAGTCTTTACCAGTTGGGTTTTAGAACAGGTCACGGGATTGAAACATTACTGATTTTACTCCTTTCTAATGTTAGAGGGCAGGGGGGTGTTTTGGCAATATCGTTAGATTTGACATCAGCTTTCAATCTGTTGGATCTTCAGTTGTTATGAAGGAGTTATCTGATTTGGGTCTCAAGGATCAAGTTATGGATTGGTTTGCCTCATTCTTGACATGCTGGATGGTTGAAGAGAAATCATTTGTGCTTAAGTCTAGAGCTTGTTGGTTGACAGGACGTTTATTTAGGCTGTTGACGTTGCCTAACTGTTTGGAAGGTTGGATGACCCTATGTGATTCATTTTGTTATTTGGTTTGCTCAGAATTTGCATTTATTTTTTTGTTCCTTGATTATTGCTAAACTGGATTATAGAAATGTAGTTTACTTGGGGATTGCCTGATATCTTCATAAAAGATTGCGAACATTGCAAAAAGCTAGTATTGGAGGGATTGGATGACAAGAACGCGTTACACTTTTATATGTTCATTTCCATTGGCTCCCAATGGAATGTAGGCCAAAGTAAAAGATCTTGATGTTGACCGATAACGTTGCATATGGAGGGACACCCACATATTTGATTCCATTGGTACAATTTTATCACCCCCAGAAGACTTTATGGTCTGCGGACATAGCTCTGCTGGCTCCCTCTAATACACAGAAGGTGCATCTTTCAGTAACAACGGGTAGTGCTTATTTAAGTCAAAATCAAAATCGTATTTCTTTCGACAGGTCTTTGGTTCTCTTGGTTAGCCAGGGTACTATCATGGAAGATCTGGGGTGGGGGGGGGGGGGGAGGGAGTGTTTGTGTAGATGCATTTATTTAGGTTGTTGACGTAGCCTAACTTTTTGGAAGGTTGGGTGACCCTATGTGATTCATTTTGTTATTTGGTTTCTTCAGGATTTGCATTTATTTCTTCGTTCCTTGATTATTGCTAAACTGGATTATATAAATGTAGTTTACTTGGGGATTTTCTTGGTTATATGTTTGCTGCTGCTTTACTTTAATTAATGGCATTCTTTTCTAATTACTTCTAATTTGTTTGATCGTAATCTATTAAACGCCTTGCTCCCCTACACATCTAAATCGATACGACAAGTCATAATGAGAGCCAGACATCATATAGTGGGAGAATGTTGTACACAACGAGACAGCATCTATAAATGAGATAAGAGGTGCTGTGAGGCTCAGATGAGTTGTGGTCTGCGCATAGCACAGCGAACGCAGCCTGGGAGGAGAGCAGGCACATGTTAATCGTTAATTAGAAATCCCAGGGTTCCTCCTGGCAGGAGCTCTCACTGTGGAAATACTCTACAGGCCGCTCCTCCATAATTCATGACCAGCCATCTCCTCTTGATGCCACAGGACTGGCAAGGATGCAGTGTGGCTTTTCATCTTCTCTGGAATTAAATCCTCAGAAAGGACCCTCTACCCTTGATCCCACATTAAAAGGATGCCAAAGAGGGCTGGGAAGAGGTAGAGCTCTCAGAACTGGAGAACCTCTTTTTAAGTTCAAGTCAGAGGGGCGAGACCCAGGGTTTATAACCACCCTGATGCATCATTTACTGTGTACCTTCTGTTCTGCCCAAGGGCTTTGATTTTTTTTTTTTTTAGCAAAACCACAGTCTCTAAACTATGAAACTCAGCTGACAAACCTGTAGCCACCTGTCTAAAATGGACCCTGTGAGCATTTGGAAGGTGAGGGGGGGGGGGGGGGGCCTGAGCAAGCGAGCCTGGGGTGGCAGTGACAGTAGGGTTATCATATGGTTCCAGAAAAAGGAGGACAGATTGAGCCAGTCTGGGTTTTACTTCCATTGCTTTCAATGGAAGCAAAACCTGGACTGGATCAATGTGTCCTCCTTTTTCTGGAGCCATATGGTAACCCTAAGTGACAGCTGTGTCGCGAGTTGGGGGGGGGGGGGTGCGGCAGATGCAGCAGCCCTGCCCCGGGCCCGGCTCTGTCTCTCTGTGGCCCTGGGAGCAATGTACAGTTTTCTCCCTCAAGTATAATTGCAGCTCAGGCAAGATTCTAAGACTGAGATACATAATGAGTAGAAATAAAACAAAACACGAAAAGAAGATAAGATGAAGCCTTTTTTATTGGACTAACAGTACATTTTTTGACTAGTTTTTGAAGGCAATACCTTGTTTGGGTCAGAAACAAGCAAATGATAACACATAGCAGAATATATAAATCAAGGAAGTTTGATGAACAGGAGATGGCGTGATGTCACAAAGCTGAAGCCAGTCCCCACCCATTCCACCCAAGGAGGGTTTAATTTTCCTCCAATGCAGCTGCCATCTTGGCACACCCAAAACAATGTAATTGATAGGGTGACAAGCTCTGCCTACTGGTTTTGGACCAGATATTGGGCCAGATAGGTTCTTGCCACCTCCTGTTCATCAAACCTCCTTGATATAAATGAAACATAAAAGTATTCCAGTGACAGCCTCATGGAGAAAGGTAGGGTTTGGGGGGTGGGGGAGAAGTGATCAGATGGTGATTGAATGGGTAAGATAGGAAAAGGAGGTTGTTGCCTTTCCTACAGTGGTGGAATTTAATGTGGTTCTTCCCTTTCTTTCCACAGGTGTGTAACTTGTTTCAGATCTGTGTGTGTGTATATATTGTGACAAAGCTAGCACTCGGGGCCCAACAGAGAAGCAGCTAATCCCTGAACTATGGATCCCAGAAGCCCTTGCAAGCAGGAGAGAGGAGGGTAGCCCCAAAAGGGTGGAATGGATTTCCAACCCCAGCAGGGGGAGCAGTGGCTCAGTGCTAGGGGAGCCAGTTACTCCCTTCCCCCACTAGATGGAGAAGGGGAGGTGAAGCTCAGTCCCTTAGTGGCATCGCCGGTATATAATTCCCTCCAGCTGTGAGATGGGGAGAGTTTTCTCCCAGCCACCAGGAGGGAGAGGAAACTGATTGAGAGAGAAGCTGCCATCAGTGGCGTTCCTAGGGGGGGGCGGTGGGTGCGGTCCGCCCCGGGTGCATGACGCTGGGGGGGGTGCCGTGCGTGCCTGTCCTCCGTTCGTTCCATGCTTCTTCTCTGCCCCGGAACAGGTTACTTCCTGTTCCGGGGCAGAGAAGAAGCATGAAACGAATGGAGGACAGGCGCGCGCGGCACCCCCCCAGAGGCGTGCACCCGGGGGGTTCTTTCACGGGTGGTGTCGCACTGCATCCGGGGGGGGGGCGCTGCACCCGGGGGGCGGGGCACATCGGCGATCCGCCCAGGGTGTCAGCCCCCCTATGAACGCCACTGGCTGCCATGGAGTAGGTGGAGGACGGAAAGGGCCTGCCACTGGAGCTTCCCTGGGGGGGGAAGAGTAAGTTGCCATGGAGTGTGAGAATGTAGATGTAACCCTGATCAGCACATGGAGGCAGTGTGAGAGGCCACAGGGGTGTGGTGCTGTGAGGTAGGAGGAAAGCTGCCAGCCCTGTTTGGTACAGGGTCTTCCGGGTGCTGTGAAGAGGACAGGGGCATTATGTAGTCTTTGAAGAGACTGTTTGTGAAAGGGTTGAATTATTGGGATGTATAGAACAGCAGGCTGAACTTTGACTGAGCCCTTCTTAGGGAGAGGGGAGGTAGTGCAAAGGAAGTGGGCCTGAACTGTTAAGGAACTGGATGTTGGCTGGAGTTTGGAACCCAGCCTGAACCCTGTTTGTGAACTGCATTTCAATTTTGAGAGTGGAACTGAATTGAGAATAAAACACTTTAGTCTTAAGTCCATATGGCAGTCTGGTTCTTTGCTGTGAGCCTAACAGGGCTGCCGACCCCAACCCAGAGTGGAGGAAGCGGACCCCTTTGTGTATGTGTATTTTTGTTTTTGTATACGTGTATGAAAGAGTGTCGTCTGCTGCTCTTACTGAGAGTTGCACTGTGTATATATCGATATCTATATCCTGTATATTTATAGCGATATTCATGTGCTATTAGCTTAATTTCCCAGGCATATGCTCTGTTTTTAGTTCTCTTTTTCCCTAGCCTCGATGTTGCCTTGAATCATCTACCATCTGTCATTGGTGCCAGCTGCGATTCTGTAATACAAGCCTGTGCTCTAGGGTTTGTTATTTTCCCCTGTGCTTCTAAACTCTTGCTAGGGAAGCTGTCTCAATATATTAATAAAGAAGAGAGGAAGCAAGCTGTAGATCTGTCTCACCTCCAGTGTAAAAAAAGGAAGATGTTTCCTTGTCTTCTTTTTCAGAAATGCTAGTTCCCTCCTGCTCTTGACAGTCAGGCATTCCTTCACTCTCCTGGCTCATCTACTGAGATGGGTCGTCTTCTTGGATGGATATGGCAGGACCACTGGAGATTGTCCTGCCAAATCCAACCACTAGGAGGCTCCCTGCTCCACATGGACGGATGATACTTTTCACTCATTACCTGTAAAAAAATGGTTCATTTATTTGCAATTAGAATTAATTATAAAGGAACAGTAGTTATTGAAAATGAGAAATATTAAAGAAGCGATTAGGTCATGGATAATCAGACCCTTCTTCCTTTCTCCCTAGGTACCTCAGACTGCCGATGACAGCCTCATCTCATCGGGACGATCACAGCTGTAACAGCAGAGACCTCCATGTCTTCTGTCTCCCTCTCTCTATCTTGTGGGTGTTGAAAGTGGTCATCGTAAAGTCTCAGTTATTTTTGTACCCTCTCCTCACTGCATTAGGGTGCCAGGACATGTACCCCACGGAATTCTGTGTCTAATCCCCTCAACGGCTGCTTTGACTGCTCCAGGGAGCAGCCATAACCTGGAAAGACTGGAAACAGGGACTGGGAAAGCCCCCTTCTCCCTCCCTCCCCCCACACCATGAAGAAAAGCCGGAGCGTGCTGACCGTAACTGCCGAGGAGGTAAAGAACTTCAATTTTCTACTGTGTAGGTTTAACGAGATCCGTCCTTTCCCCTTACTGTGAGTGCAGAAAGCAGAGCGATAGGGAGACCTTACCTGGAATACTGTGTCCAGTTCTGGAGGCTGTGACTCTGAGAGGATATAGACAGGGTGGAGGTGATCCAAAGCGAGAGATCACCCAAAATGGGCAGGATCTGAACCAGATGCCCAATGAGATGAAACAAGTGCCAAGTATGTAAACCCAAGAAGACAGGAGATCTTGGGCAAGTCACTTAACCCTCCATTGCCTCAGGTCAAACTTAGATTGTGAGCCCTCCTGGGACAGAGAAATATCCAGAGTACCTGAATGTAACTCACCTCAAGCTACTACTGAAAAAGGTGTCAGCAAAGTCTAAATAAATAAAAGTTACTTAGTACTTCACAATTCAATAATAGCAAGCAATTTTGATTTTACTTTTTACACTAGTTATGTTGTAATGTGGGAGGAAAAGAACTCAGAAGCTTAGCCTGTGGAGTCTCTATTTCACCACAGTAGCTGGGCGAAACTCCTCATAGGTCTAAAAACCTCCTTCTTATTTAAAATGTTTTCTCTCCAAACATTTATTATGTTGCTTAACTTAAGCTTTAATTATTTTCTTCACTTATCTGAATGTATAGCTGCTTTTAAGGTTAGCTCAACAGAGCGCCTCCGTTTCACAGTTTGCTTCTTCGGGAGCTGAACCGTTGACCATTTTGTCAAAAAAGTCCTAAATGCAAAAGAATTTGTGAGTAAAATCAGGAGTTACAAGGACTTCTTTGCTAACTGCATTCTAAATATGGTTTACAAATTTACCTGCTAAATGTGCCTCCGTGGTCCTGCTTTTATTTTTTAGCAAAAGAAAAAAGAGAAGAGAGAGAGTGTGTGAGCAAATAGTGACATTGGGCACATTTCAAAGTTCTTAAGGCAGCAGGGTAACGTGGAGGGGCATAATCGAACGCCCATCTCCATGGGCATCAGTGTCCAAAAACGGGTATGTGAAGCGGCGGGACAGATCATATTATCAAAAAAGATGGGCGTCCATGTTTTGTTTCGAAAATACGGTTTGGACGGACCAAATGCCATGGATTTGGTCCCTTCTGAGATGGGCGCTTTTTTTTTTTTTGCGATAATGGAAACTAAAAATGCCCAGCTCAGAAACGTCCCAATCCAAGCCATTTGGTCGTGGGAGGGACAAATGTACAACACTACCATAGCTCTTAGGGGTGAAGGGGGCAACTACATGTGGGTACAGTGGGTTTTAGAGGCCTCCCATTTACCACCACAAGTGTTACGGGTGGGGGGGATGGGCCTGGGTCTGCCTGCCTGAAGTGCACTGCAATACCCACTAAAAGTGCTCCAGGGACAGGACTTGTTGCTGGTGTATAACCTTGGCACAGCAGTTGACACCTGAAGACTAATCTCGCTGAAAACGTCCTTTATTTGAATAAGCACCTTTACTCACAGTTAACTGCAGATCAGAGGTTGTGCCCCACTGGCAAAGAGTCTCGCTGGTACTGAGATTAGCAGTAAGTCCAAGCACCATGGGAGTAGAGCCTACCAACTACCAACATCGTGAGCATTTAACACAAACTAGTGGAATCACGGAGCCCAATACCCTACACCCACCACAATGCATTGCTGATGTGACTCTACAGTGCCCTTAACAGAAAAGGTGTCACATTCACCCGAGACCCACATCAGAACCAGGGAAAGGCTGTCAGAGGATAGAACACATTCTGCTGTCATGGAGGTGGGTACGGCATTTGAGACTGGCATAGAGGCTGGGAAAAAAGTTTGTAAAGTGGGTTTTTTTTGGTGGGAGGGGGTTAGTGACCACTGGGGGAGTCAGGGGAGGTCATCCCTGATTCCCTCCAGTGGTCATCTGGTCAGTTGGGGCACTTTTTTGGGACTTGGACCTGAAAAAAAGGGTCCAGGACCTGAAAAAAAGGGTCCAAATAAAGCGGACCAAATTCTCATCAAAAACGCCCTTCTTGTTTTGATTAGCAGCTAAAGACGCCCATCTCTCCTCGGCCGATAACCACGCCCCAGTCCCGCCTTTGCCACGCCTCCGACACGCCCCAGTGATCTTTGTTCGTCTCCATGATGGACTGCAGTTGAGAACGCCAAAAATCGGGTTTCGATTATACCGATTTAGGCGCCCCCGGGAAATGGACGCCCATCTCCCGATTTGGGTCGAAATATGGGCCTCTTTCTCTTTCGAAAATAAGCATTTTCAAAGCACTTAGCCTTCCAAAGTTCCATAGGTTTCTATGGAACCTTGGAAGGCTAAGTGCTTTGAAAATATTGTCAATGACAGCAGATAAAGACCAGCACGGTCCATCCAGTCTGCTCGATACAGCGGATAACACTGAACCAGTACCCGGTCAAATAGCCCCGACAAAATGGCCTCCGACATAACAGCCACTGTCAAACGACCTGCCCACAATATAGCCCTTGAAAAATTAGCCCCTCTAGAAAAGAGCCCGATCAGGCTGCCTAGAATATGGGACTGCATTTTTTCCCCTACTAATCTTACCTTGCCAAACAGGATAAGGTTGTTAAGACTATGAAAATGATTACACTATTGTTTTTTTTTTTAATGAGCATGTTGATGGAAGAATAGTTTCCTTAAACAGCAGAACAGTTGGTAGCTATATGATTTTGTTTCTTTATATATGCTTTGTACAATGCAATGCTGATAGACTTTCCTTGATTCACTTGTAGTTTATCATCTTTTTTTTGTGATGTTTTTTTTCCTAGGGGCTATTTTGTTACAAGGCTGTTTTGTCGGGGCTTTTTTGTCAGGGTGCCCACTGTACCTGGTACATATGTGTGGAAGGACTGAGATGACAGGTGATAGGAACTCCCCCCTCCTACAGCTCAGTCCCTCTCCTAACCCCAGGCAGCTTGCCTGCCTTTTCACGCTTTATAAATGTTACTGCACCAGAAGGGCAGGTGATGTTCACTCTTCTCCTAAGACAGCTGCAATTACAGAGTCTGCAAAATGTCAATCTAATTACCAGATATTCTGAAAACGATTCCACCGGAGAGCAGATATACTGTTCTTGGCAGGGGAATGGCATTTTCTGTTTAGCACAGGGTCTTTTCATTAAGCCTTTATGGCTTTTGCCCCTAGAATTTATTTTTCAAAAACATGGTTCAGAACCAGCCCTTAGTCAATCAGGTGTAATGTATCACTGAGTCACTGGGTCAAATCATTGCAGCTCAGTTGTAATTCTTTCTGTTTCAGTATCACGTTGGTATTTCATTCAGTCCCTGCACTGATTCTTTGTATCTGTGTATCAAGTCCGTGTCTTCCATTGTATTCCAGCTGTGATTCTTTGTGTTTTCAGTATCATGTCAGAGACTTATTGTAATCCAGCTGTGATTCTGCATGTTGCTGTATCACATCAGTGTCTCATTGTATCTCAGCTGTGATTCTTTCTGTCTCAGTATCATTTTGGTGTCTCATTGTATCCCAGTTCTGATTCTTTGGGCCTTTGATGATTCATTGTAACTCACATCTAAGAATCCTCTGTTCTTATCCCAGAATTTACCCCTCACTCCCCCTATAGTTAATGGTCTTCTGTGCTTATCCCAGGCTTTACCCCTCACTCCCCCCCCCCAGCAAAGGATCTGTGCATATCACAGGCTTTACCCCTTCCTCCTACTCACAGGTAAGGATTTCTGTGCTTATCCCAGACTTTACCCCTCACAGCTTAGGATCTTCTGTACTTATCTCGGGCGTTACTCCTAACACCCTCCCCAACTCTCTCTCTCTCTCTCTCTCAATATATGTAAACTGCTTTGAATGTAGTTGCAAAAACCTCAGAAAGGCAGTATATCAAGTCCCATTTCCCTTTCCCTATATTTCAATTTAGCAGTCTTTTCCTCATACCTGACCTGAAGAAGAAGGGTTCTGCCTTCAAAACCTTGTCATAAAAGGTATTAAGCTAGTCCAAGATAAAATGGAATCCCCTTATTTTCCTTTCTTTTGTGATGTTTTGTTTCTAATTTGTACCTATAACATGGACTAACACATCAACCACTCTACTTAGTAGAAACAAGGTGTACGTGTAACTTGTGTAACAAGTGTAATTTGCATGAGTGGCAGGTATAACCCCAAACAAGGGCACAGCAGGTAGAACTCTGCCCACCTAACTGGGCAGAGTGGATGGACCATACTGATCTTTCCCAGCCATCATTTACTCTGTTACTATCCATATTTTAAGCAGTAAAAAATGGATAACTAGACCTGTAGCTTATACTGTTAAACAAGAATTAGTGTTCTGAGCTGGCTAACTTAATACATTGCCTCTGCTCTTCCTACCCAGCAGCATTTCAATTAAATTAATGAGTTACTCTGATTGCACTTATAAATATTTAGCAGTGCCATTTAACCTTTATTAGCTGTTTATATCTATAATTCATTACTTTCTAATACAAAATGAAATTATTTCTTCTGTGTTGGAGTGGCTGTGGATTATCTCTGCCTGTCAGCTTTCAGGGAGACTTTTAGCCTGGTTGTTCCTGGAGGAATAAAACACAGCACGGATGACTGCCTCTCTCTGGTTGGAAGCAGTGTGTGCTGTTGAAGGAGAGCTGTTGTTTCCTAACTTGCTGATTGGTGTGGAATGGAAAAACAGATCTGCCTTCTATTTTACTTTTGCAAATTTTCAATCTCATTGCATTGCAGAGTGAGGGGGCAGTATGAATGATGGGGTGTGACAGACGATAGCCCCCTGATTCTTAAGGTCACCCAAAATCATGGGTTAATGGGCTCCAATGATTTAATTATTGGAGATAACAAGCACTCAGTTAGCATTAATTATGAGTTGGGCACCAATCTGGCTACGCACTGTTCTGTAACAATGGTGCCTAAATTGGATTTCACGCGACTCAAAAGGGGATGTGTCCATGGGAGGGACATTCACAGAAGATGTGCAGTGTTACATATCTGAGGGGAGATATAATAGAGGTCTATAAAATAAAGAGTGGAGTGGAACGGGTAGACATGAATTGTTTGTTTTTCAAAAAATACTAGGACTAGGGTGCATGCAATGTAGCTACAAAGTAGTAAATTTAATATGAATCGGAGAAAATCTTTCTTCACTCAATGTGTAATTAAACTCTGGAATTTTTTGCCAGAGAACGTTGTAAAGGCAGTTAGCTTAGTGGGGTTTAAAAAAGGTCTGGATGGCTTCCTAAAGGAAAACTCCATAGACCATTATTAAATTGGCTTGGGGAAAATCCACTGCTTATTTCTGGGATATGCTGCATAAAATGTATTGAACTTTTTCAGGATCTTGCCAGGTATTTGTGACCTGGATTGGCCACGGTTGGAAACAGAATGCAGGGCTTGATGGATCTTTGGTCTGTTCCAGAGTGGCAATACTTATGTACAGATCTATATACCCAATTGGCATACCAGGATTTGCACTAGATTTTAGGTGGTATAAGTCCTCACGCCCATAGTTGAACACTGAATTCTGCACTCAATGCTACTCTATAAAAAGCAGACATCCTGAAGAGCCAAATTTTATCAGCACTGAATTTTTGGTGCCATTTACTTAATTTTGTCCTATTTGGGGTAGTCGGAGAAATTCTGAAGACTAAGAAACACCAGTATGGAAGAAAGATGCTTATTAAGAACATAAGACCTGACACAGTCACATTTTGGCAGCTCCCTGCATCAGGTGTGTGCATCAGCCTTGCACATAGACAGATTAACATTGTAGGTCGATGAACAACCAGACCTCGGTCTAGTGTTTCATTGTCTTCAGTGCATCTCTCTTTCTCTGACTGTGTTTACATTTGTCACCAATATACGCCACTTATATAAATAACTCAATTGTTAAATTAGCTGCTAATTGGTATTAACAACCAATAATTGTCTATAATTGATGTTAATTAATACTAATTGGCATTAGTTTGTAGTTACTCATGTAACTGCCCTTGTTGGGATTCTACAAGTGTATGTGCAAAATTCAAAGTGAGCAACTACAAGAGGGGCATGGGACGGTCAGGGCATGGCTAGCACTTATGCGTGTGGGTTCTAGAATAGTAGCAGCAGTCAGGCGTGAGCATTTACACCAGCCATTGAGCCTAAAGTTTGGTGCGTAACTGCAGGCTTTTGTGAGTGTCCTATATCAGAGGTTACAGGCATAAATGACGATCTAGATTTTGCGCTTAGCATGCATCATTCCAGCTCCTAACTTCAGGTGACCTGTTGAGAGTTGTCCCCTCTGTGAATAGGGGAAGTCTCAATACGTGAGGAAAGGAGCAGGTCTCAGACATATAGTACCTCTGAGATGCAAACTGGCATGACATCAGTCAGCACCCCAAAAGCAACCATTATGCTTTCAATGTTTCCACAGAAACCCAAGGACACCCTGGAACCTGGAAGGTATAGCAGATCCTACACCTCGGGCAGCACATTGGGAGCTGAGCTGCGCCGGGGGAGACGCAAACTCTCCACCAACCTGCAGGTGCCGCCTTGGAGACCAGGGGACAGAGCCAGGTCACCAGAGTATGACAGCGTTCCACGACCCACCACCCTGCCTTTGTGTATCCCTCCCAGGATAGCCATCACCCATGCTGAGCCAGACAGGTAGGAACCAGAAATGCCTGGGGGATCATGTGATATACCAGGAAAAAGAGGAAGGGGAAATGGGATTAATATAAAGGGGATGCGAATTATTGCTGCTGTGTGCTCATGAATACTGCTGTATACTGTGAGTGAGGAGGTGAAGAGGTTATTTTCATGGGGATGAGGATTACTGATGCTGTGTGCACCTCAGTGCTATGCTATAATGTGAGATAAGAGAAGGAGGGATTATTATGAAGAGATGAGGATCATTGATGCTGTGTGCACCTCAGCACTGTTGTATAATGTGAGAAAGAATGTGGAGGGATTATTGTGAGGGGGTGAGGATCATCAATGCTGTGTGTTCCCCAGTGCTGCTGTATAATGTGAGAGAGGAGGTGGAGGGATTATTGTGGTAGAGATGAGAATAATTGAAGCAGATGTTGACCCTCTGTATGTGACTTTGGGATGAGTCACTTTCTCTCTCCATATCTGGGTTCTAATCCCCAGCTCTGTTTCTTTCTCTGTCTCTGTGTATTTATCTCCATGATTTCTTCCTCATTCCTCTCTGCAGTTCTGCTATCTGCTTGTGGACCCCAAAACTGGCCGCATAGAGCTTTATAAAGGTTCAGGTTTTGGAAATCAGATTTTCCTTACCACTACTAACTCAGAGGCATGTCATTTCTGCTGTCCCCTCCCCCCCCCCCACCAAAAAATCCTCCCTCCCTTTTTTGACCACCCCTCTTGTCTCCCATCCAAGAGAGAGCAGAGCATTCCTAACTGAATCGCATGACAGACTTCAGACCCAGGATGGCTTCACAGCTGGGACATCTTCCAGCTGTGCTGTTGCAACATTTTATGGTCCTATTGGGGGTGGGGGGAACTAAGTGGAGCAGAGGACAGTAAACAGTTTGTGACTCTTCCTCTGCTTCAAATTTGGACAGTAACAGCATCACCCAGATGTGACATCCTGTGACAGCTGCTCCATTGGCTTGAATTTGGTTTGACCACAACAAGAAAAGGTGAAGGATGCTGGATGCCAGGTGTTGTCTGGAGCATTGGGGACAGGGTGTTGAAGGCTGGTTTTGGAGATCTGGGGCAGGGTACAGGGAGATGTGTCATTTCTGTATTTTTGTTTTTTGTTGGATTGCCGGGGGGGGGGGGGGGGGGCAGGCTGACAGGTCCCACCAAAACTTTCAGCTGGTGGGGCAGGTTGAGGCCCCCCAGTATAGGACAGGATTGGAAGACTTTATAAAGAGAGGGGGTCAGCTGGTCCCCCTGCACTAAGGATAAAGCAGCATAAAATTAAACCTAGGAAAACTCAGGTAGGAGTGGTTGTGTCGGAGGGATGTAACTAGGATGTCTTCCTAACTGTTTTCTGTAACTTGTAAATTAAGTAGCCAGGCTGGAAAGGGGAGAGGGTGATCCCTGCCTGGTCTCCTTGTGGTGCTTCCTCTCAGCTGTCTGTGTGGCTCTCCTCCCCCCCCCCCCCCCCCCCCCCCCCACACACACACCCTAGTGGGCAGGCAGGGCAATTATGGCCAGCCAGGGAGCCCATGGACATGTCAGTGCAGAGGTGTGTTGATAAATGTTTAACAACAGGCTCTCTTCCCGGTCCACCTCTGCGCCCCCCCGTCCTCCTCTGCGCCCCCCCAAATTGCAGAGCTGTCTATAGCAGGGAGAGAGCCCGGGGGGGGGGGGGGGGCAATGCATTACTCCAGGAAAAAAATTAAATGATCCCACAAAATATTAAATGATCCCAGGTTCCAATCTAATTCATGTTTAATGTGGGATAAAATGCCATAAATAAGTAAATAAATATAAACTTTTAATGTTGAGCACCTGATTCTCAAAGTGGACATATTCCAAACACTATAATGAAAATAAAATGATTTTTTTTTCTACCTTTGTTGTCTGGTGACTTTGTTTTTCTGATCATGCTGGCCCAGTATCCGATTCTGCTGCTATCTGTCCTCTTAACTCCATTTCCAGGGCTTCCTTTCCATTTATTTCTTTACTTTCCACCTTTCTTCTTCATTTCTTGCCCTACATCCGTAAGTAAAAGCTGGGTCCTTCGCAGGCTTGACTGTCCAGTGGATCCAGCTTCTGCCTATTTTCTTCATCCATGTGCAGTTTTTCTCCTCTCTTCCTTTTCCCTCATCTCATCTCCTTCCTCACTCTTCCCTCCCCTCCATCCATGTCCAGCATTTCTTCTCTCTCCCTTCCCTCTCCTCCATCCATGTCCATCAACCCTCCTCTCCCCCCTGCCCTCCCCTCCATCCACCCATGTCCAGCAACTCTCCTCTCCCCTCCCCTCCATCCACCCATGTCCAGCAACCCTCCTCTCCCCCTGCCCTCCCCTCCATCCACCCATGTCCAGCAACTCTCCTCTCCCCTGCCCTCCCCTACATCAACCCATGTTCAGCAACTCTCCTCTCCCCTCCCTCCATCCATGTCCAGCGATTCTCTTCTCTCCCCTGCCCCCCTCCAGCCATCCATACCCAGCAATTCTCTTCTCTTCCCTGCCCCCCCTCCATCCACCCATGTCCAGCAACTCTCCTCTCCCCTGCCCTCCCTCCATCCATGTCCAGCGATTCTCTTCTCTTCCCTGCCCCCTCCAGCCACCCATACCCAGCGATTCTCTCCCCTGCCCCCTCTCCAGCCACCCATACCCAGTGATTCTCTTCTCCCCTGCCCCCCCTCCAGCCATCCATACCCAGTGATTCTCTTCTCTCCCCTGCCCCCCTCCAGCCATCCATACCCAGTGATTCTCTTCTCTCCCCTGCCCCCCTCCAGCCATGTCCAGCGATTCTCTTCTCTTCCCTGCCCCCTCCAGCCATCCATACCCAGTGATTCTCTTCTCTCCCCTGCCCCCCCTCCAGCCACCCATACCCAGTGATTCTCCTCTCTTCCCTGATTACCTCGGTCGAAGCAGCCGCATTATTGAAAGCCCTGCCCGTCTCTAGCCTTCCCTTCGAGTTCATTCCCTCAGAGTCCCACCCTCTTGGAAAGAGGAAATGACATCAGAAGATGGACTCTGAGGGAATGAACTCACGAAGGGAAGGCTAGAGACGGGCAGGGCTTTCAATGATGTGGCCGCTTTGATGGAGGTAATCAGAGGAGAGAAGAGAATCGCTGGGTGGTGCAGGCAAACGAAGGCAGCTCAGGTAAACGAGGGCAGTGGTGGGAAGTGAGGTAAACGGGGTAAGCATGGCTTGTGGCACCCTCCTGCCATGCTTACCTCATTTACCGGAGCCGGCTCGCCGTGCTGAACAACTGGCTCGCAAGATCTTTAAAAAATTAACAACCGGTTCTTGCGAGCCGGCTCCAGCACACCACTGTGTCAGTGTATCTGTTGGAGGATGGGTGAGTGGGGGTTTCTTTCACCCTAACATTTAAAAGGTGAACTTCTTTAAGGATATTATTGTTTATTAATGCTTGATGTACCACCTTTCACAGGAACAAACAAAAGTGGTTAAATCTTCCTTCCACATTGCACCTGCATTGGAACATGATTTTGCCTCCCATAGATTGGACTGGGGAGTTCATACTGTCTTCTAGATTGTTGCCCTTCTATATTTGATTAGGGAGGCTCCACAAACCTTCCTTATTTTAGTTGAGACTTGGTTAGATCTTCATTTTTCGCAAGGGACCTTCTCGCTAAATGGGGACAATAGGTCGTCTCCAGTTACAGACCGATTGCTTTGACGCGTCTATTTGTTAAGGTAATGGAGGGTTGGGTTACGAAGCAATTGCTACATTATGGGCTGGATTCTGCATTGGCATCCAAAATGAAGGCATGATGGAATAAGTGCATTGGTTGAAGATGGCAGCTTACTTGGTATAATAAGAGTTTTCATGGTTTGGGTTCGGAGAATGTGACCCAACTTCTATCTATTCCACCTGTACAATCATCTCTGAGAAGTAGATCTAGATTAACTGGATTATCCTTCATTGAAAAATGTTAAATTCAAGTCAGTCTGGGATCGTTCTTTTGTGTATCAAAGTGTTAAAATTTGGAACAGCGTTCCGGTCAATATTCACCAGATAACTTCATACTTACAGTTTTAAAAAGGTATTTGTTTTCACTGTATTAAGTTTTGTAATATCTCTGTTGGGCTTAGTATTGGATATATTGTTGTTAATATTATTTATTTATTTATTTATTTGTTACATTTGTATCCCACATTTTCCCACCTATTTGCAGGCTCAACGTAGCTTACATAGTACCGGAGAGGCGATTGCAGACTCAGGTGTAAACAAATACATAGTGAAGTTGTGGTAAGATAACATTCATGTGGTATAGCCACATAATGGAATCGTACACAGAAGGGTTGTGTTATGTCTATTGCATTTTTTTTTGTTTGTTTGTTGCAGAGATGAGGCATTTATGCTGTATTGGTAGGGTATGCCTTTTTAAACAGGTAAGTTTTTAGTGTTCTCCGGAAATGTAGGTGGTCGTATGTAGTTTTCAAGGCTTTTGGTAATGCGTTCCACAGTTGTGTGCTTATGTAGGAAAAACTGGACGCGTAAGTTGATTTGTATTTGAGTCCTTTGCAGCTTAGGTAGTGCAAGTTTAGGTACGTTCATGCTGATTCAAATGTGTTTCTAGTTGGTAGGTCGATCAAGTCTGTCATGTATCCCAGGGCTTCACCATGGATTATTTTGTGAACCATAGTGCAGATTTTGAAAGCAATGCGTTCTTTGATTGGGAGCCAGTGTAGTTTTTCGCGGAGGGGTTTTGCACTTTCAAATCGCGTTTTCTCGAAGATGAGCCTGGCTGCCGTGTTTTGAGCTGTCCAAAGTTTCTTTAAGGTTTGTTCTTTGCATGCCGCATAAATTCCATTGCAGTAGTCTAAATGGCTTAGTACCATTGATTGTATTAGGTTGTGAAATGTTTCCCTTGGGAAGAATTGTTTCACGTGTTTGAGTTTCCACATTGTGGAACATTTTCTTTGTTGTGGTTTTCACTTGGCTCTCTAGTGTTATATTAGGAGTTATCCAGGTCTAAACAATAGTATTGATGTCTGTGCTGCAGATAACAACATTGATTAAAAAATCTTTTTTTACTGTTGAGAGAACTATGAAGAATCAGGAGTTACATAGAACATCAATTTTTTTTGGATTGTACTGCAAAGTTTACTCCTATCTCAACTTGACTATTGTAACGTCTTTTTTACAGGCTGCCAATAACCTTATTAGAAAATTGCAGACAATTCAAAACATGGCAGCCCGTTTGATATTTTCCACACATAAGTATGCTAGGATTACGTTCCTACCCGTAACCTCCGCTCTCAAGACAAATCCCTCCTTTCAGTACCCTTCTCCACCATCGCCAACTCCAGGCTCCGCCCTTTCTGCCTCGCCTCACCCCACGCGTGGAACAAACTCCCCGAGCCCATATGCCAGGCCCCCTCCCTGCCCATCTTCAAATCACTGCTTAAAGCCCACCTCTTCAATGTCGCCTTTGGCACCTAACCATTACACCTCTACCCAGGAAATCTAGACTGCCCCAACTTGACATTTCGTTCTTTAGATTGTAAGCTCCTTTGAGCAGGGACCGTCCTTCTTTGTTTAATTTGTACAGCGCTGCGTAACCCTAGTAGCGCTCTAGAAATGTTAAGTAGTAGTAGTAGTAGTAGGATTACTCTCTTGTTAAAATCACTTCACTGGCTTCCAAATGAGACACACGTTCAATTTAAAGTTTCTACAATTATATTCAGTGTCATTTTTGGGAAGGTCCAGTTATATATGTTAGATAAAATTTGCATCCCAAAGGTGGATACATTCAGAACATTACGAGATGCTGCGTCAATTCATTATCCTGATCTCAGGTTGTATCGATCCAAGAGAACTTATACTTCCACTTTTTCATATCAGGCTCCGATTATTTCGAGCTACGTGAGGAGCATTTTGAAAAGACATCTAAGTCCGATTTGAATGTTTTGCTAGAAACGCCCAACAATTGAGTGGTGAATGTAGACATTTTGGAATCTGAAATACATCTATTTATTTGGTTGGAAAATTGTCTTTTTCATAGATGTTTTGAGCTCAGTGTGTTTTTCTTTTGGGACCATTTTGGAAAATAAATCGTCCAAGGGGAAAAACACCCAAAAACCAGCCATTGGGATATCTGGGGGCATCTTTCTTAGTAGACTGGCCAGACGGACAACCTAGCAGAGTGGTGGGACAGCCTAGGGAGCCCTGCAGTGGACTTCATATAAAGGGGCCAGGACTCAGGGGCATAGTGAGACCTTGCGGTGGGAGGGGGCCAGTACCCGAGGTGGGGGGGCACATTTTGGTCTGCTGCCCTGATGCCTTGCTGCTGCACCCCCTCTGCTGCCTTACCACCCTGCCACTCCCTACCCACTGCCGCAGAGAATACCCTGGCTGGCGGGGGTCCTCAACCCTCGCCAGCTGAAGCCTTCTCCAGCGCTGGTCTCCAGTGCTTCTGTGTTGCCTGCCCTGCTCTGTCTTTCCCTCATATCCTGCATTCTCCTTTTAGCATGCTCAGATTCACTAAAGCACTGTGCCAGATGTGAGGGGGCCCAGAGGAAATTTGGGTGGGCCCAGGCCCCTGTGGCCGCACGTAGCTACACCACTGAGCCAGGTATGTATCTCACTGTAACTCCCTTATATTTTCTGGTGAACTCTCTAGAAACAGAAAAACCTACTGTACCCAACCGTACACCACTACAATAGCCCTTATGGCTGCAGGTGTCACCTATATATGGGTACAGTAGGTTTTTGGTGGGCTTTGTAGGATTGACACATTCCACCACAAGTGTACCAGCTAGAGTGAGATATGGGTTCTACAGTGCACCGTACCAACCACTAGGCTACTTCAGGGACCTGCTTGCTGCTCTAATAAGACTGGCCATAATATCTGAAGCTGTCATACAGGCTGGTATGTACTGTTTCTTTCACCTCTTTGGGGGTGGGGAGTGGGAGGGGTTCAGTGACCACTGGGGGAGTAAGGGGAGTTATGCTTTAATCCCTCTAGTGGTCATTTGGCCATTGAGGGCTCCTTTTGGTCACTAGTCGTGATTGAAATAGGTCTAACCAAAAATGTCTAGACATTTCCCTTTTGTTCCATTATTGCAGAAAAACATCTATCTTTAGGAGCCATCCATGTGACACAAAAAACATGCCCCCATCACACCCTTGAAATTTGGACAAACTGTGGAGTAAAATGTCTAAAATCAGGGTGTTAAAAATTGCAACTTGGATGTCTTTGAGAGAAAAATGTCCTTCTCCCCCCTTCTATGATATTTTTTTATTTTGAAAATGAGCCCTTCTACCCTCTTACTATAAGAAGGATAAGAAACTGTCTATTCTTTAGAAAACATTCGAAGTCTTTCTTATATATTAAATATTTGGATTCGTAATGCTAAATGAAACGTTTGAAATGTATATATATGAAATATGCTATGATGCCTTTATTCCTATATATGATTAATACTTACTTGCTGGAATTCACATCAAAGCTAATGGTGTTTGTGGAATATAAGAATATTTGTGTTTTGTATTTAATTTACGATACAAAGGGCTATTTTTTCTCATTTCTATAGGAAATATTTCTAACATAAGAAATGGTTTCTTTCACTTGATAGCAGTGAACCAAGGATTTAGAGAATGATGGAGAGGGGATTGAAGGAGGGAGATAAAACCTGAACTGGCCTCTCATCTCCTCTGATCTCTGGATCACTAATAGCTTTGCTGGTGTTCACTGACAAATTATGTAAATGGATTGTCTGTCCTCAGGACCAGGGTTCAAAACAGAAGCTGAGGATGCTGTAATCCCCAGCAAAACAGGGAGCATACAGGGGCTGAAAATACCACAGGAAACTGCAGCAAAATGCAGAGAGCACAGAGCTGAAAATACCAGAGGAGACTCCAGCACAGTACAGGGGCTATGGCTAATACAAAAAAAAAACAAACAAAAAACAGAAGGGACTCCAGGAATGTACAGGGACTGAAAATACCAGAGCAGATTCCAGCAAAATCCAGAGAGCACAGGGCTGAAAATACCACATGATGAGACTCCAGCAAAATGCAGAAAGGACAGGGCTAAAAATACCACAGGAGACTCCAAAAGAAATGCAGAGAGCACAGGGGCTGAAAATGTGAAAAAAAAAAAAACTGGAGGAAATGGAAAAGCAGAGCCATAAATCATATTAATTAGCTTTGATTTAGAAATGCCACTTAAAACTGAGTTGTGGAGATCTGAACCTTCCAGTGTCTTATTGAGAACAAACTGCGCTTCCCTTCTCCCCGTGGTTGCTATTATTCCCTGTCGTTCTAATCCCAAATTAGCATTTTATGACAGTGGTAGCGTGATCGGAAAATAATGCCCAATAAGAAAGGAATGGGGAGGGAGAACACTGCCAAGCGCCTGACTACAGGGGGCATTTGTTTGCAGCCCAGGTGCTTGGCTAGTGAGAGGGGAAGGAGCTTTGAATAAGGACCTCTGGCATCACAGTGAACACAAATGATGCTGGGGGTAGGGGTGTACATGAATGGATCCCAAGCTACTTCCTGAAGCAAAGTGCGTGTGCAAAGCATGTCTTTGTGAGTGCCACCATCTGAGAATTTCTTAGGAGCTGTGTGTGTATAGGGAGGTCTCAGTACTGGAATAGCAGGGGGTGCTGCAGGGCAGGAGTGAGGTGCATTGGAAGAGCTTTGTGTGTGTGAGGGTCTCGGTACTGGAATAGCAGGGGGTGCTGCATGGCAGGAGTGAGGTACATTGGCAGAGCTGTGTGTGTATGTGTGTGTGAGGGTCTCGGTACTGGAATAGCAGGGGGTGTTGCAGGGCAGGAGTGAGGTGCATTGGAAGAGCTTTGTGTGTGTGTGGAGGGGTCTCAGTACTGGAATAGCAGGGGGTGCTGCACGGCAGGAGTGAGGTACATTGGCAGAGCTGTGTGTGTATGTGTGTGTGAGGGTCTCGGTACTGGAATAGCAGGGGGTGTTGCAGGGCAGGAGTGAGGTGCATTGGAAGAGCTTTGTGTGTGTGAGGGTCTCGGTACTGGAATAGCAGGGGGTGCTGCAGAACAGGCGAGAGTAGATAGGGCCATGTATAGCCCCCTGCCTCAGTTTATTCTACATTAAAATATCCCATCCCTTACCTCACTCATTCTTTTGATCACTTTTCAAAATGTGCAGTTTACATGTGACACAGCACGTCCCCGTTATCAAACATTCACCAGTAATATTAAAAGGAATTCTGCATTTAACTGCCAGACAAAACCTTTCCTTCCGCCTATTGTTCACTTGCTGCTCTGTCTTCAAATGGCATGAAAGTAATAGGAAGCCTGAGTGATCTGACTCAGAGACTTCTGAGTTTGAAATGCTGTAAAAGAAAGAGCTCTTATGTAGAGGATCCCCAGTCCTAGAGGTGACAGGCTCAGTATCCCCGTGTCCATCCCTGAACCCTCCAGTTCTAGAGGTGACAGACTCTGTGTCCATCCCCTGAACCCTCCAGTCCTAGAGGTGACAGGCTCTGTGTCCCCCTGTCCATCCCTGAACCCTTCATTCCTAGAGGTGACAGGCTCAGTATCCCTCACAGCTCTGTGACTAGCATCCCTCCCTCATCTCCTTTTTTCCAGGACAAAGCGCCTTCTTTTCTTTTTACTATTACTGGATCATGTAGCTGTTTCCCTTGTTATTACTTGGCAGTCAGATCACAAGGAATGTCATCCCTGTCTGTCACAGGAGATTCTTATCCAGTGACAGGATTACGGCAGCAGCGGCCTAAGAGACTGTGGAGGTGGTGCTGGCACTTGGGATTCACAGTGCCTCTGTGTATTGCCATGCGCTTAGCGGGGTCTAAAATAGAACAACCAGTGGTCTCTGTCTGTAGCTTGCTTACCTGAACCTATGGGTTCCAATCCCCTGCTCTGCTACCAGCTCTCTGTCACTACATGTGATTCAGCAGGAGTCTCGTTCTCTTCCTGTGCCTGAGTGGGAATCCCCGGCTCTGCCTCTGGCCCTGATGTAGTAACCCACACTATTCTTTCGTGCAGTTCTTGCACTTTAATTTTACTCCCAGTACAACAGGACATTTTAGCAGGGGAAAAGCAGTTATACAATTACTGCATTAAACGGTAGCATGGCATGCATGCAAAACACATGCAAATTATGAGTAAGAGATCACTCCCAATGAAATAAAAACACTCATTAAATCTGAGCATGGGAGTTTGTAATCTTTACGCCAGCTCAGGAGCAATTGGGTGAAGTCGGCTCAGGTCACTCAAGATGGCAGGTGGTCCAAGGGAGCCCCTGGACATCCTCCCACCCCACCCCACCCCACCCTGATTAGAACCCTCAGCCCCCCCCCCCAGAATCCTTCACCCATCTCTAGAAATAGGGAATCAGGAACAGGGCCACTCACTCCTGACTCTGCTGCTGGCACCAACCAAAGTGGCAGGTGTCTGACCCCTAGTGAAGTGTTTGGATGCACCACTAGGGGTCAGTCTGCCAAATAAGGCAGTGTTGTGGGGTTTGGGTCACACTGGAGGCTCTGGTCGAAGGCATCCCTGAATTGGGGTGCTCAGGCCAGGGTCTCCCTTACCCTGGGTGCCTAGATCAGGAATTGCTTGACCAGAGAGCAGTGGCGGATCAGATCTCTGACTGCCTCCTGGAGTTGTCATCTGGATGAAGATTCAGCAGTCCTGAGTTTACCTCATTGCATGCAGGGGCTTGTAGTTCTGATTTCCCCACTGTATTCCCTAAGAAAAGCAAGACCACAAGTCCCAGCATGCACTGGGATAAACCCAGGACTGGATCAACCCTGTCGGGCAAATCTAGATTCAGTTGATTTCCTTATGTGTTAGAAGAACTGATGCTGCGCTAAGCTAAGCTTCCAAGCCCAAACACATAGCTTGCTGCACTGAGACCAATCTCAAGGTAGGTCACGTCATCTCTCTGCATCTCAGTTCTAATCCCCGGCTGTGCCGGAGCTGTAGACCTGAAAAATAAATGAATAACAGAATTGCTTTGTTGTCTGCTATTACGAGACACTCTGTACAGACTCGGTGTTTGCTGCATTTGATTCCTCTGTTCAAGACTTTTTCTTTAGACCGTGTTACAAGCATTTTCCTTTGATTATTACACTGGGCTTCCCTTTCTTACTTTCACCCTGTATTTCTAGGCTACTTTTTAATAAATGTCAGAGACCACTGGCTACCAGTTTCGGGTTCCCGGGAATATGGCACAAGAACATTTCCAGCCAGGAACACTGGACTTGAACAAGGGCGTTGGCCAGAGCCTCAACATCTATGCTGAGTGGGATAGAATAGGCAGGTGATATAAAAACATTCATAGCCAGGCAGCTTGACATCTGTCCACAGGGTTTGGAATGGTGTTGGGTGACCTCCCCCCCCTTCAGCATTAGTAGAAGTGTCACCACTTTGATAAGGGTGTCCAGGTGAGGGATGGGAGATGGAGAGAAGACCAGGTTTGAAAGCAAGGAGAGAAAGATCCCAGGGAATAAACAGAGCTCTGCTCCCCCCCCCCCCCTCGACTTCTACCGCCCCTGGAATTGATTTTAGAAATGTGCTCACTCATTCCACCTCTCAGCGGGCGAACAGGACAAGGGTTCCATAGAGCAACGATTACTCACTAGTTCCCATTTACCTTTCAATTGAATCTGTGTTTGTCATATTTCTCTGAATGAATTGATTTCAATCTGTTATCATAGTAACATAGTAGATGACGGCAGAAAAAGACCTGCACGGTCCATCCAGTCTGCCCAAGAAGATAAACTCATATGTGCTACCTTTTGTGTATACGCTACCTTGATTTGTACCTGTCCTCTTCAGTGCACAGACTGTATAAGTGTGGCCAGCCCTATCCCCGCCTGCCAACCACCAACCCCACCTCCCAACCACCAGCTCTGGCACAGACCCTATAAGTCTGCCCAGCACTATCCCCGCCGCCCAACCACCAGCCCCGGCACAAACCGTATAAGTCTGCCCAGCACTATCCCCGCCGCCCAACCACCAGCCCCGGCACAGACTGTATAAGTCTGCCCAGCACTAGTCCCGCCTCCCAACCACCAGCCCCAGCACAGATCGTATATGTCTGCCCAGCACTAGCCCCGCCTCCCAACCACCAGCTCTGCCACCCATTCTAGGCTAAGCTCCTGAGGATCCCTTCCTTCTGCACAGGATTCCTTTATGTTTATCCCACGAATGTTTGAATTCCGTTACCGTTTTCATCTCCACCACCTCCCGCGGGAGGGCATTCCAAGCATCCACCACCCTCTCCGTGAAAAAATACTTCATCATTCCTCTCGCTCACTCTTCCACCCCCTTCCACCCCCTGCTTCCCTTACCATCTCCCCTTCCTCTCCCTGCTTTCCATTTCCTGTGAATAAAGGGCCTGCAAAGGATGAAAGACTGGGGAAGGGGTTGCCAGATGGCCAGAGATCACCTTGGATCAGGTTAAAAAATTGGAACTATAAGACCACAGGTGCACAGTGATGGTGGGTGTGTTTGTGGGGGGGAGGGGAGAGGCCAGCTCTTCCTGGATGACCTGAACTCAGCTAGTAAATCTAGGAAAG
This sequence comes from Microcaecilia unicolor, assembly GCF_901765095.1. NCBI lineage: Eukaryota > Metazoa > Chordata > Amphibia > Gymnophiona > Siphonopidae > Microcaecilia > Microcaecilia unicolor. The sequence goes on along the minus strand of NC_044033.1, from coordinate 198,805,222 downwards.
GGGTGAGGGGAGTATTATGGGCTTGGGAAGCCCATCAGTCCTGGCACAGAGTCTAAGATCCCAGTTTATTTCTAGGAATCCTCTGTGCTTATGTAAGGATTTATTTTGGCTTCTACCACTTCCCCCAGTAAGCTGTTCGAAGCATCCGGCACACTGTCTGTAATGAAACATTTCTTAATGTTAATTCTGAGCATCTGATCCCTCCCCCCACTTTTTCCCTTCCCCCTTTGCTTTGAGAGGTGCATGTGGGAATCCATGGGTAAGCAGAATCTAGTTTTCAAGTGTATAACCTCCCATCTTGTAATCTCTGGTTCTAGAACATTCTTTCCTTTAAGTAAGCTTGGCTTCTCATGCTTGGGGTAGCCAGGGTCATCTCATGGGGCTTTTAGTACAGACTCTGCCCCACTTTGAGTCCCTTTCTCCTCCCCCTATCCTTTCAGAGCTATGGCTTCCAGATCTAAATAGTATTGAGAGTATTATATCACCTCTATATTGTCTTTGAAGAGGGAATTACCTTCTCTCCTCTACTTCCTGTAGATGGCAGAGATGGGGAAATCCTTGCATTATGGAGTCAATAGCTTATTTAAAAGTTGTCTTCCTCTTGTGAGGAACTGACAGTGCTACAGTTTAGTGTAATGCTCTTACAGTGAAGGTCCTTCCTGTTGGCTGATTGTGGACTCAAGGAGGAAGGGAAGGTGGACAGATGTCAGTGAGGGGCAGCAGTAAGGAGCTTTCTCTTCAGAACAAGCCAGTTGAGGCTTGAGCTGTCTTAGTATCAGGCTAAGTGCCCAGCTAGGCTTGCTTTTCATGAGTTTCAGCCATTTGTAAAAGTCCTGTTCATTCTGTCCATCTGTCACAGGAGCTGTCCACACCATGGTGCTGAACCTTCAGTAAAAGTGCTTTAGAAACATCAACCCCTCTCTCCAGGGGGATGCTCAAAGCAACTGGGCTTGCAACATTTCATTGGATTTTAGCCCATCTAAATGAAATGTTATGTTGTGGCTAATGCACAAAGGCTTTTGGCATGGAAGAGTAGTAACTGTGCTAATGAGCTTACTAGTATTAAAATTAGGTCATTAGAGACCCCCTCCAATGTTCAGAAAACCAGCTCATAAAAAAACCCCCTACCCTAATGACTAAAACTTACTGACAGCTCTGAAGCTGTTGGTAGGTGTATTGCCAAACACAATATCAGTCCTTCTGACCCCTGTCTTCTCCCCTGCTCGGTTAAGACATAGAACACTGTTAGTTCACCCTCCTCATCCCCATCTGAGGTCTGTAATGGGATCTCCAGCTCAACCAACTCCTCCAAAGACCACAGGTTTGAATAAAAATACCCCATATGCAGAGCACAAATGAAGAAAACAAGGCTAAAGAAGCCGTGACTGCTTCTGGCTCTTATCTCAATCTTTATAAACGTCCCGCTCCCATCTCCTCTGGTGAATGAACTCCTCCAGAGGCACAGAGCCCCATCTGTAAGAGCAGTACATCCAGTGGCAAAAGGCTGGGAACTAGGAAGTCAGATTCAAATCCCACAGATGCAGCCTTCATGCTAGGACCAACCCCCCCCCCCCTCCTTCACTGGACACATGCACAAGAACTGTGCCTACCATGCAGCTCTTGTGGGCATGTGCCAGGAACGTTCCTCCCCTTTACTGACCAATGCTCAACACTGACAGCATGCTAAATCAAAATCGGTGCTCCAGCTCCCCCCCCCCCCCAGTGCCTAGGGTCATGCACTTAATCAAGATGGTTTTAAAGTACTTTGCACATACCTGTATCAGTCCAGCTAAGGAGTTTCTACCCTGGAACCAAGAGTCCCACTGCTCACTCTCTTTGATATGAGCTTTAAAACATCTTAAAGGCGTGAGCATTTCATCCAATCTGGACTTGTGTTCTCTAACTAAGCAAGTCCTATTGGCATGTAAGGGACCACCAGATACAGTTACTCTGATGGAAGTTTACAAGACCATAAAATGTTCAGCTGTAGCAACAGAATTGGTGGGAAAATGTTACAGCAGATCCCAAGGGAATGACAGTATGAGGAACCTATAGTCCAAAGGGTTTATAGGCTGGTAATAAATATAGGTGAGCTCATCTGGTACTGTGAACCAGATGAGCTCACCCAAAAGGCCCTTTGCTTTCAGTATAAAGCAAAGGAAATATTCACACTCAGGTATAAATTGACATGTGAGGAGCCTGCAGCCTTGCGTGGGGGTCTTCTCCAGGTTTCTGCTTTCCAGGCAAACACCTTTTAGATATGACTTTTTGGGAAGCAGCTGCATCCACTTAGGAATAGGAGGCTGGGGTATATGCTAGTGGCCCCCTCTTTTCCCATATCCCTTTGCTCTGAGGGGTGCCTGCGGGAATCCATGGCTATATAGAGTCTAGTTTTGAAGTGTATCTGCAATGGGTAATTACGTGACGCATTAATGCACAGTGACAGGGCTTAATTTAGAATGCAGCTGTTTTGTGGATTTTGCTTATCTTGAGAATCAGATTGCTCATCCCCCGCCCTCAGTTCCTTTTACAGTTAGGGTTGGCTATACCTGGCCCCCAGACCCTGCCTGCTGCCTCCTCCCCACCCCATACCTTTGATATCAGCTAATCTGTGCAAGGTAATAGGGAGAGTCTTGATTTTAGCCTGACAAGAGAGTGACTTAGAACCAAGACAGGTAAGATAAAAGCTGATGGCTTAAAAATATTTTCCCAAAGGTTTTTCAAAAGATGACCAGCTCCTGCACAGGATCGGATAAGCTAATGTTCCTTTCAAATGGGCTTTTAATCAGTCTTGATCAGTGGTCAACTGGACTGGCAGAAAAGGGGAATTGGGCTTTTGGAAATCAATGGGTGAGGGGAAGGAGTGAGATGTAGCTCCCGCCTCCTGGGCAGAATCCAGGTCATCTGGATTCATAGCCAGACACCAGAGCACCATCCAGGGTCTGACTCTGACACTTGACCACCTAGATACAGAATGTGTTTTGTCCAGACATTTCTTGGCTAGTTCCTCCACCATGGTGAGGCATCTGACAATGAATGCATGTGATTCCTTACTGCCCTGGCATTTCATCCAGCTGCTTTGGGTTTCCGGCACAGCTGGAGCCAGGACTGTGGGACCCTAGTGTCAGGTTCTTTCTCTCACATCTCCCCAGAATTTTTGTCTATTTTGTATTAACCCTCCAATTAATGTACCTAGTCTGGTCGTTGGAAACAGGGAGGTCATGTGGAGCAGTGTTTCTCAAACCTGTCCTGGGGGGACAACCAGCCAGTCAAGCTTTCAGAATATCCCTAATGAATATGCACCCCTTCTTATAAAGTAACTACCATATATAAATATTTATTCTTTATTAGTATCAAAAAGATGCTTCAAGGGTTTGATTTGGTTAACATCTTAAGAGGACAATAGCAGTGGAGAGAAAGAAAATTATCACAGATTTGAAGGAAGAAAAGTGTATAATATACTTTTGAAGCATCGTTGAAAAGGGCGGAGGGATTTTTATATTACCATGTTGGAGAAAAAGGAAATGGCTCCAAGACCAGCAAGTAACTTGCAAAGGCAATCATAGTGACATTTCAGTGAAAAGTCTTTTTGAAGACTGTTCATTAACAACAGGAAGGAGCCATATTGTGGAAAATAATTAGGAGTAAAGGACCTTTAAGAAAAAATATTGCTATGAAAAAAGAGTTAGGAATATTATCCAGCTTATAATCGAAAGACAAAAACGCCTATATTGCGACCTAAATCGGGAGATAGGCGTTTATCTCCCAAAAACGAATAACGCGGTATAATCGAAAGCCGAACTTGGATGTTTTCAACTGCACTCCATCGCGGAAGCGTACAAAGTTGACGGGGGCGTGTCAGAGGCGTGGTGAAGGTGGGACTGGGGCGTGGTTATCACCCGAACAGAGATGGGCGCCTTTCGCCGATAATGGAAAAAAAGTATGCGTTTGTAGCTAGAATTTAGGGCACTTTTCCTGGACCCTGTTTTTTCACGAATAAGGCCCCAAAAAGTGCCCTAAATGACCAGATTACCCCAAAGGGAATCGGGGATGACCTCCCCTGACTCCCCCAGTGGTCACTAACCCCCTCCCACCACAAAAAATGATGTTTCACAACTTTTTATTTTCACCCTCAAATGTCATACCCACCTCCCTGGCAGCAGTGTGCAGGTCCCTGGAGCAGTTGTTAGGGGGTGCAGTGGACTTCAGGCAGATGGACCCAGGCCCATCCCCCCCCCTACCTGTTACAATTGTGCTGCTTAATGCTTAGTCGTCCAACCCCCCCAAACCCACTGTACCCACATGTAGGTGCCCCCCTTCACCCCTTAGGGCTATAGTAATGGTGTAGACTTGTGGGCAGTGGGTTTTGAGGGGGATTTGGGGAGCTCAACACACAAGGGAAGGGTGCTATGCACCTGGGAGCTCTTTTACCTTTTTTTTTTTGTTTTTGTAAAAGTGCCCCCTAGGGTGCCCGGTTGGTGTCCTGGCATGTGAGGGGGACCAGTGCACTACGAATCCTGGCCCCTCCCACGAACAAATGCCTTGGATTTATTCGTTTTTGAGCTGGGCGCTTTCATTTTCCATTATCACTGAAAAACAAAAACGCCCAGCTCACAAATTGTCGAATAAAACATGGACGTCTATTTTTTTCGAAAATACGGTTCGGTCCGCCCCTTCACGGACCCGTTCTCGGAGATAGACGCCTATGGAGATAGATGTTTTCATTCAATTATGCCCCTCCACGTGTATTACACATTTCTGTACCTTTGCTAATAATCTGTGTGAGTTAAGAGTGTGAGAGTATGAATGTGGTAGGTTGTGAAAGAAGGTATGTTAGAGTTGTGGATGAGTAAAATAGAACTATAGGAGAACTTGGTGTACAATATTGGAGTATTGTGAACAATTTTAATATCTTTTTGATACTAATAAAGAATTGATATTTATATATGGGAGTTACTTTATAAGAAGGGATATTTAATTTTAGTAACTAGATTGAAAATTTAGGAATCTCATTGTAGTACAGAGGTTTAATGAATATGCATGAGATAGTTATGCATGCATGTCACCTCTATGATATGCAAATCTCTCTCATGCATATTTATTAGGGATATCCTGAAAACCCGACTGGCTGGTGATCCTCCAGGAGAACTGTTGATGTAGACGACTCCCTCTATGACCTGTATTTAATTCAGCCACAGGGTAACACCATTGTGTAATGACCAGAGCTCCTTTCCTACCCAAGGCTATGAGCAATGCCACAGTGGTGTCCCAGCCCCGGCCGACTCAGGTAGTCAGAGCAGGAATCATTTACGAGACCCACTGCACGGCAGTGCCACTGAGCTTTGAGCCAGCCTTATGAACCATAAGCTATGACTATTAAACAAGTCATTACAATATAGTTTTCATGTCTATTTTTTAAGCTCTTTCTTGCTAGTTCCATGAAAACAGAGTGTCAGTGCTCAGACGCCTTGATGAATCTGACTGGGAGACCAGGGGACAGCGGCTTCATTACTGCTTATCTGGATTCTTTAAAAAAAATGCCCTGGTAGTGACAATTTTGACATGACAGATGGTATTTGCCAAGCATGCCTTTGAGATGTTTGCTGGTTATGTGATAGACAAAACTTCCTCTTATGTGATACCAGCGGGCATAGCGAGCTCAGCCATTCTAGTAATCCAATTTCCTGAACTTCAGGCTCATACTAGAGTAACTTTGGAAAAAATACAGGAGAATAATCAAAGGAACATTTCCTTCCCCTCGTTACATTTTCATCTGAGCTTTTGGCACTCAATGTGCTTTCATGTAGCCGATGCCCTTGATAGATGTTTTAATGTTTCATGTATTTGGTTTCACTGCCTGCATGGATCTGATTATCGTTATAAGTTCCCTGACTGAGCATTAAAAGAAACATACAGATTTGAAAGATTTCATGATTTGAAGGCACTTGAACTGGAGAGAGCCAGTGGGCAAATATTTCATTAAGGAGAGACAAAGATGCCCCAGGTGTGTCAGGGAGCTTGACTTTCCGTAAACTCACTAATGCAATGTGTTTCAGTATCAGAAATAGAGCTGGCAGCACCAATTCAGTGGCATAAAATCCACCCCCTGCAGAGTTGTGAGATGAGAGCAGAGAAGATGCATGGAGGGCTAACTCATTATTCCACAGAGAGGAGCTGGTCGCATTTAGTGTACTGTACACGGACAATTCCCTGCCTCCAGTCGGTTGGGAGTCACAGGGTCGCCTCCTGCAGCACTCAGCTGATATAAAATGAAAACATGGTGACTGAAAGATGGATGCATGCTACAGTGGGTCCAGTTAAGAACTGGTGATTACAAGTGAATCCTGCTGAGAGTGTGTTGGTACAATATTATCTAGCTGAGAGCTGCTGCGTGTTACAATGCATCAAGCTGAGAGAAGCTGCTTGTTACAGTGTACCTAACCAAGAACTGCTCTTTGTTGTGGTGTGTCTTGTGGAGGGCTGCTGCTTGTTACAAAGTATCTAGGTGTCAGCTGCTTGTTACAGTGTATTAAAGAAAGAGCTGCTTGATCTCACCAAGAACTGCTGATTGTTATGGCATACCTAGTGGCAGCTGTTGCTGGTTACAGTGTATCCAGCCAAGAGTTGCTTGTTACAGTGTAACTAATCAAGGCCTCCTTGTATCACATCAAGAACTTCCAATTGCTTTGGTGGATCTCATTGAGAGTTGCTATGTAGCTGAGAGCTGCTTGTATCATACCAAGGGCTGTTGCTGGTTTCAGTGTTTCCAGCCAAGAATTTATCTAGTTGACAGCTGTTGCTGCTGGTTCCAGTGTATCTAGTTGACTGTGCTCTGATTGTAGGGTATCCAGCCAAGAGCTGTTTGTTGCAGTTTATTTAGCTGATACCTCTGCTTGTTACAATCAGCTAAGAGCTTCTGTTAGTCATGGTGTATCTAGCTAAGAACTGATTTTTTTTTTATAATAGATTGTACATATTAGAATTTAGACATCCAGGATAGGACATGCTCAGTTCTGGTGATATTTTAGAAAAAAGACCTGCCAGTGCCTGCAGGAGGGTGACCATTTTACAAATATACATATTAAAAAATAGAATGGCACAAACCCGGCAGCTTCCACATGGATGAAATTGGCCATTGCATGTAGGAAGTGGTGATTTGACAAGTTCATGTGCAGCTGCCCAATGTTATAAACATATACAAGTAGTGAGGCCACAATTTTAACTTAGTTTCATTTTGGAGGTGAAGACACTCTTGTGTAAAGCCCTGGCACTTTTTAAAAACCTACGTGTGCCTTTGAGCTGGTGTAAAGCCTAATGGGGATGTTTTTCCCAAACACAGGTATTCCCTTTGGAAAATGGGGAATACGCTTGTAGCTTATAGTCCTGCTCAAACCACACCCCCTTGAAATCTCTGTGCAGTGTGGATCTCTATGTGTAAAATGAGTATTTTCAGGTTTATGCAATATACAGATATAAAAGATGGTATTGACATGTGAATATGTTTCTTAAAATAATGGCCTGTATTTCACTGACAGCTGCTGCTGCTCACAGCGTATTTAGCTGACAGCTGCCGTTGTTGGTAGTTGAAGTGTATCTAGCCAAGAGCTGCTGTTCGTTACACTGTATCTTGATGACAGCTGCTCCTTATTGCAGGATAGTTTGTTGAGAGTTGCTGCCTGTAACAGTGTATCTAGCTGAGAGATTCTTGTTACAGTGGCTCATTTCATCTATTGACACTTATACCCCAAATTTGCCAATATAAGTTCAATGTGCCTTACAGTCGGTCATGCTGAGAGATGCTTATTACACAACTACTGCTGCTGCTTACAGTGCATCCCGCTGAGAGTTGTTGCTTACCTCAAGATATGAACATTGCTGATTATTACAGTGTAACTAGCTGACAGCTGCTGCTTGTTACAGAATATTCCATTGGTTGCAGTGTATTTAGCTGAGACCTGTTTCTTATTACAGTGGATCTTGCTGAGGGATGCTTCTTATAATGTATCTAGTTGACAGCAGCTGCTGCTGTTGGTTATAGTGTATCTAACTGAGAGTTGCTGCTTATTACAATGTACCTCATTGATTGTTACAATATATCTAGCTGAGAGATGATTGCTACAGTGAATCTTGTTGAGAAATGCTTGTTATGGTGGTACCTAATTGATAGCTGTTGCTAGTGCTGATTACAGTGTAGCTTGCTGAGACCTACTGTTTGTTGTAGGATATTCCATTGAACATTGCTGCTTATTACAGTGTATCTCATTGATTGTTACAGTGGATCTCGCTGAGAGATGCTAGTTACAGTGTATCTAGTTGACAACAGCTGCTAGTGGTCGTTACAGCATATCTAGCTAAGAGATGCTTGTAGTGGTTACAATGCATCTAGTGGACAGCTGCTGCTGGTGATGGTTACATTGTATCTAGCTGAGAGATGTTTGTTATATTGTATCTAGTTAAGAATTGTTGGTGCTGCTGGTTATAGTGTATCTATCTGAGAAAAGCTTGTTACATTGTATCTAGTTGACAACAGCTGCAGGTGGTGGTTACAGTGCATCTGGCTGAGAGATGATTATTTATTTATTTATTTATTTTTATTTGTTGCATTTGTACCCCACATTTTCCCACCTATTTGCAGGCTCAATGTGGCTTACATAGTACCGTCAAAGGCGTTTGCCCAGTCAGTGGATAACAAATACAAAGTTGTATAGTGATCGTATGAGGTATAAGTGTATTATAGTGTATCTAGTTAACTGTTGCTGGTTACAGTCTAACTATCAGACAGCTGCTGCTAATTACAGGCTATTTCATTGAGCATTGCTACCTGTTAGTGTATTTCACTGCTTGTTATATGGTATATAGCCAAGAGTTGTTCCTTGTTACAGTGCATCCAGTTGAGACCCACTTTATTATAATGTATATGTGACAGCAGATTGCTACAATGCAACTGGCTGAAAGCTGTATATTATATTTTATCTAAACTGTGGCTTTTGCAGGAAGGTTTTCATTATTATTATTATTTTTTAAATTGTATGCCACTTGGTGTTTGCTTAAATGACAATTTCCTGACACTCCCACGGTTTGAGCAGTTAAGGACATAAAGCCCTTTCCCTAGACAGAAATTACACACTTCCCTGGGATTTGCTGCTTTCAGAAATTGTGTAATGGGAGAAAACACATTTATGTTCCATTTCCTTCCTAATAGTGGAACATTTACTGACACTGCAGCACTGAGGTATTAAATCGGTCCTTAAAGTCCTTTTATAAAATGAATATGTTTGGGGTGCCGGCTTGTGTCCTTGTTATGACCTTGTTTTGTTAGCTCAGTTTGCAGACTTCAAATAAACCTTTGCTAGTTTTACAGACTTGAGCACTGCCCAGGGAACATAGATTCTTAACGTAGGACTGTGTTTTTTTCCTCAGCTGTTGCCACAGGAGCTGGGACAAGGACAGAGGATCTCTAATGGAGTAGAAGGGATGGATGGGCAGACTGGATAGACCCTAATTTCTTTATTTGTGGGTTCTTGGTATTACATAACTCTCTGTTTCATCTCCTGTTTGAGTATGCTGTTATCAGCAGACAGCTTTAACCAGTAGAGCGAGCAGATAGGAACTGAATTGTCACAGGGTTATATGATGGTGGGTGACTTAGTTTGAGGAAAGGGCTGAGAATTAGAGTTCATATCCCACTGCTGCCACTCATTCTCCTTGTGACATCGGGCAGATCCCTTTTTCTCCCATTGCCTCATTGTGTTGTAAGCTCTCTGGGGTAGAGACACACAGGGGCATTTTCGAAAGAGAAGGGCGCCCATCTTCCGACACAAATCGGGAGATGGACGTCCTTCTCTCAGGGTCACCCAAATCGGCATAATTGAAAGCCAATGTCAGGCACCCTCAACTGCAGTCCATTGTGGGAACAACCAAAGTTCACGGGGGGGGGGGGGGGGGGGTGTCGGAGGCGTAGTGAAGGCGGGACTGAGGTGTGCTTAAGAGATGGGCGTCCTTGGCCGATAATGGAAAAACGAAGGGCATCCCTAACGAGCATTTGGTCGACTTTACTTTGTCCATTTTTTTTATAACCAAGCCTCAAAAAGGTGCCCGAAATGACCAGATGACCACCAGAGGGAATCAGGGATGACATCCCCTTACACCCCCAGTGGTCACCAACCCCCTCCCACCCTAAAAAAATTTTTTTTAAACTTTTTTGCCAGCCTCAAATGTCATACCCAGCTCCATGACAGCAGTATGCAGGTCCCTGGATCAGTTTTAGTGGGCGCAGTGCACTTCAGGCAGGCGGACCCAGGCCCATCCCCCCCTACCTGTTACACTTGTGCTGGTAAATGTGAGCCCTTCAAAACCCACCAGAAACCTACTGTACCACATCTAGGTGCCCCCCTTCACCCCTTAGGGCTATGGTAGTGGTGTACAGTTGTGGGGAGTGGGTTTTGGGGGGGGGGGTTGGGGGGCTCTGCACCCAAGGTAAGGGAGCTATGCACCTGGGAGCAATTTCTGAAGTCCACTGCAGTGCCCCCTAGTGTACCCTGTTGCTGTCCTGGCATGTGAGGGGGACCAGTGCACTACGAATGCTGGCTCCTCCCATGACCAAATGCTTTGGATTTGGTAATTTTTGAGATGGGCGTCCTCAGTTTCCATTATCGCCAAAAACCGGGGGACGACCATCTCTAAGGTCAACCTAAATGTTGAGATTTGGGTGTTCCTGACCGTATTATTGAAACGAAAGATGGACGCCCATCTTGTTTCGATAATAGTGGTTTCCCCGCCCCTTCACGGGGCCGTCCTGCGGGGACACCCTGAGGAAAACTTGGGTGCCCCGTTCGATTATGCCCCTCACAGTGGCCCAGAATACTTATCAGTACTACACAGCACTGTTTACAATTCAGTAGATTTATATAAATAATTGGGTCAGTGCAGTGAGTGTTTTTTTTAATGCTGACCGCCGCACTGGCATTGACTATCAGGGTTAGCAATGGTACCCAGAAGTTCTACGAGTATGGCCGGTGTTGTACCTGCTTAGCTAAACAGGCAATATAGGACTGCTGGTGCCCCTCATAATTTCTGGGATCACCCCGGCACTGCCCAGACCATGCTGCAGTGTTCAGAGAGGATACTCAGCAGTACCTGCTCAGTTAAATGCCACCAAATACCCCCTCCTGAGCCACTCAGTGTTTTTTTTTTTACTGGGCAGCAGTGGCCCACCCATTTATGGCTCAGGCCCACCCAACAGTAGCACATGCTTAGTGGTAACTGGTGGGAATCCCAAGCTCCGCCAGCTGAAGATTTCCCCCTGATGGTAACAAAAATGCTACTCTCCACGACACCGGCACCTGCACATGCTCAGTTTTCAGTGCATTCCTGCTGCCATGGTGGAAAGAAGCATTTTCCCACCAGCTGAGATTTTTTTTTTTGGGGGGGGGGGGGGGGAGAACACTTGGTGCCCACCCAATTCTTGCCTAGGCCCACCCAAAATCTGTTGTCTGGCTACACCCCTGCTGGGCAGGAGCACCTGTTAAATCCTTCTCAATACTGGTCACATTATATATTACGGAAATCTCTTTGTCTATTCACATACACTGCATTTTGATTAGAGGGACATTTTTAAGAGGCAGCATTCCTGTACCTTTCCATCCTTCCACACTGTAGCTGTAGGAGCATGGGAAACAGCTCTTGACTGAGACAGCACATGGATGGTGACTGTCAGAAAAGTCCCAAATCGAAGAGGGTGGTGCATTATTTCTTGTACAAATCAATATCTCATTGGAGCTATGGATGACTTGACATGAGCTGTGTTTCAGCCGCAAGGTCTGCCTCAGGAGTCAACACCAATAGTCTCACTCGATGAAAATATTTTTCAAGTAGTATAAATAATTGTCAGCACTATTACAAGGAGAATTATTTTCAGGACACTATTTTGATGCAATTACTTATATTATTTGAAAGATATTTTCATCAAGTGAGATTAGTGGTGTCGACTCCGGAGGCAGACCTTGCGGCCGAAACACGGCTCGTGTTGAGTCATCCATAACTCCGATGAGATATTGATTTCTACGAGAAATAATGCACCACCCTCTTTGATTTGGGACTTTTTTTGTTGCCTTTGCTGTTTGTACTTTTGGTTAATGTAAAAGGTTTCCCCACCCCACCCCTGCCAGACGGCAAGAAATGAAGAGCACACTGGTTGCGTTTCTGGAATTGTCTGCTTCCCCTGATCCAGCTCTCTGTCACTGCAGCATCCATTCACCAGAGGGTTGTCATCTCACTCCAGGTCCACCAAACAGACTCAGCCAGTCCTGGCTTTGCCCTCTGGAATTCTGGGGCTATAGTTCCAATTTTTAGACCCACAGCCCCCAGTATTACATTTGCCTTTTCAATGGACCTAGGAAGCCATCCCCTGCTCCTGGATCTTTCCCTCTCAGTCCCCAGGTCCATTGATGTAAAGGGTGATGAGTCTATGCAGTTATCGTAATGTGGATAGCCAATCGGACAATCTCCTCAGCCCCTGCCCATGTTATAATTCCATATGATGTCACATTCTGAGACTAATGTTTTTAAGTTATCTTTGGCTTACAGCTGTTACATAAAGAATTCTCTTATAAGTGGCACTGAGCACTCAAGGGGAATCACACTGTGCTCCCTTCCCCAGAGAGCTGACGATCCAAGAGTTGTCATACAAGGGAGAAGAAGTTAAGCTGTCAAGGAAGGGATGCGGGTGACTGAAGTGACATTTCACTAATGACAGCATCCAATCACAGCCTTGCCTGGGAGGAGGGGAGAGCTTGGATTAGTTTTGAAATGGGGTGTTTTGCCCAGACACCCCCTCTGCTTCTGAAACCCCAAGTGCTGCTCTGCTATTGCCTTGAGGTTGGGGGTACTTCCAAGCCACAGAGAAATAAGTTTAAAGAATAGTTATTGTCAGAAGCTGTTATCGGAATCAGGCAATTAAAAACACACCCAGGTTATGCAATCAATGCTGGGCAACGACATGCTCTGTCTTCTGTTTCTCTGGCTATTTGTCTGCTACATTATGCTGGCTGTGTGGCCTTAGGTATGCTCACAATATCTGAGACTCCGTCTCCAAACAAAAACATGTAGAAAGGAAGGAAAACCGAAGGGAAGTCTTGAACTTTGAGCACTCAAAAGTTTTTCCAGTTTTTTTTTTCCATTTCCAGATGGTTCGTTTCATTCAGAACAGTTTATGTGGGGGCGGAAGGAGGGGAGGTCTTATAATGCCCTCCTTAGGAGGAAATGCACGTCCCCATGGTTTGGAAGCTGTTTTGATGTGTCACATCTCTCTCTCTCTCTTCCCCTAAACACATTTTTAGAAAAGAAATGTGTCAAAACACAGAAGGGAGAAATGTGAAACCCTCTAAGCCGTGTCTTATCGATCTGCAATTTCAAAATGTCTGTCTTGTGGAAAGGGCAGAGGTGGAGTTCTCTAGAAATCTCTCAGTCTGATGCAATCCTTTCATTGTGCATTTTCAGTCTGTTTCTGACCTCTGCAGTTTCATTTCTTCTCCCCTTCCTCCCCTATCATAAATCAAATGGAATTAAAGCAACATGACATTTGTTGATAAATTGTGGTTTAATCTGGACCCATGTGGCATTCCCAGCTGTCTTCCCTCCCCCCCCCCCCCCCCCCCCCATGAAATCTGGGTTAACAAATGGGCAGGGAGTGCAAGAGAGAGTGAGAGAGCCTGAACCTGAGAGGGGAGAAGGGAAATATTTTTTTTTTGGGGGGGGTGTACCGTAAGGGAGGGGAGGGATGTGCCCACCACGGACAAGCCATAACAGAAAAGGGTAGGGGATCTTCCTGAATATTTATCATTACTGTACAGAAGTACTATAAAGAATGATACGTATTATTACAAATAGTGAGAACATGCTGTTTGGAATGGATGAGTAGCCTAATGGTTAGAACAGCAGGCTGAGAACAAGGGAAACAAGGAATCAAATCCCACTACAGCTCCTTGTGATCTTGAACAAGTCACTTAACTACTAGACTCTATATAGGTCATCCAATGTTGGGCATGGATCGCATATCTGTGTATACTACAATCAACTATAGTAACATAGTAAATGACGGCAGATAAAGACCTGAACGGTCCATCCAGGCTGCCCAACAAGATAAACTCATTTTACATGGTATGATAACTTTATACCTGAGTTTGATTTGTCCTTGCCATTCTCAGGGCACAGACCGTAGAAGTCTGCCCAGCACTGTTCTTGTACTAAAGGTTCTGAAGATTCTGGAATCCTAAAGACTTACAAGATTCCGGAATCCCAATTAGTAGCAACATTCCATGTAGAACCCCAAAGAGTAACATAGTAAATGACGGCAGATAAAGACCTGAACAGTCCATCCAGTCTGCCCAACAAAATAAACTCATTATACATGGTATACGATACTTTATGTGTATACCAAGTTTGATTTGTCATTGCCTTTCTCAGGGCACAGACTGTGAAAGTCTGCCCAGCACTGTTCTTGTAATAAAAGTTCTGAAGCTAATGTCAAAGCCCCTTAAATTTATTTACACTCCAGACCATCCCTATCTATTCAGTCACAATCAGGGCACAGACCATAGAAGTCTGCCCAGCACTGGTTTTGCTTCCCAATTACCGGCATTGCCACCCAATGTCTGCTAAGATTCCACGGATTCCTTTGTGTTTATCCCACTCATGTTTGAATTCCATTACTGTTTTCATCTCCACCACCTCCCGCAGGAGGGTATTCCACGTATCCACCACCTTCTCCATGAAAAAATACTTCCTGACATAACTCCTGAGTCTGCCCCCCTTCAACCTCAATTCATGTCCTCTAGTTCTACCACCTTCCCATCTCCATAAAAGATTTGTTTGTGGATTAATACCTTTCAAATATTTCAACGTCTGTATCATGTCACCCCTGTTTCTCCTTTCCAGCAAGGTATACATGTTCAGGTCGGCAAGTCTTTCCTCGTATGGTTTGCAACAGGGGCATAGCCAGACTTCGGCAGGAGGGGGGTCCAGAGCCCAAGGTGAGGGGGCACATCTTAGCCCCTCCCGGTGCTGCCGCCACCCCCCCCCCCCCCGCCGCTGCCGCCACCACTACCACCACCAACTTTGACCCCCCCTGCCAACGACTCTCCCCCGCTGTCACCGTTGCTTACCTTTGCTGGCGGGGGACCCCAACCCCCACCAGCCGAGGTCCTCTTCTTCCTTTGTTCTGTTTCTGAGTCTGACGTCCTGCACGTTGTACGTGCAGGATGTCAGACTCAGGAACAGAACAGAAACAGAACGAAGCCTTGCGATCTGCAAGGCTTCGTTCTGTTTCTGTGAGTCTGACGTCCTGCAGACAGAAACAGAACGAAGGAAGAAGAGGACCTCGGCTGGCGGGGGTTGGGGTATCCCGCCAGCAAAGGTAGGTGATGGCGGGTTGGCAGCGGGAGGGGGGTCGATAGGGTCGTCGGTAGGGGGTCCAGGCCCCAATCTATGGGGGCCCAGGCCCCCATGGCCCCATGTAGCTACGCCCCTGGTTTGCAATGCAAATCCCATACCATTTTTGTAGCTTTTCTTTGCACCGCTTCCAGTCTTTTTACATTATGAGCATTAATAAGCACTTAATTGGCAGTAATTAAGAGTTACGCGTCAATCTGCCCTACACTGTATTCTAAAACATGAGTGCCTAAATTTCATAGCATCCAACTCTAAAGCAGACATGGCCATGGGTGGGTCAAGGGCATTCCCAGAGTTTAGGCATGAAGCTACAGAACACCTGCATATACGCCTAACTGTCATTAGTCGGGCGCGAGCATTAACAGCAGCCTTTGACAGGCATAAATGCTCACACCTATGGTTAGGCGCAAAATACTAGGCTGTGCTAGTATTCGATAAGGGCCGTTCCACGCAGAGCACCTTTACAGAATATTAGCTTAATGCAGATCATCCCAGCACCTATCTTTGGATACCATTTATTGAATTTCTCCGCTAACCCTCGGTCACTTCAGGTACAAACGTAGATCATGAGCCCTCTGGAGAAAGGGAAATACCTTGGGAAAAGACATGAGCTAAATCTTTGAAAAGAAAGAAATCAGACAACAATTTCTTTCCTGATGCTGGATTAAAAAGTGTGTTAGTTTATTTATTTCTTTGTTACATTTGTATCCCACATTTTCCCACCTATTTGCAGGCTCAGTGTGGTTTACATATAACCATAAAGGCATTTACCAATTCCAGTTTGAACAAATACAAAGTAATGTCAAGGTAGGGTAGGTTTGTATGTGAACAGACGTGTTAGGGAATTGCAGAGAGGAAGAGTTATTTTATGTCCATTGCGAGCTGTGGTTTCGAAGAGAGGAAGAGTTATTTTGTGTTTATTCCGAGCCTTGGTTTCGTTGTGTTTCAGGGTTTAGGCATGTATGTTGGGTCGGTAGGGTATGCCTTGTTGAACAGGGTTCGTTTTGAGTGAGTTCACTTTAAAAGGTAAGAAATAGATTAAAACAAAATACAAAGTTAAGATGATACTTTTTTTAATGGACTAACAATATATTTTAAGAATATATAAGCGAAACATAAAAGCATTACAATGACAGTCAGGAGAAAGGTAGAGATGGTGGGGGGGGGGGGGGGGGGGGGGGAAGAAACTGGGAGAGATGAATGGGCGATCAGAGAGTGATGAAGCAGTAAATTTTCATGGTTTATAATGTGATAGGAAACCCAGATCTTAGTTTTGACAGATCTCTGCTAAGACCTCTTCTGTTTCTGTCACATTATAAAGCATGAAATGATACTGCTTCATCACCCTCTGATCGCCCATCCATCTCTCCCTGTTTCTCCCACCCTGCTCCACCCTGTACTTTTTCTTGTGAGACTGTGATTGGAATCAGGTTGCCAGATAGCAAAAAAATCTCCCAGCCCAATCCATGTCCAAAAGAACCCCGAGCTATCCGAAGAGGAGGAGGGGGGTGGGAGCCACTGTGGTGGTCGCTGCCTGCCCAAAAAAACTATCTGAGGAGCGGGGGGGGGGGGGGGGGGTGCTGCTGTGTGGCATGCTTGCTCTCCTCCTCCAATCTCATGTGGTCACTGCTCGCCAGCGCCACTGCCTCTTGCAAGGCTGATGATGCGTCATCATCCGCTGATGACCTCATCACCCACCTCACCCTCCTATTGGTCAAATTTGAAGCCAGAATGAGGCTTGCGATGCACCAAACCTCATTCCAGCACCAAATATGACCAATAGGAGACAGAACCTGAAACAACCCAAAATGTTGCAACCTGAGGCTGTTCAAAAGTGCCCTCAAGACAACTTATTAAATCCACCCAATTCTGCGGCAAAACCATAGAGTTGGCAACCCTGGTAAATGTTTTTATGTTTCACTTATGCATTCTGATATTTATCATCATTTGCTCATTTCTTATATGAAGAAAAAGCTATTGCCTTCAAAAACTGGTCAAAAAATATATTTAGTCCAATAAAAAACACATCATCATCTTTTCTTTGCTTTGTTTTATTTCCATTTTCCAGATCGTGATATTGTTCTTGTCTTAATGTGCTCTTTAATGCCAGGCTGCGTCAGGGGCTTCTCAATGATCCTTACTATCAATGTTTATAACTGTGTGTACCAGTAACCATTAATGTTCATGAAACAAAACCATGTATCCTCTTAAGCTTTGAGTTCAAAAAAACAGCATGAACCATATGATTTAGATGATGACATGCAGGAGCCATCATACACTCTCGTGTCTCAGTAGCGACCGCTGTTTTTTTGAACTTAAAGCTTAAGAGGATACATGGTTTTGTTTCATGAACATTAATGGTTACTGGTACACACAGTTATAAACATTGATAGTAAGGATCATTGAGTAGCCCCTGACGCAGCCCTGCTGGGCGAAACACGGCCTGTGTCGGGCGTTATACTCTAGATGTTATTTTATTAATAAAGTCTATTTTGATTTTCCACTGATCTGCTTCGTTGTTTTCCATCTTGGAGTTTGCGGATCGTCAGCCTTGTTGTTTTCTTGAACCCTCTTTAATGCCAGGGACAGAAACCTGGTCTCCAGCTAGTCCCCTGTCCATGGTACCTGCTCACCTCTGGAAAGCCAGAAGCAGTGGAATCCCTCCACCCCCAGCAGCTCTGAGGCTGTGTCTTCAATGTTCTCTTACCGTTCTGGCCAAATGATCGATTGCTGTCAGGTTGGTTTTCTGGGTATCTGCCTATTGACTTTCTTTAGATGTTCTAATTAAACATGGTCAGATAATATATTTCCTCTTAAATAGACCTGCTCTCTCATTCCTACAGAAAAAAAGGAAAGAAATTACCTAATCTAAATGTGTTTGTATTGATTTATTAAACAAGAGTACAAAAGGGTGATTTTTTTTCAATTAACTGAACTGGCAAAAGAGATTAGGAGCAAGAAATAGCGGAAGATCAGGACCCAGGGATGAGATTCTCCACACAATGGGTTCCAACCATGCCAGGCTATTCCTTTCCTTTCTCTAAGATTCCTCTTGATAGATGTTTTTCATCTCTGAAAAGATATTACCCTACAAGCTATTTTGGAAGCTATACCATACTATATAAGCATTACACTGATACACATAAAGCATGAATACAGCACAGACAGATGAAGAGTAGATCTTCATCGGATCCACATATAGGTGCCACAATGATGAATACAGCACAGACAGGCGAAGAGCAGATCTTTATCAGCTCCACATATAGATAGGTGCCACAGTGAAGTGTGTAAAGCATGAATACTGCACAGACAAGTGAAGGGCAAATCTTCATCACCTCCCCATACAGGTGTTACAATGATATGCATAGGTCACTTTTTCTGCGGCTTAGTAAATGGACCCCATAAAGTCTTGTGGCTAGTGCAGCAGCCTGAGAACTGGGATTGATTCCCATTGCTGCTCCTGGGAAGTCATTTAACCCTCCATTGCCCCAGGTACAAAATAAGTACCTGTATATAATATGTAAACTGCTCTGATTGTACCACAGAAAGGCAGTATATCAAATCCCATCCCTTTCCCTCTATTTTATCATAGCTGCCCTTTTAACAGTTAAATGCTAATGCAGTGGTGTATTCACTCTAGCTATTAACTGAAATTTGATCATATTACGATCAGTACTGCCAAGCGGACCCCGCACAGGCACTGGTCTAAAACAAACGATTGTAATCTAAAACAGAGCAGAAAAATTCACTAAGTGAAGGTATTAAAAAAAAAAATTCCACCCAACACAATCATGCAACCATTCACAGTACAAAGTGAAAAACAAGGTCCCTGCAATAAAGACAAGAGACAATACCGATGGCAAAATCACTGCTCTGAAACTAAAGTTTGTAATCCAAAAACAGAACCATAAACATATGTTCAGAAGTCTTCATTGAGTGAAGACATAAAAAAAACCCCCACAGTACACAGTCGTGCAAACAATCACAGTACACAGTGAAACACAAGGTCCATGTAATAAAGATAAGAGGCAGTTCGAGGGCAAATTCACTGACACAAAAGATTGTAATCCAGAAACAGAGTTGAAAATGTATTTTCATTTGTGATTGTTTGCACAATTGTGTAGGGTAAAGATTTTATGTTTTCACTGCCTGAAGAAATCTGAAGATAAGTTTTCAGCTCTGTTTTTGGATTACAATCTTTTGTTTCAGACCATTGAATTTGCCCTCGGTATTGCATCTTATCTTTATTACATGGACCTTGTTTTTCACCTTGTACTGTCATTGTTTGCACAATTGTGTAGGGTGGAGTTTTCTTACACCTTGAAGTGCTTTTTTCTCCACCTGTGTGTATGTATATATATATAAACATTTCCACTGGAGTGAACCTATGACTACAATTTCTGTAGCCCTATGTTTGAAAGCTGTTCCTGGTTGGGGCATTTAGCATTCAGGCTGGATCCTGCTGCGATATTTCTGCTTTGAGGTGCTGGTCAATCATTACGTACAACATAAAATCTTACAGGTTTTATTTTTGGGGTTGGTAATTGAAATCACCCATTATTATAGTGTTGCCAAATTTGCTAGCTTTCCAAAGTTCCGTTAACGTTTCATCATCTGTTTGATCATTCTGGCCAGGCAGACGGTAGTATATCCCCCCCCCCCCCCTCCCACCACCACTATTCTCTTCACCTTCACACCTGGAATTTCTATCCATAAGAATTCTACCTTGCAAACTGTTTCCTGCAAAAGTTTTACTCTGCTTCAGTTCCTTCGTTAATATATAGCGTAACCCCCTCTGCTTTGACCCACCTTATCATTGTGATATAATTTGCATCCTAGTATCACAGTGTCCCATTAGTTATCCTCCTTCCACTGGGTCTCTGAGATGGCTATTTTATCTCCCTCATCATTCAATGCTATAACTCTCTCACCTTATTCTTTAGGCTTCTACCATTTGCATTGAGCCAGTTCAAAGGGTGTTTCTTGTTTGCATCTACAACCTGCTTAGCAGTTGGCAGGGATAATTTGCATTTTTTACTCTGTTCTTCCTTTAAAGTCACCTAATTTACTTTTACCCTTGTTGCAACCTGTCTGTCTCAAGATGCCCTAACGTTTCTGTTATGAGAGTATCCTTCAAAGATACCTCATTCCAAATCATGTGCTCCTAAGTGACTGCAGCTTTCCCCCCCAGATTCTACTTTAAAAAATGCTCTATCGAGCACCATAGGGATAGTGAACTCTTTTTGAAAATAGCTACACAGGGCCCCCAGAGTGTTTCTAGAAGAGAAATGGAAAGTTCCCATCGTCTGCAGCTGCTGAAGTAGTATAGAATTTCACAAGTTGAGCTCCAGGTCCTGACGTATAACATAAGTGATCTTTTTGCCGATCATATTAAAGAGACCTGTCCAGTGCCAGAATTATGCATATTGTGACCTCTAAGCTGTAACATTTTAAAAGTCCTCTCAATTAAGTAGGAAACAAAATTTTAGGATTAATAGTTTTCCATGTTAGTGAAGCATGAGGCCCATTGTAATGTGAGGTTTTAAGGGCTGATGCACAAAGCTTACCATGCTAGAATGTCCGATTTTGACTGGTTCCACCCAGTTTAGCATGCATGTTATTTAACAAGTAATGCACAAAGGGTTCTACATCCATCTTACCGATCTCGGTAGCAGGCAACGATAATCCCAGAGTACCTGATTGTAACTCACCTTGAGCTACTACTGAAAAAGGTGTGAGCAAAATCCAAATAAATAAATAAATAATCCTATGCAACTGTATTACAATGAGCTGATTAGCATTAAAATGAGCATTCTGAGCGATGCACGGCCATTTTCAGCGATGCACAGAAAGAAGCACCTACCTTTAACGTGCAAACTTTTCTGTGGAGGACTGGAGCTGTCGTTGTGTGAGGGTGACTTCTGGGAGAAACACTCTGCTTGCATTTTTCAGTAACAAAACACAGAGAACAGCTTACAGAGGTAGAGAAATAAACAATGGGGGGGGGGGGGGGCTCTCAGCAAAGAGGAAATTTTTTTCAGTTGCTCCGATGCTGGCTCCACCTTCCTCCTGCAGCTTACTTGCCTTCCCTCAGGCTGCCCCTCCCCTGATGATTTCACTCGGGAATCTCCTGCTTTCTGAAAGCCCCCCCCCCACTG
The DNA here is from genome assembly GCF_901765095.1 of Microcaecilia unicolor. Classification (NCBI taxonomy): domain Eukaryota; kingdom Metazoa; phylum Chordata; class Amphibia; order Gymnophiona; family Siphonopidae; genus Microcaecilia; species Microcaecilia unicolor. The sequence continues at coordinate 198,783,617 of NC_044033.1, read as the reverse complement.
ACATCATAGGGGCTTTCCCCCAGCTGATTGGCTGTCTTCTTGTTTCTGTACCTCCTCCCAGTTGACATCATAGGGACAGACACCCAATAGGCTGGGGAAAGCTCCTATGATGTCAGCTGGGGAGGGTGGAGAAGCAAGCAGACTGCCAATTGGCTAGGAAAGCCCCTATGATGTCAGCTGGCGGGGGTGGAGAAACAAACATACAGGCAATCAGCTGGGGGAGGGGCTTTCAGCAAGGAGGAGATTCCCAAGCAAAAATCATGGGGGGTGGGGGGCAACCTGAAGGTGGGCAAGTAAGCTGCAGGAGGAAGGTGGAGTCAGAATCAGAGGTCTGCAGGGGAAAGGAGATGGGGGATAGTGGAGCCAGCAAGTACTGCAGGGGAAAGGACAGAGAGTACAGCAGGAGGATTCCTGGGTATGCGCAAAATATGGAAACTTACCGAGAGACTGTTTTGCGCATGTTCTAGGTGCTCTCCCTACCGAGCTGCTTGCGAAAGTTACGTGAATCTCGTTTGCATTCAATTTCCTTTCAGCATCGCTCACTATTTCAAAATCGGTAACTTCTACCATGGATCTAAACAAACACGGTTTTTAACGGGGACTTTTGAGCATCAGCCCCTGAGTTGTAGCTTGTCTAGCTTATGCGTAAATCCAATCCTGGACTCGTGTCTGATCTCTGCTGAATGTCTGCTGCTGTCAAGCTTTTAAAAGGGACACTGAGCTCTGCAAATTTTCGATGCAATTTCTCCAGAAACCAGTAGGAAATATGACATTCCAGATCACCTCTGTTCAACCCCCTCATGCATTTAGCAGCAACCCCACCCCCAAAATCATTCACCAACTATGAAAAGTGGAAAAATCTGCTGTTACCCCCAAGGAACTCAGTCCAGCCATTCCAAAGTTATAAAATCACAGACCGCAACAGACAGAAATATTGCACCATGTGATATGGCTCCGTTTTTATTGAACTGAAGCTGAAAAGGGATTTACAGGTTTGACTTAATGTCTGGAACTAAGTTTGCAAAATACTGCAGCCTCTCCATTCTAATCCCTAATATGAATCAGTGGGGCTTGCAGCACCCCATAACCTGCCACTTACTCACTGCTTGGTCTCCTTTTCGGTTATATTGTAACTGTCTCCATCCTTTTGAATATTTTTATATATTTATTTATTGCCTTTTTGGAGAATTTTGCCACATATGTCCATCTCTAAGTCTCTTCTCATAGGGCTTTGGATGAAGACTCGGTCTCATTTTGATGGCTTCTCTCTGGACCACCTTCTGCCTGTCTATACGATCATAAAGTGAAAAAGAAATGCACTACGTTGCAAAGGGATTTTAAAAAGCAACAGGATAGAAAGGAGAACAAGGAGTAAGACCACAAAGGGACACAGCACAGGCAAGTAAGCGTGAAGTTCACATTTGGAAGACTTGGCTAAGCTTTTCGACATGCACCATCTTCTCTAAATCACGATGATCCCACCATCAACCGTTCCCCTTTCTGCCTGTCTTGCTTTTTCTGTCTCCCTCTCAAATTTGAGGCTGCACACTCTGCCTTTTTTCTTTTAATCATCGCTGTTATGTGTCGAGAGATGGACAATTTCATTTGGCATAGCCGAGGCACAAGGGAGCATCCAGCTCATACATAAAAATCTGTGTGCACGCACGCATGGAGTGGATTTGGGGCAGGGTAAAGTGGGGGAGAGCAGAGGAGGGGAATATTTGGGGATGTGAGCAGAGAGGGTGAAAGATCCCGTCATGCTGAGCTAGTCCCAGTTTGCTAGCCTGAGAGAAAAGGAGTAGATTTAGATTTTATTAGTTTCTTCTAGCCTGCTCTTATCTAGAGTTGGGTCAGAACAAAACATCAATAAAAACATTCAACAAAAAACACAAAAAGAATCAGATAAAACATAAGGTACAGTAATCAATTAGGACAAAAAAAAGAAAGCCTTAAACAAAAGAAAGTCTCTGAGCTGTTTCCGGAATGCAGGACCACTGGTTTCACACTTAAGTCGTACTGGCAAATTGTTCCACTCAGTTGGACTTTGAATGGAAAAAGTTCCCAGCTTTGTAATCTTCAAGCACATACGTCCGTTGTAGTGCAGGGATCACAAGCAACTGCTGATGTTCAGTTTGCAGGGATCGTGGCGGTGTATTCCACTGCAATGCAGTTTTCAAATAAGCATCTGGATCCTGATGCCTAGCTTTGATGAACCATGAGTAGCAATTTCTACAAAATCCTCCATTGCGTCAGCAGCCACTTCCAAGCGCTTCAAATGAGGAGAGATGTACTCAAAACGGGAAAGTCCCATCAACAGTCGTACTGCTGAATTCATTACCATTTGAAGCACCCGAACAGAACACGTTGGCTGTTAAAGTAATCTAAACTACTAAATATCCGTTTTATGTATGACCGTTTTAAAGTCATTCCGAGACAGAATACACTCCATTCTCAGTTTGAAGAATAGAGTAGAAATGCAACCTGCATTCCATGCCACGATGATGATGATGGTGATATTTTTATTTGGAGCTGCAACAGCTCACATAAAAGGTCTTTTTAAAGACCATTCTTCATCATCTCATTGTACCGGCGTTCATTGAACAACTGTATTTTATATAAAGACTCCTGAAGCAGGCTAACATCCGAAACACGGTACTGTGCCGAGTCTTCATCGATAAACTGTTTATTGTCGTTAGAAATCTCCTCGTTTGCTTCTGGTTTGCCTGGTCTATTTCCCACTCCTTGCTGTGCTGATGGTAATCAAGAAGGTTGAGTCCTGGCACCGTACAGAGTGACTTTCTCCAGGGTTGCTCTATCTTCTGTATGTCTCTGATGGTTGCTCAATGGCATGTTGATAGTTGATGTGATTGCATCAATCCAACTTGCTGCTAGTCTTCCAAAGCCTCTTTTGCTTTCAACATTGCCAAGCATAATTCTCTTCTCTAAGGAATCTGGTCATGGTGTAATATGCCCAAAAGTTGGGTTATTCAGGCCATGCCATTGATACACTAATCTTCTGTGGACACAGATACCTGTGGTATGATCTTAGTTGTTAGCGCACCAGGCTTGGGATGCCTAGTTCAAATCCCACTGCTGCTCCCTGTGATCATAGCAGTGAAAAATGTTTAATCTTACTAGGGATTCTGTAATCTTACTACTCTTTGGAATTCTGACAGGTGCTTGTGACCTGGATTGGCCACTGCTGGAAGCAGAATACTGGGCGAGATGAACCATTGGTCTGACTAGGGGGCACACAATGAAGCTACAAAGTAGTAAATTTAAAATGAATCAGAGAAAATATTTCTTCACTGAATGTGTAATTCAACTCTGGAATTCGTTGCAGGAGAATGTAGTAAAAGCAGTTAGCTTAGCGGGGTTTAAAAAAGGTTTGGATGGCTTCCTAAAGGAAAAGTCCATAGACCATTATTAAAATGGACTTGGGGAAAATCCACTGCTTATTTCTAGGATAAGCAGCATAAAATGTATTGTACTGTTTTGGGATCTTGCCAGGTACTTGTAATCTGGATTGGCCACTGTTGGAAACAGGATGCTGGGCTTGGTGGACCTTCGATCTGTCCCAGTATGCCAATACTTATGTACTTACGACCCAGTATGGCTATTCTTATGTTCTTAATACAGGACAGTACAATGAGGTGTGAGGGGGCAAAGAAATCTCTCTAGGGTTACTGCTTAGACTGTTTTCAAACAGTGGCATCTCTCAAGGGCAATGGTCCTCTGTTCCAAACCCCTCCCCCTCTAATTGACTTTTCAGGATACCCCTAACGAACAGACATGAGATTTAAGTGCACATATAAGGTTAAAGAACCAGACTAGTGTATGTCAGTGTAATTTAGGCTTATCTTCAAAACCAGACTGTGTGTGGTGGTGGTGGTGGTGGTGGGAGGGGGGGCTGAGGACCAGTTCCTGCTTCATTGTGCCTCTTGGCATCCAACAGTTTTCAGAGATTGATGGTCAGACTCCGGCATGTCTGAACATGCTGGTCTAGGTTTGCAGCCAGGTGGCAAAGGAACAGGTCCATTTTGCAGATCACAATGTCCTTTAACAGTACCTTCTCCCCCCTCACACACACTCTTAAAACTGCATTTAACAGAGAGGTAAATAACTTGAAATTGACTTATGATGTCTGGAGCAGACCCATGCAAGAAGAGGCCTTGCTGGGAGTTGGAGGGGAAAACTATAAAGTCCATGTGGAGCATGACACCCCCCCTCTCCCCAGGGTAGGAAGGTGTCAGCAGGAAGGGGTGCAAGATGGCTCCCTGAAAAGAGCCAGAGCTGAACATTAACATACAGTGAAACTGTAAATGATAGCAAACAAAGGCCATCTTTCCAGGGATTTTAGTATCCTGCCATACAGCTTCCATTTAAAGACTTCTTCCCCCTCAGGCCCGGTTCACATTTAGGGACTGAGAAGCCAAAGCTCAATGCTACCACGAGGATAAAGATGTGACTAATGCAGGGATTGTGCGTCGAATACTCAGAGGGTGTTACTGTGTGCAGTAAAGTTGACCACAAATTGTATTGAAATGTATTTAAATGGATGCTAATGAGATCAGTAAATATTTCTTTGCAATGCGCAGACGGGAATGATGGTCTATAACGCCAAAAAGGTTTCACCAGGCCAGGGGCGGTGTTGAAGGTTTTGAGCAGAGGATTTGATGTCAATTTTTCACAATGAAATGCCGGTTTTGTCCTCTTTCACAAGCGGAAAGAGGATTCCATAAGTTTTAAAGGCAGACGGGAAGTAACAAATATGTGAGCGAGTCCGAGCGAACTGAAAGTAAAACCCACATCCACACCTGTTCTGTGCCTAAATATGAGCTTTGCAAAAATCCCATGTGCTGAAGAAAAAGCCCTGGTGCGTGCTGTCGCTTCCATTTTTATCTGGGCATGCGCACGAGAGCCACGCTTACAGCAAAACCTTTGTTCGCATATGCCAGGTGCATTCCTCCCCACCCGATTAACCATAATATGATAATATAAGAATAGCCATAGTGGTTCAGAAAAATGGTCCATCTAGCCCAGAATCCTGTGTTCAACAGTGGTCAATCCAGGTCTCAAGTATCTGGCAGAAGCCGCGCATAGAATGTAAATATCATTTGCTTCAAGCATCGCAATTCTATTTCTTTTTGTCATTCTGTGCACGGCTTTGATCACTGGCCCCTCAGTGGGGAAGAGGGGGAGTTGACTCTCTCTATATTGTAGGTGACTTTTCTTCGAGCCTATAATCCATCTCCTCCAGTCTCTGGGGAAGGTAGCAGAGGTTAGTGAAAACTCCGAGCGGCTAAGCTTCTTAAGGATGGTGTGTCTTAATCAGGACACCCACTGATAATCTGGAGAGGCGGTGCTTTTGGATCTGCCCTGATTGTACAGGCAGTGGAGTGGGTGCCACGATGGTCCAGGGTGACCAGAAACGGCATGTGCCATCCCACTGAAGACATGCAATAATTGCATTCGGCGGCTTTGGAGACATATCCAGCTTACAATTGGAAATTAATATTATTATTATCATTGTGGTGATTAAAGATTCTGACCTTGGCAGCTGCCTTTCATGCCAGCCATGGCCGGATATGTGCAGAATTTCCCTTAATCCCTTTGTCTCTCCACCCTTGAAGGAAGGCGACACCTGGACGTCTGCAGAGCCTACACTAAACAGTATGCTTGCACTTTAGTTAATCTGTTGCACCATGCCTTTGGTGCTCTGGTGAGAATAACACTGGCATGGAATGCTAATATTTCACATAATTTTGTAAAAAGCTCCTTTCAACCAAACAGGACCCCAATGGATTTACCATGCACTGCGTAGAAGGAAGGCTATGAGAGGATTTTTTGGAGCAGTGACAATACTACAAATCGGAGAAAATAGTTCTTCATTCCATGTGTAATTAAACTCTGGAATTCATTGCCAGAGAATGTAAAAACAGTTAGCTTAGCGCGGTTTAATAAAAGGTTTCGATAACTTCCTAAAAGAAAAGTCTGTAAGCTATTATTTAAATGGACTTGGGTAAAATCTACTGCTTATTTCTAGGATAAGCAGCATAAAATCTATGCTACTGTTCTGAGATTTTGCCAGGTACTTGTGACCTGGATTAGCCACTGTTGGAGTATGGTAATACTTATGTTCTCACTGAAAGTGAACTACAGGTGTAGTTTGCACCCCTAGTATAAAGTTATCCTGGGTGTTACATATCGAAGGCTTCTCCAAAGCAACAACACCTGCCCCAATTTTACTTCCATAAAAATGTACTAACTACTCAGGCACTGCTTTAGGCTACTCAAAAGGGAGACAAGGTCCGAAAAAGGCAAGATAGGGGCTTAATCCAGGACCACCTGCTTCTGATTGGTCCACGTCATCTCCCCTTAAGAATGATGGGCTTGATGGACCTTTGGTCTGTCCCAGTATGGCAATACTTATGTACTTGGGATTCTGAATGGAATCTTGCTACTCTTTGAGGTTCCAGATGGAATGTTGCTACACTTTGAAATTCTGCATGGAATCTTGTTATTCTTTAGAATTCTAGAATCTTTGTTACTCTTCAGGATTCCAAAATATTGATATTCTTTGGGGTTCTACATGGAATGTTGCTACTCTTTGGGTTTCCGCCAGGTACTTGTGACTTGGATTGGCCACTGTTGGAAACAGGATGCTGGGCTTGATGGACCTTCGGTCTGTCCCAGTATGGCAATGTTTATGTTCTAAAGAGATAGGAAATGGGGAAATAATCAGTGACAGCAAGTCTGTAAGTGGGCACTTCCTTGGGGTGTAGCTGTTCTCTTCCAGATGCCGTTATGGAATACTTGTGTATCCCTGTATCGGTTAGGTGGCCACAGTCACAGACCTGGCATAATGGAGCATGCCTAAATGTGCAAGCATAACCTATAAAAAAAAGTGTGCGCAAACCCAAATAAATATAAATAAATAAATAAAATCCTATAACTGGAAGACATGCCCCTTGTATTTGCACTTACGTATTTATTTATAAAATTTCTAGCCCGCATCATCTACAGTTCTGAGCGGATAGCAGCATACATTCCCAAGTTTATACATAGACCGTTTGACAAAAACAAACTTGCATAAAAACAGATTTCAGTAAGCAAAAGTTCCAATCAATAATGCTTATCCTAAGAAATATTAAATGATCTCTGGAGCAACAGAGTTTTTAAACCCTTTTTGAATTCAGTCAAACTCTTCATATCTAGGGGAAAGAGTTTCGGTCCAGCAGTATAAAAAAACTCATAAGTGCATAAGTATTGCCATACTGGGACAGACCAAGGGTCCATCAAGCCCAGCATCCTGTTTCCAACAGTGGCCAATCCAGGTCACAAATACCTGGCAAGATCCCGAAAAAGTTCAGAAATAAGCAGTAGATTTTCCCCAAGTCAATTTAATAATGGTGTATGGACTTTTTCTTTAGGAAGCCATCCAGACCTTTTTAAAAACCCCGCTAAACTAACCGCCTTTACCACATTCCCTGGCAATGAATTCCAGAGTTTAATTACATATTGAGTGAAGAAAAATGTTCTCCGATTCATATTAAATTTATTATTTTGCAGCTTCATCGCATGTCCCCTAGACCTAGTGTTTTTGGAGAGAGTAAACAAACGATTCACATCTACCCATTCCACTCCACTCGCTATTTTATAGACCTCTATCATATCTCACCTCAGCCATCTCTTCTCCAAGCTGAGGAGCCCTAGCTGCCTTTCCTCATAGGGAAGTCATCCCATCCCCTTTATCATTTTCGTCACCCTTCTCTGCACCTTTTCTAATTCCACTATATCTTTTTTGAGATGCGGCAACCAGAATTGAACACAATATTCGAGGTGCGGTCGCACCATGGATAGATACAAAGGCATTATAATGTCCTCACTTTTGTTTTCCATTCCTTTCCTGCAGCACACTGAGCAGAGGGTTTCAACGTATCATTGACGACGCCTAGATCCCTTTCTTGGTCGGTGACTCCTAACGTAGAACCTAGCATGACGTAGCTATAGTTCAGGTTCCTCTTTCCCACATGCATCACTTTGCACTTGCTCACATTAAATGCCTATACTCCTTACTTAGGGAGCTCACATGTTAAATGCTATGATTTGGTGTATGTTCATCCGCATAGGGGCGCGTAAGTAACCCTTAAAGTCTGATAGCCCTGGTTTACCGTCCGTGGCTCTCTATCGCCCTGGGAAGCCAATGCACAGACTCCAATGCTTAAATCAGCATCAGCTTCTCTCCCCCTCCACCGTCCAGCTGAGACTCTGCAAACCTTGCCCTGGTGCCAACCTCCAGACCGTCCCTTGGCAGAACAGCAGCTCATGGTCCTTTTCACCAGTGATTAGTGGAGAATCATCTGAGACACAAGAGAGCAGTAACTGCTTCCAGGTAGTTGGAGGCTGGGGTGGAATTTGAAATCGAAGCTACTGAAATATTACCCAGGCATTTTCATGCATGCTTGTCTGCTAATATTTTTTGTTTTTCCCTAGAGGGCTGTGGCCTTGGGCTGAAATCAACAGCCCTGGCGCCTGAGAGGCTGTGCGGTAAAAAAATGTTGTTGTAATATTGACCATGACAGGTTACGAGGAGGAGAACCTAGAGTGGCACCAGCCAGAGAGCAACCCGGGGTTTAGGATACTGCGGGTGAAGTAAATCGTATGGGACTGGATGGGCTTCAGGGTCCTTTGTTTTTAGATGTGTTGCACGTTGGTTTAGACAAGGCTGGAGGGCTGGTTAATAAATTTTTAACTGCATTTTATTATGTTTCTTGCTCTGGGTACAGGAATACACAACAGAGATGATAGCAGCGCTTGATCAGCCTGGAGGATAGAGAATGACATGGGGACAAAGTTTGTCCCCGTCCCCTCCCTGTGGGTTCTTTCTCTGTCCCCACCCCATCCCACAGGTTCTATCCCCATCTGCAAGAGTCCCAAACACTTATGATTTTATATTTAAATCTTTTTATTAAATTATAAAAAGGAACAATATGCTTTGCAACTGCTGTTTATAAATTACAAATAGAAAATAATAACGATGAGCAGCTATAATAACCCTCCTCAGCACCACCCTCTACCCTTCCAACCCCAAGAATAGCTGACTTCTACTACCCCAAGAAATCCTAATCCACCAGGTGTACAAAATACAAACTGCTCTGTATGCCCTAGAGGGGAGAAATAAGCCCAATGAAGCACTGTTATGGTTTTTAAATCTGTGGATGAATAAGTCATCAACAATCTCAGGATTGAGTCTAGCTCTGCTGTCTTCCACAGTCCTTCCTGCAATAGAAGATGTCTTCTCAGAAGATGTGCTGGTAGCAGGATGTACAGGATCTCCCATGCAAAATGTTGCTAGTTGTGGTCAGCATGTTTGCTTGTTTTTCCAAAAAATCAATGTCATCTGCATCTTTGAAACATAAATAACAGTCCAGTTCATTAACAGGCTTCAAAGTAGAGAATGACACAGGGACATCCCCATCACCAGGGATTTGTCCCCGTCCCCACCCCATCCCTGTGTCATTCTCTCTCACAGGACATGGACCTGTGTGGCAACTGTAGATTTTGCAACGGTAACCTTCCTAATATTTAAATAAGGCCCTGAGGGGACAAGAGAAGTAGGAAGGCTCCCATGGATAGGTGGCAGAGCGGGGATGAGAGCTCAGAGCCAGGGAAAGCTTTTTTTTTTTTTACTTAACTTCTGATTTGAACGCAAGCAGCCTCCCCTCCCCATGTTATTCAATGTGCAAGTCCCAGAAGGTGAGGGTGTGGTGGTGGTGGTGGTGGGGGGGGGGGGGGGGGGGGGGGGGGGGGGGGAGGGGTGTGGGGGGGGGGGGGCAAATCTTAATATCTGGTCCCCAGCTTCCCTAGCATGCACACTTATGGTTTAGAGTTTGGGGCGTGGGGGGGGGGGGGGGGGACGGCAAGTAGGGATACAGACGGAACAAAAGCATCTAGTCTGGGCTGCCAACACTTTCCCAGCACAAATCTGTTTCCCACTCAAATCCAGCAGGGCACTGGAAGTGGGGTGGGGAAAGTGTTAATTTGCGATCTCCACCTCCTGTATCTTTCCGTCTCGCTCTAGAACCCCTGGCAATCCTCAACGTTCCATCCCATTGTGAGCTCTAAGAGAGCTCGCGTTCCTCCCTCCTCTTGTCCTCCCGATTGGCCCCAGCTGGGCGGCGCGCGAGCCCACCCCGCACTCTGGGAACCAATCGGGGGCCAGGCTTTTATTATGATGATGAAATAATTAAAGTACACAGGGGCGGCACGTGGTGGCGCTTCCCCTCCCCCCGCCTCTTTCCTTCCACACCTCCCCGTTCCGAGCTGTCAGCTGGAAGGGAACGAGCAGCGCTGCTGCAACCGAGGCAGCACCGGGGAACTTGCAACGAAATTAACCCCCCCCCCCTCCCAAAAAAGGCAATCAGAGGAAGGGGCGCGTGCATTAGCCCGACTCCCCGGTCCAGGAGACGGAGATCGGGGCGCTGGTCCTGATCCTGGAAAGATGCCATCCGGCCGGGGCTGGCATGGTGCAGCCACCGCCGAGGAGCAGCCCGGGCAGGGGAAGCAGCTACCAGGGTGAGCAGCGATCGGCGGACAGTGCCCGCGACAGGAGCAATAGGAGGCGGCAGTGACCTTCCTTGCAGCCCCCCCGGGTGGACAGTTGTTGCAAGAGGGAGGTAAAAGTGGCAAGAAGTGGGCAGAAAAAGTCCGGGGAGGCTGGAAGGCAGCGATCGCCTTGGGGAGGGAGGCTTTGGCTCTGTTACCTAGGCTGCGGGGAGGGGGTGGGGGTCCTGGCATTTGCACCCAAAAAAGAACTGACCGGTGCAAGGCGATCTCCCAAAGCTGGACGCAGACTGCAAGGAGCAAAGGGAGCAGCGAAAGCTCCGGGACCGGAAGGCTTCAGCAATAAGAGCTGGAAGGGGGGGGGGTTAACATTTTCTCCCCCACTTAATTATTTTTGCAATAACAAGACTTGGGATAGGGGGATTTTAAACAGTTTATCTTTTTTTTTTCTTTCACCAGCAATAATGGACCGAACCGAATTCGGGGAGTGGTGGGTTGGGGGGTTTTTTGGACCATGATCTGGAGCCGACACCGGTTTCGGGATTTGCTGCTGCTCGGGCTGACTCTCTGGCATCGGGGGAAGGTGGTCGCGGACTTTGGGGTTTCTTGTTTTTTTTTTTTTTGCATATCTGAAACGAGTTTGTTTGTATTAGATTTTGCCTTTTTTTTTTTTTTTTTTGATGGAGGCTCTGGGAATTCGTTCTTTCTTCCCAAAAGTGGAATTCACACTGTGACCTTTTAAATCCTTAAATCCCTTTGAACAGGAACAGAGAATCTCAGACTCAGTTGCAGAGATCACAAACGTTTGGTTTTTTTGGGGTTTTTTTTCTATAGAAATGTAGATGTATATATATTTTTTCATTTTTTAAATCTAGCTTTTTTTTTTCTTACAATTTTTTTTTTTTTGGGGGGGGGGGGTATCGATTGCACTATGATGGAACCACCGCCTTGCTCCAAGAAGTCTCTCTCCCTGTCCCTGCCGGTGCCCAGAGAGGGACAGGCTACCCTGAAACCCCCCCAGCACCTCTGGAGGCAACCCCGGACCCCCATCAAAATCAAGCACCGGGGCTACTCGGATACCGATCACCACCCACACCGGCAGATGGAGCGGGCCGACGCCATGGACACCAGCGACAGACCCGGGCTGAAGAAAACCCGCATGTCCTGGCCCTCGTCTTTCCACGGGACCACCAGCACCAGCCACGGGACTCATAAGCGGTAGGACTTCATAAGTTTTGGGCTTCCCCTCTTCCTACCCCTACTGTGATTTTGGGGTCTAGCTAATCCAAGCATGTGGCCATATTCCAATGTCCCCTGTTCTGAATTCAAAGGACTTTTACTATTGGGTCGGGAGAGGGGGCTTCATTGAATAAAGTCCAAAGACTAAGAAACACTGCTAGCAGGTATGTCCTTAATACAGAGGTTATCTAACTGCAGGACCCTCCTTCTGGTGTGGAGGGTGGGAATCCACTTGGTCCACTTATTCAGTGCCTGAAACTGTAGATAGATCTGAGAGTTTGGAACTGGGAATGCTGGATGCGCCTTGTGGGTTGTAAATATTTTGTGTCTGGCTGTCCCAAACAGAAGGCTTATTTTAACAGCTGTGTTTAATGAGATGTTTTGTAATTCCTTAAACAAGCAGGAATCTGTCCTTCAAGCTTTATTCCCCAGTAGCTGATGAAGGTGAAGGGGGAGGAGGAGGGTGGCAGCACCCAAGCAGCTGTAGAGGTTGGTGTTGGTGGTTTCCCAATTATGTATTTATTTTGAAGATGGCTTAATAAAGAGGGAAACTGTGACGGGGTAGGGACTGGAATGGACAGATTTGGGTGCAGAACCCTAACCCCCCTGGTGCCCCGTTCAAAAGCAGCTGTGTTTTGGAAAAGGGCAGCTCAGTGTTAGGAGAACGATGCCCGTAATGGTTTTATGCACTTAGATGTAGGAATACCCAGATTTTACACCGGTGCTGGTGGGAGAGATGATTTAACTGGGTCCTGCAGCAGGAGGGGGTTTGTAGATCTGGAGGGAAGGTGCTTGTTGGAAGTCCTTCCTCACACAGGCACTAGGGTCCCAGTGGTCTGATTTCCGATCCCCCCCCCAAAATCTGCCTAAACGTAAACGCCTTTTGTGTATTTAAATTTATCGAAAAGTGCCTTCCATGTGGCGTAGCATTCGCTACGGGCACTGGTTACCGTGCCTAGGTGCCAGTCTGAAGATTTTCCACCCAGTCCGTGGGGACATCATGAAAATCCCGACCGGCTAGGTGTGTCCCGAGGACTTGGTCAAAAGCCTCTGCCCCAGTCTATAATTATATGCTTGAAAGGCACAGCACGCAGTTGTTAGAGGTATGCTCATAGGGGAGGGGCTGACATTTATACAGAATGATGTAAGTCACAAGAATAAATATCGCCCTTGGGCGCTGATATTTACATGACCCACACAGCTGTCAGAAACATGCGTGTCGATGCTGGTTTGCACACCTAGAGTAGCCCTTGCTAGTCAGATTTTCAGGGTATCCACAATGAATATGCATGAACTTGATTTGCATATGCTGCCCCCGCAAATCTCTTTCATGGGGTACTCCAGGACCGGACTGGACTAGAATAAGCTGTCTACCTGCGTTATTATGGCGCCTTACCATGGTTCCTTGTTATGAAATTGTCCCTCAGTGTCCAGGCGTTGGAAGCGGTTGTGGGTGTCAGGCATGATACCCACCTGTGCGCCAGCGCTAGGTCTTATCCTGGAGGTCTGGGAGCCAGCTTTCAAACCCGATAGTGGATTCATTTTTATTTCCCGAGTAGGTACACAGTTAAGCAATGAGCAGGGCCCCCCTTCACCCCCAAAATGGATATGAAAACAGACATTAGCTCTCTTCCAGTTAATCTGTATTTATTTGCAAAGGTTGCATGCAAGTTACCCATGGATAATCAGGCCCCGCCTGTCCCAAAATATAAATGAGCAATAGCAAGCCTGGTTCATTGTCAGGTGAGGGTGATTATATAAACCCCTGGAAATTCTGGGGTACAGATGACACAGTGCGAAGGGAGAGGGAGGAAGGAAGGGGTGATCTCTGATTTTTACTGTCTGGGTTTGACCTATTTTGCCGTTACCCTGGTAAATAGATGAAGAGCAGCCGGGGTGGGTGGGTGGGTGGGGGGGGGGGGGCTTTCGCAGTATGGAGAATTGTGCTGGGTGAGCTTTGGCAGTGGTACAAGGTTAGAGGTAATACAGCCTGCGGAGACTCCAGGGTTGGCTCTGGACCTACAGGGTAGAGGGGATCTCTCTTGAGGGTCTTCCCTCATTAATAATCTCCTATACAAGCTCTGGGAGAAACCAGACTGGTCGGGGGGGGGGGGGGGGGGGGGGGGAGCTGGGAAGAACATTTTGTCCAAAGCTGAATTGTAACTGTGGGCATGAAGGAAGTGTTGCCCAGAAAAGAACTTTGGGGTTCAAATCCCATGTTCCTCCTTGACACTCCTTGTGACCTTGGGCAAGTCACTTTCTCTTCATTATCTCAGCTGCTTAGGCTGTAAACTCTCCAGGATAGGGACCATTGTCTGTCTGAAAATCATGTTGTAAATCCCCTGAATTAGGAACAAAAAACGCATTTTGAAAGGCAGTCTGAAAATACCAAATTATATCTGAGCTTTTGTTAAGGGCCAGATTCACCAAAGTATTTGTTGATCAGTGGCCAACACAAGCATCCTGGGAAAGTGGCCCTCAGTACAGCAGATTCTCTTTAGCTATGCTTCCAGGGTTGATCCAGTCCATTCTTAGGGAATCCAATGGGGAAATCAGAACCACAAAGTCCCCTGCATGCGATGGAGTAAGCCCAGAACTGGATCAACCCTGTCGAGCAAATCTGGATCTAGTTGGCAACCCTACCCTTCCCCCCCTCCCAATGCCTATTTCCAGCTCTTTCATCCCTGTTCCTCTCAAGACCCTCTATGTCTGTCCCTAGAATGTTTAAATTTCATTCCAGTGGTGATTACCTCTTCCTCCACTGGAAAGCGATTCCCATCATCTTCCTCTTGGGTTCTTCCCAAGTTCCACACTTAATCCGACAGCGAGGATTAAGAATAACCTCCCCCCCCCCCCCCCCCCGCTCACTCTGTGGCTTTTTGTTGCCCCTGTAACCGTGGCTGCTCCCCGTCAGTGCCCCCAGCCTCACCGGCATGGATTTTGAATTTCAAAGCTTCTGAATTATTCCCTGGTGAATGAATTCAGGTGCCAAGGATTTGTGACATTTTAAAGGCTTAAACACTGCACTGGGTGGAGGGAAAAGGGTTCCTGTATAATATTTTTGTTAATAGATCCGTGGGTGGAGTATCTTTCCATTTCGCCTCTCCTGCCTCTGGTTAGTTGATTGAGGAGATGTGGTATGCAGCAGTGTATTATCACAAAGTGGGTTTCCAGTTGTAATAGAGCAAGTTATTTCTGGGGGTGGGGGAGATATTAATCAAACCTTCCAAGAGGCAGCAAAGTTCAGCGAGATCTGCAGCAGCATATCACAGAAAATGGAATCTGAAATTGATTAATTTGTGGGGAATTAAGATAATTCACTGGGCATCTGTTAAAACTCAATTTCCTTCTAGATAATTCACTGTAGGCTTCTTTCTTTCTTTCTTTCTTTCTTTCTTTCTTTCTTTCTTCACAGCATTAAAATCTATCCCTCGCTTGCTCGCTTTCTTTTTATTTATTTATAACCTTTTGAGAATACCAGACCCAACCTGGGGCTCTGTGCTTGACCTATCTGGTGGCTCTGGCCTATAGGATTTGCCTTTGAAATTAGATTTTATATGGGCTTCAATTTGTGATCTGGAAGGGAGGGGGGTCAGCCCTTAACCACAGGCCTTAACCTCAGAGGAATCTATGTGGGTGTCTCCACATTAGTTTTAAAATGTTCTGTGCTTTGGTTTGTTGAATAGTGCAGCTTAGAAACATAGAAATATGACGACAGATAAAGGTCATATGACCCATCCAGTCTGCCCATCCTCTGTAACCTCTAATTCTTCCTGTTCCTCAGCGATCCCACATACTTATCTCATGCCTTTTTAAATTCTGGAACAGTCCTAGACTCCACCACCTTCACCGGGAGGCCATTCCACGCCTCCACCACCCTTTCTGTAAAATAATACTTTCTTAGGTTACTCCTAAGCCTATTCCCTCTTAACTTTGTCATATGCCCCCTCATTCCAGAGCTCTCCTTCATTTGAAAAAGGCTCTCTTCCTGTACATAAATGCCCTTGCGATATTTAAATGTTTCTATCATGTCTCCTCTCTCCCTCCTCTCTTCCAGCGTATACATGTTGAGGTTCATAAGCCTGTCCCTTTAATTTTTGCATTCAAGACCGCTTACTAATTTCGTAGCCGTCCTCTGGACCGACTCCATCCTGTTTATATCTTTCCGTAGGTGCGGTCTCCAGAACTGCACGCAGTACTCCAAATGAGGCCTCACCAGAGACTTATACAACAGCACTGCTGGTCATGTCTCTCTTTATGCACCCAAGCTTCCTTCTGGCTTTGGCCATCACTTTTTCTACCTGTTTGAAAGCTTTAAGGTCATCAGACACAATCACCCCCAAGTCTCGCTTTTCCTTCGCATACTGAAGCACTTCACCCCTATACTATACCATTCCCTCAGATTTTTGCGACCCAAGTGCATGACCCTGCATTTTTTGGGATTAAACCTTAGTTGCCAAATATCGGTCCATTCCTCTAGCTTCGCTAGGTTCTTCCTCATGTCATTCACACCCTCCAGGGTGTCCACCCTGTTGCAAAGTTTAGTATCATCCGCAAAGAGACAAACCTTACCAGACAGCCCTTCTGCAATATCGCTACCTAATACTGGCATTTCTTTACTTTTTACCTCTGTTCCTGGGTCATGGGCGTCTCTGTAACGTTTCCCCTCTTTTACAAATAATCCACTGCAGTTCATGCATTAGTAAATCTGGTTAGCGTTCATAGTGGAGGCGTGGCCTGGTGGATGAGAGCAAATCAGCAAAGTCGGGGTTTGAATCCCACTTCCGGTGACATTGGGAAAGGCAAGTCACTGCCTAAGATACAGAGCAGATGCGCATTCAAATGAATTAGTTAACAAGCTGTGAACAATCAGTTGTTGGTGATAACTGGTACTAATTTGGAATTACTCACGAATCTGCCTTTACGCTGTTCTATGATGCTGCACGCCCACAAGGGGTGGGGTCAGGGGCGTTCCAAAAATGTGTGCACCAGGATTTACAGCAGATTCCAGCAGGCTTAAGTCCTTGCACCCACAGTTGGACACGGGAGAAGTTTTCTAAAAAGGGTGATGGCGTGGCGTGCTCTTTAGAGAATGTGAGTTTAGCAGGATCTTTCCGGCACTTAGATTTGGGAGTTAGTTCCTGAATCCGGCCACCAGTGTATAACTGGGTACCTCCAGTTCAGCGCGGCGATACCACGCACAGAGCACTAACTGTATAACGGCACCTGTGCACCAGGAACGCTGTTTCTAGAAATACCAACTGAAAAAGGATATGATAGTGCCGTTGTATAAGTCTCTGGTGAGGCCTCATTTGGAGTACTGCGTGCAGTTCTGGTGACCGCACCTAGGGAAAGATATAAACAGGATGGAGTCGATCCAGAGGGCGGCTACGAAACTAGTAAACAGCCTTGAATGCAAAAATTATAGGGACGGGCTTATGAACCTCAACATGTATATGCTGGAAGAGAGGAGGGAGAGAGGAGACATGATAGAAACGTTTAAATATCTCAAGGGCATTTATGTACAGGAAGAGAGCCTTTTTCAAATGAAGGAGAGCTCTGGAATGAGGGGGCATATGACAAAGTTAAGAGGGAATAGGCTTAGGAGTAACCTAAGAAAGTATTATTTTACAGAAAGGGTGGTGGAGGCGTGGAATGGCCTCCCGGTGAAGGTGGTGGAGTCTAGGACTGTTCCAGAATTTCAAAAGGCATGGGATGAGCATGTGGGATAGCTGAGGAACAGGTAGAATTAGGGGTTACAGAGGATGGGCAGACTGGATGGGTCATTTGGCCTTTATCTGCCATCATGTTTCTATGTTTCTAAGTAGACATTGGTAGATACACAAAAACAGAGAAAAATGTAAGACCTTGAGGGGCATTTTCGATAGAACGTCTAAATCAGAATTTGGACGTGTTACAAAAACGTTCAAATTCTAAACAGGAAAGAAGGTCATTTTCGAAAAAGATAGACGTCTATCTTTTGTGTTCAGAAATGCTATGGACGGTCCTTTTTTTTTTGGGTCCATTTTCAAACAAAAGACGTCCAAAACAGAGGAGGACTGACTTAATAGTTAGTGCAGCGGGCTTTGATCCTGGCAACATGGGCTCAATTCCCACTGCTGCTCCTTGTGACTTTGGGCAAGTCAAATGCACAAGGGGCATTTTTGGATATGACATCTAAGTCTGAATTTGAACATTTTTTGTAAAACGTCCAAAATCATAACAGGAAAGGTCATTTTCTATTAAAAAAAAAAAAAAAAAAGGTCTATCTTTTCCTTTTGACAATGCTGTTTGCAAAAATGTTTTGTGATTTGGGGGAGTGAGGGAAGGTGATCCCTGATTCCCTTCAGTGGTCATCTGGTCATTTGGGGCACCTCTTGTGTGGAGTAGAGGAGTAGCTTAGTGGTTAGTACAGCAGACCTTGATCCTGGGGAAGTGGGTTCAATTCCCAGTGCAGCTATTTGTTATAAAAACAGATCTAGCTCAAAACGGCTAAGTTTTAGTCTTGGACGTTTTTGCTTTGTTCCATTATGACTGAAAGGCATCTAAGTCTTAGGAATGCCCAAGTCCCACCTTGAACACATTCCTGGCACGCCCCCTTGAGATTTAGACATCCTTCTGACGGACTTCAGAGAAAGACGTCTAAAAATAGGTTTCGAAAATACTGATTTGGACGTCTTTGTGAGATAAAAGTCCAAATGCAGACTTAAGTCACTTTTTGGACGTTTTTCTCTTTTGAAAATTAGCCTGCTTGTCAGGGCTGTGCCAACACAGTAAGCGTGGTAAGCACCGCAGGGGGGCACCTGCCTTCAAGGGCGCCACGCCGTCAAGTTGTATTAAAAAAAAAACCTTACTCCTCCGCTCCATCCCCGATTCCCTGGCACTTTAAATTTACCTCGCTCCGCCTCTGATGTCTGTGCAGCGTCAGTGAAAGCGCTGCCTGTCTGACGTCTCTCCACCAGCTTTCCCTTCGCTCGTTTGTTCCCTCTGTGTCCCGCCCTCAAGGAAATGATGTCAGAAGAAGGCGGGACACAGAAGGAATGAACGAGCGAAGGGAAGGCTGGTGGAGAGACGTCAGACAGGCAGCGCTTTCACTGATGCTGCGCAGACGTCGGAGGTGGAGAGAGGTAAATTTAAAGCATGGGGGGTGGGGGTGTGCGTGCGCCAACTGATGGTCTGCAGGGGGGCACCAGAGACCCTAGGCACGGCCCTGCTGCTTGTGACCTATCCAATTGGCCCATCCATGCCATCTACTGTCCCTATCAGGGCAGCCGAGAGACCCAGCCGTGCCCAGGGCAGGACCGGACCACTGTGCCTCCCCCACTTGGGCCGCCGCCGTTGCCATCCCAATCCCCCAACACTCGGACTGCTGCCGCTCCAACTTTAGCCACCCCGCCCCTTCTCGACTGCTGCTGTCTTCTTGCTGCTCGTGCCGCCCAGGACGCGGATGATTGCATTAACGCGATATCACGTTAATGCAATCATCCGCGTCCTAGGCGGCACGCAGCAGGAGCAGGAGAAAGACCAACTTCTTTGAGAGAAGACTGACCTATCCTGGAAGCAGACAAGAAGAAGCTTGCCTGCTCCGGGCCCAGGGAATTTTGTCCCCCCCCCCCTCTCGGTGGCCCTGCTCCCCATCACTCCCTTACACATCCTATTTACTTGTCTCAAGCTCTCTTGAATTCAGATACCGTTTTTGTCTTCCACCACTTCCACAAATTCACCCACTCTTTCCATGAAGAAGTATTTCCTTAGGTTACTTCTGAGTCTGTCCCTTTTCACCTTCATCCCTATGCCCCATCGTTCCAGAGCTGCCTTTCAAATGAAAGAGACTCACCTCCTGTGCATTTAATCCACATAGGTATTGCAATGTCTCTCTCATGTCTCCCCTCTCTTTCAAAGAATACATATTGCGAACTTTAAGTCTGTCCCCAGAAAAAACACACTGTCTCATAATCTCATCCCAATACAACACATATAAACCCACAAACATAAACACCCCAGGTTACACCCTTCCTATCACAGACATCTTGAAAATCCTCATAGTAACAGTTGACCAGAACCTCTCACTAGAGAACCAAGCGAAATCCACTATAAAGAAAATGTTTCACTCAATGTGGAAACTTAAACGTGTGAAACCATTCTTCTCGAGGCAAATATTTCGCAACTTGATACAATCAATGGTACTAAGCCATGCAGACTACTGCAACGGAATCTACGTGGGCGGTAAAGAACAAATTATAAAGAAACTTCAGACCGCTCAAAACACAGCAGCCAGGCAAATATTTGGAAAATCGCGTTTTGAAAGCGCCAAACCCCTCCGAGAAAAACTGCACTGGCTCCCAATCAAAGAACGCATTGCTTTCAAAATCTGCTCCCTGGTCCATAAAATTATCTACGGCGAAGCCCCGGGATACATGAAAGACCTCATAGACCTGCCAACCAGAAACACAACGAGCTCAGTCTGAACATACCTAAATCTCCACCACCCAAACAACAAAGGACTCAAATACAAATCAACGTATGCATCCAGCTTCTCCTATTTAAGCCCACAACTATGGAACGCACTGCCAAAAATAGTAAAAACAACGTACGACCACCTAAAGTTCCGGAAAAAACTAAAAACGAACCTGTTCAAAAAGGCATATCCCACCGACTCAACATAAGAACCAAAGTACCTGCTACACAACAAAACCAAGAACGTAATGGACACACCCCAACTCTCCCTCTTCCTCCCTAATGTTCCCCAATGTATCTACCATACATGAACCCTATTCTACCACAACCACACCACATACTTGTTCACGCCTTGTATTTGTTCATACCGGAACTGGCGAATGCCGTTACGGTACTATGTAAGTCACATTGAGCCTGCAAATAGGTGGGAAAATGTGGGATACAAATGTAACAAATAAATAAATAAAAATTTGCATTATGACAAAGACCACTGACCATTTTAGTAGCTGCCTCTGGACCGACTCCATCCTGTTTATATCTTTTTGAAGTTGCATCTGTAGAATTAATTTCAGTTTCATCCTTTACGCTAGGTCAATGGCTGGGGTAATTGGGTGCGTAACTGATAATATTCTATATGTTCTGTGTGTAAATTGGAGACACATCCATGCCCCGCCCATTTGCACACGCCAGTGTACAAATATTCCATAGCAGTGATGCCCTAGGGCAGTTATGTGCATAATTGTTGCTATTCTGCTCAGTCAGAAGTGCAAGGCATGCGTAAGTACCCTCCTCCCCTCATTGTAAGCTCTCTGGGGAAGGGACCTATGAACTACACTTGGAATAGAACTGGCCTTTTCCCTGGGGTTTGCAAATGTGAACAATTAAATCCAAAATCCAGTTGCGCACCACATGAAAAGACAGGTGTGGGGGAGAGAAAGGTCCTCTTCATGTACCCCAAACCAGCCAGTTGCGACCAAAGCGGGATGAGAGAATCCATATGGGACCAGCAAGCAGCAGCGTGCCGCACTGGAATGACCCAGGACAACTTTTAGGGTCACATTACTTCTGTTTGAATCTCTGCGGTGTTTTTTGGAAACGGATGCAGGCCACCTCTGGGGTGAATGGCTCAAGTGCTGATAGATTTCCAGAGGCAGGCGGTGCTGGTACTGTTAAACTGTTGGGGGTGGGGGGATGGGATGGTCACAATGGGCAAAATCCAGAGGGAGAATTTGTTGGGATATACTGCGGCCCCTGGCCCTAACAGCTTTCCAGTGCACTCTGGGAAATAGGCCGAAATCTAGAGGCAAAATGCATTGGGTGGTGGGGGGAGGGAACTGCCCTCACCCAGTCCCTTCCATTTTTAAAGATTATGTGCTGTGATCCTGCAGGAAGGGGGGGGGGGAGCAGATTTGATACTGTGGTGTAAGTACATAAGTACATAAGTAGTGCCATACTGGGAAAGACCAAAGGTCCATCTAGCCCAGCATCCTGTCACCGACAGTGGCCAATCCAGGTCAAGGGCACCTGGCACGCTCCCCAAACGTAAAAACATTCCAGACAAGTTATACCTAAAAATGCGGAATTTTTCCAAGTCCATTTAATAGCGGTCTATGGACTTGTCCTTTAGGAATCTATCTAACCCCTTTTTAAACTCCGTCAAGCTAACCGCCCGTACCACGTTCTCCGGCAATGAATTCCAGAGTCTAATTACACGTTGGGTGAAGAAAAATTTTCTCCGATTCGTTTTAAATTTACCACACTGTAGCTTCAACTCATGCCCTCTAGTCCTAGTATTTTTGGATAGCGTGAACAGTCGCTTCACATCCACCCGATCCATTCCACTCATTATTTTTTTTTTTTTTTTCCACTCCAGGGGGGGGGAGGAGTGGCATCTGCCAGGGATACCCTAGGCTGGATGACTGTATTTTCTGGAAATCAAAACACGCCATGGTACACAGAACGCCAAGCTCTAACTGTGCCAAGGATCTGAGCTGTGACTCACAGCTGTTCTGCAATGAGCAATGGGGGGGGGGGGGGAGAAGTGAGGTTTTATGATTATTAAGGGGTGGGTGTACAGTTCGCTCCCTTATCTAGCATAAACAGCAGGTCTTTAACATTTGTACGGTAGCCTCTGACTAAGGTTACGGCCAAAACTGACAGGTGTCTTAATCGGAGGCGCAGGACAGCGAGCCCAGCACTGGGGTAGAGAAGTCGCTCCCTTTCCGTGACATGGGAGCTGCTCACTCATTTACACGTATGCAGTGACTGCATCTTTTTGCATTGTAGGGTTTTCATGATGAGCTAATAGAAGAGAGCATTAAAAACCAAGGGGTTCAGCGCTGCCTTTCTGTCCTTATTACGCAGCGTTCACGAGAAAACAGGTTCAAAGGGCACCATGGCCGATAGAAGAACTGAGTATTAGAAAAATCCCAGCTCCCAAGATTGGGGCATTCAGGCTGGCTCATGCCCAGAACTGAGGTGGGGAAGTTTGCTGAGAAAGTGGGAGCTTCCCCTCCCCTCCGGACTGGAGATAAGAATTGAGCTGCCCAGCTCTTTGGAAACCCGACTGTCCTTACAACTCTCTGTCAGGCTGATAAAATGACTCCCCAAACCCTAGCTGGACCGTGTGTCCGTGGCACTCCTGGTTCCATACAGCTCCCCTGCCTGTTGAGGAGAGGCTTCATCCCTTTGGGACCTCCGGATGACATTGCGATATTTTAGCATTCAAGGCTTCAATTACCTCTGAATCCAAAAGATCTTTCTTTGTTACCTGTTTACTCATTCTGCATCCATCTTGGTCCCCCCCTTCCCACCCTGGGACGTGTCCGGTCAATCTGACAGTGGAAGGGGATCATCCGAAACCCAGTGTGTGGCGTGGCGCCAGTGGGCTGAGTACCTGACGGCAGGTTTATTAATAACCTTCTCAATATGGTCTTTTCTGTTTAAAAACGGAGAAGGAGAGAGAAAAGTCCATGACAGGAGGACTCTGTTGGGTGCTTCTTGCGTGCCTAATTGACTCACAGCCATCTGGCGTGCTTCTCTCGCCAGGATTTCCAATCCGAGAAGCAAAAGTCTTCAGACATATTCTTAGGCACGTCCCCTAGTGCATGTACCACCCCCACCCTCTCACCCTCACTGCGCAACTACTGCGTCAGGCTTAGCACAAGGGACTTTCTGCTCTGGTCCGGCAAGGACAGAGAAACACAAGCCATGTCACCCTGGATCTGTTGCTTTTTCCTCTAAGGATTTTAAGGGCTTTTCAGAGAATCACAGCGGCCCAGGCCAGTAGAAATTAGAAGGCCCCAGAGATCAGAAAATCATTAAAACAATTTGAAAAAAACAGATAGAGAAGTGGTTGAGGCGGACTTTTAGCTGTGGAAGTGTGTAAAGTGCAAACACGTTTAGAATTAAGGGAAAGCCAGTAACCACATTAATTTTGGGCCCGAAATTTAAAAGGTTTATACTTTTAGCTTTCGGAGTTAAGCTCTTACGTTGGCCTCTCTTACTAGGGCTGAGTGTCTAAATTTATGCTCAAAATTTCACTAAACTCCTAAATTTAGATGCATAAAAAGTGGGTGGTAACAGAGGTGGATTTAGGGTGGGGGAAAGAAGCCCTGGGCTCCTAAATATAGATGAATGGCAGGTCTGAATTTATTAGCCTGACTTTTCAGCTCTTAAATTAAGGTGAATTTTTAGCTGAAAACTTAGATAAGTTTGGCTAAACAGAGGGCAGAAATTTAGGAGCTCCAGCTTTTTTCAATATTGGGCCAAGTCGTTTTTTAAACACTGATCACTGCTTAGTTGAATTAGGCTCCTGTACTCAGTGCCAGAGTGTGTCTCTGGGCACCAACATTGGGTATTCATGGCATGTGGTGGCTGGTGGATCTTATGTGGATTCTCTAATATTCATCTGGGACTCGCAGAAGATACTTAGGCAAGCCCCGGCTGAATATTGACTGGGTTCCACATAAGGGGAAGTAGGTCCTCTCACCTGCTCCGATTCCCATATCCCCTCTCTCCAGATTCAGATTCCTCCTCCCTCATTCCCTCCCTCCCCTGAAGAGATCTCCATCCCCTAACAAGACACCCCATCACCACCACCATAGGCCTAACTTTAAGAGAGTTGGTGGTATAGGGGGTCCTGTGGACAGGAGTGATGCCCACTCACTCCTGCCCCTCACAGCTCCGGCCTCAACATGGCTGCCACGACCTCTAGAGGTAGTTTTGTGGTATATCATCTAACCCCCTAATTTTATAACCTTGTGTGTTCTTTTTCATGCACAGGTTATAGGTTACTGCCAGTTCTGCTCTTAAGAACATAAGAATAGCCATACTGGGTCAGAGCAATTGTCCATCTAGCCCAGTACTATGCTTCCAACAGTGGCCAATCCAGGTCACAAGCACCTGGCAGAAACCCAATTAGTAGCAACATTCCAGAACCCCAAAGAGTAACAAGATTCTGAAATCCTAAAGAGTAGCAACATTCCAGAATCCCAAAGAGCAGCAAGATTCCAGATCCCCAAAGAGTAGCAACATTCCATGTAGAACCCCAAAGAATAGCAAGATTCCAGAATCCTAAAGAGTAGCAAGAGTCCATAATCCCAAAGAGTAGCAACATTGCAGAACCCCAAAGAGTAACAAGATTCCGGAATCCTAAAGAGAAGCAACATCTCAGAATCCTAAAGAGTAGCAAGATTCCGAAATCCCAAAAACTAGCCACATTCCATGTAGAACCCCAAAGAGTAGCAAGATTCTGGAATCCTAAAGAGTAGCAACATGTCAGAATCCTAAAGAGTAGCAAGATTCCAGAATCCCAAAGACTAGCAACATTCCATGTAGAACCCCAAAGAGTAGCAAGAGTCCACACTACCAGCTGCTAATTGGCATTAATAGTCAGTAATTGGAACTAACTGACACTGAATTTCAGTTACCCATATAACTGTCCTTAATCAGTATTCTATAATGTTAGCGCATAATTTCTCTACTGGTCAGCTATGAGGAGGTGTGGATGTGGGTGGGGTGTAGGCGGGTCGGGGTGTGTCCAGCACTTCTGCACTCAGAATAGTGTCTGTTACTTGCCTCACTGACAGCTCTTAGATGTGGGCATTGAGCTAGCGACAGTGCTCACACCTTAAGCTAGACGAATGACTGCGCGCTTCCGCTAGTATTTTATAATGGCAATTACACACATAGAATTCACACTTTAGGTGACCTTCCAAGAATTATCCCCTAACCCCCAGAGTGCTCCTGAGTGTAGGCGCAGGATTTTGGGTGCGTGCAGATCCATTTCTCAGCACGCCTGCAAAAAAATGCCTTTTTAAAATTTTTGCAGAAAATGGATACGCGTCAAAATAAAAATTGCCTCATGTCTATTTTGGGTCTGAGACCTTACTGCCAGTCATTGACTTTGCAGTAAGGTCTCACGCATTAACCAGGCAGTAATGACCTATACATGTAGAATGCCACTTGATGCGTCTCCGCTATGCGCATCAGAAAATAATTTTTCAGATGCGTGTAGTGGACGTTCGTCAAAAATGAAATTACCGCAAGGGCCATGTGGATTGGCACACGTTGGGCATGCATAGGCACCTACTCAGCTTAGTAAAAGGGTCCCTAAATGAGGTAAACTTGAAAACAGTAAACTGAAGCCTAATAATAGAACTACCGTGAAACAGTATCAAAATCTACACATTTAACAGCACTGGAATTCAAATTCCAGAGATATAATACAATGTTAGCATAATAAGCACACATTGCACATTCAAATAACAGATGCCAGAACTAGAATTTAAAATGTAGTTCTATGGGAAACTTGAAGCCAATGTTCTTCTTTTAACAATGGGGGAACACGATCCCAATTTTTTGTACCTTTTGACTAATTTCACTGCTGAGTAATTTGAAGGCACCTTAAATCAATCAACCGAATCCCATTAAGCAGAGAGTTACAATAATCAATGCAACTCATAATTACAGAGTGAATTAATATTTGTAGCGCCTTGCTTGAAAATACGGATTTCACTGAAACAAATCATGTGCAATTTGAGAGAGAACATTTCTTGGCTAGATATGTAGTTTGAATGAGAGCTCATCATCCAGAACGACTCCTAAGATTTTTAGTGATGATACCCAAGAAATGAAGAAGCAGACTATGTATAGATGGAATTAAAAATATGATTTGGGCATATCCTGTTCATGGACTTTTATGGTACTTCCCCGCCACACTGGGACAGACCAACGGTCCATCTGGCCAATCCAGGTCATAAATACCTGGCAAGATCCCGAAAAAGATCAATACATTTTATGCTGCTTATCCCAGAAATAAGCAGTGGATTTTCCTAAGTCAAGTTTCCTTTAGGAAGCTGTCCAGAACTTTTTAAAACCCTGCTAAGCTAACCGCCTTTACCACATTCTCTGGCAATGAATTCCAGAGTTTAATTACATGTTGAGTGAAGAAAAATTTTCTCTGTTTCGTATTAAATTTACTACTTTGTAGCTTTTTGGAAAGAGTAAACAAATGATTCACGTCTACCTGTTCCACTCCACTCATTATTTTATAGACCTCTATCATATCTCTCCTCAGCCATCTTTTCTGCAAGCTGAAGTGTCCTAGCCACTTCAGCCTTTCCTCATAGGGAAGTCGTCCCCTGGCAGAAGAGCCAGGTGGAGGTGGAGATTGTGGAAGGCTTCAGAGGCGTTGGAGAGGAGACTGGTCGATGTGTAAGTGGTTCAAGAGTGAGGTGGCCTTTCCTATTCCCTCAGCTGGAGAATTCCTACAAGGGACCGTACAATCTGACAAGCTTTTTTAGGGGTCTGTTTTAAAGGCATTTTTCACATCTCAGCTCACAGAAAATCGAGTTTTCCCCCAGGACCGATTCAATTGCTGCAGAACTGCCATGTTACCCATTTCCAGAGGGAGACTTTTTTGGCTAGTCCTGACTTTGAACTTGCATCCTAAAGCAATGGATTTTATCCATTAAAATCAGCACTACAGTTTCCATCATGCATTAGAAACAGTACATTTGGGCAGTAAATTCCAGCACTGAGAGATCAATTAAAGTCTTTCTCCATGAACAAACAGGATGAGTCAGCCACACACTGGTGATGTCATTTGACTGTTTCATGGACGGATTTACTCTTTTACAGCTCAGACAAGCCTGGAAAAGGCCTTTCCGAGCAAGTGCAGTACAGGCAAGTAACCTGTTCAACAGTTTAGATAGGTATTTGCACTACTAAAATCCCCTGATAAGGAAAGGAAACTCCTCATCCTGCCCTTCTCAACTCAACCCAATGCAATGCAATGTAACCCAATGCAACCCAAATCTCTTGACAATCATTGTTGAATGATATAATCTGCATTGAAAGCATCCAGTCTTCTTCTCCTGTTTGACATTTGTGAAAGGTTTCTGGCATGATTTGCTATCATAGTTGTGAATTCGATAGAGCTCTTCCAATGCATCCAATCTATAGAAAGAGATGGGCTCTTATTTTTCAGTAGGAGGGAGGTTTTCACAGAAGGGGATTACGACGTGAATGGCTGAAAAGTGAGGTAAACTTTGAGGAGGGGGGGGGGGGGAGAGATATATCTGTATGCAAAGAGTAGATGTGTGGAACAGCCCCTCTGGTGAGGTGGGGTATAAAAATGGTTAAAGTGCTGGGACAAGCTCCCAGTATCCTTAGATAGAGCGATAAAGCATGAGATGAGGCAGGGTCTGCGGTACTACAGAGTGGGTGGGCCTGATGATCATCCATCATCATGTACAGCAGGGGTCTCAAAGGGCTGCTCACCTAGCTGGGCCTGTCTAGAAGGGGAAGAGTTCGATACAGGAAGGCAGAGGGTTCTAGTGTGCTTGTAGGGTAAATTCAATATAGGTTGCGAAAAGTTAAGCACAAGGCTGCCGAAAGACAAAGTTGGACCCGGGGCAAATAATCTTAAGGGCCACCGCCACCCCTGTGGTCTGCATCTCTGTCCCTCTCCCCTGCACACAGGCTGGCATCTTTTACCCTTATCCCCCCCCCCCCCCCATCCCATGGTCCGGTATCACTGTTGTCCTTCCCTCTTCCCCTTCAGCGGCCCTCCATCGTTTCTGCGGGCTGCTGGCAGCATCAGTAAAGACAGTGAGCTACCTCTGGTTGGCCCTGGAAGCATTTTCTCTGCTGTATGTCGCCTACATGGACACAGGAAGTTGTGTCACAGGAGGCGGGGCACAGCAGAGGGCGCCAGCCTAACTTGCTCTCCTTATTGACGCTGCTGGCAGCCTGCAGAAACAATGGAGGACCTCTGAAGGGGAGGAGGGAAGGACAGCGATATTGGAAGGCCCAGGAAATTTTGTCCCCCCACCCCTTGCCCCCTCGGCGGCCCTGGATAAGTGTCAAAAACTGGGCGCTAAGCTCATATTCTATTACGACAGAGCTGCAGCAAATCTGTTCTAGAATATTAGTGTTAAGTCTATAGTTATGTGCCAAACTTTAGATGCGACCAGTTATACCATGTCTATGGCTGGCATCGGTGGTGGCACCTATGTGTGCCACTTAAACTCATAAATGCAACTATTCTATAAGGTGTGCACAAGGTTAGTCAGAACTCCACAACGTGCCCATTACCAATTATTTACACCTCTTTTGCACTTGTGCGTGAGAGAAGTTAGGCATGCTGTGTATAGAATAGGGACGTAAGCCTATTACGTGACCAAGTAGTGCTAATTAACAATGGTTATTGGTATGTGCCAATTATAATTCTATTATGTACGTAACTGGCCCTGTTCTATAACTGCTCACCAACTTTGGGCGCCATGTCTAGAATTTGGGGGTATCTGTCTAAGAAGGTAGAGGCAGTTTCAGAAGAGTGATGCCCTACGAGTGGCCATGCTCTATAGCCAGTAGCCACCATATGTTCTTACTAACATGGCAAGGAACGGATGGGCCTTTCGGTCTCTTTCTTCAGTGCTCTCATGTTTTGTCTCACTCTGTTATGTACTCTAAAGATTGGAGGCAGGCCTTGAACCTCTGCTTTGCTCACACTATGCCATGGCTGTGCCCAGCAGCCAAGAAGGTGCATCCGGGAGCCTCTTTTGAACATAGTGTTACTGTGATTACCATTGAGGTAGTATAATGGTTAAAACTATTGACTTATATGTCAGGGGTTGAGGGCTCAAATCCAGAGGTAATGCACTAAAACCTCAATAAACATCAATATCAGCTTTCTCCTCAAATAAAAGAATTAACCTCAATGGTCCACCTTCTATCCTTGGTGGTTGGCTTTTCTATTGGGGAAGCAACTGCTTGTCCTGGGATTGGTTGCATGGAAAGTTGCTACTCTTTGGGGTTCTACATGGAATCTTGCTATTCTTGGGGATTCCGGAATCCTGTTACTCTTTGGGGTTCTGGAATGTTGCTACTCTTTGGGGTTCTACATGGAATCTTAATACTCTTTAGGATTCCAGAATCTTGATATTCTTTGGGGTTCTACATGGAATCTTGTTACTCTTTGAGGTTCTGGAATGTTGCTACTCTTTGGGGTTCTACATGGAATTTTTGCTATTCTTGGGGATTCTGGAATCTTGTTACTCTTTGGGATTCTGGAATGTTGCTGCTAATTGGGTTTCTGCCACTGTTTGCTTTGATGTCTCACTTATATATACTGTCATCTACCAAGATTTGCTTATTTCCGTTCTGACGAAGAAGGGCAACCTTCGAAAGCTAATCAAGAAATGTACTAAGTTATGTCCAATAAAAAAGGTATCATCTTATTTTCTTTTTCATGTTTTATTTTATTTCTATTGATTGCCACTGTTTGGAAAACAGGATACTGGGCTAGAAGGACCATTGGTCTGACCCAGTATATGGCTACTCTTATGTTCTTATGTAAGATTTCAGTCTGTAAAGGTGTCTGCCCTCGTTTGCAGGTACCTCGGTGCATTTTCTGAAGAGCTACAAGCATGGGTGTTTTCAGGGGAGGAGGAGGGTTAACTAAAACCTGGAGACCAGCCCTTGATGCCAGGGATATGCTCGTGTGCCTGCTGTGCATTAGGAGTAAATAGCTTGGAAAAACATGGCATTTTTGATATGGGGAGAAGGAGAGAGGCAACGTGTGCTTCAGACTCTAATTATCCTTCAGCCCACGGATTTTTTATCGTCTCTCAGATGCCAGTAAATAGGGTACAGTGCAAAATCGAAGCCACAGGAGAAGCTCATGTCCTGAGGAGTAATTTTTTTCTCTTTACAGATGAAGGACAAATTAAGTTTATTTAAATATTCTTTGTAGGGGAAACATAGGAAAACGCAGGGATGTGTGACTTCTGAGAGCAGAGGGATTTTTCATGGATTGTAGAGGGTTTTGGTTTGCCGTCTTGGGGTAGATTACTTAGCTTCTGTCCGATTGGGGATATTGTCAATCACTTCTGTGGCAGGGAACAAAGGGAATCAGGGACAGAGCGGGGATTAGATCAGAGACATCATTTCAGCTGTCTTTTATCTCCTTTCCAGGGAAGAATAAAGGGGACTTCTCTAGTACTAGAAAAGGTCCCCTTTATTCCTCCCTGGAAAGGAGATGAAGGACAGTTGAAAATGACGTTTGAACGCCCCGTAGATTTTTCTGGATGAGTGGCGGCTTCTGTTGTAAATTTAGAATCATCAGAGCAGCCCGCTGGTTCTGTTCCATGACATTGACCGGAGAAGAAACATGCTGATCCTTGGCTCTGTCCCTGATTCCTTTTATGTGACCCCACTGAGTCATATTATCCCCTGTATTTCTGATCTAATCCCCGCTCCATTCATGGCTCCCTTTATGTGACCTCAGTGAGTCACATTATATCTCTGGGTCTCTGGTCTAATCCCCTCTCTGTCCCTGATTCCCTTTGTGTGACCTCTGTGAGTCATATTATCTCTCTGGGTCTCTGGTCTAATCCCCGGCTCTGTCTCTGATTCCCTTTGTGCGACCTCAGTGAGTCATATTATCTCTCTAGGTCTCGTTCTAATCCCCGGCTCTGTCCCTGATTCCTTTTATATGACCCCATTGAGTCATATTATCTCTCTGTGTTTCTGGTCTAATCCCCGGCTCTGTCCCTGATTCCCTTTGTGTGACCTCAGTGAGTCACATTATCATTATCTCCCTGCTCTAATCCCCAGCTCTGTCCCTGAGAAGAAAGAAGATGGGAGGAGGGCTGAGAGGGGGGAATAGGGTAAGAAGCTGAGGGTTAAGAGGAGTGATGAAGAGCAGGTGTGTGGTGGAGGGGCAGATGAGATGTCAAAAGGGATGAAGGGGTGGAATAGATGAGGAAGGGTGGGTAAGAATTCTGGGATCATAGGCAGGTGGGGAAATGGAGGGTTTGGGAAATGAAGAGTGAAAGTTGGCAGGAGCAAAAAGGATACAATACAGTGGGGCAGAGGGCAGAGATGAAGGCTTCAAAAGTCTTAGTAACTCGGTGTTTTTGAGAGACAAATCTGGGGAGAGAGAGATGGAGGAGAAAGAGCACAGCAGAAAAGAATTGAAGAAAGAGCTTGAAAAGAGAGGCTGTATTCTTTTCAGCTCTAGATAGTGAGAAGAGAGCTGGCAAAGGCCAAGAGAGAAACAGACAGAGACTAAATAAAACCAGATGGAAAAATAGATTAATGTTGGTGAGGATTGTCTGATTTTTTTTCTCTCTACTAATTAATTTGGCTCAGCTAACGTTGGGCTCTTCCAGTTGAGCCAGACACGCCTCGACTTGGCTCGTCTGTCAGATCTTATGGTTCGCCTACCTCTGCTGAGCAGTGACTGAGCATGGAAAACAAAAATAAAATACATTTTTGAGCAGTAAGCGGAGACCTACACGACTGGAAATCCCACAAATATGGTTTTCATACACTCTGCCCGTTTCACTGGAAGAGACGCACTTTATTAATGACAGACAATTAAGGCATTAATTAATGTCTCAGAGGTTTTCGATTTGCTTTTTCTAGCCTTCTTCCAGACATGAGAAAGTGCCAATAATTTATTCCGAAATCAAACCGAAGTGTTCTCTGAAGAAATGTTTAAAAAAAAAAAACCTTTGCCTCGGTAGTTATTAGATTTCAGAATTCCTTTGTCTGCGTTTACAGTAATTAATAACTTTAAAAAAGGATAATTAGAGACTGCTTCCCTAATTGCTTAGGTTGTATCGTCTATAGCCATGTAATAGAGTCACACTACATTATTTAAACGTGTTTCCCCATAAAGAGAATTGCAGACTGAGTTGGAGATTTTTAATAAAATGAGGAAGGTCTTTAGAGACCAGATGGGCTTGAACTACTGCAGATTACTGGGAAGAGGGAGGTGGCAGGCCAGTGATCTGCCAGGGGCCTGATGCTTCATGGTTACATGTGTCCCCCCCCACACCCCCTTTGTATGTCCTCTACATCCTCGGCAGGTTGCACAGTATAAGAATGTGGGGAAGGATGCAAGACGTAAAACCCTACTAGGGCTGCTAGTTAGCTCCAGATTCACCTGAGAGGGTTGATTCAGTCCTGAGTTTAACACACTGCATTCAGGGACAAGTCTGCAAATGGGGGAAACCCAGAACTGGAGGAACCCTGTATATGTGTAACCCGCTTAGAATTTTATTTATTTATTTATTTGTTACATTTGTATCCCACATTTTCCCACCTATTTGCAGGCTCAATGTGGCTTACATTGTCCCGTAGAGGAGTTCGCCAGCTCCGGTAGTGAAACAAATACAAGGAGTTAATGTGGTCAGATAAGGTTCATGTGTTATAGACACATTGGGAATCATAGAGAGGAAGAGTTATGAATAGTTTATTGCAAGCTTTGGTATCGTTGTGTTGCAGGGTTTTAGGCACTTAAGTTGGGTCGATGGGGTATGCCTTTTTAAACAGGTTGGTTTTTAGTGATTTCCGGAAGTTTAGGTATTCGTACATTGTTTTCACGGCTTTTGGTATTGTGTTCCACAGTTGTGTGCTTATGTAGTAGAAACTGGATGCATAGGTTGATTTGTATTTGAGTCCTTTGCAGCTTGGGTAGTGGAGATTTAGGTATGTCCGTGATGATCCTTCACCTTCAAACCTCACCTGCACAGGACAATAAAGGGCCTTGGGGTTGTAGAAGTCCTGGAAATTCAATACTCATCTGGGTCATTAGCTCTATGCCTTATAAATAAATAGCTTGTTTGCTCGTCTTTTATGCCAAATCCAATGATGTATTTCTTATCAGTGCAGTGCTGACTGCAAAAGTTGGATTAAGGCAAATGCCTCATGTCTGGCTGGATCCTAGAGGCAAGGGGCAAAAGCGAATTAGCCAGAGATAAGAACCAAAGCATAAGGAAGATAGTGACTCCCCCTGAGTCAGTGGCAGAACTGGGGATTAGAATTTAGGCATAGAGCTAATGACCCAGATGAGTATTGAATTTCCAGGACTTCTACAACCTCAAGGCCCTTTATTGTCCTGTGCAGGTGAGGTTTGAAGGTGAAGGATCATCACGGACATACCTAAATCTCCACTACCCAAGCTGCAAAGGACTCAAATACAAATCAACCTATGCATCCAGTTTCTACTACATAAGCACACAACTGTGGAACACAATACCAAAAGCCGTGAAAACAATGTACCAACACCTAAACTTCCGGAAATCACTAAAAACCAACCTGTTTAAAAAGGCATACCCCATCGACCCAACTTAAGTGCCTAAACCCTACAACACAACGATACCAAAGCTTGTAATAGACTATTCATAACTCAACGACATCAAAGTTTGCAATAAACTATTCATAACTCTTCCTCTCTATGATTCCAAATGTGTCTATAACACATGAACCTTATCTGACCACATTAACTCCTTGTATTTGTTTCACTACCGGAGATGGCGAATGCCTCTACGGGACAATGTAATCCACATTGAGCCTGCAAATAGGTGGGAAAATGTGGGATACAAAAGTAACAAATAAATAAATAAATAAATAAATAAATAAATAAATAAGGGAGTTATCAGAACATTCATTGATACAAGCCCAGGAGGAAAGAGCTGAAAATGTGGGGAAAGACTTGCAGTGTGGTGTTGACTTTTGATCTCTGTTCTGTCTGCCCTGTGAACTGGAAACAGAGAAGGAGAGAATGAGATGGGGGTTGCCACTCGTTTTATGACTTCAGGGGGTCAAGTGTACATTTGAGGATCTGTGAGCTCCTCTCCTGTCTGTTACTGGTTTCGCTGTGAAAACCAGAGGAGGGGACATAGGGGAACCTATGAGGCCTGTATATCAAAACTAGGTCTAATAGGTCACGGGATCATTGTTTGTACTGTGTATCCTGAAAAAAGAGAGCAAAAGGGCTGGAGAGAGTGGGCTGTGGCCTTCTCGCAATATAAAGCATAAATACAGCACAGACGGCTGAAGAGCAGATCTTCATCAAAGCCCCATACAGACATCACACTGATAGGCATAACATTTGAATACAGCATGGACAGCTGAACAGCAGATTTTCATTGGAGCCCCATGCAGACATCACTCTAATACACATAAAGCATGAATACAGCACAACTTGCTGAAGAGCGGACTTCACCTGTGATGTCTCCTGTAAATGGAGGAAGAGGGTGCTGGGGGGGGGGGGGTGCACATTTGGCCATCAGGTGAGACATCTCTAAAAAGATAGCGGTGACTTCTGATTCCTTATGGATCGAACGATGTTCAGTTTGTATTAAATGTAGAGTATATTGGTGTGGGGGAGGGTTGGGGTGGTGGCTGTTAGGTCTTTTCCTTTGGTTTTGGAGGGAAACCCCAAACCTTACTGGACTGCTAGCCCAAAAGACCTCTGCTCTGGTTGTGAGTTCTAATCCCTCATAGTTCTCTCGCCAGGCCGTAACTGAATTCTGCACATCACCATCGGGCGTCGTCCTTGTTTTTCTTCCATTTTTCTTGCCTTTGATTCTTCAGCTCTGTTTCTGCTAATTAATTATAAGCATAATTCTTCCAGGCAGGCAGAAATTAGATGCAGTTTGTTTTTCTTGGGCTTTGTTGTCCTTCCAGAGAGTCTAGGCGATTTTTAATTACGTGGACTTGGTTTCTAGCAGCCCACGGACTGCTTAGCTCGCTGCAAATCCACCTGTAATTTTATATGGGTAACATCTATTTAAAATTCTACCTGCTAGTTGTGTATTTGGAGATAAATACAAAGGTTATCCATTCAAGAAAATGAATTTTGCAGCAGAACAGAAAACTTTGAACCACCCCAAACCACTCCCCTTTATAAATATATAACTTTAGTCATTTTCAGGCTTATTTTCGAAAGACAAGGGCGTCCATCTTTTGACACAAATTGCAAGATGGTCGTCCTTCTCACAGTTTCACCCAAATCGGCATAATTGAAAGCCAATTTTGGGCGTCCCCAACTGCTTTCCATCCTGGGGATGACCAAAGTTCACTAGGGCGTGTTGGAGGCACAGCGAAGGCAGGACTGGGGCGTGCCTAACACATGGGCGTCCTCAACCGATAATGGAGAAAAGAAGGGCGTCT
Source organism: Microcaecilia unicolor (assembly GCF_901765095.1). Classification (NCBI taxonomy): domain Eukaryota; kingdom Metazoa; phylum Chordata; class Amphibia; order Gymnophiona; family Siphonopidae; genus Microcaecilia; species Microcaecilia unicolor. The sequence goes on along the minus strand of NC_044033.1, from coordinate 198,747,881 downwards.
CTGACGAACACTTGGACGACTTTACATGGTCCTTTTTTTCATATGACCAAGCCACAAAAATGTGCCCTAAATGACCAGATGACCACCGGAGGGACTCAGGGATGACCTCCCCTTACTCCCCCAGTGGTCACTAACCCCCTCCCACCCTCAAAAAACAATTTTTAAAATATTTTTTCCAGCCTCTATCCCAGCCTCAAATGTCATACTCAGCTCCATGACAGCATTATGCAGGTCCCTGGAGCAGTTTTAGTGGGTGCAGTGTACTTCAGGCAGGCAGACCCAGACCCATCCCCCCCTACCTGTTATACTTGTGGTGGTAAATGTGAGCCCTCCAAAACCCACCAGAAACCCACTGTACCCACAGCTAGGTGCCCCCCTTCACCCATAAGAGCTATGGTAGTGGTGTACAGTTGTGGGGAGTGGGGTTGGGGGGGGTTGGGGGGCTCAGCACACAAGGTATTAATCCGCAAATGAACTTTTTCCATAGATGGGAAGGCGGTAGAACTAGAGGACATGAAATGAGATTGAAGGGGGGAAGACTCAAGAAAAATGTCAGGAAGTATTTTTTCACGGAGAGAGTGGTGGATACTTGGAATGCCCTCCTGCGGGAGGTGGTGGAGATGAAAACGGTAACGGAATTAAAAAATGCGTGGGATAAACATAAAGGAATCCTGTTCAGAAGGAAAGGATCCTCAGAAGCTTAGCAGAGACTGGGTGGCAGAGCTGGCGGTGGGAGGCGGGGCTAGTGCTGGGCAGACTTCTACGGTCTGTGCCCTGAAAATGGCAGATACAAATCAAGGTTAGGTATACACATAAAGTAGCACATATGAGTTTATCTTGTTGGGCAGACTGGATGGACCGTGCAGGTCTTTCTCTGCTGTCATCTACTATGTTACTAGGTTACTATAAGAGGCATATTTTCAAAGCACTTAGCCTTCCAAAGTTCCATAGGTTTCTATGGAACTTTGGAAGGCTAAGTGCTTTGAAAATATGCCTCTCAAGTAAGGTAAGGGAGCTATGCACCTGGGAGCAATTTCTGAAGTCCACTGCAGTGCCCCTTAGTGTGCCCGGTTGGTATCCTGGCATGTGAGGGGGACCAGTGCACTATGAATGCTGGCTCCTCCCACGACCAAAGGGCTTGGATTTGGTCGTTTCTGAGATGGGCGTCCTCGGTTTCCATTATCGGCGAAAATTGGGGACAACTATCTCTAAGGACGACCATCTCTAAGGTCGACCTAAATTTCGCAAGTTGGCCGTTCCCGACCGTATTTTCGAAACGAAAGATGGATGCCCATCTTGTTTCGATAATACGGTTTTCCTCGCCTCTTCGCCGGGACGTCCTGCGAGGACGTCCTCAGGAAAACTTGGGCACCCCTTTCGATTATGCCCCTCTTAGTAATTTAAATGGCCAGAGTTTATCCATATAAGTGTCAGGTCAGCTCCATCGCTGATCACATACATGCTTTTAAACTATTAGCAGATTTGCATTTGTGATTGACTGGTGCAATATCACCCACTGCCCCCTCATACTCTTGGCTAATTTCTCTCTGGGTAACAGTACAAATAAAATAAAACAGATTTTTCGGATCTGATGAAGAAGGGTTACCTTCTAAAGCTAATCAAAAAATGCACTGTTAGTCCCATAAAAAGGTATCATCTTCTTTTCTTTTCTTTGTTTTATTTTATTTTATTTCTATTGATTATCTTTAAAAGTGGACTAACATGGCTACCACATCTCTCTCGGTACTGAAACTGGAGTATTAACCTCTCCTCTGCTCTCAAATTTTAAACCCCATTCAATCTGTGCACATCTGGCTCCGCCTTACAACCATATGTAAATTAGGCTCTGTGCAAGAGAGGGGGATATTTTAAACAGGGAAGAAAGATCCCCACATTGTCCGGAAGCCATGTGTCGCAAATTGATGATGATTTTCACGCCCGCCACGGCTTCCTCTGAAAATATGAATTGTGCCGGAAGCAGATGTGACTGACCTTTCTTTAAACATAAGAACATAAGTGTTGCCATACTGCGACAGACCGCAGGTCCATCAAGCCCAGTATCCTGTTTCCAACAGTGGCCAATTAAGGTTACAAGTACCTGACAAGATCCCAAAACAGTACAAAACATTTTATGCTGCTTATCCTAGAAATAAGCAGTGGATTTTCCCAAGTCCATCTTAATAATGGCTTATGGAGTTTACTTTTAGGAAATTATCCAAATGTTTTTAAACCCTGCTAAGCTAACTGCTTTTACCACATTCTCTGGCAATGAATTCCAGAGTTTAATTACATGTTGAATGAAGAAATATTTTCTCCAATTTGTTTTAAATGTACTACTTTGCGGCTTCATCACACGCCCCCTACCGTGTTTCCCCGAAAATAAGACACTGGCTTATATTAATTTTTGCCTCCAAAAATGTGCTAGGTCTTATTTTCAGGGGCTGTCTTATTTTTCGGGGAAACATCGGGGTTGGATCGGGGTTGGCCCGCCCGCCCTCTGTCGCTCCCGGAACTAACCTTAAACTCCTCCTTTCACCTTCGCAGCAAGCAGCAGCAGGGCAGGCCACTCCTTCCGTGTCCCGCCCTCGCCTTGCCTGACGTAACGTCCGTGAGGGCAGGGCACGGAAGGAAGGAGAGGTCTGCCCTGCTGCTGCTTGCTGCGAAGGTGAAAGGAGGCGTTTAAGGTTAGTTCCGGGAGCGATGGAGGGTGGGTGGAGGGGGGGCGGCCTTGTCCGGCTCTCGGCGGCCCTGCTTTCAAACAAAAATTTGCTAGGTCTTACTTTCGGGGGAGGCCTTATATCTAGCAATTCAGGAAAACCTCTAATAGGTCTTATTTTTGGGGGATGTCTTACTTTCGGGGAAACAGGGTAGTCCTAGTATTTTTGCAAAGAGTAAACAAGCGATTCATGTCTACCCGTTTCACTCCACTCATTATTTTGTAGACCTCTATCATATCTCCTCTCAGCTGTCTCTTCTCCGAGCTGAAGAGCCCTAGCTGCTTCAGTCTTTCCTCATAGGGAGAGGGTATCTTTTCAGGCAGCGGCACACCCAGCCAGTCAAGCTTTCAGTTTAGTGTATTTGATATATTCTGTAGTACATAAAAAAAAGTACAGAATCATTAAACCATACAAAAACAACAAAAAATAACACAATCAATTGAAATCTCAATCATTACACATCAAACCCTGTCACCCCTACCCTCAAAGGTGTCCACTAACGCCTGTCCCCACAGCTGCCTACAAGAGCTGTATTAGCTGATGTTCTGACAAAGAAATAATGTTTCAGAAACGTCTTAAACTACCATGTATTCATCACAGTTCTAATATACATGGTGTCTGGGAAAAGCAGGACCCCCCAACCTTTTTCCAAATAACCCCCAAACATGTTACTGCAGCAGAAACTTCTGCCTGAAGTTTGAGACATTTCTGAGTACTTAGTGTTTCAACAGGATGAAGCTCCAGCGCATCGAGCTCGCAAAACAGTTCAGCTCTTAATTAAAACCCCAGAATTCACTGCGCCGACAGCTCAGTGAGGTCGAAGGCTTCGTCAATGTGTCAACGTTGCAGGAGGAGAACTTTGAACACAAATTATGAATTAACTAGGAAAAAAAATCCATTATACTAATGTATTTTGAAAAATCAAACTCGATGTTTGAACAATTGCAAAGTATTTGGAAAACTAAGTAAGGGGTCCCGTTTTTTTTTCCCCGGACACTGTGTACAATGGCAACAAATTCCAGATCAGTGGACCTGCGACAGAAAAAGCCGCTCTTCCGAGTCTTTTCAAAATGAAACTTCTGTAATGTTGGACCAGACAACAAAAAAGACCTGATCGGTCAACTTGGCACATACACTTTCTGAATCAAGAAAAGTAATAAGCAGATTCCTGTTTTAATGCCAGGAAGCCAATGCAAAGCACGCAAAATCGGTGTTATGAGCCCGATTCATTATATGTTGTCTAAAATTTACACGCATCAGGCAATTATGCCCAGGCATATTCTAAATACAGCACGTAAATCGACGTGTGGTATTTAGCATAACACTTAAACGGAGTTCATGCGGCTAAATCTACGGACGTCCATTTACGCCAACGAAAAGCTGGTGTAAATCCCTGCATGTAGGTTTGCCGGCACTGGCCCATCTAATATAATAATTTGCCCCTTCTACGTTCGAATGTGTCTCACTGGGATCGTAACCATCTTCTGACGTCACGAACGCAGTGAGAGACATTGGAACGTTGCAGGAGCAGCTTCAGCCCTTCCTCCACACGCACCAACATCTCCACCCAGGGCTGCCGAGAGACTGGGCCGGGCCAGGCCCGGGGGCCAGGGGCCGTGCCGCTGCCGCCCTCACCGCCACGCCCCCCGAGGTCGCCGCTGCCGCCACTTACCCTTCCACCCCCTCCCAAGGTCGCCGCAGCCACTGCTCCCCCTCCCCCCAGGTCGCCGCCACTCCCCCCCCTCCATCCGCCCAGCCACTTTCCCTCCAGGCCCACCCACCCAACACAGACCTGCCAAGTCTCCCGCGAAACATGCGGCGCCAGCTCCCATTTCCGGCCACTGCTGCTTCCCTGTTCAGCAGCAGCGACTGCTACAAAAACAAAAACAGCTAATTAAACCAACAAAAATGTTTTTAAAAAGCAAGCGCAGCAACGCAGGCAGCCATCAGGCATTGGCTGTCGGCTCTGCAGCCACTCCTCTCGCCTCTCACGTCACTGCCCCTGGAGCAGAACCCCGGAGGTGCACAGCGATCTCATACACTCTCTCGGTCTCACAGAGAGTCTGTGTATCGCACACATGCTCTCACACTCTATCTGTCTCACACACACTCTCTCTCTCTCTCACACACACTGTATCTGTGTGAAACACACTCTCTCACATTCACTGTGGCTCACATACGCACTCGCACACACTCTCATTCTCACACACACACTCTCTCACAGACATACTCACACCCAAACTCACGCTCTCTCTGTCACACACACACACTCACACATTCAATCTCTCTCTCTCTCACACAGTCACTCTCACACACACTCTCTCAAACATACACACTCCGATGAAAACTTTGCTAGCGCCCGTTTCATTTGTGTCAGAAATGGTCCTTTTTTACTAGTATTTTATAATAATGCACATAGATTTTGGAATGCCCACGAAATTCCCATTCCATCACCCCCTAAACATACCCCTTTTTGCCTGGTCAAGTTAGAATTTAGGCACAGTACATTACAGAATACGCTTAGCAATGTACATACGTAAATTCTCATTTTTGCCAATTACTGCTCGTTATTGCTTGTTAAGAGCTGTTAAGGCTTAACAGCTTGTTAAAACAATCTCCATGGGTAGTTATAGAATACATGTAGATTTACACACAGAATCGCTCATAATTCTGCGCTCTAAAGAATCCGCTGGTATGTGCTGATAGTGAGCACAGCCCGAGATAAGGTGGGAAGCAGTATTCTGAATACCTGCAGCACTTGCTGTTTTCACGCAGATAATGCCAAGTATAGTAAATTTAAATAATTCCGTGGCTGATGCTCAGAATTATCACCAGCGGTAACATACGGTTAACTTCCATTTTCTGAGTAGAGATCCTCTGTATTCGTCCCACACCTTTTTGAGTTCCATCATCGTTTGCATCTCTACCACCTCCTTAATGGAAGACTTTCCACATTTGTGCTGTTAAAGCAAGGAGGAAGAGGAGGAGGAGGAGACAGCACTCAAAGAACTTGGTACTTGGTACATGAGAGGCTGGTGCAGGTGCAACTTCCACTTCCACGGGAACCCCGCAGAACTGCTTCCATCCTTGCGGGAACCCTGCAGGAACTGCCTCTGTCCCCGCGGGAATCCCACGAACCCCGTTCCCGTGCAGCTCTCTAGCGGAAACAGGGAGCCAATGAAGTGACTTGAGAGAGCTAATATGAGCGTAGCGACACTGGTGGAATATAAGTCGTGCAGCAGAATTTTGAACAGATTGAAGAGGCGACAGATGGCTAAGTGGGAGACCTGTGAGAAGCAAGTTGCAATAGTCTAAGCGAGAGGTGATAAGAGTGTAAATAAGGGTTCCGGTAGTGTGCTCAGAAAGGAAAGGACAAATTTTGGTGATATTATAGAGAAAGAAACAGATACAAAACTTAGATTGTGAGTTCACTAGAGACAGTGAAATGATCTACATATATATTATAAATGTGAATTACTTTTGTTGTACCACAGATTAACAACCAGATCAAATCCATCACCCTTACACTTACATCTGTGGAAAGAGAAGAGACAGAGGAAGGAAGAAAAAAAAATAAGACAAATGGCTATACAGATAGAGCAGGTTAGACATGGTTGGGGGGGGGGGGGCAGATGCATTGGGTTCCAGAAGCAGCGCTGGAGAAGTTCCCCACTTTCAAGAAACAACAGAGAGAGAATGATCCCACCTTGAGGTATGCCTTACAAAGAGCTAAAGGGGAGCAGCAGGACTAATTCCGAAATTTACCTCCAGGTCAGGGGCGGTGTCGAAGGTTTTCAGAAGATTTCTTCTTAGTTTCTCACGTTAAACTGCGGGTGTTGTCTTCTTTTGCGAGCGGAAGGAAGCTCGTGCAAGTTTAAGCGCTGATCATGAGAAACAAACATGTTGCGCGCGAGTCCGAGCTAACCCGAAAGTGGAAGCACAGATCGGCGCCTTTCAAAACTTTAAGTGCAAACGGTTTTTGAAAAGTTTATATTTAAAGGCGCAGTACAGAGCCAATGTGAGCTAACGCTTCTGGGTTTGTCTGGACGTGTGCACAAGAGCCGGGCATGTTCCTCCCCTTACTTGGTTAGTGTAAATTAACCACACATCTTAGTTGCATATCATTTCCTTTCAGCATCGCTTAACTATTTTTCTGCACTGTTGTTACACTGTGGGGTTTTATGTTCTGAGGCTTAAGCGCCCGGCTTTGAGCATCAGCCCTCCCTCCCCAGATTGTTCAGAACAAGAGGAAAATTTGGTGCAGGTCAAGGGAGCTTTGAAGTATTCAGCATTCTATTCAATAACATTCTATGTCCTTTTTTCCTCCAGGAAGCCATCTAACCTTTTTTAAAACTCCGCTAAGCCAACCGCCCCAACCACCTTATCCGGCAACGAATTCCAGAGTCTAACCACGCGTTGAGTGAAGAAAAACTTCCTCCGATTCGTTTTAAATTTACCACGCTGCAGCTTCATCGCATGCCCCCTTGTCCTAGTATTTTTGGAAAGCTTAAATAGACGCTCCACATCGACCCGTTCCATTCCACTCATTACCTTATAGACCTCTATCATATCTCCCCTCAGCCGCCTTTTCTCCAAGCTGAAGAGCCCCAGCCTCTTTAGCCTTTCCTCATTCTCAGTTTGAAAATTGAACTTTTAATCACCTGACAAAATTTGTGATATCAGTCCGCTGAGAATCCAATAGAACCCCTAAACTGCAAGCTTTCTGTGACATTTATCACATGGGGGTCCTTTTACTAAGCCGCGTAAGCATCTACACTCAGCCAACGCCCACCAAAATAGAGTTACTGTCTTGCTACCGCGTGGTTCTTGCGCTAATTTCATTTTTGGCGCACATCCGATACGCGCGGCTGAAAAATAATTTTTATTTTCAGACGTGCGTATTGGACGTGTGCCAAGTGGTATTTGATGCGCGTAGGTCATTACTGCCCGGTTACCGCGTGAGACTTTAGTGCTAGATCAATGGCTGGTAGTAAGGTCGCAGACCCAAAATGTACGTGCGGCAATTTTGATTTTGCTGCCCGTCCATTTTCAGTGAAAATTTTTTAAAAGGCCTTTTTTTACAGGCGCACTGAAAAATGGATCGGCGTGCGTCCAAAACCCACGCCTACACTACCGCAAGGCATTTTTCTGCGCACCTTAGTAAAAAGACCCCCCATGATCTCTTAATTGTATCGTAACAGGCATCAGTTCACCAACCGATTCACCAACTGACATAACCTCTGTTTTTCCAACGTTCAGGACCAGTTGATTATCCCCCAACCAATCCACGATTTCAGCAAAAACACGTTTCTAACGCTCAATCGCTGGTCCCAGACGTTATCAAAATTCAAAGAAAAACCGAATGTCATCCGTGTGAATGTGGTTCTGCAACTTTTGACACCAAGGGGCTGAAATAGATGTTAAAAAACAGAGCTGACAAAAGAACCCTGCTTCACCCAAGATGCAGTTCATGCAAATCTATCTCATGCATATTCATTGTGGATATCCTGAAAACCCAACTAAGACCGCCTCCCCCTCCCCCTCCCCCCCCCCACCCCGGTCCTTATTGAGCAGCCGCTGATGGCCCAACCAGGTCATTTCATGGATAATGCCAAAGAGGACCAATTCCTCCCCCCTCCCAATATATATATACAAACCCTGACTAGACAGATAATCGCTACAGATGAAACAGACACTCCATTTATCTCCTTACAGAGAAAACTCAACTCAAGATGCAATTTCCTGTTAACTCCCCACTAAAAAGATGGACCGGCTCATTGGATTGTTTCTTTTGCAGATGCTGGAGGAGGGGGGGGGAGGGGTAAAGAAATCCCTCAGCATTTATCACATCTAGTAATCTTTCCAGGCGTGAATGAATCAAATCTCCTTCCCCCCCTCCCCCCCCCCCCCTATACATCCATGAAAAAGTGATTAAGATGTTTAATTTCTTTAATTCGCGGGGCTGATTTTGTCTCAGGGCTGAACATATGTTAAACGTTAGGGGACAAACTGTGTATCCGTAAGGAAAGGTTCCCAGTTCTCTCCCCATCCCTCCATTCCAGTTAACATAGCGGATGCTTTAAAAAGGTCACCCTGAAATGAGGAGAGAAGTAGCCTAGCGGTTAGAGCACCAGGAAGGCCAGGGTTTAAATCCCACCACAGCTCTGTAGGTGAAAAACCTAACCTGGACCAAGAGAGGGTAAAGATGTCGGCTAGGGTGTAAGTGAGGGGTTTGCTTTAATGTCCGGGATGTGTGCTCCTCCCCCCCACTCCACTGGCAAATCTCCTGATGTCATGAGCCTTTCTGATCACCCTAACTCCTACCTGATTATCTCAATGGGAATGATCACTTCACTGGGACATGGCCTGCCTGTTCCGTGAAGGGGCACCATGGGGGGACGGGCTCTTTTGGACTGTACTGGTTGATTGTCTCTCTGTGCTGTTTCCTGCTTGGGACCCAGTTGTCACCTGTTTCTATACAGGTTGGCACCTGAGTGGTGGCTCCCCTGCCCATCCCCCATGGCCTCCTCACATTATCACCCCAAAATGCTTCCTGTCTTTCATATGTGTTTGAGGAGGGGTGTCAGTAACTTGTATCACATGCTAAATGCATTATCCTTCCCCTCCCCCCCCCCCCCCCCCACCATGCCCATCTTCAGAGCAGACAGACCAGTGACAGAAGCCAGGGTCCCCCTCTCTGTACAAGGATCTTAACCAGAACTGCGGGTTATAAATGTAGTGTCAAGGGCACGAACGGCAGACAAGCAGTAATAAACAGCTTCACAGATACAACATTAGCTCTTGCAAAACCTAATAAACCCTAATTACCTTCTCACAGACTCAGGCAATGCATTTATGCCCCCGATTCTCCGGGGAGAGCATGATCTGACTTTTTTTTTTCCTTCAGTAAGATCGTTTCGCCTCATGCCCCTCTCAATAACATCTCTGCTCTCTTGCCCAGGGGCCAGGGGTCCCTCACCAGTTTTCCAGCACGCACGATTCATTCTGCTTTTCCATTAATGCTATATTTTTCTGTGGCTCTGGCTGTGCATGTGGTGAAAGAAAGAGACGAGTCGTGAGGTTTAATGCAGAGATTAACAAAACCCAGTCAAGCAGGTGCAGTAGGTAAGGGAGCGGGGATCACTGTCATGAAAAGCTTACAAAATGTGCTGTGAATTTGGACTGTAGCGGGGTTGAGAAAAAGTTTGCAGAGCTGCATGGTGCTGCTTGCAATCCACACAGATCTGCAATAGAGCAGATGCAAAAAGAGAGAAGATCCAATTTCAATATATAAGATGATGCCTTTATTTAAAAATTACCAGACGTGGTCCGTGTTTCGCCCATGCATGGGCTGCGTCAGGGGTTCCGGTACACCAGGGAAGGGTGCCTGGGATGCACACTTCCAGTGTGTGTTAGTGCTTGGCACAATGACTTGAAGCACAGCTAAGCACAGCCTGCTGGCATCCCTGTCTCCCAAGACAGAAAGATTTCTGTTTTATAAGGAAGTGGACAGCTGTGATGGAAGAAGAGGTTGCTGGAGTTTCTTATCAGAATTTCAATTATGACTCAACAGCAACAGTCCCACACAGCTGTGCTAAGATCTAGTTCAGTTCTTGAATGACAACAGGTTTCTGCCCCATGCAGGTATCACTCTTGATACACATATAGCACGGACAACTGACGAGCAGATTTTTATTAGGGCTCCATGCAGAAATCACATTGATACTTAAACCTTTAATATGGCACAGACAGCTGGAGAGCAGATTTTCATCAGAACCCCATCCATGTGTCGCATTGTTACATAAAGCACGAATACAGCACGGACAGCTGAAGAGCTGATCTTCATCAGAACCATTGCAGGGATCACACTGATACATATAAAGCATGAATATAGCACAGACAGCTTAAGAGCAGCTCTTCATTAGAGTCCCATGCATGTGTCACACTAATACACGTGAAGGTACTTTTATCAGATCTTCATGCATAGACACCTGAAGAATGAACCCTGGGGTAGGATATTTCTTAACCAGAGAGAGCGTTTCTTCCAAAATCATTCTGCAAGAGTTTTAAAAGTAGAAACAAGTGTAAAAATATTTGGAGAAGTTGGGTGGCAGCTCCAGGTTTTTCTTATGCATGCTGCTTGTTCTTTTTTTTTCGGGGGAGAGAAGCAGTCAACTCTTTGGTTTTTTTTTTATTGCTCTTTTGAGTCGTTTTTAATTACATTTTATTTCTGACTGCCCACATTCTCCTTTTTCATGTGCTTTCTTTTTAAATATATTTTTGGGAAGGGAATTGGTGGAGTTAGGTGCTTTCACATTAGTGTGCATTACCTGATCAATGCAGTAAGTGTTCCCGCACACATTTTTTGTGTAAGTCCTGTACACTAATGGAAACATTAGTGTGGGACCTGCAGAAAGGGGAATAAAAGCCTTTTTTGGGGAAAGTTCTGTGTTACAACCTGCTAAGCCCAGACTTCGCCACAGTTTAGTAAAAGGGCCTCGAAGTGTTGGATTGTTGAGGGTTGTGCGTAGGGGACAGATAATCAGATCTGCACCCGGAGCTGCGTGCACGCATCTGCACAGGTGCTAGACTGCTGTTATATGTAAAAATATTGGCATCACAAAAATATTATGCACAGAACTGCATTCCAGCCCATGTGTGCAGGCAGCTCGGGGGGACGGTTTGTGTGGAAGATAAACTGGCCGCTGGCGCATATGTTTTTTGCGGTCAGTTACAAACAGAAGAAAGAAACCTCCACAGATGGAATGCACCAGGCACGAAACAGTAGAGGAGACAAAAATAAAAGGAAAACAAGAATCTTTCACAGATAGTGTCCAAACTTCGTTATTAAAATAGTCTTCAAAAAGATATTATGCAGACGTTCAGATATTTGAAAGGTATTAATCTACAAACAAACCTTATCCAAAGATGGGAAGGTGGTAGAACTAGAGGACATGAATTGAAGTTGAAGGGGGGCAGACTCAGGAGTAATGTCAGGAAGTATTTTTTCACGGAGAGGGTGGTAGATACGTGGAATGCCCTACCACAAAATTAATGAGCATATTCAAAAGCATGGATTAATGAGCCAAAGTCAACATGGATTTAGTGAAGGGAAATCTTGCCTCATCAATCTACTACATTTCTTTGAAGGGGTGAACAAATATGTGAATAAAGGTGCACAGAAACTTCAACAGATGATCATTCAACAAGCATCGCTGGCACAGACCAGAAGAGAACTTTGGCTGTCTTCAGCACAGGTACGCGACGGCGGCGGGGGAGGGTTTTCTGCGGGAAGGGGGGTCAAGAGGGTCACGGCACGGGAGTCCAGGGGTCAGTAATACGGAGGGGGGTGTTGAAATTGTAGGGAGAGGGGAGTCTGGAACTCGGTGGGAGGGGCGTGAGGGGGCCTTGAACTGGGAGGGAGGGAGGGAGGGAGAGTCTGGAACTCAGAAGGGAGGGGGGGTTTGGAACTCAGACGGAAGGAAAGGAAGGAAGTAAGGGAGGGAGGGGTCTGGGGAGGGGGGTCTGGAACTCGAAAGGGAGGGAGGGGGGTCTGGCACTCGGGAGGGAGGGATGGAGGGGGTCTGGAGGGAGGGAGGGGGGGATTACCTTGCTAGCGCCCATTTCATTGCCTACCAAAACAGGCCTTTTATACTAGTCTACTATGTTACTATGTAATAAGGGAGACCCGACACGACTCGTGTTTTGGACCTACTGGCCTGCATAAGTGGTCTAGGAACTTGTCATGTCATACTTATTCCCAGAAAGAGTCATCAAGAACAGTTTCCACTCAGTAGCTTCTATGAAAAGCGCTTGGACGTCAAATCGCTGACTCAATCGCTGACATGACAAATTCCTAGACCCCTGATGCAGGCCAGTAGATCCGAAACACGAGTCGTGTCGGGTGTCCCGTATTCTTTTTGAAGACTATTTTAATAAAGAAGTTTGGACACCATGTGTGAGAAGTTCTTCATTTCCTTTCTCGTCTCCTCTACTGTATTGTGCCTGGTGCATACTTTTTTGCACCAGGCATATTTACATACTATTTGGTTACTGTATCAAGGAGCAAAGCTTTGGTATTACTCTGCAGTTAGGAAGCTGTGCACTCAGCATCAGGGCAAGTCTTCCACGTCAGATCCTTAGATTGTAAGCCCTCCAGGACCCAGGAAAATACCTGGTGCATCCGAATGTAACTCATCATGAGCTGCTACAGAAAAAAAAGCGTGAGCAAAATCCCTTCCCCTGTTCAGCGCTGCTAGCAGGATGTGTTATTTCCCAGAACCTGCATCCTGGCCCTGCGGCTAACAGTGAATCGTTTGTTTACTCTTTCCAAAAATACTAGGACTAGGAGGCATGCGATGAAGCTACAAAGTAGTAAATTTAAAATGAATTGGAGAAAATATTTCTTCACTCAACGTGTAATTGAACTCTGGAATTCGTTGCTAGAGAATGTGGTAAAAGCGTTTAGCTTAGCGGAGTTTAAAAAAGGTTTGGACGGCTTCCTAAAGGAAAAGTCCATAGAAAATTATTAAATGGACTTGGGGAAAATTCACTATTTCTGGGATAAGCAGTATAAAATGTTTTGTACTTTTTTGGGATCTTCTCAGGTATTTGTGACCTGGATTGGCCACTGATGAAAACAGGATGCTGGGCTTGATGGACCTTTCGTCTGTTGCAATACTTATGAACTTATGTAGTACCGAAGACAATCACCTTTAAAAAAATGTAACAACCCATCTGATTTCTCCTGCCCACACCCTACACTGTTTTCTCCACCCTGGCAGGGTCTACACTTGCTGTACCCCTAGGCCTGTGCAGACAGCTCTGCAGAAGAGGGTGTTTAAAATCCTCCCTTCCCCCCAAACCGGCCACATCTCGCCTCTGTTACATCTTTTGGAGAGCCAGCATTCGGCTGGTCATACTGGCAGAAAAGTGGATGCAGGGCCCTGGCAGTGGCCTGCCATTGGTACATCCCATTCTGGGAATCTCACATAGGAGCCGACACTGTGGGTGCTTGACCACCCCCAATATCTAGAAATTTCCTTGTATGTGTCCAAGGTGGGATTATTTCTATTGGGCTTAGCACCCCCAATAATTTTGAAAAGTTGGCTCCTATCAATCTCATATTGACATCTACGAACGGATCAGATCATAAAACGTTAGCACCTTCCACGGTGTAGCAAAGGTCACAGCGGAGACAGTAACGCAGAGTCCCGAGGTGGCCCGTTCTGTGTTACTCTCGCTGCCATCGCATTGCTTTCCACCCCGACGATCCAGAAGCTAGCGTGGGTGGGAGAGGAGCACATTTGCTTGCAGGGCGACGTGTGGAACGGGGACTGAGAAACGACTGGTACCGAAAATAACAATTCCCTGCGGCGTGAGTTATTGACAAAGGTTCTTTATTTTACAGTGGCGTTCAGGAAGTGCCTTAACGCCCACACACTGAAAAAAATTGGTCTTGTTCTCAGACACATCAAAATTCACTTTTGCCGGTGAATGAGCCCCCCCTTCCCCGCCCCCTCTTCCATGGCTCAGTAACTCCTAGGGCACTGAACAGTGATTTCAGAAAGAAAAATGCTGTTTAACTCTTTGTGTGCATTACGAACCATAGCAGGGCTACCTAATCTTTTATTTATTAAGCTTTCTGGGTTTTTTAAATTGTATTTTGAGGAAGGAAGGAAGGAAGGAAGGAGAGAGGCTGTGAATACCTTGCGGATATGCAGGAAGGACAGAGACTGTACATGATAGTTCCCTGATGAGAGCCAGATGGGAAAGGGGAGAAGACAGACACAGGGTACAGGTTGCCAGCTCTGTGGTTATAGTGATTGCATAAGCTGCACAGACCCCCCCCCCCTTGAAATCCCTCAAGGAGCTTACTGCAGAAAAGTGACCTCAATTCCCCTGACGTTAAAAGCTAGTGGGAAGTGCATTGTGGCACTGGACTAACCCCAGACTGGTCCCCAGGGCTGGAAAACTCCCCCCCCCCCCTCCGTGACTTATTTCTTAGGAGTGAAATGCACTTGCCTCTTATTCCTGTTTCTTCCCTCCCCCACTCCCCAATAATTTTGGGTCCGTAGGGCCATTGTAGCCAGCTCTGTGGGTACAAGCAGGGGCTGAGCCCTCAATATTGAACCAACTCATTTACAGTGTCCAGAGAAGGGTCCTTTATATTGTGCTTGGGACCCCAAATTGTTTGAAAATGTGGGTGCCTCTAGGCAGGGTTTGGTGAAAGTTCAGCCCCACTTCTCATCTCACCTTCATGAAGCCTTTTTCCTTTCTCCCTTCCCCGGCTGAGATGTAGCCCCCCCCCCCCCCCCCCACCCCCCCACCTTTAGTCCCTCACATCTCATCCTGTTTCTATCCTGCCATTTCCTGCTACGCCTCTCCTCTTTGGAAATTGGGGGGGGGGGGGAGTGTTCCCTGGCGCTGGGCCTTTATGTATTTCTTTATGAAACCAGTGCTGGGCAGACTTCTATGGTCTGTGCCCTGAGAATGGCAAGGACAAATCAAACTTGGGTATAAAGTATCACATGCCACGTAAAATGAATTTATCTCGTTGGGCAGATTGGATGGACCGTAAGGTCTTTATCTGCTGTCATTTACTATGTTACTATGTTTCTCTTTGGGGTTCTACATGGAATGTTGCTACTAACTGGGATTCCAGAATCTTGTAACTCTTTAGGATTCCAGAATCTTCAGAACTTTAAGTACAAGAGTGCTGGGCAGACTTCTATGGTCTGTGCCCTGAGAATGGCAAGGACAAATCAAACTCGGGTATAAAGTATCACATACCATGTAAATGAGTTTATCTTGTTGGGCAGACTGGATGGACCGTAAGGTGTTTATCTGCTGTCATTTACTATGTTACCACGTTACTCTTTGGGGTTTTACATGGAATGTTGCTACTAATTGGAATTCCGGAATCTTCAGAACTTGGTACAAGAACAATGATGGGCAGACTTCTACAGTCTGTGCCCTGAGAATGGCAAGGACAAATCAAACTCGGGTATAAAGTATCACATACCATATAAAATGAGTTTATCTTGTTGGGCAGACTGGATGGACCTTAAGGTCTTTATCTGCCGTCATTTACTATGTTACTGTGTTCTGTGGTGAGGGTGATGGGAGGTTCTGTGGAGTAACTCCCTGGCTCTCTTCTTCCTCCTCTTTCGAGATTGGAGTCCTCCTCCTGTCTTGGGGTGGGGGTGAGGGGATTCCCCATGGGCCCACTTCATGCTTCCCTTTCCCCTCCCCCCCATTTCACACTTTCTGCCAAGGCAAGGGTGTCTCCGTTCTCTCCAGCAGTGATAAATCGACTTGGTGGAGTGTTTTTTTCAGATCCCTGCTTGGCACTCGCCCCCGTTTCTCATTCATCTTCTCTGTTTTTCAGCGGCAGTCGAGTCTCATCTGGGCTGCTGTGAGTCACCCTCTCCATGAATGCCAGCTTCCACCTCTCCAGAGCCCCCGCAGATGCAGCTTTCCTAACCCAGCACTAACCTGATTGTAAGGGTAGTTGCGGAGTAGCATCTTTCCTATCTGACCCCCCCCCACCTCCGCTGGTCAAAGCACCGTGCAAGTAGCCATTTTCAGATAACCATCCAGACCTGGCAGAGCAACTGATGTGTGGACTAAATATCCCAGTGGTCCCCAGTCAGTCATGAGGAACAGCCAGGATTCCCCTTTCAGACTCTTTTAAATTAGTTGCAGTAAGGGGAGGGGATCAATACATGGCCCCCCTCTGCCATCACTCCTTAGATCATGCCATTCCTCCTGCAGCTGGCTCTGGGATTTTCTTCCTCTCCACCCACCTGGAATAGCACCTGACATGGAAAGAGAGCAGCCTTGCAGAGGTCTCTCTGATTATCAGAAGTGGTTGCCTGCGGTCCAGCAGACCTGACAGCTTGAATTGGGCGGTATTCTCACCTGTTTATGGCACAAATGGAGAGACGTCATCGTAACATAGTAGATGACGGCAGATAAAGACCTGTATGGTCCATCCAGTCTGCCCAACAAGATAAACTCACTACATTTGATATGAAGCGATACACCATATGTAGATCTGACCTTGACCGATCCCTGCCCTTTCCAGGGCACAGACCGTAGAAGTCTGCCCAGCACTGGCCTTGTCCTAAAATTTCTGAAGTTGGCCATCTCTCCGGCAGTGCAAACAGCCTGTATGTTGGAAGCCCAGAGCCACTCGGCAGCAGCCATGAGGGGGAAGGAGGAATTCTGAAAACCATCAACGCTTATGAGATTGACACTCGCAAGTGTGTCATTTCCACAAATTTGTGGGACGATGATCAGAAGCAAACGCAGGAGCTAGAGGCTATTAGCATAATACTAGCATCTGCGTTTGCTACCGCCCCGCGAACAGAGCCCCAGAGCGCATGAACCAACGCGTTTGCGGGCTCTGAATGGAACTAGCATGCAAATGCATGCTAAATGTATTCCTCCCCAATGATCAGCAAGCGATCAGCATAATATCAGTTAAACAACTAATAAGCACCCATTAAACATTCAAAGAACATAGATATAATACGTCAGCATAATATCGATGAAACACATAATAACTACACATTAAACGTTCAAACAACATTGATACTGGTTATATCACATTTTTGCTGCAGTTATGTTTGAAAATTTCAATCAACTTTTTAGAAATAAAAATGCATTTATTTATTTATTTTTTGTTACATTTGTATCCCACATTTTCCCACCTATTTGTAGGCTCAATGTGGCATACATAGTACTGGAGAGGCGTTACAGACTCCGGTGTAAACAAATACAAAGTGATGTTGTGGTAAGGTAAAGTTCATGTGGTACAGTCACATAAGGACATCGTACAGCGGAAGAGTTGAGTTATGTCCATTAAGTATTTTAGTTTTGTCGTGTTGCAGAGATCAGGCATTTATGTTGGACTGGTAGGGTATGCCTTTTTAAACAGGTAAGTTTTTAATGTTCTCCGGAAGTGTAGGTGGTCGTACGTAGTTTTCAAGGCTTTTGGTAACGGGTTCCATAGTTGTGTGCTTGTCACTTGCTCGTAACCTTTATCTTGTCTTCCTCTCTTCAATAGTCCCTTTCCCTATGTGTCCTTCTGTCTGTCCTACCCTTATCCTTATTGGTCCTGTCTGTCTGTCCTGATTTAGATTATAAGCTCTTTTGAGCAGGGACTGTCTTTTCTTCATGTTCAATTGTGAAGCGCTGCGTACGAGTGGTAGCGCTATAGAAATGATTTATAGTAGTAGTAGTAGTATATAGGAAAAACTGGATGCGTAAGTTGACTTGTATTTGAGTCTTTTGCAGCTTGGTACGTTCGTGTTGATTTGAATGTGTTTCTAGTTGGTAGGTCGATCAGTCTGTCATGTATCCCGGAGATCACCGTAGATAATTTTGTGAATCAGAGTGCAGATTTTGAAAGCAATGCGGTCTTTGATTGGGAGCCAGTGTAGTTTTTCACAAAGGGGTTTTGCACTTTCAAATCACGTTTTTCCGAAGATAAGTCTAGCTGCCGTGTTTTGAGCGGTCTGAAGTTTCTTTAAGGTTTGTTCTTTACATCCTGCATAAATTCCATTGCAGCAGTCTACATGGCTTAGTACCATAGATTGTATCAAGTTGTGAAATGTTTCCCTCGGGTAGAATTGTTTCACGCGTTTGAGTTTCCACATTGAGTGGAACATTTTCTTTGTTGAATGATACAGTGTTAGCATTATACTAATCAAACAGCTATGAGTATTGAAATGCCTTCCCTTCTGCCTTCCTCAAAGCCCCGCCCTCCCCCAGCAACCCTCCTACACTCCGTCTTTCCAAATTGACCGGGTTCTTTGCAATCTGTGATCCCTTCCTGCAAATTGTCAATGCATGGGAGCTCATAAGATCCATCTTGCAGTGTGACCAGGCATAGTAACATAGTAACATAGTAGATGACAGCAGAAAAAGACCTAGAAGCCAATAAGTTGCAAGATCCGAGACAACATGGTTTTACCAGAGGGAAATCGTGCAAAACGAATCTCATTGAGTTCTTTGATTGGGTAACTGGAGAACTGAATCATCGACGTGCTGTAGACGTAATCTACTTAGATTTTAGCAAAGCTTTTGACACGGTTCCCCACAGGAGGCTCTTAAATAAACTAGATGGGCTGAAGATAGGTCCCGAAGTGGTGACCTGGATTAGGAACTGGTTGACGGACAGACGACAGAGGGTGGTGGTAAATGGAGTTCGCTCGGAGGAGGGAAAGGTGAGTAGTGGAGTGCCTCAGGGATCGGTGCTGGGGCCGATTTGTTCAGACCAAAGGAAACATAGGGGGAAGGGCTTGGCTTGTAGGGAATCCAAACTTCTCCAAGACCCAATGTTTCAGCACGGCAGCCAGGACCAAACCCAGTCTCCAACATGTTCCCTCTGTGTCACACAAGAAGGACGTTTTTTGTTGCAACTGCTATTGTACAGTAGGGATGTGGGAGGGGGCCAGAGCCCGAGGTGGGGGGGCACATTTTGGTCTGCCGTCCCACCACCGCCACCGCCCTGCCACTCACTGCTGCAGCAAATACCTTGGCAGGTGGGGGTCCCCAACCCCCGCCTGTTGAAGCATTCTCCAGCGCTGGTCTCCAGCGCCGCCTCATTGACTGCCCTGTCTTACCCTCATGTCCTGCATGCTCCTTTTAGGAAAATTGAGCATGCTCAGTGTCACTAAAAGGAGCGTGCCGGACATGAGGGGAAGACAGGGCAGGCAATGCGGCGGTGCCGGAGACCAGCTGGTGGGGGTTGGGGACCCCCGCCAACAAAACCAAGGGCCCACAGGAAATTTGGGGGGTCCCAGGCCCCTGTGGCCTCATGTAGCTACACCACTGGGATGTGCATTCGTTTGAAATGACATTGGAAATGTCAAACAACATTTCCCACATCATTTCATATCATTAGCATATGAAAGCGATCAGAAAAAAACCACAACATTTCGTGTTTTTCTGTGCCGCCAATCTTTCAGATCTCAATTTTCCAAAAAGCTTGCCCTTAATGACACTGCTCTTATGCTGACATAAAGCCCAAAACACACAAACAAACCCAAATGTTCTCCAAAACACCTCGGGAAATGAACATTTTCTGCACATCTCTATTGCAAAAGTGATCTGGCGTTGTGACATGGGCCCCCGCTGGACCAGCAGAGTTCTCGGCACCATTTTGTAACATCTGGCCATCCAGATGAGACCCACTGCCTGGCCGTATGGCGGTTCCAGAGCAAATGTCTTGCAACCCGAGAGCTTTCTTATTCGTCTGCTGTAAAGGTTACTGAAATAAAGGTTTCTGAATGATGACAGTATGAGCAAATGAGATCAGTATCGTGTTGAAGAAAGTGAGGACAGAATATTAAAATCCCCCTTTGGAAAATCTTGTTAAATTTCTGTATGTGTTTAGGGAGAAAGAGGATGGAAATGTTTGCGAAATCGTCTTTCCAACGTCCTCTCTGATCCCCTGGTCCTCTCATGCTTTCTTGGTCTTCTCTGTTTTGGTTTCCGCTTCGGTACGTCTCTCTTCTCCTCTTTGGTTCCCCCTCCCCATTCCACGATGAATTATTAAAGTGTTTAATACGCCGTCCCTGAAGGAAAAACAAGCTGAAAGCGGAGCATCAGGAAGTGAAAATTATAGGCTGAATTATAGAGGCAAATATACAGCACAGAGCCTTAAACAAGCGTTTAATTCCTGAAACACAGAGTGAATTTTTAATTCCTCGGTGGTGGGAGATTTGTGACAGACAGAATGGAGGCACCTCTGACTTGAGAACTGGATTCCAGGCCCACCCAGCTCTTATTTCATGACTTCACTTGTAATTTTAAACATGGTTTTCTTGCCATGTGGCCATTGTTTTGGGTGACCACTTGCTATTCCACTCTGAACAAAGATCCTCTGGCCTGACTGCTGCTCATTGGGGACCTGGGATATGTGACCTCTTTAACCTTGCTCCATCTCCCCACATCTCCCCCACCCCCCATTCCCCCAGCTCTCAATTTTCACATCCAGTGCTCTTCTCCAGTTAACATTTGTTGAGAATCTCATTCTGGAGCTGAACCTTATCCTCTGACCTGCTTTTCTGCAAATATTTGAAAACTTTTTCTTTCAGAAATATTTAAGTAGAGAGATGTGGTAGCCGTGAAATGCTTTGATGTTTCACTTATATATACCATCATCTATCAACATTTGCTTATTTCTGATCTGATAAAGAAGTACCCCAGAGGTCTGTGCTGGGACCGCTGCTTTTTAACATATTTATAAATGACCTAGAGATGGGAGTAACTAGTGAGGTAATTAAATTTCCGATGACACAAAGTTATTCAAAGTCGTTAAATCGCGGGAGGATTGTGAAAAATTACGAGACTAGGAGACTGGGCATCTAAATGGCAGATGACGTTTAATGTGAGCAAGTGCAAAGTGTTGCATGTGGGAAACAGTGGCGTAGCCAGACAGCCAGTTTTGGGTGGGCCTGAGCCCAAAGTGGGTGGGCACAAAACTTTCTCTGCTCCGCCCTACCTCCAGCTCAAAATATAAATACTTTAGCAAATAAGGATCCTCAAGCTCAGTCAGCTGAAGACTTTCTCTGAAGGTGGCCAGAACTCTCTTTTACCAAGCTTGGCAGGCAACAGCAATGACCCTAAGCCACTGATGCCAGCACCCCACACATGCTTAGCTGTCGATGGCTCAAGGATGCTGTTGCCAGAGCTTGGTAGAAGGGAGTTCTGGCCGCCTTTGGAGGAGGTCCTTAGCTGGGGATGTCTGGGAATCTCCCCGATTCCCTCTCCTCTTTGTCTCCCCTCCAATTTCCCACCTGCCATTACTATCACACCAACAGACCAAGGGATCACAAATTAGAAATAAAAATATATTTAGACAAAAATTGAAAAGGAACCCCAAGAAGTTAAACATAGCATTACTGCAACACTGGAGACATAAAACAGAGATGCATTTCCTTTTCTACAGAACACAATACAAAGACATTTGCTATGCACATTTCCAAAAGCTAACATATTCCATTTAAAACATTCAAAATAAAATGCTTTGTTTCTACCTTTGTTGTTTTGACATTTTATTTTTCCATCTTGCTTGTTCCAATTTCTCTTTTCTGCTTTCCTCTCTGTCGTCTGCTAATTCTTCTTCAAGTGGCTGCAGTCCATTTGTCTTTTCTCCTCTCTCCTGTCTGTTCCCTCACTATTCCTGCCTATGACATATTGATCATTCCTTTGTAGCTCTTTTCTGCCTCTCTCTCACCCTTCTTCATTTCCTTTTTACTTTCCAACTACCTATCAAATTTCCATCTTCTTCTTTCACCCACTAGCTCTCCCATTCCCCATCTTACTCCTCCCCTTCTCTACTTTCTCTTTTATCTTTAATCTACTTCCCATTACCGTATTTCTACCCTCTGTAATCACTATCTCTCATTCATTTCCTTGCCACCCCCTCCTCCCCCTCTTGGCCTCTCCCACAGGGTTCCACCATTCCCATCGTCTTCCTCCCTCCACCCTTCTAACCAGCATCTGATCCCCTCCCCACCCCACCCTGGTAGCCTTATAGTTTCCTGCCCCTTCTCTCTTCATTCCTGTCCTCTCCCCCATGGCCCGGCATTCCCCCCCCCCTTACCACCTACTGTGTACCTCTCCCTCCCACTCATCCACCCCATGTCTATCTCCCCCTCTCATTCCCACTGTCCACCATCTCTCTCTCCCTCTCCTTTGTGTTCTGGGTCCAACATCTCTCTCCCCTTCCTATACAGCATCTCTTCCTTCCTCCCCTCTACCATCATTTCTAACATTTCTCCCTTCCCTCCACCCCTATGCCCACCATTTCTCCCTCCTCTCCACCCCTATGTTCAAAATTTCTCCCCCTCTCACCACCTATCCCCTCTCTATACAGCATGTCTCCCTCCCCTCCACCTCATATGCAGCCAAGACTTCTCCCCCCTGTGCAGCTGCTGTCCCCGTCTTCCCTCCCCCGTGCAACATCTTTTCCCCATCATCCCTTCCCCCGTGCAGCAACTTTCACCCCATCTTCCCTCACCCTCCTTGCAGGCCCACCCAGCAGCAATTCCGGTCGCAGGCTCGCAGCGATTCCCACACGCTGCCTGCCGGCTGCCGCTCAACAATCTCCTTGCAGCTACTAAGCGCTAACACGGAAGCCTCTCCTCTGCAGAGGGTTAGCACTTAGTAGCTGCAAGGAGATTGTTGAGCAGCAGCCGGCAGGCAACGTGTGGGAATCGCTGCGAGCCGAGCCTGCGACCAGAATCGCTGTGCAGGAAGGAACCCTGCTGCTGGGCGGGCCTGACCCCAAATTGGGTGGGCCTGCCCGCCCGTGGCTACGCCCCTGGTGGGAAAGAGGAACCCAAATTATAGCTACATCATGCAAGGTTCCACATTACAAGTCACGGACTGAGAAAGGGATCTAGGTGTCGTCGTTGATGATACGTTCAAACATTCTGCTCAGTGTGCTGCTGCGGCTAAGAAAGCAAATAGAATGTTAGGTATTATTAGGAAAGGAATGGAAAACAAAAATGAGGATGTTATAATGCCTTTGTATCACTCCATGGTGTGACCGCACCTCGAATATTGTGTTCAATTCTGGTCGCCGCATCTCAAAAAAGATATAGTAGAATTAGAAAAGGTGCAGAAAAGGGCAACGAAAATGATAAAGGGGATGGGACGACTTCCCTATGAGGAAAGGCTAAAGCGGCTAGGGCATTTCAGCTTGGAGAAAAGGCGGCTGAGGGGAGATATGATAGAGGTCTATAAAATAATGAGTGGAGTGGAACGTCTGTTTACGCTTTCCAAAAATACTAGGACTAGGGGGCATACGTTGAAGCTACAGAGTAGTAAATTTAAAACGAATCGGAGAAATTTTTCTTCACTCAACGTGTAATTAAACTCTGGAATTCGTTGTCAGAGAATGTGGTAAAGGCGGTTAGCTTAGCGGAGTTTAATAAAGGTTTGGACGGCTTCCTAAAGGAAAAGTACATAGACCGTTATTTTGTACTTTTCTAGGATCTTGCCAGATATTTGTGACCTGGATTGGCCACTGTTGGAAACAGGATGCTGGGCTTGATGGACCTTTGGTCTTTCCCAGTATGGCAATTCTTATGTACCTTCGAAAGCTAATCAAAAAATGTATTAAGTTATGTCCAATAAAAAAAGTATCATCTTATTTTCTTTTCCATGTTTTATTTTGCTCTATTTTTAGAAATATTTGAAAAATTAAACTAAATATTATTGGGGGGGGGGGGGGGGTTATTGACTTTTACAGAGATTATTTCTCAACTTTGAGTTGGCTTCTTTTCTGTAAAGCTGCCCTGAACCCAGGAGGACTAAGCAGGTTATAAACGACCAGAATGGAATAGAACAGATCCATTGCGTATGATGAACAGAGGGGGAAGTAGCCAGCCTCCGATTGGTGGCCTGGTGGCCCATGTCTGTGACATCCTTTAAGCAGGAGAAAGCCTGGATGGGGTGGCTGGGTGATAAAATCAGAAACCCCGTGCTCTCCATGCTCCTGGATGTTTTCGTTTGAACTTGCTGGATTGATTTTTAACTGATCTCATCTCATCCTGCCCACACCTGCGAGACAGTTACGACTTCATTAGTGGTAATGGATGTTCATCCCTTACCCTGAACATAGTTTATGAGATACATACCATCAACAGTGCCCTGACTCCCAGTGTTTTCCTTGTGGGGGTCGCCCATGGACCAGAGCTGAATTGGCTTGTCTGGGGTGGGGGTGAGGAAAGGAACCAGTGGGCAGCTTTTATCCCTCCTCCAGTCCTTCCCTGACCTTAAACCAGTGCATTTTTTCTAGCAAAAAAGATGCCGGTACTCAAATGCTAGGCTACCCTTCAGGGGTGAGGTGATCACTGACCGACCCACCCGACAATAGCCAGGCCCCCTGCAACCAGTCACAGAATCTATGACAAGGCAGAATTGGTGTGTAGAGCCTGAGCTCTTTCATTAAAACTTGGGGTCCATGGGTCAATTTTAGCAGACAATAGAAAAGGTGCCGGTACTCAGTACCCCCTCAAAAAAGCCCTGCCTTGAACCCTTCATTTGGGCAAGTATGACTGTGAACATCATTGCCATCCAGTCTCAGCAGTTAACCACCAA
Organism: Microcaecilia unicolor; assembly: GCF_901765095.1. Taxonomy (NCBI): domain Eukaryota; kingdom Metazoa; phylum Chordata; class Amphibia; order Gymnophiona; family Siphonopidae; genus Microcaecilia; species Microcaecilia unicolor. The sequence goes on along the minus strand of NC_044033.1, from coordinate 198,723,039 downwards.
GCGAACACAATGGCGTTCCTAAGGGCGCTGACACCCGGGGCGGATCGCCGAATCGCGCCCCTCCCCCCGGGTGCAGCGCCCCCCCTGAAAAAGCCCGACCCCCCCGGCAAAATAACCCCCTCCCCGGGTGCAGCGCGAACCCCCCGGCGAAAGAACCCCCCCCCCCCGGGTGCACGCCGCTGGGGGGCGTGCCGCGCGCCTGTCGGCTCTTCGTTTCCATGGTCCCTCTGCCCCGGAACAGGAAGTAACCTGTTCCGGGGCAGAGGGAGCATGAAAATGAAGAGCCAACAGGTGCGCGGCACCCCCCCCCCCCAGCGGCGTGCACCCGGGGCGGACAGCCCCCACCGCCCCCCCCCTTGGTACGCCACTGAGCGAACAACACACAGGGGCCAAAATGCCAGGAGTTTGTCCACCTCAACAGCTTCTTTTCACTTCTGTGTAAGGCAGGGCAGAAATGCCAGGGACTCTCCCTGAATACCAATCTTTTGAGAATCCAGACTCTTATCAAGGGCACAATGGTCACCCTCCTTCTAAAAAAAAAAAAACTAAACTAAGCTAAAGGGCAGGTGAAATGCCCTGGGGAAATCACTCAGTCACTTCTAGAATAAATGGCCCCTACTCTTCTCCTCCGCTGCCCCGATCGATAGCAATCGTTTTTATACTGTTTGGGTTCCGAAAGGTTTCTGACTCGCTCGAGACTTTATTACAGATGCCCCACTGCTCTCCTTATCGAAGGCTTTACTGTTAAGCTTGCTTCTATTTTTAAGGTAACAAAGGTCTGTCCATAGCCAGCCAGAGAGATTTTCTCAGCAGGGTATTCACTACTGGTTGACACTGTTCCATTACCTTCTCAGAGAGGAGAAAATTGAGGTGGAAGAAGGAAGCTTGGAGGGGAAGGGAGGCAGGTGGGGGAATATACAAAAGGCCTGTGCTAAGGATATCATTTAAGAACTAAGGCGTTAATCCTTTGACACAATATTTTGCCTTTGTCTTGCTGTTCCTTCCTCACTTTCTGTGATTAATTCTTCCTCCAGTTCTCCAGAATCTGCCCCCTCCCTCCTGATCCACATAGCCTTGTTCAGCTTATACCATTGTGGAAGTAGTTGAATGACTGTATCATGTACCCCCCACCCTTTCTCTGGGGTAGACACATTCTGATCCTTGTAGGCAGTGGTGTGCTGGTAAATGTTTAACAACAGGCTCTCTCCCTGGTCCACCTCTGCGCCCCCCCCCCCCCAAATTGCAGAGCTGGCTATAGCCGGGGAGAGAGCCTGGGGGGGGGGGGGGAATGCATTACTCCAGGAAAAAAATTAAATGATCCCAGGTTCCAATCTAATTCATGTTTAATGTGGGATAAAATGCCATAAATAAGTAAATAAATATAAACTTTTAATATTGAGCACCTGATTCTCAAAGTGGACATAGTCCAAACACTATAATGAAAACAAAATGATTTTTTCTACCTTTGTTGTCTGGTAACTTTGTTTTTCTGATCATGCTGGCCCAGTATCTGATTCTGCTGCTATCTGTCCTCTTAACTCCGTTTCCAGGGCTTCCTTTCCATTTATTTCTTTACTTTCTGCCTTTCTTCTTCATTTCTTGCCCTACATCTGTAAGTAAAAGCTGGGTCCTCCGCAGGTTTGACTGTCCAGTGGATCCAGCTTCTGCCTATTTTCTTCATCCATGTGCAGTTTTTCTCCTCTCTTTCTTTTCCCTCATCTCATCTCCTTCCTCACTCTTCCCTCCCCTCCATCCATGCCCAGCATTTCTTCTTTCCCTTCCCTCCCCTCCATCCATGTCCAGCATTTCTTCTCTCCCTTCCCTCTCCTCCATCCACCCATGACCAGCAACCCTCCTCTCCCCCCTGCCCTCCTCTCCATCCACCCATGTCCAGCAACCCTCCTCTCCCCCTGCCCTCCCTCCAGCCACCCATATTCTCTCCCCTGCCCCCCCTCCAGCCACCCATACCCAGCGATTGTCGGTTGTTGAGTGGATTCTTCGGGGCAGGCAGGAAAGATCCCCAGTCTTTCCTGCCCGCTGCCACCGAGACTTACAAGGGCGGCCTCCAAAACTTCAGCAGAAGTCTTGCGAGGCCGCCACTGGAAGTCTCGGTGGCCATTTTTAAAGAGCGATCCGGCAGCGGGGGAGGGTCAGCGCCAGCAGCAGGCAGGCAAGACTGGGGATCTTTCCTGCCTGCCCCGAAGAATCCATACACTGGGAGGGACCCTGTAGCTCGAGGGAAAGAGGGAGGGACCCTGTAGCTCAAGGGAAGGAGGGAAGAGAGCCGGCTCGCCCTGAACAACAACTGGCTTGCAAGACGGTAAAAAATTTAACAACCGGCTCTTGCGAGCCAGTGCGAGCTGGCTCCAGCACACCACTGCTTGTAGGGCTTCAGGTTCAGGCTGTCTTCATCTGGATCATCTCTGCTGTCTTCATTGCCTCTTCCACTGACAGGAGAGTGATAATGTTGCATACAGCACTGATAATGTTAGGCTGATCTATTTTGCTACACTGGGTTTTGGGTTTGTTTTCATTTGGTTTTCCTCTTCTGCCCCTTGGGGGACTTGAGTCAGCCATTCTGGGCCTGAACTTGGGAGCTTTGGGTTGTGAGAATGTCACAGAAAAAGCTGTCTCAGGGTGACAGGGACTTAAAATCTGTAGTCACAGCACTGGAAGCTTTGGGGCATCTGAAGTGTGATCTGGAATCTTGGGCTGGAAGGAACCTCAGGAGGGTCATCTAATCTGGTGCCAGTCCTAAAGAATCATCCACAGGCTACTCAGGTTTGCGTGTAGGCAAATCTATCTTACACTTAGGTGGCTATCCTGAAAACCCAGACTGACCTAGGTAGTCCTTGTAAAAAACACAGATCTTGCCCCATCCCCCTTCACCTGTGTAGGATCAGCCCCTTAGCTGCTTCCAATAGTCTGCAGTGATGGAAGAGTAGTCATTATCCCCTTTCCTGTGGGTGGCTCATAGTAACATATAGTAACATAGTAAATGATGGCAGATAAAGACCTGTACGGTCCATCCAGTTTGCCCAACAAGATAAACTCATTTTACATGGTATGTGATACTTTATACCCGACTGTGATTTGTCCTTGCCATTCTCAGGGCACAGACCGTAGAAGTCTGTCTAGCACTGTTCTTGTACTAAAAGTTCTGAAGATTCTGAAATCCTAAAGAGTTACAAGATTCCGGAATCCCAATTAGTAGCAACATTCCATGTAGAACCCCAAAGAGTAGCATAGAGGGGCATAATCGAATGGCGCCAGCCATCTATTTGGCCGGTGCCGCAAAGAGCAGCCCCGAACCATATTATCGAAAAAGATGGACGGCCATCTTTTGTTTCGATAATATGGTTGGGGTGGGGTCAGCCAAATGTCAGAGATGGCCGGGTTTGAGATGGCTGGCATTGGTTTTCGTTGATAATGGAAACCGATGCCGGCCATCTCAAACCTGGCCAAATCCAAGGCATTTGGTCGTGGGAGGAGCCAGCATTTGTAGTGCACTGGCCCCCCTCACATGCCAGGACACCAACCGGGCACCCTAGGGGGGCACTGCAGTGGACTTAAGAAATTGCTCCCAGGCCCATCCCCCCTTACCATGTGTGCTGAGCCCCCCCCCACCCCCCCCCAAAACCCACTCCCCACAACTCTACACCACTACCATAGCCAAAAGGGGTGAAGGGGGGCACCTACATGTGGGTACAGTGGGTTTTTTGGGGGGGTTGGAGGGCTCTCATTTACCACCACAAGTATAACAGGTTGGGGGGTGGGCCTGGGTCCACCTGCCTGAAGTGCACTGCACCCACAAAAATCTGCTCCAGGGACCTGCATACTGCTGTCAAGGAGCTGGGTATGACGTTTCAGGCTGGCATAGAGGCTGGCAAAAAATTGTTTTTTACATTTTTTCTTTTGGGTGGGAGGGGGTTGGTGACCACGGGGGGAGTAAGGGGAGGTGATCCCCGATTACCTCTGGCGGTCATCTGGTCAATTGGGGCACTTTTTTGAGGCTTGGTCGTAAAAATAAATGAACCAAGTGAAGACGGCGAAATGCTCGTCAGAGCCGGCCATCTTTTTTCCATTATCGGCCGAAGCCGGCTATCTCATAACCACGCCCCCCGTCCTACCTTCCATACCCTTCCGACACACCTCCTTTAACTTTGGCCGGCTCTGCGACGGAAAGCAGTTGGAGCCGGCCAAAATCGGCTTTCCATTATACCGATTTGGCCGGCTTCAGGAAATGGCCGGCCATCTCCCGATTTATGTCGGAAGATGGCCGGTGATCTCTTTTGAAAATAAGCTGGATAGTAACATAGTAAATGATGACAGATAAAGACCTGAGCGGTCCATCCAGTCAGCCCAACAAGATAAACTCATTTTACATGGTATGTGATACTTTATACCCAAGTTTGATTTGTCCTTGCCATTCTCAGGGCACAGACCGTACAAGTCTGCTCAGTACTGTTCTTGTACTAAGTTCTGAAGCTAATGTCGAAACCCCTTAAAATTTACACTCCAGCCCATCCCTGTCTATTCAGTCACGATCAGGGCGTAGACTGTAGAAGTCTGCCCAGCACCGGTTTTATTCTCCAAATACCGGCGTCGCCACCCAATCTCCGCTAAGATTCCATAGATCCATTCCTTCTAAACAGGATTCCTTTGTGTTTATCCCATGCACGTTTGAATTCCAGTCCAGCTTTTGACTGCCTGAAGGAGTGACTCCTAGAAACAGGCATGAGAAATAATTGTATGGATATTAGCGGTTCTGGGGGAACCACTCAGCTGAAAGTAGAAGTGTTTTGCCCAGCAACCCAAAATGATCTTTTTTTCACAAAGGACTGTCACCACTAGAAGTTGGAGTATGGTACAATTTGTCTCTTGGCCAGACTTGTGTTGTAATATAATCAGGTTTCTTTTGGGGAAGGGAGAGGATGCACTGTATTGAGTTGGTCTCATGCTGTTACATTGTGAACAGCCCCATGCAGGGAAAGAGAGAAGGGGGGGGGGGGGGGGACCTTACTTGGGCGAGGGGAAGGCAGTATGCAAGATAAACCTTTGTCCAAAAGGTGTGTTTCCAGTCCAGTCCCAGTTTTACTGGTAATGTACAGTGGGATGAGTGGGGTCAGGGTACCTTCATGAGTACAAGGTGCAGATCCTCATTTTGGACAAGGGAGAAAAGATGGTGTGTTTTAATAAAGCACCTGCAGAAACCTTCGGACCCCCTGAGATTTATTAACCCACGGCAAGGGTGATAAGCCCTAAGGGGCTGAATCTGCCTAGTTTATGCAGTGTGGTGAAGGCTGATCTAGTCCTGTGCTCCCAGCTCTTGACCTTTAGGAAGGGTGAAAATACAGAGACAGAAAGTGCTTCAGCCCTGCAGGCACACAGAGTCACTGGCAGAGCTGGGATTAGAACTGAAACCAAGGCACATCAAGAAACTCATTCCAAGGGCAGACACAGAGGAAATGAGTTTGGATATAGTGTAACTCACACTTTCTTTCAGCTGTGGCATCCCAAAATCCAGTTGCATCCTGACCCCCCACCACTGGGGAAACAATGGAGAAGTGATTTTTCCATCCACCTCTCCCTTCCACCCTCATCACCTGTGGGACAAGGTGCATGACATTCAAACAGTGTATTTTTCTGCAGTCTAAGTGTGTACCTGAGGCAGAGAAGGGTTAAATGACCAGCCCAGGGTCACAATAGCAGCCCTGAGATTGGAACCCCTGGATTCCCTTCTGCTCTAACTACTAGGCTATTTCTCCACTCCAGAGAAAGCTGATGGCAGAGCTGAGGAGTAGAACTGATAAGATTTTTATTTAAAAAACCCCAACCCCCCTAAAATCAGCCATGAGCTGGAACCAGTGAGCCAGCACACATCGGAGACCTAACTATTTCATGTCCAGCAGTTCAGTCTTGTAGGGTGGAGACCATCTGTGTACAGCATTTCAGAACCTCCTATACATGCCCTGGGGTCTTGGATAGAGCTAGGGATTAAAGCTCTGTCACATTCCCTCCCTCACCCCTTGATTTCACCTCCTCCTGCAGAGAGCCCCAGAACTAACTCCTACAGTGAACATTACCCCTCAGGTCTGTTTCCCTGCACATGAAACTGATACCGAGAAGAGAACCCATCTGTTCCGTGCTGGTGTTTTTATGGGGACCTGCTGCCTGTTATTAGAGTCTGAATACCTGGCATTTAATAGCTGGGCTCAGCCTATTTATAGACCAGAAATTAAAGGAAAAGAGAGAGGCTTGGCTCACATTGCAGACTGACAGGGGTTGGCTATTTTTGTAGCAGGAGATATTCTGAGCCAGTGCCAGGTATATCCATGGGGGTAACCAAACACTGTACATATTCATCTTTCCTTCCTTCCCCTTGAAACCCCCTAACCCTTTATCTCATTAATTTTCTTTTTAGATTGTGTTAGAAAAAAAACAGATGTTGGTTTCAGCAACATTTCAAATCCAGCAGTCCAGGAGACGTTCTGTATCTCTCGTCTAGTTTTGAGGTTCCAGGTCCCTATCCTTTTATGCCCCTTCCCCTCTCCCCCCAACTATTACCAGCAGCTGAGTCCTTTGAAGTTGTCCATGACGCCAATAGAGCTGGAAGTAGGAGACCAAGGCTTTCGTTGGGTGGTGGTTTCTGGGGAGCTCTTCCTTTCAGACCATGGGCTACGACGGGACCGTTCTCAGATCACACTCAAGACAGCCAAAAATAATGCTGCAGTTTGTTGAGAAGCGTCCTATGGAATGGGATGAGGAAGGAGAGCTGAGCTGCCACACGGGTGCGAACCATTGTTTGAAATTTGGGCTCTTTCATTCCATGGGTTTATCCCAGAGGAGTGAGGAGATTGCTGGTGGCTGTCGGGGTATTTGTTGATGGAAAGTCATAGAGATGTTGGTGATATTTATCACAACAAAAAAAGAACAGAACTATCCCTTTAACAATAGCCCACAAAACAAAAGGGGTAGAGCCATGTGGCTCCAAAGCAAGTGGTTTGTTGATGGATAAAAATGGCTCGACACAGTCTTGCGTTTCGGCTCCTCATGCATCTGCCTCAGGAGTCAAGTTACTTACTAGAGAAAGGGGCGGGGACCTGCGGTAACTGTGGGGACGGAGACAAAGCCTGAGGGGACGGGGCAGGGATGGGGACAGATCCCACGGGAACGGGGCGGGATTTGGGACAAAGCCCGTAGGGACAGGGACAAACTTTGTCCCCATGTGATTTTCTACTTTGAAGCTTGTTAATGAACTGGACTGTTATTCATGTTTGATTGATGCAGACGACAGTATTTTGATTTTTTGGAAAAACAAGCAAACATGCTGGCCACAACTAGCAAAAATTGCATGGGGGATCCTGTACATCCTGCTACCAGCACATCTTCTGTGAAGACAACTTCTATTGCAGGAGGGACTGTGGAAGACAGGAGAGCTAGACTCAATCCTGAGATAGTTGATGACTTCTTATTCATCCACAGATCAAAAAATCATAACAGTGCTTCATAGGGCATATTTCTCCCCTCTAGGGCATATAGAATGGGTTGTATTTTGTACCCTGGACATTTTAACAGGGTGGCTTAGGATTCCTTGGGGTAATAGAAGTCAGCTATTGTTGGGGTTGGAAGGGTAGAGGGTGGTGGTGGTGGTGGGAGGGTTATTATGGCTGCTCATTGTTATTATTATTTTCTATTTGTGATTTATAAACAACAGTTGCACAGCACATTGTTCCTTTTTATACTTTTAATAAAAAGATTTAAATATAAAATCATAAGTGTTTGAGGCTTCTGCAGAGCCCGCTTGGATGGGGCAGGGATGGGGACCGAACCTGCGGGGATGGCGACAGGGCCTGCAGGGACGTGACGAACACCAAACCCATGGGGACAGGGACAAACTTTGTCCCTGTGTCATTCTCTACTACTTAACTATGCTCAGCTTATCAGTATCTTTGATGCTGCTTTAGTGGACATATTTGCCCTTATTGGTCCTTTGTTCATCACTTGTGGCTGAAAAAATATATGCTTGACTCCAGAGGCAGGCTCATGAGGCGCCAAAACACAGGACTGCGTCGAGTCACTTTTAGCCATTATCCATCAATAAACCACTTGCTTTGGAACCCTGTTGGTCTACCCCACTTCTTCTTTTGGTGATATTTATCAGCCTGGTTTTGGGTTAGGTAGTTTGCATCGTTTCATCTCTTTGCCATCAGCCTCAGCAGCGGCGGTTGCATCCCCCTCAGCGAAGCCCCAGCCAGGATGTTCAGCAGCTGTAAAGTAGCTCCATTCTCCCATTTAATTGGAAAAACTCCCAAACCGAAACTCAGCCACCTGTGCTAAGAAATTTGTGATATCGGGCGAGGGTTGTTTGCATCCACTGTACCCTGTGTCTGACACGGCGATATGAGATTTAAAAAACAGACTGAAGATGCACTACATGGACCGAAAAATCCCAAAGGGAATTTCAGCACTTCCGACTCGTTTCACTTGGATGTGATTCTTAATTAGGCTCATTTTGCATTTTTCTTTTTTCTTTTTTTTTTTTTTAATTTCAGACTAGGAAACAGAGAACTTCCTTTCCAGTGATGTATTAATTAAAACATCCCAACTCAATTAGTCACTGCATTAAGGAAGCTTCCATGTGGTATTAAAGTCACAGAGAGTCAGTGACAGAGCCTGGGATTAGAACTGAGGCAGAGAAGGATAAAATGGCTCTCCCTGAGGTCAAAACAATTAGGCAGTGTAGCGACTGTCGGCGTGATGAGCGGAGGCTAACAGTGAGGGGACTTCCTTGATAAAGCGACCTAGCGAAACACGTGCCATGTCGGAAAAGAGAGCCCCTGTGCTGACCTTATCTGAAGATATTTTCTGAAGATGAGTACACTTAAGGGGTGTTGTACATAGGCGCGCTGCCATTTTTAGCGCACGTTAAAAATAGATGTGCGCTAAATGCTAAAGATGCCCATAGAAATACATAGGCATCTATGAATTGTTTGATATAAATTGAGAAAGAAAATTTAATAAGACCTCGTTAGCCACACTAGGGAATCGTGCAATGGAAGAGTTGTGTTATGTCCATTACGTACTTTAGTTTTGTTGTGTTGCAGAGATCAGGCATTTATGTTGGATCGGTAGGGTATGCCTTTTTAAAAAGGTTAGTTTTTAGTGTTTTCCGGAAGTTTAGGTGGTTGTATGTCGTTTTCAAGGCTTTTGGTAATGCGTTCCACAGTTGTGTGCTAATGTAGGAAAAACTGGATGCATAGGTTGATTTGTATTTGAGTCCTTTGCAGCTTTGGTACTGCAGATTTAGGTACGTTCGTGTTGATTCGGATGTATTTCTAGTTGGTAGGTCGATCAAGTCTGTCATGTATCCTGGAGCTTCACCGTAGATAATTTTGTGAACCAGAGTGCAGATTTTGAAAGCAATGCGTTCTTTGATTGGGAGCCAGTGTAATTTTTCACAGAGGGGTTTTGTGCTTTCAAATCACGTTTTTCCGAAGATAAGCCTAGCTGCCGTGTTTTGAGCAGTCTGAAGTTTCTTTAAGGTTTGTTCTTTACATCCCACATAGATTCCATTGCAGTAGTCTACATGGCTTAGTACCATTGATTGTACCAGGTTGCAAAGTAAGTCTCTGTGTGTAAGGACATCTTACACAGTGCATTACGACTGGGGTTCACTGGCCAACCCTTCATTGGTGTTGATTACCCGGGTTTGTTGGGAAGTCTATGAAGTATATTAGACATCCTGTTTTGTGTCTCCCTGAGGTGAAACACACAGACAGGCCGATGATCAGAAGCAAACTCGGACACTAGAGACTATTAACGCTGTACTAGCTCCTGCGTTTGATATCGCCCCATGATCAGAGCTTTGATTGTAATCATAGAAAGGCGGTATATCAAGTCCTATCCTCTTCCCCTTCCCTTTCCCAAATCTCTTTCATGCATATTCATTATGGATATCCTGAAAACCTGACTGGCAAGGGGGGTACTCCAGGACTGACTTAGGAAACACTGTTCTAGAGGGTTGAGGGTTAACAGCTACTTCATCATCAGCTTGCACCTAAAGCGACAATATATGGTTGACCTTTTCACAAAACAATCTGATAATAAATGCAGACATGTCACCACAGGCTGCTAAGCTGTGAGGACCCTGGGTTAAAGTTTGCAATGTGGTCGAAAGCTCACTGGGGTGACAATCTATAACTGTCATGCAAATTGTATGACCTTTCCTTTTCAACCTATGTCTATTGCTCATGTTTGATCTATTCTTACTGTGCACTGGCCTTGAGTGAATTTTTTCAAAAAGGTGGTAAATAAATCCTAATAACTCAATAAACCTGAAGTAAGGGTCTGTGCTGTCCCAACAGAGCCGTAAAGGCATCTTATCCACAGAGGCAAAAGATCAAAACTATTTAAATACCTCCGTGTTATAACTGCACAGGAGGCGAGACTCTTTCAATTGAAAGGAAGCTCTGGAACGAGGGAACGTAGGAAGAAAGTGAAAGGGGTAGACTCAAGGGTAACCTGAGGAAATACTTCTTCATGGAAAGGTGGTGAATTCATGGAAGTGGTGGAAAATGTGATAAAAGCAGTTAGCTTAGCGGGGTTTTAAAAAGGTTTGGATAGCTTCCTAAAAGAAAAGTCCATTAGCCATTTTTAAAATGGACTTGGGAAAATCCACTGCTTATTTCTAGGATAAGCAGCATAAAATCTGTTTTACTGTTCTGGGATCTTGCCAGGTACTTGTGACCTGGATTGGCTATTGTTGGAAACAGGATACTGGGCTTGATGGACCTTTGGTCTGTCCCAGTAAGGCAATACTTATGTACTTGGGGTTCTGATAGAATCTTGCTACTCTTTGGGGTTCTACATGGAATGTTGCTACACTTTGAAATTCTGCATGGAATCTTGTTACTCTTTAGAATTCTAGAATCTTGCTACTCTTTGGGGTTCCACATGGAATGTTGCTACACTTTGAAATTCTGCATGGAATCTTGTTATTCTTTAGAATTCTAGAATCTTTGTTACTCTTCAGGATTCCAGAATATTGATATTCTTTGTGGTTCTACATGGAATGTTGCTACTCTTTGGGTTTCTGCCAGGTACTTCTGACCTGGATTGGCCACTGTTCGGAACAGGATGCAGGGCTTGATGGACCTTTGGTCTGTCCCAGTAAGGCAATACTTATGTACTTGGAATTCTGAATGGAATCTTGCTACTCTTTAGGGTTCTACATAGAATGTTGCTACACTTTGAAATTCTGCATGGAATCTTGTTATTCTTTAGAATTCTAGAATCTTTGTTACTCTTCAGGATTCCAGAATATTGATATTCTTTGGGGTTCTACATGGAATGTTGCTACTCTTTGGGTTTCTGCCAGGTACTTGTAACCTGGATTGGCCACTGTTGGAAACAAGATACTGGGCTTGATGGGCCTTCGGTCTGTCCCAGTATGGCAACACTTATGTAATTTAAGAGAGCTCGGGACAAGTCCACAGGATCTCTAAGGGAGTGGAAAGGAGAATAGATGGTGTGGATGGGCAGAATGGAGAGGGCATACGATCTTTTTCAGTTTCTGTGTTTGTGTGATTCAAGTTTACGCTGTTTTCTCTTTTTATGGGAAATTTGGGATGACTCAAGAGGCAGATCGTCCTCTTACAGGAGGTTTCTGTGAATAACCTGACAAAGATGACAGAGCAAAATTCCACCTTCAAGCGTCAAGTAGAGATTCCAAGTTATCGGAGCAGACTTAGCTTGTAAGCTGTTCATATCTGACTCTTGATGAACATCTTTAAAATATCCCACTAAAACTGGTTGATGTTGGTACACGAAATACTATAACCCTGGCTGATAATAAGCGGTGATCACACCAGGGGACAGATGAAAATCATAATGACTAGGCATGAAAAAAAACCATAATGGTAAAAACAATAAATCCAGAATTTGACCTTTTCCCTTGGGTTGGCTTATGGACCAGCTACGGGTACCCCCAAAACCTCCCAGCAGTTACAAAAAGCTGACGGGCAGGCGACATTTTAAGGCCAAGAAAGATTTCATAAGAGCAGCCATTTCCACAAGAGATGGAGACAGCCAGAAAGTTTTTGTGTCATGTCGTTTCCAGGAAGGTTCATTTTATTCATTTTCATTTGAGCATCGTGTCGTCACAGGAGCAAAATCATTGCGCGCAACTCTTTCGAAAGACTACACTCTCTGGGCAAATTGTGTATACTATTATCATATATTATCATTTTTTTTTAATTTTGAAGCTGGAGTCAGAGTTGGTGACTCCAACTTTACAGCCCTGCTGTTGTCTGTGCTGTAACTATGCACAGAAATAAATGTTTTCCAGTTCTCACAAGCTCTAAATTCAGGGAAAAAAAATAAAGAAAATTATTTCAAACTCCCCGAAACAGGGGTTGAGCAGATTCAGGAGGAAGTATATGGCGTTGGTATGAAGAGATTTTCAAGACAGAATTGTACTGGCTCTCAATTCATCATAAAAGCCCCCACTCCCCCCCCCCTAACTCCCATTCTGTGATGAGCTGAGGTAGAATGGGTTGCTAAAAGACATTAAAAAATCCTTTTCTAAGTGGTTCTAAAATTATAGTCTGTGAGTCATTCAGCCCAAGGTGATGCTGTAACAATGTGTTAGAAGCGAGGGAGTCTGACGGGATTACTTTCTTCAGATGAAGCTTCAGGCATGATGTCCTGGGGGGGGGGGGGGGATGCTTATGCCCCCCTACTGATTTTCTCCTGTTTGAGATGATTCAGGAGTAAGTTGAACTAGAAGGATGGGGGAAGAGCATTTATTGCTGGTGGGGTTGGGGGAGTAGATGCTGTCATGGGGGTCTGTGACTGGGATATCCAAGAATTCCTGAGGGCATCAATCTTGTAGGGGGAAGAGCTGTGGTGGCAGAGGGGGAGGATTTTTTGGGGGGAGGGGAGAAAATGATTTGCCTGGGGAGAAAGGCAGCCACTGAGGGCTGTGAGGGAAAGCAGCAAGAAAGGTTTAGAGGAAGGGAGCAGCCACTGCAGGGTGTGGAGTGATGTAAGGGCGAGTGGCAGAAGGTTTCAAGGGTACACTCATAGCCATTGGAGGGGGAGACGGGAGGTGAGGAAGGATTCAGGTGCAGAGGTAGCAGCAGCGGCAAGATATGTAGTGAAGGAGGAAGGGATCGGGTGCAATGGTAGAAGCTGCAGGACATGTAGTGAAGAAGGAAGGAATCAGGTGCAGTGGTAGAAGCTGCAGGATCTGTAGTGAAGGAGGAAGGAATCAGGTGCAATGGTAGAAACTGCAATATATGTAGTGGAAGAGGAAGGAATCAGGTGCAATGGTAGAAGCTGCAGGACATGTAGTGAAGAAGGAAGGAATCAGGTGCAATGGTAGAAACTGCAATATATGTAGTGGAAGAGGAAGGAATCAGGTGCAATGGTAGAAGCTGCAGGACATGTAGTGAAGGAGGAAGGAATCAGGTGCAATGGTAGAAGCTGCAGGACATGTAGTGAAGGAGGGAAGGATTGAGGTGCAGTGGTAGCACCTGCAGCTGGGGGGTCCTGGTGCCCGGTTTTGATGCTGAGTTCAGAGCAGTTACTGCATCTGCAGAGGGGCAGCAGAAACGCAATGAAAGATTTTTTTTCACCTATGTCTTCAATGTGCAGCTGTAGTCCAAAAGCTGAGAAATTCGGACTGGAGCAAGACTAGCTCTCCCGGCTGTGGTCTTTGGCATCAGATACTTCCAAATGCTTGAATTGATAGGGCGGCTGCATCCGATTGGAGATTCAGAGCATTGTGCAAAGTGATCGGCAGACACAGGATAATTGTGGGATAAAGTGCTTTATGTGGGTGGCAGGTGGCATGCAAACACAGCGACTCCAGCAAAAAGAGCCTTGCGTGGGTACTTCGTATGCAAATTCTTCTTTTTAGAGAAATAAGGCGTTCTTTTCATCTTCGCACACACGGAAGCAGAGCAGAATGAATGCAGGGGGCCTTGGTCCTCCCAGGCTCCCACCTGAGAATAGTAAATTCACGAAAAATGTGAGAGACCTGGGTGTTACCAGCCAGCGGTTTTAATTAGCAGAGGTTGGTGCCTTGCAGAACCTTTAAACCAGCAATATAACTGCCAGAAATCTGTGGATGGGTTTCTCTAGCACCCCTTTCCTCTAAGCTCCCTGAACTGACACATTTCCTCACTGCCTCTCTGTCTGCTACTAATCCCTCTTACACAGGACCCTCCCCCCCCCCCCCCCCCAGTTTATCTCTCCAAGGGGCCAATGCTCAAAAACTAGCATCAGCGGTTAAAGGGGTTAGCGTCGGATTTACATAAGTATATAAGCATTGCCATACTGGGACACACCAAAGGTCCATCAAGCCCAGCATCCTGTTTCCAATAGGCCAATCCAGGTCACAAATACCCAGCAAGATCCAAAAAAAGTACCAAAACATTCTTATCCCAGAAATAGTGGATTTTCCCTGTCCATTTAATAATGGTCTATGGACTTTTCCTTTAGGAAGCTGTCCAAACCTTTTTTTAAACGCTGCTAAGCTAACAGCCTTTACCAAATTCTCTGGCAATGAATTCCAGAGTTTAATTACACGTTGAGTGAAGAAAAATTTTCTCTGATTCATTTTAAATTTGTTTGCATGTTATACAGTACAGAATGCTCAGAGGGCTTGAGTGCCAATGCCAGCGTGTGCATCAAAGCTGATCGCAAATCACATCTAATCTCTTTAAATTGATGCTAATGAGGTCAGTAATATTTTTTCCCAATACCCACATGGCAGCAGGGGCATAGCCAGACCCCAAGGTGGGGAGGGCACATTTTGGTCCACCTTCCTGACCCCATCCCCCCTCACTGCCACCCTGCCTCTCCCCACCCACCACCGCCGCTGCACATACCATGGCTGGTGGGGGTCCCCAACCTCCACCGGCTGAAGCATTTGTCCAGCGCTGGTCTCCGGCACCTCCGCAATGCCTGACCTGCTCTGCTCTCTCTCTTCCCCTCATGTCCGGCATGCTTGTTTTAAATGACTTTGCTTATTAAGTAAAGTAATTTAACAAAAAAAGACAATGAAATGACTTGTTCAACCCCAAGTATGATTGAGGTCTACAAAATCCTGAGTAATGTAGAACGAATAGAAGTAAATCAATTTTTTACTCATTCCGAAAGTGCAAAGACTAGGAGACACTTGAAGTTACATGGAAATACTTTTAAAACAAATTGGAGGAAATATTTTTTCACTCAAAAGCTCTGGAACTCTTTGCTGGAGGATGTGGTAACAGCGGTTAGCATATCCGGGTTTTAAAAAGGTTTGGACAAATTCCTGGAGGAAAAGTCCATAGTCTGCTATTGAGACAGACTTGAGGAAGCCACTGCTTGCCCTGGGATTGGTAGCATGATTTGGGTTTCTACCAGGTACTTGTGGCTTGGCCACTGTTGGAAACAGGATACTGGGCTAGATGGACCATTGGTCTGACCCAGTATGGCTACTCTTATGTTCTAAGTTTGAATGTAATTTCCAGCAGGTACGATACACCAGTGGGGTTTTCCTCTCTTAGCACCTCTTCAGTAAGGAAAAGGACTCTTAAAAGGGGTACGTGTATGTTTTCTTAGGGCTCAGTATAATGTTAATCCAGCTGTGAATGGAAGCCCAGGGGAACATAGTCCAGCTACACATTGTTCAAGAGAATTCAGGATTTGTCACAATCCTGGCTCATATCTGAGAGCTGTGGTTATTACTCAGCACTAAATGGAAAAGGGGAGGGAAGAGGCGGGTAACAAACCATAAAACACACAACAGAAAATGTGTTGGTTCTGACAGGGAAAGAACTAAATTACTGGGTAGGAGAAACCCTGAGATGCAAATTCGAATCCTGTCATCTTCTGCCACTATCACTGTCATTCAGAGGTGCCAATAAGTTTATCCTCCAGAGTAAATCACCATTTAGTGTAGCCTCCTGAGCCTCAGTTCTAATCCCCGGCTCTGCCACTTGCTGTCTGTGGGGCCCTTTTACTAAGCCGCCTAAGCATCTTTGCGCTCCCAATGTCTGCCAAAATGGAGTTACTGCCCGGTTACCACGTGGCTCTTACAGTAATTTCATTTTTGGCGTTGCATCCGATACGTGCGGCTGATAAAAAAAATCATTTTTATTTTTGGATGCATGTATCGGATGGCGCACCAAGTGACATTTCATTTGACGCGCGTAGGTCATTACCGCGTGAGACTTTACCGCTAGGTCAACGGCTGGTGGTAAGGTTGCAGACTCAAAATGGACGTGCGGCAACTTTGATTTTTGCCGCACGTCCATTTTCGGCAAAAAATTTTTAAAAAAGCCTTTTTTTACAGGTGCGCTGAAAAATGGATCAGCGCGCGCCCAAAACCCGTGCCTACACTACTGCAAGCCATTTTTTCAGCGCACCTTAGTAAAAGGTGGGACAGATGCACTAAGGGAACTCCCCCTGGCTTAGATTGATGCACAAATACAATTTAAAGTAAGAACATCAGTTTTTAAGATATTGATGGGCAAAGCTCCAACTTCTCAAACCTCTAGTCACTTTCCTCCGTAGTTAAAAAAAAAAAAACCACTCGTAATACTTTCGTGCTATGGTTCCTTATGGTTCTTAAGTTGAAGTCTGCAAATCAGTTTACCAAATCTCTGTCCTATCAAGTGATAGCAACTTGATTTTTTATTTTATTTATTTGTTGCATTTGTTTCCCACATTTTCCCACCTATTTGCAGGCTCAATGTGGCTTACATAGTACCATCAAGGCGTTTGCCCAGGCGGTTTATAGCAAATACAAGGTTGTATAGTGATCGAATGAGGTATATGTGGAGGGTGGGAACGGATGAAGATTGTGTGTTGATCTCCATGCCAACTGCTGCAAGACTTTGCAGAGACTACTTGGGGTCTGGAAAATGCTAGAAACCTATCTGTACTGTAAATGTATCAAGCGATGTTTAATACCTTTCGATTATTGATTTCGTAGAACTGACATTCCTAAACAAATTGGTTGTAGCCTCTTAAATTGTAATTCGCCTTAGACTGATAAGGTATTGGCGGAATATAAGACTTTATTGTAATGTAATGTAAAATCTCTCTGTGCCTCAGTTCTAATCCCCAGCTCTGTCACTTGCTGTCTATGTGTGACTTCAAGGTGAGTGTCTTTATCTCCTGGTGCCTCAGTTCTAATCCTGGCTCTGTCACTGGCTGTCTATATATGACTTCAGGGAGAGTGCCTTTATCTCCCTGTGCTTTGGTTCTAATCCCCGGCTCTGTCACTGGCTATCTATGTGTGACTTCAGGATGAGTCTCTTTATCTTCCTGCACCTCCTTTTACCCAAATGTGTTCAGGTAGTGGTAATAAATCATTGCTCAGTCCTGGTCCTTACAGATGCCTCCATGGCACTGCAGTCATACTGTCCACCTCAGAGCTGCATCTCCCATGCTTGAAAGCATGCTAGCATCCCATTTGGATAGAAGAAATTACACAACGGCCAATGGATTGCTCTTCTGCAATGTACTTTGTTATCTTTCATTCCAGTGATTTGTTTCCTAGTGGGGTGTCCTGTACCCAGATGCAGCACACCTGTATCCGTTTGGCTCATAATATTTCTACCTATCACAGTCTCCAGCAATAAATGTAGAAGTACCATCTGGTATACTGTAAGCCCACTGCAGCTTGATTCAGTGTCTTATCACATGGCTACCATTAGAAAACATAAATCATCAGCAAAATATATGCTTAAAAAAAAAAAAACAAAGATAGCCAGTTCTCACCCCTGGGAACCTGGCCTGCTGAATATTGGTTCTTTTTAAAACTCTGGAATTGTTGCAGTTCTGCTAATCTGCCTGATTTCAATATTCACTGCCTTGGGTGAATCTCTTCCTAAAGGCAGTTAATAAATCCAGGTAAGTAAATAAATAGTTAACTTGGGAAACTAATTCATTTGGTGAGAAGAGCATCCCGTGCCATTTGCCTAAAACTCTTGGTCCAATCCTGTGCCTGAAAAACCTCCAACCTAGGCCAGATCTTACTAGGTGCAATATTGCTGTGTTGTAATCCATTCAACAGCCTTTAAATTAAAAACAAAAAAATAAAGAGGGAAGAAAATACTGCTGTGTTTCCTTCTGCCGTAAGGAGTGGTTTGAGCAAGCATAGTGCTACAGCTGACAGATCAGTAATACTACAGAGCAAGGCTTATGGGCAAGGGCGTGGGTGGAGTGATGCTGTGATGGTGAGGCTAAAGTTGCAGGCCATCTCCATTTTCCTCTCCTGCCATTTCTATCTCCCCTCCTCCCTCTCTTTTCTCTTTGGGTGTGCACTGTGAAATCTCTTCCAGCAGGGCACTTCCTTCTGGTTTTACTTTTCACTGTGCCCAAGGCAGGAGCTGGCTGTGGGAAGGATGAGGGAAGCGAGGAGAGGACTAGGGATCATGTCTGACAAACTACAGACCAGAGAAAAATGCCAAAGCATATTTGAGGTTTCAAATTAATCAAATGACTGTTAAAAGAATTTCAAGAAGTAAAAGCCACCGCAGCCTTAAAAATATTGTAGCGCCTGAAATGAAAAGGTTTTCACTTTCTGACAAATGGGCAGATTTTCCTTTTCCTTTCTGAGAGCAAATGGAGAGGAGAGGGAGGGTTCACAAAAACAGGATGAGAAAAATAACGGAGCAGATAAAATCTTTTTATTTAAAAAAATGAATGCATTTTTCTGCTTGCTACTATGAAAGCCTATGGGCTTGGCGTCACGAGCAGGGGTGGTAGGATTTCCTAGATAGCTAACGCCCTGTTCCCTGTCACTGTGCCAGATTCCACACAGAAGGCAACAAAAATGTGGGTGGGTGAGTAAAGGGGGAGTTCCCTTAGTGCATCTGTCCCCCAGTACCCTCTACCTACCTGCTGACAACTCTTCCCACCATGGCATTAACTGCAAGCCCAAGCCAAATGCTCTGTTGAGGGTCCGGGCTTCCCAAACTTGTTCTGGTGACCCTGCATCCAGTTGGGTTTTCAGGATACCCTTGGTGTCGATGCAGGATAATTGGTATGACTTTAGTTATAGTTGAAGCTGGGATATTGCTAAGTTTATTTGTCGAACCTTGTTCGGCAATGAGAGCCCTTTTCAAAGGCTGTGATGGATGCTCAGTCTATGACTATTAAATTTTTTGTTGAATGTTGACTCACCCAAGCAATCTCCGGCCTTGGACATTTTGGAGCCACAAGCACATCATTTAAAAATGTAGAAGTGCCTCCGAGCTTTCGGAGTGGGCCATGAATCACTTCGTCAGCCCTCATCTTGGAGAAAAACCTGCAGCGCATAAGCCGGGCGAATGCCTAGATATAGTCGCACATTAGTGACTTCTCCAGCCCCAGTCTCCGCTTACTACTTCTCAATAGCCTTCCAAAATGCACTGAGCACTTAATTCTCTTGTCATGTTTCTCGCTCCCTACCTAACAAGGTGCTGCTGATGAACAGTGAATAAGAGACATTGATTTTCCTCTTGTAAATTCCCTCCCCTACTCTTTCCACTGGTGATATTTTCTATCCATACCTCTTCCCCTTCTCCTCTCCTGTCTGTTCATCTCACTGGTATGTCCTTGCCAGTCAATCCCTTCCTTCTCCCCCCCACTACCTAATTTTGACAGGGCCGGTCTTAGGCAGAGGCGACCAAGGCGGCCACATAGGGCCCCGCGCCTAAGGGGGCCCCGCTCTGCCTCCGCTCTGACCTCCGCTCACCTCGGATGACCGTCCACATTATTCATGATGATCCCGCGGCTCGGCCACTCCACTTCTGGGGAGGGGAGGTTTCATGATAGCATTGTGCTTATTATTTCAATCAGTTTTTTTGTACAAGTTTAGCTTCATTTGTCTTTATTTGAAATTTCATAAATAAAAAAAATTTCTAAAAATGGAACAATCTTATCAATGGGGTGGAGCTAGGGTGGGGGCGGAGCTAGGGCGGGGCTAGGATGGGGCCCCACCAAATTGGTCTGCACAGGGCCCCGCACTTGCTAAGACCGGCCCTGAATTTTGAAATGTTGTAAACTCTTTAGATTCTTTTTTTAAGAGACGGTGTACCACATAAACTAACCTGAACCTGAGAGCTAACAAATTGTGGTTGTACGTGCAGGACGTCAGACTCACAGAACAAAGCCTTGCAGATCAGCTGATCTGCAAGGCTTCGTTCTGTGAGTCTGACGTCCTGCACGTTGTACGTGCAGGGCGTCAAAAACAGAAGGAAGCTTTTGCGAGAAGAAGAGGACCTTGGCTGGCGGGGGTTGGGGTCTCCCGTCAGCAAAGGCAGGCGATGGCAGGTTTAGGGTTACCATTCGTCCGGATTTCCCCGGACATGTCCTCTTTTTGAGGGCATGTCCGGGGTGTCCGGCAGGTTTTGCCCGCATGCACGTTTGTCCGGATTTCTGGACAAACGTTTGTGTGTGCATGCGGGCGGGCGAGCGATCGGCACTATGGGTCTCCCCTCCCCTTCCTTACTATCTTCCCTGGCGGTCTAGTGACCTCTTCGGGGCAGGAAAGAGCCCCCTCTTTGCTGCCCGGAGCGCTGCCTTGCCCTTCATCCTTCTCGGTCTCGGCTGGGGATTCAAAATGGCCGCTTCAACTCTCAGCGGCCATTTTGAATCCCCAGCCGAGACTGAGAAGGATGCAGGCAAGGGCAGGCAGCGCTCCGGGCAGGAAAGAGGGGGCTCTTTCCTGCCCCGAAGAGGTCACTAGACCACCAGGGCTAGATAGTAAGTAAGGGGAGGGGAGGGGAATATGTGATGGGGGAGGGGAGGGGAATAGGGGGTGGGATGAGGATCCGAAAGGGACGTGGTGGGGGTGGGGCAGGGGCGTGACATGTGTCCTCTTTTTCAGAGGACACAATATGGTAACACTAGGCGGGTTGGTGGCAGGAGGGGGGGGGTCGTGAGGGGGGTCGGCAGGGGGGTCCAGGGCCAGATCTATGGGGGCCCAGGCCCCCCTGGCCCCACATAGCTATGCCACTGGTATGTGCGCTCTGTGAAGTTGTTTCAGATAAAAGAATTTAAGCCCAGTTTTGAACACGGTTGTTTAATGCATCTATTCATGCGACCAGCTATGAGTTTTAGTGCATAGAAGGACCATTCCTAAGAGACCCGATTGATGTTCTGCTGTGTACAGTTGGGTCTCGCACTCCTTCCTACAACAAAGAGCATACTATGCTGTAATGTATCTTGTTATTTGAATATCTTTGCTGCTGAAATTGTCTATTGCCTATCTTCAGCTTATTCTTGCTGTATACCGCCTTGGGTGAATCTCTTTAAAAAGACGGTAAATAGATTCTAAGAAAGAAAGAGAGAACATAGGGGTTACATTTAGCCCCTGGCAGTCAGTATTTTTTTTAAAAACGTCTGCCCCTGCAGGCTTTTTATGTCTGGGTAATCAGGTCTAGACCATATTCAGTCGATATTCAGACCGGTGTAAGGATAAGTACCCAGATGTTTAGGTTTAATTTAAAACTAGCTATACTGCCTTTTCTGAAAGTACAGGTCAAGGCGATGTACAATACAATTAAAAAATTATTATAAGAGACAAATCTGAACTCCATCAATGAAAACAGAAAGAAGGGGCTTCGACATTAGCTTCAGAACTTTAAGTACAGGAACAGTGCTGAGCAGACTTCTACCGTCTACGCCCTGAGAATGGCAAGGACAAATCAAACTCAGGTATAAAGTATCACATACCATGTAAAATGAGTTTATCTCGTTGGGCAGACTGGATGGACCGTACAGGTCTTTATCTGCCGTCATTTACTATGTAAGTAAACAACCATACTGAAAGCTTACAAACACACAAGACAACTGGCTCACAAAGAACTTCCCTTCTTACTTACAAACAATTAGTTTTTAATAGGGTTTGAAACTACTTCAGTGATAATTCCGTACAAAGAGGTGTAAGTAAAACATTCCACCACAAGGAGCGGTGAAAAAGAAAGTAGGTTGGCATGTGGATTCAAAGTGCGCCCAGGATGGCGGAGGAAGAATTAAACATTGCTCATGAATTGAACGTAAAGTGTATCCTGAGACAGAAGGAAAAATCAAACCAGACAAATGAGGGAATACTTTCATAGAGTGCTCGATGAGTTAGAGTAAGAACCTTAAAATTGAAAACAAAATCAAACTGGAAAGTCAGTGCAGTCTGTTAAGAATGGGAGTGATATGATTGAATTTTTTTGCTCTGCGAAGAAATCTGGCTGCTGTGTTTTGTCATAATTTTAGACACTTGATCTGATACAGAGGAACACTGACACAGACAATGTTACAATAATCTAATCATGAAAAAATAAGAACAATCACAAGAGTATGTAGAGACTCAAAATCAAACAACAGATGGTGCAAAGTCGTCTGAGGACTACAAAGCCCATCTGCATCACTGAGGACTCTTGACTCTTGATCCTTGAAAGATAACCTTGAGTCAAAAATAATCCCTAAATATTTACAAACTCACAGATTGTACAGGGGAATCCCAGAGAATCAAAGGTACAGTAGGGCTGTCTACATGGTGGTCTAACCAGGCATTTGGTTGGTAGACTGAATATTAAGAACATAAGAATAGCCATACTAGGTCAGACCAATGGCCAACCTAGCCCAGTATCCTGCTTCCAACACATCCAGGACACAAATACCTGGTAGAAACACAATTAGTAGCAACATTCCGTGCTACCAGTCCCAGTGCAAACAGTGGCTTCCCCCATGTCCATCTCAATAACAAACTATGGACCTTTCCTCCAGGAACTTATCCAAACCTCTTTTAAACCCAGATATGCTAACCACTGTTACCACATCCTCTGGCAAAGAGTTCCAGAGCTTAACTATTCGTTGAGCGAAAAAATATTTCCTCCTATTTGTTTTAAAAGTATTTCCATGTAACTTCCTCGAGTGTCCCCTAGTCTTTGTACATTTGGAACAAGTGAAAAATTGATTTACTTCTACTTGTTCTACACCACTCAGGATTTTGTAGACCTCAATCATATTCCCCTCATCCGTCTCTTTTCCAAGCTGAAGAGCCCTAACCTCTTTAGCCTTTCCTCATATGAGAGGAGTTCCAGCCCCTTTATCATTTTAGTGGCTCTTCTTTGAACCTTTTCCAATTCCGCTATATCTTTTTTTAGATACATCAACCAGAACTGAATACAATACTCAAGGTGAGGTCACACCATGGAGCAATACAGAGGCATTATAGTATTCTTGGTCTTATTTTGCATCACTTGCCACTAATGGGGTGGGTCCTGGCACTGGCCCAACTTTTTTTTTTGTTACATTTGTACCCCACGCTTTCCCACTCATGGCAGGCTCAATGTGGCTTACATGGGGCAATGGAGGGTTAAGTGACTTGCCCAGAGTCACAAGGAGCTACCTGTGCCTGAAGTGGGAATTGAACTCAGTTCCTCAGTTCCCCAGGACCAAAGTCCACCACCCTAACCACTAGGCCACTCCTCACAGACCTCTCCATCATTGTGCTGTGGCAGTGTGTAGTGATACTCAATGACGCTATCTGGTTGGTGCCACTGAGTACGAACAGCTGAGCCACCCACTGGGATTTAAGTTGTGAGAGCCTTCCTACCTGGTTAAATCATAAGTACATAAGTATTGCCACACTGGGACAGACCAAAGGTCCATCAAGCCCATCATTCTGTTTCCAACAGTGGCCAATCCAGGTCACAAGTACCTGGCAGAAACCCAAAGAGTAGCAACATTCCATGTAGAACCCCAAAGAATATCAATATTCTGGAATCCTGAAGAGTAACAAAGATTCTAGAATTCTAAAGAATAACAGGATTCCATGCAGAATTTCAAAGTGTAGCAACATTCCATGTAGAACCCCAAAGAGTAGCAAGATTCCATTCAGAATCCCAAGTACATAAGTATTGCCATACTGGGACAGACCAAAGGTCAATCAAGCCCAGCATCTGGTTTCCAACAGTGGCCAATCCAGGTCACAAGTACCTGGCAAGATCCTGAAAAAGTTCAATACATAGTAACATAGGGGCCCTTTTACAAAGCTGTGGGAAGGCTAACATGCGTTTCTTGTGTATCAGATTGGCAACTACTGCTGGGGTAGCGCATGTGCCTGATGGAAATTCCGAGTTTGGCATGCGCCGAATCCCATGGTAGAAAATATTTTTCTATTTTCTACCGTGGGAGCGTTGCCAGCGGTAATCATCAGTGTGACCACAGTACGTGCTGTTTGGTTACCACATGGGTAGCATGTGAGCCCTTACCACTAGGTCAATGGCTGGCGTAAAAGCACAGGCTGTATGTAGGCACGCACTAGTTTTCATTTTTGCGTACACCCATTTCCCAGCCCATTAAAAAATTACCTTTTTTCCAGCCATGGTAAAAAGTGGCCCAGCGCGTGCCGACATGCCCACACTACCGCAGGCACTTTTTACCATGCCTTTGTGAAAGGGCCGTATAGTATATTGATGCAGACGAAGATCACAGTAGAGCATCCAGTTTACCACCAGTAAGGTGATCAGGGTTGTGCCTGCTGCTCTGTGCAAGTTACTTCTCCGTCCTCGTGTATTTTCTGTTTCCGATCCAGGGCAGAACATAAGAGTAGCCATACTGGGTCAGACCAAGGATCCATCTATTCTAGCCCAATATCCTGTTTTCCAAACAGTGGTCAAGCCAGGTCACAAGTACCTGACAGAAATCCAATTAGCAGCAACATTCCAGAACCCCAAAAAGAGTAACAAGATTGCGGAATCCCCAAGAGTATCAAGATTCCATGTAGAACCCCAAAGAGTAGCAACTTTCCAGAACCCCAAAGAGTAACAAGATTGCGGAATCCCCAAGAATAGCAAGATTCCATGTAGAACCCCAAAGAGCAGCAACATTCCATGCTACCAATCCCAGGGCAAGCAGGGGCTTCCCCATTTCTGTCTCAATAGCAGACTATGGACTTTTCCTCCAGGAACTTCTCCAAACCTTTATTAAACCCAGATACGCTAACCGCTGTTACCACCTCCTCCAGCAAAGAGTTCCAGAGCTTAACTATTCGTTGAGTGAAAAAATATTTCCTCCTATTTGTTTTAAAAGTATCTCCATGTAACTTCCTCGAGTGTCCCAGCCTCATTTCCAGTAATTGCAATTTCAGTTAAGAAGTTTTTATTGAAACATACATTTTTTAAAAATCGTCAAAAGGTTTGGAAAATCTGAGATTTCTTTGAAAGTAATGAAGTTTTGGGTGGTGTAATTCTGAACTGGTGGGTTGCAATAATATCTGGGCAGCAGAGTGGGGGTAAGATGTGAAGCGTCTGTTTAAGCTTTCCAAAAATACTAGGACTAGGGGGGCATGTGATGAAGCTACAAAGTAGTAAATTTAAAACAAATCGGAGAAAATATTTCTTCACTCAACGTGTAATTAAACTCTGGAATTTGTTGCCAGGGAATGTGGTAAAGGCGGTTAGCTTAGCAGAGTTTAAAAAAGGTTTGGACAGCTTCCTAAAGGAAAAGTCCATAGACCATTATTAAATTGCCTTGGGGAAAATCCACTATTTCTGGGATAAGCAGTATAAAATGTTTTGTACTTTTTTGGGATCTTGCCAGGTATTTGTGATCTGGATTAGCCACTGTTGGAAACAGGATGCTGGACTTGATGGACCTTTGGTCTTTCCCAGTATGGCAATACATATGTACTTATATAAGAACTGAGTTCTCTAAAGCTGTGAGAAAGAAATCCCTTCAGTGCTCCATTCCCCCCACCTTTTCCCTGCAGGTGCTATGAACTTATCAAGACTTCCATTTAGCTTAGCGATGGGGGGGAGGGGGGGAGGAAGTGGGAAGGGGAGAAGACAGTAAAGTCCCCCAGGACCGGTTCTGGTAGCCTGCTTATTTATTAATTGATTTTCAAGAGCAATTGAGTGATAATATACCCTGCAAAAGGTAACATAATAACTCAGTAGATGATGGCAGATAAAGACCTGTACGGTCCATCCAGTCTGCCCAACGATATAAACTCATTACATATGGTAGTACAGTGAATTGTAGCCATACTGTCACCCCTCATCTATGTGGATAGATAGATATAGATTAGAGGTTTTAAAAGAAAGTAACTCCCTAGAGGTTGTTTTGCTGTTTTCTGAACAACTGCTTGGAATTTCAGCGTGAAATTTTACAGCTTTATTTGTTACTATCTACGTTTATGTGTTGAGTGGAATAAGATTATCTTTAAACAGGGCAAAGTTTAAAGGAGACGCTGCAGATTATGTGGGACGGCCTGCCACAGGGACCGATCGAAAAGGTTGTTAAGAACTTTTTTTTAATTATTTTTTTTTATTTAATCTTTATTAATATTTTCAATAACTCACAAACCAATGTGACTTAGCAATCCCATCATCAATTCAAAAGAAAAACTTATTAACGCAAAGAGCGTAAGGAAACAATACAAACAATATTTTCCGTCCACAATTAAAGAAAAGATGATTCCAAGAAAAGGAAAGAAATTTTTAAACAAAGTTACAAATTAATACACAATTGCCACCTCTGTGCTCAAACTCCAGCCTACTATGTGGGAAGACATACAACTGTCACTTTAACTCTAGCTTCCAAGAAATCTTTAAGCTGTTTAGGGTCCACAAATTGAAATTGTTTACCCTCAAGCATTACTTGACATATACAAGGAAAACGTAACACAAAGTTTGTTCTCGAGGCCTCGACTCTGGGGCGCAGTTCCAAAAAGGCCTTGCGCCTCATTTGTGTTGGCCTAGAGAGGTCAGGATAAATTCTAACCTTGGAACCCATAAAAAGCCTATCTAAGTGTCGCAGGGAAAGTCTTAATACAGCGTTCCGATCTGGCTCAAGCACAAAAGTAACCAGCATAGTCGTCCTATGAATAATAACTTCCAACGAACTTTCCAGGAAGGAAGTAAGATTAATTTCTTCACCCATCTCTCGCTTTGGAGGGTCTCCCAAAGTCCCCACAGTGTTCCAGATGTAATATGCCCGAGTTATGGGAGGCAATGAGTCTTTATCCATCCCTAGAATGTCTATCAAATATTTTTTTACCATCTCAATCGGAGGAATTAACGAAGATTTGGGGAAATTAAGGAATCGAAGATTAAGTCTTCGAGCCTGGTTCTCCAGGTATTCCAGACGTTTATGCAAAAAGTTATTATCTTTAATCAAAGCAGATTCCAAAGTCCCCATTTCTTGAATTTTGGTATCCACTTTTTCAATCTTAGAGGACTGCTGTGCAGTAACTTGTGCCTGTATCAGAACAGCTTCTGAGAGAGTTTTAATGTCATTTGAATTTTCTTTTAACATGCTTTGCATAGAGGAGTGAGTGTTGTATACCACATCCCACAGTGACTCAAGTGTCACAATAGTGGGTTTACTTATTCCACCTGTTGGTAAAGGGGAATGAGGTGAGGCCCCAGAACGAGAACGTTTAGAAACAATGTCCTGTGGCAATACCTTTAAAGCCAATTCGGCTGAAAGTACTTGATCCTGGGTCCCGCTCCGATTCGCTGCAGTCCTCCCCTCTAACAGTTGCGAATCCACCCCTTCGGTGTCCGTTTCAGGTAGGGCTGCTGCGAAAATCTCACTCCCCGGCTGTGGTGGTGCCCTGCGTTCCCCGGGGCTCAGGGAAGCCCCATCTCCACTTCCTACTGACGTCAACGCGCCGGTAGCTGCAGAAGGAGTCGATGTACACAGAGGTCCTGGTTGCAATGTAGGATATTGCAGGGTCGACTGCTTCAGCGTCGAAGAGGGTCCAGGAGCCGAGGGAAGCTCCTTTACCTTCCCCCTACGCTTTCCCATCGCGAACGAGGAGCCGAAGGTCCCGCTAGTGGCGTCTCTCTGCAGCGTCTCCACAGAGCAAACACAGGTGCGTGCATTCAACGCGCCATCTTGGAATCCATGAAAAGGTTGCTAAGAACTTGACAAAGGGACTGAAGGACTATGTTAGAACTGGGGGGGGGGGGGGGGGGGAACTTTGAGCCTTCACAGTGACTGCGAAATTCTGACACATTGTTAATTGTATCGTTTGAATGATGTTATTTTACTGTGTTTTAGCGCAAACATTTTTAACGCACAAAAATTGCTAGGTAGTAACACTAAAATGTTGGTAACATCAACATAGCTTAAGATAATTAAATGTTGTTTAATAGAAATATGTAAATATGATGACTATACAAGAACATAAAATCTCTTGTTGAAATTCAAAGCAGTTGCTGAGAAAACAGCAGAAAACTCTAGGGGGGTTACTTGTTTTTTGTCTCAGCCTGTATATATGTACACACATATGCATGTACACATATAAACAAATACACACGCACACAAACACAAAAACACATATACACACACATACACACAAATAAAAACACATACACACACATAAACAAATACACATATAAAGAAATATACACAAACAAAAACACATATGCACACATATGCACACACACACACACACACATGCACACATGCATTCATGCACACGCATAAACAAATACGCATATAAATACACACACGCAGAAACAAACAAAAACACATATATACACACACACACACACACAAACAAAAACACATACACACACTCATGCATGTACACACATAAACAAAAACACATACACGCATTCATGCACACATATAAACAAATACACATATAAAGAAATATACACACAAATGAGTGGGAAAGCGCGGGGTACAAATGTAACAAAAAAATAAAAACACATATACACACACATGCATGCACACACATAAACAAATACACACGCATACACACAAAAACACATATACACACACACACACAAACAAAAACACATACACGCATTCATGCACATACATAAACAAATATGCATATAAAAAACACACACACACATGAATAAAAATACATATACACACACATAAACAAATACACACAAAAACACATATACACATACACATAAACAAAAACACATGCACACACATAAACAAATACTCATATAAATACACACACGCAGAAACAAACAAACACACGTATACACATGCATGCACACACACACACACACACACACACACAAAGAAACAAAAAACATACACACACACACAAATATCTACACACACAAAGAGAGGCACACACATGCACAAGATGGGAACTTAACTAGCCAGAAGATCATATAGCCTTTGCTGTTCTGTTCAGGTTGACATGTATGGCAGGGCAGGAACCTCAGTCTGAAGAGCAGCATGAGGCAGTAGCGGCTTAGCCAAAATATCCCACTACTGACACCTTGTGCAAGGGTTTCCCATTCAGCAACCTGGAGAACTCCAGCCTTTTTTGTGTGTGTGTGTGGCTACTTGGCTTTCCTGAGAGCTGATCTTTTTGCATCCCTCTGCTCCAGGAAAAAAGCTTTTCACCACCCAGGGAAGTGAGTTCAGAGGAGATGCAGAATGTTCTCCTTGCTCCCTGCATCACTTTGTTATGCTGTGACACACTGCCTTACTCTCTAACGTCGTCGCCTCTTCTAATTGAGGCACTTTAAAACTAATGTCACCTGACACTGACAACTTCACTCATTCTAAGAAACGTAACACAGAGCTAACGTGTCAGACACATTTTCTCTTGAGTGCTGAACACAGGCATCAATTATTAAAGCTGTGGGACAGAGCCAAGTGCTGACAGACCATTTCAAACAGCAGGAGTCTAACTTGGGAAGTCACTTCACACACAGATGCTGAGACTGTAATGGGGAGAATATTTCTTCATTGAAGGGACTAAAATCAGATCCAAACTGAAGAAGAATCTGAAATTCTGATAAAGACTGGATGGTTTAGGGACAAGGAGACTGTCACCTCTAGGACTGGAGGGTTCAGGGGATGGACAGAGGGATACGGAGCCTGTCATCTCTAGGACTGGAGGGTTCCGGGGATGGACACAGGGATACGGAGCCTGTCACCTCTAGTACAGGAGGGTTAAGGGGATGGACACAGGGATACTGAGCTTGTCACCTCTAGGACTGGGTTCAGGGGATGGACACAGGGACACAGAGCCTGTCGCCTCTAGTACAGGAGGGTTAAGGGGATGGACACAGGGACTCAGATCCTGTCACCTCTAGGACTGGAGGGTTCGAGGGATGGGCAGAGGAATACAGAGCCATTTACAGGCGGTATAAGAAGTCTCAATAAACATATAACTGGATATTCATTTTCGATGCCTGGACATAATCCGCCATTGAATATCCAGAGATATTACCAACTGCGACCAAAATACGCTGAATAGTGACCCCATAGTATTTTAGGGCATGTTTGGGCATGAGCCAGTGACCCACACCGGCGTTAGGGGGTACAAACAGTCAATTGCCCTGAGATCCCATGATATAGGGGGCACTTTCTTAAATTAGTCACCTTATTTTCTGACTCCTCTTACTCTCTTACCTATCTATAGGTTCCATCTTTGCTTATACCCTGCGCTGTCTATTACGTACTGTGTTCACATTGTACGTAGTCTACTATGCCATACCTTGTATTGCTGTTTGAATATTTTTACTGCTGTAATTGTCTATTGCTCATGTTTGATTTATTCTTACTGTACACCGGCTTGAGTGAATTCTTTCAAAAAAGCGGTAAATAAATCCTAATAAATAAATAAAATAAAAATAAGATAGCTCTGTCTGAAGCTGAAGGAGATTCACTTTGTGCTAAGCTGTTGGATCGTCTCCTTAATTTATGACCCGGGGCTCCAGCATGTTCCTGTCTATGGAAATATTAAATATCTCTTGGCGGTAAGTGAAAATAGGAATGTGGAAGGGGATCCTGCTGCTCTTAGTGGTTCAAACTTCCCTCTGAATTATTTAATAGTCTTTTCTTGTTTGATAAAGTCCTCCTGCATTAAATTGGACATCTCCACGAAGATAAAGGATCATCGCTTTGCTCCAGTTTTTCTTATTTATTTTATTTTATTTGTTGCATTTGTATCCCACATTTCCCACCTATTTGCAGGCTCAATGTGGCTTACATAGTACCGTGAGGCAATCGCCTTCCTGTATGACAAATACAGAGTGATATTATGGTATAACTAGGAAAGAAGGCCCGTTTCTCAGAGCAATGAAACGGGCGCTAGCTTTTTGGGGGGGAGGGGTGACTCACATACGGAGAACAGGTGTGATTTTCCTGGGCCGCCCTGTGGCTTGTCGCGGTTGTAGCTGGTTCATGCGCCGCCGCTGTTGCTAGCGTTGTAGCTCTGTGTGGGTGGCGATTTTCCTGGGCCGCCCTCGACGTCATCGCGTTTTGACGCGAGGGCAGAGCACAGGTACAGCAATAAAACTCACCCTCAACGTTTGCTCCGCCCTCGATGTCATGACGTTTGACGCGAGGGCGGGGCCCGGTGGCTTCACCACCACGAACCTTCGAACCTGAAGGAACTGAAGTCAGTGGCTTGGCTTCACTGACGTCAGTGTCCTCAGAACGTTGAGGGTGAGTTTTATTAGAGTAGATAAGGTGCATGTGTGACAGACACATAAGGGAATAGAAAGGAGGAAGCGTTAAGTTTTGTCCAGTTCAAGTATTAGTATCGTTGTGTTGCAGGATTCAGGCATTTAAGTTGGATCGTTGGGGTATGCCTTTTTGAAGAAGATAGTCTTTAGTGATTTCCGGAAGTATGGTAGGTCAGATGTTGTTTTCGCGGTGTTTGGTAGCGCGTTCCAAAGTCGCGTGCTTATATAGGAGAAGCTGGATGTATAGGTTGATTTGTATTTGAGTCCTTTGCAGCTTGGGTGGTGAAGGTTTAGGTATGAGCATGTTGATCTTGTTGTGTTTCTAGTTGGTAGGTCTATGAGGTTTAACATGTATCCCGGGGCTTCGCCGTAGATGATTTTATGAACCAGGGCGCAGATTTTGAACGCAATATGTTCTTTGATTGGGAGCCAATGCAGTTTTTCTCGTAGGGGTTTGGCGCTTTCGAAACTCGTTTTACCAAATATAAGCCTGGCTGCGGTGTTTTGAGCAGTTTGGAGTTTCTTTATGATTATATCTTTGCATCCCACATAGATTCCATTACAGTAGTCTAGGTGGCTCAGTACCATTGATTGTACCAAGTTGCAAAATATTTCCCTTGGGAAGAAAGGTTTTATACGTTTGAGTTTCCACATCGAGTGGAACATTTTCTTTGTGACAGATTTCACTTGGCTTTCTAGCGTGAGGTTTCGGTCTATTGTGACTCCGAGAATTTTCAGGCTGTCTGAAACAGGAAGGGTGTAGTCTGGGGTGTTATGTTAGTGGGTTTATTCGTGTTGTATTGGGATGAGAGGATGAGACAGTGTGTTTTTTCTGCGTTGAGGTTTAGTTGAAATGCATTCACCCATGAGTTCATGATGTTCAAGCTGAGTTTGATTTCATTGTTGATTTCTATTAGATCATGTTTGTAAGGGATGTATATCGTGACATCGTCCACGTAAATGTACGGGTTAAGGCCTTGGGTGGATAAGGACTGAGCTAGCGGGGTCATCATTAGGTTGAAAAGGATCGGTGATAGTGGTGATCCTTATGGAGCAAAACTCATTCTAGATGTGGCTGGAAAAATATCCCGTCGTTGTCAAAGAGAAAAACCCAGGTGCAAGGTGGAGTGGGGGGAGTGAAAAATGAAGCAAAACCTGTCACACTGTCCTCCCCCAAATCTTGTAATAAATAGGGGGCCCTTTAACCAACCCACATAAGCGTCTACGCGTGCCCAATGCGCGCCAAAATGGAGCTACCGCCCGGTTACCGCATGGCTCTTGCGGTCATTTTATTTGCGGTGTGCGTCCAATGTGCGCGTCTGAAAAATAATTTTTTTCAGGCACGCATATCGGACGCGCGCCAAGTGGCATTTGACATGCATAGGTCATTACCGCCCAGTTACCGCGTGAGACTTTACCACTAGGTCAATGGCTGGCGATAAGGTCTCAGACCCAAAATGAACACGCGCCAATTTTGATTTTGCCGCACGTCCATTTTCGGCAAAAAAATTTTTTAAAGGCATTTTTTGCAGGCGCGCTGAAAAATGGATCTGCGCACGCCCAAAACACATGCCTGCACTACTGCAGGCCATTTTTCAACACACCTTAGAAAAAGGACCCCTTAATCTTTGTACAAAACCATCATCCAAATTCAATTCATAGTTCAATTTGAATTCCAATATTGAAAATGTTGGAATGTATTGTATTTTGCATGCATTGCCTGTCACCTATTATTTCTCTGTGATTACTCTGTGACCTCTGATGTAAATTACTTAGAGAGGTCACACAGCTATGCAACTTCCTGTGGGGGATAGATGCAGCACATGCAGCACATGGAGCTCATGATCTCTCCTAACCTGAGAGGATCTATGGTGGTGTGAGCATCCATTACCATCTAAGCACATGGAAGGAGCTGATAATACAAATGTATAGTAATATGTATATATAAGCCTGTCTGATTATAATCTAACTGCAAACTGTGAGTAAACAGATGTTTTGTTACTTCAACTTTAAAGTGACTCAGCAGTGAATTATTCAGGGGTGAATGAGAGAGAGATGAAGAAAGAAATTAACATTTCTAAAGCTGAAGCTGTGTGTACTAAAATCTGCTAATTATTTACTACAAATAATCCAACAAAAGGGTTATGGGCCCGGGGCTCAGGAATTGAAAAAGAAGAGAAATATTACCAGGCAGAAAAAAAAGGCCACATTTTTCTCTTAAGTTTTAAAGGAAAGATTCAGTCTGTCTCTCTCTCCCCCCACACAGCAGACAGAAGGCTAAGAAAATGGCTGAGGGAAGAAATTCACCATTGTTCTACTCTCTCAAGGTGCCTAGATTAACTGAGTTTAATTATCAGCAGTGGGAACTAAGATTCATATGTCTCCTTCGAGCAAAAAGATTAAATATATGCTTAGACCAAGACAGAACAGCTGAAAATATGGCTGAATGGGACAATGCAAACTATTATGTGAAGTGCATGCTTTGGAAGCTCTCTCAGAGAAACAAGCCATATTAGTGGAGGGAAAAGATACACCAAAGGACATTTTATATAAACTGAGAACTATGTATGCAACTACATATGCAAGCAGCAACCAATTTGGTTGGCAGAGTTGAATGAAACCAAATTAAGGGATAAAGTGAATGTAATGATCACATTATGCATCTTATGTCTTCATTTCAAAAGTTAGAACTTTCAGGAATTCCCATGTGTGATGCATTGAAAAGAGCATTTCTTTTTACCTCACTATCAAAGAAGTTTGATGTTTTTAGGTCTGTAAATGAGGCCATTGAAGGGCAATCTTTTGAACAGACAACATCAAAACTAAGGCAGGAATGCATAATAAATGATTCTGAGGAGATGTGTTCTCAAAGTCAGTCAGAGAGAAATGAAACAAATTTCTTGGCAAAGAACAGAGGAAGGCGGAGCTATGGGAAAACTCCACCCAAGGGCAAGCTGATTTGCTACTCATGTGGAAAGGAGGGACATGTATCTAAATGGTGTAAGGAAACACAAAACACTCCCTCTAGCTCACCTAAGCCAATGGAACTAAAGAATTTTCAAACCAGGAAATGTATGAAGGACAAAGATAAACACAAGGGTTTTCTAATGGCAGAAAAATCTTTGACTATGGTAAATAATAATTCAAATGAAAGTACTTGGATTTTGGATTCAGGGAGCACATGCCATTTAACCAATTCTAAAGATTTCTTTCAGGAAATGTGTCCAGAGGAAGGTATTCTTAAAACTGCAAACGCAGGGACTGCTAAGATCCAAGCAAAAGGTATTGGATTCTTAAAATGCAAAGTGTCTAATGAAGTTAAAGAAATTCCTGTAAGTGATGTCTTGTATATTCCCCAAGCAGTTTGCAATATGCTTAGTGTATCTACATTAGATAAGAAGGGATTTGTGATTCATTTTGAAAACAGTAAGTGCACAATCTCTAAAAATGATGAAGTGTATGCTGAAGCTTTTATGCATAATGATGTTTATAAACTGAGCATTTCAGGTGAAGCCTCACATATGGCGCAAGTAAGGAAGAATGATGGTAAATGTAGTCTGGAAATCTGGCACCGCCGCCTGGGACATCGTGATTCTAAGGTGATCCAGGATCTTTACAGTAAGCAACTGGCCACCGGCATTCAGATAAGTGCAGATGCTGGTAAAATGGAGAAATGCATAGACTGTGTTACTCAAAAAGGTGTAAGACCCTCATTTCCTGCATACACAGGAAATAGGAGTAATAAAGTGCTGGACTTAATACACAGTGACTTATGTGGACCGTTTAATATCCCATCATTGGGAAATAACAGATTTGTGCTAATATTCTTGGATGATTTCTCTAGATATTGTGTGGCCTATTTGCTGAAAGAAAAAAGTCAAGTCACAGACATGCTGAAGAAATACGTAGCCATGGTGAGCAATAAATTTGAAAGAAAACCAAAGGTTCTTCAGACCGACAATGGTGGTGAGTTCACTTCACAAAGCATGCGCACATTTCTAGAACAAGAAGGCATTCAGCATATCACAACAGTAGCTTATACACCAGAGCAAAATTCTGTTGCAGAGAGAAAATTTAGGTCAATTGTGGAAATGACCAGATGTATGCTGTCAGATAGCAATCTCCCTAAAAGACTATGGGGGGAAGCCATTCTCACAGCAGTGTACCTACAAAACAGAATGCCAACTAAAGGCGCTGAGCGCACACCACATGAGACATGGCATGGTAGGAAGCCAAACCTGTCACACATAAGAACATTTGGAAGTACAGCATATGCTCATGTACCAAAGCAAAGAAGGCATAAGCTGGATTCCACAACAGAAAGGGGCATTTTAGTTGGCTATGCTCCAGGACACAAAGGATATAGAATTTTGAATCTGAAAACTGGCATTGTTGGCATAAGACATGTTACATATTTTGATGAAAACAAAAGGGTTGATAAAGGCTGGATTATCCCAGATGAGCCTTATCATCCAGAATATGAAACTAGAACCATAATAGACATGCCAGTGTATATAAATGCCATACCAAGGCAGATGTCTGAAAGCAACTCACCTGTATCTAACGAGGAACAGGCAGAGGAAACAGACACAGAAAGGATCATTGAAGAAGACAGTACAGTTGGAGAAGGGAAATCAATTGGAGAAGGACTCTCAGATTTAGAGGATGCGGAAAGGTCAGACCAACCTGTTGTCAGACGCTCATCCAGGGAAAACAAAGGTGTTCCACCCCCAAGACTGTCTTACCTAACAAAGTCAGCAGAAGCTCAAGAGCCCTTAACATGGGATGAGATTGAGAAAATGCCAGCAGAAGAAGCTGCTGAATGGCGTAAAGCTGCACAAGAAGAAATTGATGCATTGGATAAAAATAATACTTGGATTCTTACAAAATTACCTCCTGGCAAGAAAGCTATAGGATGCAAATGGGTATTCAAGTTAAAAAGGAATGCACAAGGAAAAGTGGAAAGGTATAAAGCCAGATTAGTGGCAAAGGGATATCTTCAAAATATGGAGAAGATTTTGATGAAGTGTTTGCACCTGTAGTGAAACACACGACAATAAGAACACTTCTGAGCATTGCAGTCTCAAAAGGCATGCAAGTCAACCACATTGATGTGAAAACAGCATTTCTTCACGGAGATATAACTGAGGACTTGTACATGGAACAGCCAACAGGTTTCATAAATACAAAACAAAGACAGCTAGTGTGTAAATTAAACAAAGGTCTTTGTGGATTAAAGCAAAGTGCAGAATGTTGGGATGATAAATTGCATGAAATATTGACAAATTTAGGATTTAAGCAAGGTGAAGCAGACAAATGCTTGTACACTAGGTGCACAAATGGACAATATGCATACATTTTAGCTTTTGTTGATGATCTGCTCATTGCAAGCAAAAGTGAGCAAGAGTACAAGGACATTGTAAAGTGTTTAAACCACAATGTTGAGATAAAAGAACTTGGTAATGTGTCATACTATCTTGGTATAGAAATTGAGAAACAAAATGATGGTTCTTATCTTCTAAGCCAGAAGCAGAAAATAAATGAGCTTATTGAAAGTTTAGGTATGCAAGATGCCCAAGTTGTAAGCACTCCCATGATCACTGATTTTCTGAAGGATGAAACAGTAAGAGAACCTTACCAGATAACATCCAATATAGATCAGCCATAGGTAAGCTTTTATATCTAGCTACCACATACAGGGCTGATATAGCAAATGCAGTAGGAATTTTGAGCAGAAGGGTCAGCTCACCTACCAAATCAGATTGGACTGCAGTTAAAAGGATGGTAAGGTATTTAAAGGGTACCATTGATTGTAAATTAAAGATTTCAGCCAATAGTAATCCAAAACTAATATGTTACTGTGATTCAGATTGGGCAGGAGATCATTCTGATTATAAATCCACAAGTGGATATGTGTTTATGTATGGAAATGTACACATTTCATGGGCCAGTCATAAACAAAGTATTGTGAGTTTGTCTTCTACAGAAGCTGAATACGTGGCCGTATCGGAAGCGTGCAGAGAACTGATGTGGATTGAAAAACTTTTGCTGGATTTCGGAATAGCTGAAAAGAGACCAATCCAGATAATGGAAGATAATCAGAGCTGCATCCGACTGTCACAGAATGACAAGGTTCAGTCACGCACCAAGCACATCGCAACGAAATACCACAACGTGCGAGAGTTGGCGAAAGAAGGGGTCATCAGTCTACACTATTGTCACACCAGTGAGATGACAGCTGACATCATGACCAAACCGTTACCCAGAGAACATTTTGTGAATCTGCGTATAAAGCTTGGACTTTGTATGAATAAATAATTGCATGACAGTTATGCATGAGAAGGGGTTTGTTGGAATGTATTGTATTTTGCATGCATTGCCTGTCACCTATTATTTCTCTGTGATTACTCTGTGACCTCTGATGTAAATTACTTAGAGAGGTCACACAGCTATGCAACTTCCTGTGGGGGTTAGATGCAGCACATGCAGCACATGGAGCACATGGAGCTCATGATCTCTCCTAACCTGAGAGGATCTATGGTGGTGTGAGCATCCATTACCATCTAAGCACATGGAAGGAGCTGATAATACAAATGTATAGTAATATGTATATATAAGCCTGTCTGATTATAATCTAACTGCAAACTGTGAGTAAACAGATGTTTTGTTACTTCAACTTTAAAGTGACTCAGCAGTGAATTATTCAGGGGTGAATGAGAGAGAGATGAAGAAAGAAATTAACATTTCTAAAGCTGAAGCTGTGTGTACTAAAATCTGCTAATTATTTACTACAAATAATCCAACAGAAAAACCTTTTACTTATCTTCAGTATCTTTAACGTATTAATTTTAGGACTCCCACCAGCAGGGGCCATGGTTCATAAACCCTAAAATTTATACGTTGAAGATATTGAAGATAAGTAAAAAGTTTTTCAATATTGGAATTCAAATTGAACTATGAATTTATTTATTTATTTGTTACATTTGTATCCCACATTTTCCCACCTATTTGTAGGCTCAATGTGGCTTACATAGTACCGGAGAGGCGTTTGCAGACTCCGGTGTAAACAAATACAAAGTGATATTGTAGTAAGATAAAGTTCATGTGGTACAGCCAGATTAGGGAATCGTACAACGGAAGAGTTGTGTTATGTCCATTACGTTCTTTAGTGTTGTTGTGTTGTAAAGATCAGGCATTTGTGTTGGATTGGTAGGGTATGCCTTTTTAAACAGGTTAGTTTTTAATTTTTTCGGAAGTTTAGATGGCTGTACGTGGTTTTCAAGGCTTTTGGTAAAGCATTCCACAGTTGTGTGCTTATGCAGGAGAAGCTGGACGCGTAAGTTGATTTGTATTTGAGTCCTTTGCAGCTTGGGTAGTGCAGATTTAGGTACATTCGTGTTGATTCGGATGTGTTTCTAGTTGGTAGGTCGATCAAGTCTGTCATGTATCCCGGGGCTTCACCGTAGATGATTTTGTGAACCAGAGTGCAGATTTTGAAAACAATTCGCTCTTTGATTGGGAGCCAGTGTAGTTTTTTGCGGAGGGGTTTTGCGCTTTCAAATTGCGTTTTTCCGAAGATAAGCCTAGCTGCCTTGTTTTGAGCAGTCTGAAGTTTCTTTAATGTTTGTTCTTTGCATCCCGCATAAATTCCATTGCAGTAGTCTACATGGCTTAGTACCATTGATTGTATCAGGTTGCGAAATTGAATTTGGATGAGGGTTTTGTACAGAGATTTAGTAAAGAAAGTTTTTGTACATCATTTGAGCCGCCGATGATTTAGGTAAATCGCAGGGCTGTCTACCCTGTGTGAATCGAGTTACCTCCGAGGCTCTGCTAGTGTGAAAAAAAAATATTTTATGTATCAATTTTTATGATACGCTTCAGGATGCATAAGATGTATTGATGTGGAATCTAACATTCTTAAAATTTGTAGGGTAGACTGGAAAAGGCAGGGGATGGCTGGCCGGCCCATTATTTAAATTAGCTCGTGGATCCTTTATAGGTGTCCTGTGCAAGCAGGATAGTCTGTGTTACAAAAATGCCAGAAAACTGGTAGGCTTGTTTTAGGACAGAGAGTAGGCAGACTGTTGGTTGTGTTAACAGGAGGATGAGCTTCAATACATGTTTCTAAATTAAAATTTGAAAAGCAGTATTATTTAAGGCACTCTATGTTGGTGAGTGTTATGGGCAGGAAAAGGACAGAGAAAGCTGGAAAGCATGGGGGGGGGGGGAACCCCTTTATTGCATGAGAGATGAATGAAGAGGCAGTAACGTGGGGGAGGACTTAAGGCAGAAAGAGCCAGAGAGAAGAGGCTAAATCATGACACTGGCAGGCTTTGGTGGTGGATGGAGGAGAAGAGCCAATGAGATTTGCATGACCTGCAGAGGGCGACAGAGAGCAAAGGACCAGTTTTGGTGGAGCGCGGGGGGGGGGGGGGGGGGGGGGATGGTGGGAAGAGGGGTACGAGCACATGGTAATCACACATGTTAAACAAGTTCAGATTTTGTGTATCGCACAATGGGACGCAGCATAGATTGCTGTCCTTCCTCCCCCGACCCCCCCCCCCCCTCAGATAGGTCTAGATTTGTGCCTACCTAGAAAAGGAAGAATGGAGGTAACACTTTCCTTGCTCTCTTCCCCAGCACACGATGTCATCTGTCAATTTGATCACATCGTTTCTTGATTTGGTGACAGCTGCCCCGGCTTTGTGTGTACATCATTAATCCTAATAAGAAATTTTTATGCAGTCTGTAACTCTGCCGTTCCAGGTCCTTCTTGCCGTTTTCTGCTATTACCTTCCAGTTGATTTACGACCTCATTGTCGGGTTTGTGAATCTATTCATTTTGCTCTTTTCTACATCCTGTCTTTGTATTTTTCTTATTTTTTTTTTTTGCAAGGGAATAAAACGTTTAATGAAGCTGGCTTTTATAGCGGTATTTCGGTTCTGGCCTATCAAGGGGAGCTGGCTCATCTGTCATGAAATAGCCAAGGGACGATGTGGAGGCTGGACAAGGAGGGGGACAGGGAGACGTAAAAACGGAGGAAAAAGAAGGCTGACAAAGACCAAGTGGCCTATCTGTTCTGCCCGTCCACACCATCTACTGTCCTTTCCTGTCTCGTAGAGATCCTATAGACTTGTCCCAAGCTTGCTTGAATTCAGATACTGTCTTTGTTTCCACCACTTCCACTGGGAGGCCGTTCCACTCTTCCTCCACCCTTTCCGTGAAGAAGTATTTCCTCAGGTTACCCCTGAATCTGCCCTCTTTCACCTTCAACCTATGCCCCGTCCTTCCGGAGCTTCCTTTCAATTGAAAGAGACTCACCGCCTGTGCATTTATGTCACATAGGTATTTAAATGTCTCTATCATATCTCCCGAGCTGGGTTCCATTCCCACTGCAGCTCCTTGTGACTCTGGACAAGTCGCTTAACCCTCCATTGCCCCTGGTACAAAATAAGTACCTGAATATATGTAAACCGCTTTGAATGTAGTTGCAAAAACCACAGAAAGGCGGTGTATCAAATCCCATTTCTCTTTCCTCCCTTTCCCTTTCCCGCCTTTTTTCCAAAGTATACATATTGAGGTCCTTTAAGTTTCTCCCCATACGTTTTATGATGAAGATCACCAAACCATTTCAGTAACCGCCCTCTGGACTGACTCCATCCTTTTTATATCTTTTTTGAAGGTGCATCTCCAGAATTGTACATAATATTGTAAATGAGGTCTCGCCAGAG
Organism: Microcaecilia unicolor; assembly: GCF_901765095.1. Lineage (NCBI taxonomy): Eukaryota > Metazoa > Chordata > Amphibia > Gymnophiona > Siphonopidae > Microcaecilia > Microcaecilia unicolor. The sequence goes on along the minus strand of NC_044033.1, from coordinate 198,681,856 downwards.
TCTTATACAGGGCCATCGTCACCTCCTTTTCCCTACCCAAGCATCCTTCTAGCTTTCGCCGTCACCTTTTCTACCTGTTTGGCCACCTTAAGATCATCTCATACAATCACACCCAAGTCCAGCTCCTCTTTCATGCTGGGAAGTACTCCACCCCTAAACTGCACCATTCCCTCGGGATTTTGCATCCCAAATGCATGACCCTGTATTTTGTAGCATTAAATCTCAGCTGCCAAATTCTGGACCATTCTTCAAGCTTTGCTAAGACCCTCCTCATTTTATCCACTCCAGGATTCACAAGATGAATAGCAGCCAGAGAAGATTTCAGCCATGCACCAAGCTAATTAGCATCATCTGAATGCCCCATCCCCCCCCCCCCCAAACCTCTTTGGCCGTGGTTGAGGGTCTGATGTTGGCTGTCCCAGTTCATGTATATTCTTGCAACTTGGCTCCCAAAGCTTGTCAGGGAATGGATTAAGTAACATAGGCGGGCAGGATTCCCACCTCCCCTCCCCCAACAGTGCCAGGAGGTTTCCATTGGAGCACAGCACCAGAATATTTTCTCCTGTCCAGTTGCCCATTTCTGGACAGCTGTTGCAACATCCTTGTAATTCGGTTACTAGACTATCCCGGGCACAATGGGTGTTACTGGTGGTGCTCTCACATTGGGTTGTGCCGTGGTTTCTGGGAAGATGGTATTTACCAGCCACTTCGCCAACCCTCAGACCTCTGACCCTGGAGAGTTCTCAAGCAATCACCAGGCTTTTAAATAGGCAAAGCATGTACATGTTCTGCAGATTTGCACAGCCCAGGGCTGGAAACTTGTTCTAGTAACTTGGCAGCACCTTACTGCAAACTTCTACCTTCCCCCACAGCTCTGCCAATGCACCTCACTCCTGCCCTGCAGCACCCTCTGCTGTTCCAGTACTGAGACCCTTACACACGCACAGAGTTCTGCCAATGCACCTCACTCCTGCCCTGCAGCACCCTCTGCTGTTCCAGTACTGAGACCCTCACACACGCACAGAGCTCTGCCAATGCACCTCACTCCTGCCCTGCAGCACCCTCTGCTGTTCCAGTACTGAGACTCTTACACACGCACAGAACTCTGCCAATGCACCTCACTCCATAAGTACATAAGTACATAAGTAATGCCATACTGGGAAAAGACCAAGGGTCCATCGAGCCCAGCATCTTGTCCACGACAGCGGCCAATCCAGGCCAAGGGCACCTGGCAAGCTTCCCAAACGTACAAACATTCTATACATGTTATTCCTGGGATTTTGGATTTTTCCAAGTCCGTTTAGTAGCGGTTTATGGACTTGTCCTTTAGGAAACTGTCCAACCCCTTTTTAAACTCTGCTAAGCTAACCGCCTTCACCACATTTTCCGGCAATGAATTCCAGAGTTTAATTACACGTTGGGTGAAGAAAATTTTCTCCGATTTATTTTAAATTTACTACACTGTAGTTTAATCGCATGCCCCCTAGTCCTAGTATTTTGGAAAGCGTGAACAGACGCTTCACATCCACCTGTTCCACTCCACTCATTATTTTATATACCTCTATCATGTCTCCCCTCAGCCGTCTCTTCTCCAAGCTGAATAGCCCTAGCCTCCTTAGTCTTTCTTCATAGGGAAGTCGTCCCATCCCCGCTATCATTTTAGTCGCCCTTCGCTGCACCTTTTCCAATTCTACTATATCTTTCTTGAGATGCGGCAACCAGAATTGAACACAATACTCAAGGTGCGGTCGCACCATGGAGCGATACAACGGCATTATAACATCCTTACACCTGTTTTCCATACCTTTCCTAATAATACCCAACATTCTATTCGCTTTCCTAGCCGCAGCAGCACACTGAGCAGAAGGTTTCAGTGTGTTATCAACGACGACACCCAGATCCCTTTCTTGGTCCGTAACTCCTAACTAACTCCTAACGTGGAACCTTGCATGACGTAGCTATAATTCGGGTTCTTTTTTCCCACATGCATCACCTTGCACTTGCTCACATTAAACGTCATCTGCCATTTAGCCGCCCAGTCTCCCAGTCTCGTAAGGTCCTCTGTAATTTTTCACAATCTTGTCGCGAGTTAACGACTTTGAATAACTTTGTGTCATCAGCAAATTTAATTACCTCGCTAGTTACTCCCATCTCTAAATCATTTATAAATATATTAAAAAGCAGCGGTCCTAGCACAGACCCCTGAGGAACCCCACTAACTACCGTTCTCCATTGTGAATACTCCTGCCCTGCAGCACCCTCTGCTGTTCCAGTACTGAGACCCTCACACACGCACAGAGCTCTGCCAATGCACCTCACTCATGCCCTGCAGCACCCTCTGCTGTTCCAGTACTTAGACCCTCACACACGTACAGAGCTCTGCCAATGCACCTCACTCCTGCCCTGCAGCACCCTCTGCTGTTCCAGTACTTAGACCCTCACACACGCACAGAGCTCTGCCAATGCACCTCACTCATGCCCTGCAGCACCCTCTGCTGTTCCAGTACTGAGACCCTCACACACACACTCATTTAATCTTTCCTTGATTGCTTGAGCGGGTGACCCAGCATATGTAGAACAGCGTCTGTCATATCACCTCATTGCACAAGATCCCAGGCGTGCAAGGATAGGTGTGTAAAGGACAGACTTTGTGATGGAAAGATTTTTCTTTGGAAGAAACAGATATGCACCAAAGGGTAATGTGACGCAACTGTGGTCATTCAGTCTGGCATGATGCGATAATACACTCCCTCACCCCTATGTCATAAGTATTGCCACACTGGGAGAGACCGAAGGTCCATCAAGCCCAGCATCCTATTTCTAACAGTGGCCAATCCAGGTCACAAATACCTGGCAAGATCCCAAAAAAGTACAAAACATTTTATACTGCTTATCCCAGAAATAAGCAGTGGATTTTCCCCTATTCCATTTTAATAATAGACTATGAACTTTTCCTTTAGAAAGCCGTCCAAACCTTTCTTAAACCCTGCTAAGCTAACCTCCTTTACCACATTCTCTGGCAATGAATTCCAGAGTTTAATTACACGTTGAGCACTCAGTGACAAGGTTCATGTCACTCACAAACATGAAAATGCTTCTGCTATGGTCTCTCTCCCACCAGTTCATTTCAAGCCCCTACTGACCTGAGCTGGATTTGAACTGGCAGCCTAGAAGTAAAAAAGCCTTTTGTAGTTACTGTGCCAATGTCCTTGAGCTGTCTCATTCTCGGTGTGGTAGGATTAGAACCTGGCTCTCTAGGTTTAATGCCTCTTCTCTGATTCCTCTGAACGTTGCTCCAGGCTAGATCTGCCATTTGCCTTCTCTTTTCCTCTTTGTCTTCCTTAATCAGAGACACACATTGCTTGATCGTGACAACCCTGCATATTTTGGGGAGTTTGGGGGGATCTAACCTTTGGAGTGTGGGTTCAGCTTTCCTTGCTGTGCATCGGTTTCTTGTCGAAGTCTCTCTCTCTCTCTCTCTCTCTCTCTCTCTCTCTCTCTCTCTCTCTCTCTCTCTCGACCTTGAGCAAGTCTCACTTTCCTGGAATGATGGCAAATATGGAAATGAACCGCCTCCCCCCCTCCAGCCCCGTTAAATAATAAATGAGCCCTGAAGCAAAATAGATTGTGAGTAAGGTTTAGTGGTTTGTGGCTGTTATCTGGTCGGCTGAGCAGAAAGCTGGGATCAAACTGACAGGAGCCATCAGCCCAGAGCAGACTGGAAATTCTCCAAACCCTGGAGTGGGAGAGGTCAGGGGACTGGTTCCTTCCAACAGCCCTGCACTTCAAGGGGTCTTAGAAGAGCTTCCCTCAAACTCTACAAATTCCACCCAAAATTGGATGCCAGTTACGGGGATAACATAATTAACTCATTGGCGCTAATTTGACTTAAGCTCTGATTTTATGAACAGCACAGCTAACCTCTCATGTGCCAATGCAAAGGAGGCCTTAACGTGGGAGGGGGAGGGGCGTTCTGACTGTTCCTGTGCACGCTTTATGGAATTGTCGCTTTCACATGCCCAACTGCTGCATTTAAGCGTTCACCCTTTACACCAGCGTAAGTTTGTTGTGTAACTGTGGACTTCCACTGGTAATTCTGTAAAAGATTGAGGGGAGACTTCAGAGGTTGGAGCTGAGGCCGTGGCTCTGATTATTTTCAGGGGATAGGAAGAGGGTATCAGAGGGACTTTGGGGGTGGGAGCAGAGGTCAGGTTTCTGATTATCTTTGGGGGAGAGGAAGGGGGTATTGGAGGGTCTTCGGGGGTGGAAGCTGAGGCCGGGGTTTTGATTGTCTTCAGCAGAGAGGAAGGGGGTATTGGAAGGGCTTCGGGGGGGTGGGGGGTGGGAGCTGAGGCCAGGGTTCTGATTATCTTCAGGGGAGAGGAAAGGAGTATCAGAGGGACTTTGGGGGTGGGAGCTGAGGCCAGGGTTCTGATTATCTTCAGGGGAGAGGAAAGGAGTATCAGAGGGGCTTCAGGGGTGGGAGCTGAGGCCAGGGTTTTGACTGTCTTCAGGAGAGAGGAAGGGGGTATTGGAGGGGCTTCGGGGGGTGGAAGCTGAGGCTGGGGCTATGATTATATTCAGGGGAGAAGAAGGGGGTACCAGAGGGGCTTCGGGGGGTGGGAGCTGAGGCCATGGTTTTGACTGTCTTAAGGGGAGAGGAAGAGGGTATCGAAGGGGCTTCGGGGGTGGGAGCTAAGGCCAGGGTTTTGACTGTCTTCAGGCGAGAGGAAGGGGGTATTGGAGGGGCTTCGGGGGGGGGGGGCGTAGGCCGGGGCTATGATTGTGTTCAGGGGAGAGGAAGGGGGTTTCAGGGGGGCTTCGGGGGTGGGAGCTGAGGCTGGGGATCTGATTATCTTCGGGGAAGGGGGTATCAGCGGGGCTTCGGGGGTGGGAGATGAGGCCGGGGTTTTGACTGTCTTCAGGGGAGAGGCAGGGGGTATCGGAGGGGCTTCAGGGGTGGGAGCAGAGGCCAGGGTTTTGACTGTCTTCAGGGGAAAGGAAGGGGGTATTGGAGGGGCTTCGGGGGGTGGGAGATGAGGCCGGGGTTTTGACTCTCTTCAGGGGAGAGGCAAGGGGTATCGGAGGGGCTTCGGGGGTGGGAGCTGAGGCCGGGGCTATGATTATATTCAGGGGAGAAGAAGGGGGTATCAGAGGGGCTTGGGGGGTGGGAGCTGAGGCCATGGTTTTGACTGTCTTAAGGGGAGAGGAAGAGGGTATCGAAGGGGCTTCGGGGGTGGGAGCTAAGGCCGGGGTTTTGACTGTCTTCAGGCGAGAGGAAGGGGGTATTGGTGGGGCTTCGGGGGGGAGGGGCGCTTAGGCCGGGGCTATGATTGTGTTCAGGGGAGAGGAAGGGGGTTTCAGGGGGGCTTCGGGGGTGGGAGCTGAGGCCGGGGATCTGATTATCTTCGGGGAAGGTGGTATCAGCGGGCTTCTGGGGTGGGAGATGAGGCCGGGGTTTTGACTGTCTTCAGGGGAGAGGAAGGGGGTATTGGAGGGGCTTCGGGGGGGTGGGAGCTGAGGCCGGGGATATGATTATATTCAGGGGAGAGGCAAGGGGTATCGGAGGGGCTTCGGGGGGTGGGAGCTGAGGCCGGGGTTTTGACTGTCTTCAGGGGAGAGGCAGGGGGTATCGGAGGGGCTTCGGGGATGGAAGCTGAGGCCGGGGTTTTGACTGTCTTCAGGGGAGAGGCAGGGGGTATCGGAGGGGCTTCAGGGGTGGGAGCTGAGGCCGGGGTTTTGACTGCCTTCAGGGGAGAGGCAGGGGGTATCGGAGGGGCTTCGGGGGTGGGAGCTGAGGCCGGGGTTTTGATTGTCTTCAGGAGAGAGGAAGGGGGTATCAGAGGGGCTTCTGGGGTGGGAGCTGAGTCCGGGGCTCTGATTGTCTTCAGGGGAGAGGAAGGGGGTATTGGAGTAGCTTTGGGGGGTGGGAGCTGAGGTTGGGGCTATGATTGTGTTCAGGGGAGAGGAAGGGGGTTTCAGGGGGGCTTCGGGGGTGGGAGCTGAGGCCGGGGATCTGATTATCTTCGGGGAAGGTGGTATCAGCGGGGCTTCGGGGGTGGGAGATGAGGCCGGGGTTTTGACTGTCTTCAGGGGAGAGGAAGGGGGTATTGGAGGGGCTTCGGGGGGGTGGGAGCTGAGGCCGGGGATATGATTATATTCAGGGGAGAGGCAAGGGGTATCGGAGGGGCTTCGGGGGGTGGGAGCTGAGGCCGGGGTTTTGACTGTCTTCAGGGGAGAGGCAGGGGGTATCGGAGGGGCTTCGGGGATGGAAGCTGAGGCCGGGGTTTTGACTGTCTTCAGGGGAGAGGCAAGGGGTATCGGAGGGGCTTCGGGGGGTGGGAGCTGAGGCCGGGGTTTTGACTGTCTTCAGGGGAGAGGCAGGGGTATCGGAGGGGCTTCGGGGATGGAAGCTGAGGCCGGGGTTTTGACTGTCTTCAGGGGAGAGGAAGGGGGTATTGGAGTAGCTTTGGGGGTGGGAGCTGAGGTTGGGGCTATGATTGTCTTCAGGGGAGAGGAAGGGTATCGGAGGGGCTTCGAGGGGTGGGAGATGAGGCCGGGGTTTTGACTGTCTTCAGGGGAGAGGCAGGGGGTATCGGAGGGGCTTCGGGTGTGGGAACTGAGGCCGGGGTTTTGACTGTCTTCAGGGGAGAGGAAGGGGGTATCAGAGGGGCTTCAGAGGTGGGAGCTGAGGCCAGGGCTCTGTCTTCAGGGGAGAGGAAGGGGTATCGGAGGGGCTTCGGGGGTGGGAGCTGAGGCCGGGGTTTTGACTGACTTCAAGGGAGAGGCAGGGGGTATCAGAGGGGCTTTGGGGGTGGGAGCTGAGGCCGAGGTTTTGACTGTCTTCAGGGGAGAGGCAGGGGGTATTGGAAGGGCTTTGGGGGTGGGAGATGAGGCCGGGGTTCTGATTATCTTCGGGGAAGGGGGTATCAGCGGGGCTTCAGGGGTGGGAGCTGAGGCCGTGGTTTTGACTGTCTTCAGGGGAGAGGAAGGGGGTATCAGAGGGGCTTCAGAGGTGGGAGCTGAGGCCGGGGCTCTGTCTTCAGGGGAGAGGAAGGGGTATCGGAGGGGCTTTGGGGGTGGGAGCTGAGGCTGGGGTTTTGACTGTCTTCAGGGGAGAGGCAGGGGGTATCGGAGGGGCTTCGGGGGTGGGAGCTGAGGCCGAGGTTTTGACTGTCTTCAGGAGAGAGGAAGGGGGTATCAGAGGGGCTTCTGGGGTGGGAGCTGAGGCCGGGGCTATGATTGTCTTCAGGGGAGAGGAAGGGGTATTGGGGGGGGGGGCTGATGACCTGGTATTCAGCCAGGGCAGCACATTTATCATTAGCCCCAGACATGGGCGGCCTGACCATTAGGCCACTTGAGGCGTGGGTCTCAGGCGGAACTTTTCAGGAGTGGCACTTCTCCCTTCCTTCCTCCACCCTGTTCCCTGAGTTCACCTTCTTTCTTCATGTTCCAAAAGCCGCCGGCAGCAGGCGTGATTTCCATATGCTAACCTGCTGCCGTCACCTGCCTCTTCTCTTTACTGCGGGTGCCTCTCTGATGTAACTTCCTGTTTCCTTGGAGGCCGGCCGCAGTAGAGAAGAAGCCGGCACCAGGGCAGGGCAGCTTTTGGAACATGAAGAAAGAAGGTAAACTCGGGGAACGGGATAAAGAAAGGAAGGGGGAGATGGCAGAACTTGGCCCGGGGGGGGGGGGGGAGGGAATCTCAGCCTTGCCTCAGGCGGCTTCTTGCCTTGGGCCGCCCCTGGCCCCAGATATAGACACGGCCTGGCATTGAATTCCAGAGCTAATTCTACCCGTGGTGAGCAGTGTTCAAAATATGCTGACCGCCGTGGGCTGGATGTTGACTGGATACACTTAGAGCTGCCATTTGACTAGATTTAGTGCTGAAAATCAGAGTTAAGCCCCTGACTTGTTTTCCCTGCCTTAAATCTGTCCCTGTTACCAGCCACCTTTATGCTCTTAAATTTAAGAGTTCAGTGACATTTTGAGTGAAAACTTATGCTCAGCCCTAGTAAATTTTCAAAGATGCCAATTTATGACCTAACTCTCAAAGATAAGCCCCCCTCCCCCCGATATTCAGCCGCCGGTGAGCAGCACTGTTAACGTCTGTTCACCAGCATTGAATATCAACTTGGTTTTTTAAAGCTGGCTAGCGCATGTCCGTATAACTCACTGATTAGAGCTAACCTGTCATTTGTTAGCATGTAAAGATAGAATTGCTATTTATTGAGTCCTGTGTATGTGCTAACCCTGGTTGATTAGCTCTGAATAGCGAGAGCTAACTGGACTCTACCCCCGAAACGTCCCCTGCATGGCCGGCTCACACTTCAGCGCTAAAAGGTCACGTCCAGCGAAGAGAAACGGTCAAGTGCCTCTGAAAATGACCAGATAGCCCGGCCAGTTAACTCACTTTGAATATTGGCCGGAAGGGGTATAAATCCTTTGATTTACAGCCCTTCTGGGGGGAGGGGAGTGTTTGAGTCACCAATTCAAGTGCTTTACAGCTACTTATTTCTAAAGTGCCACTGGCTATATACTGCTCTCACCGTACAGACTACATATGAGAGACGGTTCCTTCCCCATAGAGCTTACAGTCTAGTTCAGAAAAACCTCCTAGAGGCCTCGTGGCAGACGCCATTTTCATTTTCTAGAGGTTTTCCAGAGACAGAGTTTTACCCAGGTGCAGCCTATTGGCGAAACACGACTCACGTTGGTTGCGGGTCTCTCTATGCAAACTGAGTCTGCCCCCCCCTTCAACCTCAATTCATTTCCTCTAGTTCTACCGCCTTCCCATCTCCGAAAAAGGTTCATTTGCAGATTAATATCTTTCAAATATTTGAACATCTGTATCATGTCACCCCTGTTTCTCCTTTCCTCCAAGCCCATCCGTATCTATTCAGTCACAATCAGGGCGTAGACTGTAGAAGTCTGCCCAGCACTGGTTTTCCATGTTTTAAAAAGTTTTAAAAAATCAAATAGTGATAAAAAAAAAGTCATAGGACTCAGTTCCTATGTCAAACGAGTTACCCCTGAGGTCTTGAAAGATTAGTCAGATATATTGCTGCGTTTTCCTGTGTGTTATTAACACATTGCAATACAAGCATTGGGCATATTTGGATTTTATCTCCTGTAGGGGTGGCATTGTTTGGGGTGGGAGGAGGCTGTCTGGGTTGGGGGGGGGGGGTGATCGTCACAGTTTGTTGGTTTCTGGGAAGTCTGGGCCTTTCATGCAGCAGAACACCTCATCTGAACTGTGTGTGTCGAATTTGATTCCTTGCCTTTTTAATCTCTGTCTACAGCCCCTTCGGTGAATCAGTTCGTAAACTAAAATTCATAAAATGTAGGGAAGGAAAAATAACTTTTTTTTCTCTTGTTGCTGTTCGGGGGGAATTTTTTCTCTTTTATTTCTCTGAAGGTTTTTTTTTAATTATTATGGGCAAGCATCTTTGCACTGGTTGGTTAATTGAGTTAATTAATCTCTCAGACATGCAATGAATGTATTTAGTTCACTTGATTAATACGCTTTTGATGAAAGAACATTTTTTCGAAGGCCTTGCACTTGGTAGGACAGGGGTTCCTGCTTGTCCATGGGACTCGGGGGGGGGGGGGGGGGGTTAGTGGCAGATGTTCAGTGCTACTCGGGATTCTGAGGTCGGAGCCAGGGGTCTAAATTTCCATTGTTCCCTCCCTGGTGAACTGGTGTAAAGGGATCCCACCATCAGAGAGCTAATGGGATTCCCAGCAGGATCTGCTATAGCTAGGCTGGGCAGATGGCTCCAGATCCACTGAACAGGCTGATTCAGTCCTGGTGTTGCCCAGATGCATGCAGGGAGTTGTAGTTCCGGGGAGGGGGTCCCCCTAATGCTGGCGACTGTATACCTGGCGTGGGGGCAGAGGGGAGCTCTGTGGTTCACAACTGCATGGAGACAACCCATAAAACTGTTTGAAGCAGTGCCAACCCATGAGGCTGTCCTGTGGCACCAGTAGAAAGAAGCATCGAAGAGCAGCCCCTCTCATACCAGTGTCTGCGATTCTGCTGAGGCTTCAGCTCTGCTCACCAGAGACAAATTTGAATAAAGCTTTCACTAAATGTCAGCAGTGTCATAAGAAGTTTGGCCGACTTAATCAGTGCGAAGGTTCTGGTTCAGGTGTGGGGGCAGGTGTGTGAGTGAGAATAGCTAAATGTCACAGCACTCTGCAGACGTTGAAATCAAAGTCAATTGCAGGAATCGCTGCACTGGTCTCACATGGGACTAGAAGCCAGAGGATCATTTAATCTGTCTGGGAAGGAATGAAAACCCAACTTCAGAGCAGCTTTTTCTTCCATCTAAAAGCATCCAGGTTAAAGGAGACCTGCCCTTCCTATAGGCCAGAACTATCCTTAGTCGCAATGTGTGAATTTCTGCAGGGCAATATCTGCAAGGGGGGGGGGGGAGACCCCCATGGTGTGCAATGACCACCATGTCTCCTCCACCCTGGGACAGACCGAAGGTCCATCAAGCCCAGCATCCTGTTTCCAACAGTGGCCAATCCAGGTCACAAATACCTGGCAAGATCCCAAAAAAGTACAAACCATTTTATGCTGCTTATTCTAGAAATAAGCAGTGAATTTTTCCCAAGTCCATTTTAATAATGGTCTATGGACTTTTCCTTTAGGAAGCCGTCCAAACCTTTTTTAAACCCTGCTAAGCTAACCGCCTTTACCACATTCTCTGGCAACGAATTCCAGAGTTTAATTACATGTTGAGTGAAGAAATATTTTCTCCGATCCGTTTTAAATTTACTACTTTGTAGCTTCATCGCATTCCTCTCTAGCCCCCCTTTCTCACCAGATGGTAAAGAATAGATTGATTACCCTGTCTTGAACTAATTATCTCTACACATTTACTCAAAAATATCAGTTACATAGGTTTGAGATATTTCCTAAACTGACCTATGACCTGGGGCCTCTCAAACTAGACAATGTGGCACCTATCTCCTGCATTTTATTATTATTAAATTCTCAGATTCCCAGCTAACTTCATAACTTAAAATACTAACTGGACTCTGGCATTCATTAAGGGGTCAAGGGGCCAAGGGGCCAAGGGGCCAGTCCTACACTTCGCTATAATCCATCAAGGAAGAGAATTGACTTTTCCTGACCTCTTTCACCTATTAGCTTCATACACAGAACTAGCTAGGACTGTGGATAATTCAAACCAGATGATGACCTCTTAAACTGCAGACAAATCTCACTTGAAAGTCAGACACTGAATTGAAAAGGTATTTTACATAGAGAAATAGAACTTATTAATTAAACAGAATAAAACATATTTTAAAATAAGCAAAAATCAGAATTCCTTATAAGACAAAATCTAAATTATCAAGAATATCTAAATCTAAACAATCTTCTTCTAAACAGCATTCAGCCTAATCTTTTAAAACTGCAGTATGCCTTTGAACTAGCATTAACAATCCATCACTCAAAAAGGGACAAAGAAAGTTTCATTTCTCTCTGACCTTTCTAACCTCTAGTCTAGCAAAAGCTAGACATTTGAGTAATTAAAACCAGATGGCATTCTACCACTTTCCAGGACTGAACCAAACTTAAACAGAATTAACAAATTAATATGATTTCTCTGTCCAGTCTGCCTCATTCCCCTCTTTGAGACTAAAATCGCATGACCCCTGGAACTAGTATTTTTGGACTTTTACCTGCTCTGGAGCCTGGGTCACCACTGTTTATCGTGCGTCATTTAAGATACATATTGATATCCTGCCTGTTCTATTTATTTATTAATTATTTATGCCATTTGTATCCCTCAATTATCCCAAACAAGTTCGGATTCGATGTGGCTCACATTAAAAGTACAGCATTTGATAACAAATCCAAGTTACATTAGTTATAAAGACATAAAATTGTGAATACAACGTAATAACAATAATAGAATGCAAAAATCATCTTAAAGATTGAACCATAAATTAGTTTGCTTTCGTCAATCAGAGATGTCCTTAATAAGTGAGGGTACGCTTACGTTTTTAGTGCGTGCTAAAATTGTGAGCATGCTAAATGTTAGAGACGCCCATAGGAATGCATTGACGTCTCTAACAAATAATTGTGTCCACAACTTTAGCGTACGCTAAAAACGTGAGCGCGTCTTAGTTAAAAGACCCTCTAAGGTTTTAGCAATTTGCAAAATAAGACATAGGTTGTATGAGATAATCACTTAGGAAGGGTTCTCCATCTCTTAGCTCATTGATAGGAGAATCCAGCTTTATGAATTGTTTTGTATTCAATTTTATTGCATTTTGGGAAGTTTGAAGGCAAGTCCAGACGGCGTAGGATCCAAACTTACGAATGGAACTCCGCAATCACAGACAGTAAAGCAACAAGCAGCCAGAAGGCACCTGCAAACCGAAAATAACACCAAAATGTCAACAAGAAAGAAATGTAAGCCAGCCACCAAGACCCCTAGTGGCTCCTGAATGCCCAGCCAAAGTATCTGGGTTTTCAGTGCGGACCTGAAAGACTTGTACATCAATTCAGTCCAAAGAGAAAGAGGGGCCATGGAAAGCTCATCTGTTATCATTAAACAATCGAATTGGACGGGAGGGAATGTACGGGACAGTAAGGGAAGAAAGAGAGCTAGGGTTACCAGTGTGTACAGCCTTAAAATTAAAATCAGAATCTGGTTTTATACACATAGTTTATCAAATGGGATGGATGCGAATAAACTGGCTGCCTCAGTACGCAAAAAAATTATGTGTGAAGTGTAATTTTATGCACATACACCGCTGGGACAATTTCATTAACACAGATTTCTGTGTATAAACCCCTTTATAAAACAACCTCCATAAAGACCAGTTTGCCTCCCCCACCTCAATCTGCCCAGTTGCCCTGCTCTAGCTCATGCTGCCTCCCAGCTGTCGGCTGTGCAAGTTTGACCACATCCGGACCTACTGCTTTTCATCCAAGCGAGTCGCATCGTGTTCTGCTTTTTGATTCAGTATCAGAGTGATGCAGGATCCATACTGTAAACCCCATGAGCCGAGGATACCAGGCCTAAATATGGACACCCGGGCCTAGAGGAAGGTGGGAGAGGGGTGGAGAGACTTTTAAATACATTATGCTATTAAGCACAAGAAGGGATGAAAGCTGGAAATTTTCCAGGGTCTTCAGGATGGGCTGTGGGGTTGGAGCTCTCTGGGTTTGGGTGGCTTTAGGGCAGGAGAAAAGATTTCAGAGCAAGGAGTGATGCTGTGGCTGCACTGCAGGAAATCGCTGGCCTCACTCAGCCACTTTAGGGGAAGTGGCTTTATCTCGCTGTGCCTGAACATCCACTGTTTTTTTTAGCTAACACCATCGATAAGCCTCTCCCTCTGAAGACAGCTTTGGCAGCTAAAATTTCTACTCCAGAGGTGGCTGTTTGTCCACTTCTAAAGTGGGGAGAGATATGTACCATCAAGCCCTTCCACTCCAGAGGTGGCTGCCTCTGTTTCTGGGATGCTCTGTTTCCATACAGACACATCTCCACCCCCTCCCCTTGCCCTTCTAGCCTCTTACTGCCTAACTGTCTTTGGGCATTTTTATGTTGCAAACCACATTGCTGCCCTCGCTGGCCACCTTGCAATATATCAAGCATGATAAAATAAATAAATATCATTTATAAATAATGGTACCACATAAAGGATTGTTACAGCTACATTTTTGCAGTCCAAGGTGACTCTACAGCCCTGTGTCCTGCTCTTGGAGAACCTCAAGACCTCACTGTTCCCAAGGTGGCCTAGGTCCCTACCCTCCTCCCTATAGTTTGGCACCTTCCTTCCCTTCCCTATTCCACCAGCATCACCCCTTCCCTTCCTCACAGCCCCCCCCCCCCCCCAGGCCAACATCCCCCCTTTCTTTTCCTACATCCCCAGGTCTCCAAAATTTTCTCTTCCCTATCTTCAGTGTCCAGCATCACCCCTTCCCTTCGCTCCCTCCCCTGTCCAGCATTTCTCTTCCCTACAGTTCCCCCCTCCTCAAGACCAGCATCTTCCCTTTCTTTTCATATATCCCGAGGTCTCCAGCATCTTCCTTTCCCTATCCCTTTCCCCCTCCGGCATCTCCTCTTCTGGTCCTCCAGGTATCCAGCATCTCTCTCCTCTACCTCCCTTCCCCCAAGGCATCCAGCATCGTGTCCCCCCCCCCCCCCCCCCCCCCACCTTCCCTTCTCCCTGCCACTGCAATGTGGCAGCAGACCTTCAAGCAGCATGTGCTCAAGGCCTTCTGATCCCATCCTCTCTGAAGTTAGCCTCCTGTTGGAGAGGGTGGGACATGCCAGGCCCTGAGCCCATGTGCATGGGTGCTCAAAGGCCAGCTGCCCTGCTGTTGCCCTTTGCTCTCTCACAGGCTGTGCCGGCTCCATGCTGATGCCCCTCCCCCCATCTACTTACTGCTCCTCTCACACACATCCCCACACCCACCAGGCGAACCACACTCAGAAACATGGCAGGCAGTGAACAAAATCTGTTCCCTGCAGACCTCATCAGGCACGGGGCAGGAGTCCTGACATCCTGGAGGAGGGGGTCCTTCATTGACCTGACACACTTGGCTTTTAATATCAAAGATAAACCAGGGGTGTTTGTGAACAATCCCCCTTCCTCCCATCTTGATCGCTGTCTGGCATCTAATGCCATAATGCAGAGGGTCCCCTCTCCCATCAAACCTTAGAGAAGGGAGGGGGTGCAGGGGAGGGGGGCTGCCAGCCTTCTGAAATCATTACCCCAATTAGCAGGACCCATTTTTTCTTTGCTTTGACCGTGAACCAGACCGAAAGGATGAGGGTCAGATTTTGAAGATGCTGTTGGCTTTGGAGGGGATGCTGTACTGGGTCAGAACCGGAGCCAGCATCCCATCTCCGCCAGTGGCCAATACAGGTTAGAAATTGCCAGGAGGATCCTCGGTGATCATATTCAGAGAAGCAGAGGATTTTCCCAGGTCTACCTCACTCAAGAGTTAGAGACTTTTCCTCCAGAAACTCATCTAACCCCTTCACTGCGCACTGGACTAGAAGAATTCTTCCTCTAATTTGCCCCACTCCCCCCCCCCCCCCCCATGTATCTTGTGAAAGCGTAAGCAACTGTTCCCTTTTCATTAATTTCAGGTAGGGTGACTAACCACAGCTGTCCTGTGCTGGTTTTGAACCTGGAATCTGGCAGGAGCATTTGGCCTGTGCCAGTCCCCTGAGTCATCAGCTCACCCCCTGTGCCACTGTTGCCCATGCTGGCACAGAGGGACATCCTCCTCTCTACTTCCTCCATCCCTCCCTGCACTGGCTTGCTCAGGGTGGAAACTGCTGATAAGGATTTATAATAAAGACAGACACACTTTCGACAGCTCGAACAACTTTGAGGCGGAAGTCTGGGAAACCTCTTTCAAATTTCGTACAGCACGCAGCACACCCCCGGGAGCACGCTAAACACTTCATCCATGACTTCAGAGAGCAAAGTTCCTGAAACCTCGCATGCAAACGGACCCTGAGCTCCCTCCTTCCCTTCTCTCTCAAACATTTTGCTTTTCTTTTTAAATTGTTTTCTGTGTGCATTTTCGTATCTTTAAGCTTTTCGTACTCTGCTTTCAAGTGGCTGAAGGCAATGCCCGAGAGGAAGGGGTGACAGAAGGACTTTACCAGCTTCACTGCCGGGACTAGAAGCAGAACTTTGCAAGAAGAACTCGATGCAGATAACCCACTCAGTTCTTCCTTATTTTCGTTGCTTGGGGCTGAACTTCTGGCCTTCGCCTGCTGCAGTGTTTACACACCAAAGAAAGGACAGGAGGAGGGCAGGACAGACCCTCTGTCCCCATACTCAGTCACTTTGCCTGCATCCTTTTGCCTGCCACTGTGGTCGAGCTGTGTAGGTGGCTGTGCCCTCTCTGTCTCTCTGGAACATGGTCAGACAGTGGCTGGCAGAGAGCCGGACATGTTTCCAAGAACCGTCCTGCTTGCCATGGTTCCAAAGTGACCTAGAAGGGATTTTGTGCTGCTGACAGTTTATAAAAACCCATGAACCAGGATAACAGTTACATTGCCTTAAAGTTTTACCCATATTCACCTTTGTGCTGATCTGCCAACCTTTAATTGCTGCCTTGCAAGACTTGAAGTAAAGGGGCACAGGGTGGTGACTTAGGAGCAACCTTTCTCTGACGGATAGAGGTGGCTGGCATTGGTCGGGACCATCCTCCCCATTTTCCCAGTATACTGGAGGGGCAGCGACCATGGCAAAGTCTCTAGAGAAGAAAATGAGTCTGCCCAGCATCCCCGAACTGGAGTCGTTGCCCGTCCAGGAGGATGATGCCTTCCTGCCCTGCCCTTCACCAACTTCCAGCGCCTCCGATCCGAGGCAGTGCAGACCCCAGCATTTCCTTCACTTCTTCCCCTGCACCTCCCCAACCCAGCTGAAGAAGGTAAAGGTGAACAGACCCACCCAGGAATCCCGGAAGCCGAAAGTCTGGTAAGGGGTCAAAATCACCATAGCTTTTCACCCCTCTCACCCCTAGACTGGCCTGCAAATAACTGGGATAGAAAGGTGGGAAGCAGGATGGAGTCAAGGTGACAAAATCATGAAATCTGTACAGTGAGGCAGAGGGGAGACACTGAGCTCATGCATACAATGAGTGAGAGAGCTGGGGATTAGAACTCATGCACAAAGGGAAAGAGGAACTCATCTCAAAGCCAGTGACAGAGCCAGGGATTAGGACTGAGACACAGGGAAGTAAAGTGGCTCACTGCAAGATCACACACAGTCAGTGACAGAGCTGGGGATTAAAACTCAGGCACAAGGACATACAGGGATTCACTCCTGAGGTCCCACACAGAGAGTCAGTGCCAAAGCCGGGGATTAGAACTGAGGCACAGGGAGATACAGAGACTCATCCTAAGGCTACATACAAAGTCAGTGACAGAGGTGGGGTTTAGAACTGAGACACAAGGGAGGTAAAAAGTGACTCACCCTGAGGTCACACTCACAGTCAGTGACAGAGGCGGGGATTAGAACTGAGGCACAGGGAGAGAAAGTGGCTCACCCTGAAGTCACACACACAGAGTCAATGACAGAGCCGGGAATTAGAACTGAGGCACAGGGAGATACAGAGACTCATCCTAAGGCTACACACAAAGTCAGTGACAGAGGTGGGGATTAGAACTCAGGCACAAGGACATACAGGGATTCACTCCTGAGGTCCCACACAGAGAGTCAGTGCCAAAGCCGGGGATTAGAACTGAGGCACAGGGAGATACAGAGACTCATCCTAAGGCTACACACAAAGTCAGTGACAGAGTTGGGGTTTAGAACTGAGACACAAGGGAGGTAAAGTGACTCACCCTGAGGTCACACTCGCAGTCAGTGACAGAGGCGGGGATTAGAACTGGGGCACAGGAGATAAAGTGGCTCAGCTGATGTCCCTTCATCCTAGCACGCTTGACAGCATTGTACTGTTTGTAATTTTCAGTCTCTGTGTTTTTATTTATATAATAATAGTTTTTTTCCTTATTCTTTGATAGTACTTGTGTGTTGGGAAGGCCAAGGTTCAGCTCTGCTCCTTTGGTTTTTTTTTGGGGGGGGGGGGTTTGACTTATATAAGGGTTCAGTTGAGCTCACACAGTGAGGCAGTGGCAGACTTTAGTCTTGAATTTATGCCCTGTGTCTCCTTGGTGAACTTCTTGAACTTGGCAGGTGTGAAAGGACACACAGGGCCATAGGCGTCAGCGCTGTAGCTGTGGTGAGTGCCAGGCCCCCCTCCCCCACATCCCAAAACCGAGTAGAAAATGGCCATTTTCAAAACAACAAGTTGGACGTTTTTCTGGTTTGAAAATTGCCATGTTCGCTGCTGGATTTTCCGACATCTTTCGCAAAAGTCCAAAATCGAATTTAGCTGTCATATCAAAAATGCTCCTCATAATATTACTGATTGGAATGGGCAAGTTGTGGGTAGCTGCTGACGCCTGCTCTTTTCTTCCAACCTTGCAGTCACTGGGGCAAGTAAGGTATTTCATTAGAAGGATGGGAAAAGGGGAGGAGGTTTGGAAACATGGAATTCCTTGAACTGAAAATCTCCCTTTTAAAACTTACTGTCTCTTACAGCTTTGATATTGAGAGGGGCTATGGTCAGAGATTGAAATACTACTACTACTACTTAACATTTCTAAAGCGCTACCAGGGTTACGCAGCGCTGGACAATTTAACAAAGAAGGACGGTCCTTGCTCAAAGGAGCTTACAATCTAAAGGACAAAACGTGCAGTCAAACAAACAATGAGGTGGAATGGAGAGCTGCACTGTTCCCATTCCTGACAAAAATTGCAAATATAATTCCCCAGTATCTAATGTCATGCTGCTTGGATCCGAGCTCCTGGTACAGTTTATAAGAGACGAGCTAAGAGGGATAGGAACGACTTCCAGCCCTGCTTAATAACCTCAGCTCCACTCCTGCCTCTTCATTCTGTGCTTTGCCCCTTCTTCCCTGGAAGAGCACAGACTGAAGGGGCCAAGAGTCGTGGCTGTGTGTGTGTGTGTACGCGTGCACAGAATTAGAAAAATGTTCCGAGACCAAAATGATAAAGGAGATGGAACTCCTCCCCTAT
The DNA here is from genome assembly GCF_901765095.1 of Microcaecilia unicolor. NCBI lineage: Eukaryota > Metazoa > Chordata > Amphibia > Gymnophiona > Siphonopidae > Microcaecilia > Microcaecilia unicolor. The sequence goes on along the minus strand of NC_044033.1, from coordinate 198,663,253 downwards.
GAAGAAATGCTAAAGAGGTTAGGGCTCTTCAGCTTGGAAAAGATACGGCTGAGGTGGGATGAAGTTGAGGTCTGTAAAATCTTGAATGATGTAGAACGAGTAGAAGTGAATCCATTTTTCACTCTTTTAAAAAGTACAAAGACTAGGGGACACTCAATTAAATTACGTGGAAATACTTTTAAAACACTCAAAGAATAGCTAAGCTCTGGAACTCGTTGCCGGAGGAAGTGGTAACAGTGGTTAGCGTATCTGGGTTTCAAAAAGGTTTAGACAAGTTCCTGGAGGAAAAGTCCATAGTCTGTTATTGACACAAACATGGGGAAGCCACAGCTTGCCCTGGGATTTGTAGCATGGAATGTTGCTACTAATTGGGTTTCTGTCAGGTAGTTGTGATTTGAATTGGCCACTGTTGGAAACAGAATACTGGGCTAGATGGACCATTGGTCTGACCCAGTATGGCTATTCTTATGTTCTTATAATTATGATTGTGTAGGTATGTGTGTGATTGAGTGTGATTTGTTAATTAGCTACTAAACACTAGCCTTGTATGCCCTCCTTTCCCCAGCATCTCACACTAAACAACCCAGGGCTGTAGCATGTTATGTGCAGGCAGTGCAGCTGGACCGGTTGCAGTGGAGGTGGAGACACCAAAAATATGCCCTCTCCATTGCCTCCTCTGCTTAGCCATGATGCAGTGGCAGGGCATGAGCACTAGGGGGCATGTCGCACAGGGTGCGTTTGCAGCTCAGGTCTGCACACTGGGAAAGAATTATATCAGCATTCCATGTTTATGAATTCCTGGCCTTTCCCCCCTCATCTAGAATGACGTTTCTGTTCGGGAGCCAGGATTTTCCCTTTTTTTTTTTTTTTGCTTCTTCTTTTCAGAAAGGCTCTGTGAATTTGGGGTGGACAGGTATAAAGCATCACTGTTGTCCCCCTCCACCCCCGAAACACACTTTCTCCACTTCTCATCTGATCTCCCACTGAAGAGCACAAGCTTGCACCTCTGTCATTTCAAGGGCATGCTGTCATGGCAGGAGTTGCCCACAGGGTGGTGCTCTAGTTCCATTTTCAGCAGAAAACCCTTCTCCATTGTCTTAAGGTGTTTCTGTCCTTTTCCTGGTGGGTCTCCTGGCTCTGGATGCTGAATGCCTGGAGTAACTGGTTCATGGGCTTTGGGCAGTATTTTTAGTACAAAGGAGACTGCGCTATATAGATGGTTAGCAGGCATTTTCTTGGTGATAAATGACCAAATATTAAAATGGCGTCGGCATTTAAAAAGGAGATAGAGCAGCTTTTAAACTAGAAATGGGGGGAAGGCCGACAGTCGCTCAAAAGCGCATGGTTCGGGAAAAGGTATCTTGCAAAGATACCTCACAAACAGGGAAGATAGGGTTTCTGGATTGTGAGGTTGCACAACAGACCGTAGGCCAGGTGCCCTTAAATACAACTAAAGATCAGACAAAAGATGTCAAATCAATAGTGTCAGGTACTAAGCATCATGCAAATAAGAACAACAAACATACTCTGAAATGTCTATATGCAAATGCTAGGAGTCTAAGAAATAAGATGGGAGAGTTGGAATATATTGCACTAAACGAAAAATTGGATATAATAGGCATTACTGAGACCTGGTGGAAGGAGGATAACCAGTGGGACACTGTCATACCGGGGTACAAAGTATATCGTAGTGATAGGGTGGACCGGACTGGTGGAGGGGTAGCATTGTATATTAACGAGAGCCTTGACTCAGACAGATTACAAATTCAGCAGGACACAAATCACACCTTTGAATCATTGTGGGTTGAAATTCCATGTATAAAAGGGAAAAAAACGGTGATAGGAGTGTACTACCGTCCGCCTCGCCAGGATGAGCAGGTAGACACAGAAATGATAAAAGAAATCAGAGACGCGAACAAAATGGCCAATGTGATAATAATGGGTGACTTCAATTATCCAAATATAGACTGGGTAAATGTAACATCGGGACACGCTACAGAGATACAATTCCTTGATGAAATCAAGGACAGCTTTATGGAGCAACTGGTGCAGGAGCAGACGAGAGAAGGAAAAATTCTAGACTTGGTCCTTAGTGGAGCGCATGATCTGGTGAGGGACGTTATGGTACTGGGGCCGCTTGATAACAGTGACCATAATATGATCAGTTTTGACATCGACCTTGAAGTAACTGTACACAGAAAGTCAAATACGTTAGCGTTTAACTTTAAAAAAGGAGACTATGATAAAATGAGAAGAACGGTAAAAAAAAAACTTAGGGGGCCAACTGAGAGAGTAAAAACTGTACAACAGGCGTGGACGCTGTTCAAAAATACCATCCTGGAGGCCCAGGCCATACATATTCCGCGAATTAGAAAAGAAAGACGGAAGTCCAAAAGACACCCGGCCTGGTTGAAAAGTGAGGTGAAGGAAGCTTTTAGGGCTAAAAGAAACGCCTTCAGAAAATGGAAGAAGGAACCGTCTGAAAATAACAAGAAACAGCATAAGGAGTGTCAAAGCAAATGCAAGGCGCAGATTAAGAAGGCCAAGAGGGAGTATGAAAAAAAGATAGCATTAGAGGCAAAAAAACATAGTAAAATTTTTTTTCGGTATATTAAAAGCAGGAAGCCGGCAAAAGAATCGGTTGGGCCGCTGGATGACCGAGGGGTAAAAGGGGCGATCAAGGAAGACAAAGACGTAGCGGAGAGACTGAATGAATTCTTTGCTTCGGTCTTCACTGAGGAAGATTTGGGTGGGATACCGGTGTTGGAAATGGTATTTCAAGCGGACGAGTCGGAGAAACTTACTGACTTCACGGTAAACCTGGAGGACGTAATGGGGCAGTTCGGCAAACTGAAGAGTAGCAAATCTCCTGGACCGGATGGTATTCATCCTAGAGTACTGATAGAACTGAAAAACGAGCTTGCGGAGCTACTGCTAGTGATATGCAACTTATCCTTAAAATCGAGCGTGGTACCGGAAGATTGGAGGGTGGCCAATGTAACGCCCATTTTTAAAAAGGCTCCAGGGGAGATCCGGGAAATTATAGACCAGTGAGTCTGACGTCGGTGCCGGGGAAAATGGTAGAGGCTATTATTAAAAACAAAATTACAGAGCACATCCAAGGACATGGATTACTGAGACCAAGTCAGCATGGCTTTTGTGTGGGGAAATCTTGCCTGACCAATTTACTTCAATTCTTTGAAGGAGTGAACAAACATGTGGACAAAGGGGAGTCGGTTGATATTGTGTATCTGGATTTTCAAAAGGCGTTTGACAAGGTACCTCATGAAAGACTACAGAGGAAATTGGAGGGTCATGGGATAGGAGGAAATGTCCTATTGTGGATTAAAAACGGGTTGAAGGATAGGAAACAGAGAGTGGGGTTAAATGGGCAGTATTCACAATGGAGAAGGGTAGTTAGTGGGGTTCCTCAGGGGTCCGTGCTAGGACCGCTGCTTTTTAATATATTTATAAATGATTTAGAGATGGGAGTAACTAGCGAGGTAATTAAATTTGCTGATGACACAAAGTTATTCAAAGTCGTTAAATCGCGACATGATTGTGAAAAATTACAAGAGGACCTTACGAGACTGGGAGACTGGACGGCTAAATGGCAGATGATGTTTAATGTGAGCAAGTGCAAGGTGATGCATGTGGGAAAAAAGAACCCGAATTATAGCTACGTCATGCAAGGTTCCACGTTAGGAGTTACGGACCAAGAAAGGGATCTGGGTGTCGTCGTCGATAACACGCTGAAACCTTCTGCTCAGTGTGCTGCTGCGGCTAAGAAAGCGAATAGAATGTTGGGTATTATTAGGAAAGGTATGGAAAACAGGTGTGAGGATGTTATAATGCCGTTGTATCGCTCCATGGTGCGACCGCACCTTGAGTATTGTGTTCAATTCTGGTCGCCGCATCTCAAGAAAGATATAGTAGAATTGGAAAAGGTGCAGCGAAGGGCGACTAAAATGATAGCGGGGATGGGACGACTTCCCTATGAAGAAAGACTAAGGAGGCTAGGGCTATACAGCTTGGAGAAGAGACGGCTGAGTGGAGACATGATAGAGGTATATAAAATAATGAGTGGAGTGGAACAGGTGGATGTGAAGCGTCTGTCCACGCTTTCCAAAAATACTAGGACTAGGGGGCATGCGATGAAACTACAGTGTAGTAAATTTAAAACAAATCGGAGAAAATTTTTCTTCACCCAACGTGTAATTAAACTCTGGAATTCGTTGCCGGAGAAAGTGGTGAAGGCAGTTAGCTTAGCAGAGTTTAAAAAGGGGTTGGACGGTTTCCTAAAGGACAAGTCCATAAACCGCTACTAAACGGACTTGGAAAAATCCAAAATTCCAGGAATAACATGTATAGAATGTTTGTACGTTTGGGAAGCTTGCCAGGTGCCCTTGGCCTGGATTGGCCGCTGTCGTGGACAGGATGCTGGGCTCGATGGACCCTTGGTCTTTTCCCAGTATGGCATTACTTATGTACTTATGTACTTATCAGAGATGCGCAGTTCCCAAAACTGAGAGAGAAGATCAAAGAACGAGCAGGAAAACTCAGTATAATTCTGGGGAAAACAGAAATGCATTTCCTCCTGTACTGAGCAAAATGCAAAGAGAAAACTGAAAGTCAAAGACTTCCCATCAAAGAACAAGCAGGAAAAACTCTGTATAATCCTGGGAGAAAGAGGAGAAACAGAAATGCATTAAACCTTGGAGCCGGGACTTGTTCGACCCCAACGACCCCCACCCCCCGTCCCCCACCACTTACCCGAACCCCCTTGCAATAACTCACTTGATAACCAGTATTGGGTAACATAGGCCGCAGCTTGCTTTATTAACAATTCAACTTCATTAACTTGAACAACCAGCAGCCCCCTTTGGCCCGAGCTTCATATGTCCAGGCTTAACGCCAACCATGGCCCCCCCTTCCACTGTTCGCCATGTCAACAAAACGGCAATCTTCCAGGCTCCGCCTTCACAGCAAGAACCCTGCTCCGTGTGGACCTCCACACATGTCTCCCGGGTTGCTGACCCGCCTTTCAAGCACTGGCTCAGCCCCCATGAGCCATGCCTCCTGTAGCTCGGGTTTGTTGTGTTCTTTTTACCACTGCGACAGCCCTTGCCTTTCACCTGAAAAACACAAGAACAGAATCTGTTCCCCCACCCCTGACCCCCGCGTGAGGGTGGGAGGGTGGGCAAACACCTCCGCGGATCACCAGAGCGCCCTCACTACGTCACCGCCCTCCGCCTTAAAATTCTCTCCTTGCCCCGCCCCCTCCACCTCCTTTCCCTCAATAGGCATCCTTTGATCCTACCATGCCAGCTGCCTCTTTCAAAGCCTCCAATCACGCGACGGGACACTCCTGCCCTGTCCCTGTGGACCCTCTATCCCCCCCAGTGGCGTTCCTAGCTTGGATTGCGCCCCCCCCCCCCAGGTGCAGCGCCCCCCCTCTGCAAAATGACACCTCCCCCCCCCCGGTGAACGCCGCTGGGGGGAGTGCCGTGGCGCACGCCTGTGGGCTCCGACTTCGCTAACTTCCCTCGTTCGCTGCAGCTCCCTCTGCCCCGGAACAGAAAGTAACCTGTTCCGGGGCAGAGGGAGCTGCAGCGAACGAGGGAAGTTAGCGAAGTCGGAGTCCACAGGCGCGCGCCGCGGCACCCCCCCCAGCGGCGTGCACCCAGGGCGGACCGTTCCCACCGCCCCACCTTGGTACGCCACTGTCCCCACCCCGGGGCCTACTTCCGGCCTCAACGCCCTCTTGAACAGGCCCATCCCGCGTTTAAACGGGCCCGTCAAGACCAGTTCTCGGGTCTACTATTCCTTCTGTACTGAGCAAAGTGCAGAGAGAGAAAAATCAAAGACTTCCCAAAGAACAAGCAGGAAAAACTGTATAATTCTGGGGAAAGAAGAGAAACTGCAGCTATAATAGCAAAATGTGTTTTATCCTGCCACTAGCCCAGAAAGGTTCCCTTCCTAGGACAGTGCGGACCAGCACCAGAACCGGGGAATTGTTCTCATTATTCACCTCTCGGTACCGAACTTTATTTGTTGCCACTGTACTTTGTAAATATTCTCATCCTTCTATTCTCTCTCTTTATCTAGCAATAAATGTTTTACATAGACAAAATGTGTGTTATGATGCCAGTGAAGTTCTGTGAATCGGAATCTGCTGATGTTATATCACAGTCTGATGGACAGAGATATTGTTTTAGATTTGGGGAATTTTTGCGTTTCTCCTTGGTCAAGCAGGAGGCATCAGCCACATTTATGTGACATAGTAACATAGTAACATAGTAGATGACGGCAGAAAAAGACCTGCATGGTCCATCCAGTCTGCCCAACAAGATAAACTCATATGTGCTACTTTTTGTGTATACCTTACCTTGATTTGTACCTGTCCTTTTCAGGGCACAGACCGTGTAAGTCTGCCCAGCACTATCCCCACCTCCCAACCACCAGCCCCGCCTCCCACCACCGGCTCTGCCACCCAATCTCGGCTAAGCTCCTTAGGATCCATTCCTTCTGAACAGGATTCCTTTATGTTTATGTCAGATGACGTCATCTGACGGCTCCGTGAAGTTCTGTGAATCGGAATCTGCTGATGTTATATCACAGTCTGATGGACAGAGGTGTCATTTTAGATTCAGAGAATTTTGCGTTTCTCCTTGGTCAAGCAGGAGGCGTCAGCCACATTTATGTGATGTCACCTGACAGCTCCGTGAAGTTATGTGAATCGATCTGCTGACGCTATATCACAGTCTGATGGACAGAGATGTCGCTTTAGATTCAGGATACTTTGTCTGTATTTGATTACATTGTAAACCACTTGGATCTGAACTTTATTTACGGGACGGCAGGTTGTAAGAGCGTGCTGTCTGTCTGATTGGGGTTTCTAGGCTGTGAGGTAGGGATGGGGGAAAACCATGTATAAGTGATGTGCATAGATTATTGTTATGTTATCTGTACTGATGCTTCTAAGGCAATTTTCAGAAAACTCCAATCACTTCAGAGCACAGCTATTCGTCTCCTGAGTCACTTAAGGAAATCAGATCATGTCACTCCTCTGCTCAAGCAGTACCATAGGCTATCCATTGAATAGCGAATAAAATATAAAATTCTCCTTCTTACGTTCAAACCATTTCTGCTGGGCTCACCAGCCTGTTTAACTACCCTGACGATTCCATATACTCCCACTCATGTCTTGTGATCTTTAAATGATCAGCTTGGAGAAAAGACGGCCGAGGGGAGATATGATAGAGGTCTATAAAATAATGAGTGGAGTTGAACGGGTAGAAGTGAATCGTTTGTTTACTGTTTCCAAAAATACTAGGACTAGGGGGCACACAATCAAGCTACAAGGGGGGGAGATTGAAGTTCAGGAGGGGGAGGGATGAGTAGGTGCCTAGGGGGTAAGGGAGAGGGGTGGTAGTGAGGGATAAAGGAGTAATAATAATATAGTATTAGGCGTGATGAGTTAGGGGGGAGGGGGGATGAAATTACTAAAAGTTTGATGAGTGACGGTGTGGTTAAATCTTGATGGAATATGGTGGGATAAAGGACGGGGGTGGGAGGGAGGGAAAAAAAAGTAAAATTTGGATGACACAGTTGAACTCTTTTGTATCTACACGAATGGCTACGGTAGAATGTTTTAAAGGTTATAAACGAATGTTATAGTGTTATTTAAACTGTTGATCATCAATAAAAATTATTGAAAATAAAACGAATCAGAGAAAAGTTTTCTTCACTCAACATGTAATTAAACTCTGGAATTCGTTGCCAGAGAATGTGGTAAAGGCAGTTAGTTTAGCGGGGTTTTAAAAAAGTTTGGACGGCTTCCTAAAGGAAAAGTCCATAGATCATTATTAAAATGGACTTGGGGAAAATCCACTATTTCTGGGATAAGCAGCATAAAATGTTTTGTACTTTTGGGGGATCTTGCCAGGTATTTGTGATATAGATTGACCACTGTTGGAAACAGGATGCTGGGCTTGATGGACCTTTGGTCTGTCCCAGTGTGGCAATACTTATGTACTTATGGCACAAATGGAAAGTACAAAACATAGTATGTTTTATTTTACAGCCCCTGCACTATCGCTGCCATTGTCAGTTCAGGGCGAGCTTTCACTTAAAAAATTTAGGACAGCACTAAAAACCTGGCTATTTCAGCAGGCTTACAAACTTGGGCGCTGATTGAGTGGTTCTGGACTCCAGCTCCATGTTGTATTGTGTAATTTGTTCTCTGAGGACAAGCAGGATGAGTCAGCCACATGTCAATGTCATCCCCTGATGGCTCCCATTGGACGGATGTGGCTGACTTATCCTGCTGTCCTCAGAGAACCCTAGTTACAGGTAAGTAACTACGCTTTTCTTCTTGGACTGAATGTTTCTCTATCATATTTCCCTTTGCAGTTCCTTTCATTATATTTGTTTTTAATCTGTTCACCACTTTGTCCTAATACTCAGCTAAAGTGCTATACCAAACATTGAACAAGTGTGCTTTGCACCTGAACAGACTCACCCATGTTCTTTTTATGTTCTAGATAAGTAACACGCGTGTCCCATGTGCTAGAAACTATATGCAGAAGCGGCAGATGGGCTAAGCGCCTTTCTGTGATCTGCCCCCTTCCAGTGGCGTTCCGAGGGGCGCTGACACCCGGGGCGGATCGCCAATGCGCCCCGGCCACCCGGGTGCCGTGACCCCCCCCCCCCCCCGTGCAGCGCGACACCCCCTGCAAAGGGACACCCCCCCACCTCGGCGAAAGAATCCCCCCTGGGTGCACACCGCTGTTCCAGGGCAGAGGGAGCATGGAAACGATCGACGCTGACCGGCGCGCGGCCCCCCCCCCCCCCAGCGGCATGCACCCGGGGCGGACCGCCCCCCACCCCCCCTTGGTACGCCACTGCCCCCTTCCCACCCGAAAAGGCAAAAACCCTCACCAGTGACTTCCCGTTGAGGAAATCCAAGGTGAGGGGACCCTACAAGGCTCCCCCCCCCCCTTCACATTTCTACACTTTGGCAAGGTGAAAAAGATGCTGTTCCTTCTGATGTTTTTAGATAGGAAGTGGGGGGGAGTTGGCATTGATGTTGGACACATATTTTCAGGGTGACGTGCTCTGTATCCCTGTATCCAACCCCTAAACCTTCCAGTCCTAGAGGTGACAGGCTCTGTTTCCTTTTTCTTGAGTCATAGACTGTGCTGTCTTTGTGATTTTTACTATGGGCTGGTGCAGCCTCCCTTGCTGGATCTGTGGCCCATGAGAGGTAGTGGTGATGCTCAGCTCCTGCAGAGAATGTTGTGTGCAGCAGCCCATCTTTGTGTTATTGATGTTTATCTCAACCCCAGGCTTAGCATCGACCCACAGTGCAAGGAGTCATTGCACCCAGACCAAGAGAGGCAATTAAGCACAGAACAGAGAATGGTGCCATGCAGGGAAGGGCATTGATTAGGGAGGGGGGAGACGCTTTGCAGGGCACTTGGCACAGTCAAGCGAATTAGTCTGAAGATCCCTCTCCCCACTCCAAAACTATAAGGGAGCAGTAGGGGTGGGGCAAGGAAGGAGTGGGAGCTGAGGAAAGATTGAGCATACCGAGGTCTCTTTCAGAGGTGGCTGGAACAAGGGTGAAGGGGGCTTTGTCGGCTGATGGCTTCCTTACACCGAAACAGGAATCTGCATCTGCCCGCCTCACGGGGACTCCCCAAACTTTCGCTCTTCGGAAACGGGTCGCCCCGCTCCGTGCACCACCCCATCGATATTATCCAGAGGAGGGGGTAATTGCATTTCCTTCTCGGAATGAAAAAAAAAAGATGGTTTCTTATTCTTGTCCATCTACCCTAGGCAGGGAGGAAGGGTTACGGCTGATACCGGGACCTTCTATGTGTCAGTGACCAACTTGTCCGGGTTCTTCTAAAGAGAAGGGAAGTAGCACATTATCCCCATCTGAGTCACCATGTTACATAGGTTCTGGGCTTTGAGCTGCCTGTATTATCTGCATTTTATAAAGGAGAGCTTGCTGGATGTGTATAACATATAGGAACCTCATAAGTGCATTATCCAGAGGAGAGGGTGTGTGATGTATATTACATCAGTGCAGAGGTTATGTGCTGGGAAGGGGGAGGAAAAGTGTATATGTATTACATATAAGAGCCTTGTAAATCCATTAACTGGTGGGGAAGGGGAGGGGCAATGGATATATTACATGTAAATACATTATCAGATGGAGAGGGCTGGGGTAGGGGATATATATTACATATAAGAACCCTGTAAGTTCGTTATCCAGTGACGAAGGGGAGGTGCAGTGTATATATATTACAAGTGCATTTTCAGGTGGGGAGGAAGAGGGGCAGTGGATATATATCTGTCAGTATATTACCCGGTGGCGAGGGGGAGGGGCAGTGGACATATATTGTATTGAAATAGCTTTTCGGTTCATTATCTTCATTTCCTTATAAGAGTGCGCCTGTTAACATTTAGTGTCAGAGGAGGTCGGGAGACCTGTGTGTTTAACTTTGATGTCCAGCTTGGTGGTTATCTTATTATTCAAATTTTAGTGTGAAGTGGGCAGTGGGAGCCTTTGCTGCATCCTAGGGAAGGGACTGCAAACGTCTCTTGCACCCTTGAAAGGATTCTGTTTGGTTTGTAGTAATGAGCAGTGGTCAGTAGGTGGCACCATTTTTTTGTTACATTTGTACCCCGCGCTTTCCCACTCATGGCAGGCTCAATATGGCTTACATAGGGCAATGGAGGGTTAAGTGACTTGCCCAGAGTCACAAGGAGCTGCCTGTGCCTGAAGTGGGAATCAAACTCAGTTCCTCAGTTCCCCAGGACCAAAGTCCACCACCCTAACCACTAGGCCACTCCTCCACTACCTGCCATCTTAAGTACATAAGTGTTGCCATACTGGGACAGACCGAAGGTCCATGAAGCCCAGCATCCTGTTTCCAACAGTGGCCAATCCAGGTCACAAGTACCTGGCAAGATCCTCAAGAAAGTACATTTTAAGGCTTATGGACTTTTCCTTTAGGAAGCCATCCAAACCTTTTCTAAACCCCGCTAATCTAACTGCTCTTACCACATTCTCTGGCAACAAATTTCAGAGTTTAGTTACATGCTGAGTGAAGAAAAATCTGCGTTACATTGGCCATCCTCCAATCTTCTGGTACCACACTCGATTTTAAAGATAAATTACATATTACTAACAATAGCTCCGCAAGTTCATTTTTCAATTCTATCAGTACTCTGGGATGAATACCATCCAGTCCAGGAGATTTGCTACTCTTCAATTTGTCAAATTGCACCATTACATCCTCCAGGTTTGTAGAGATTTCAATCAGTTTCTCTGACTCGTCAGCTTTGAATACCATTTCTGGCACAGGCATCTCTCCCAAATCTTCCTCTGTGAAGACTGAAACAAAAAATTAATTTAATCTCTCTGCTACGGCTTTGTCTTCCCTGATTGTCCCTTTTTCCCCTCGGTCATCTAGCAGTCCAACCAATTATTTTGCCAGCTTCTTGTTTTTAATAAACCACTTTTGCTTAACTCCTCTTGTCCTAAACAACCAGTGCACCCACCACCTCTTCTCTCCTCCCTCAAGGGATCTATCCTTGTACTACAGGCTGTCTGTCCCTTTCTCCTGTACTCCTTAGAAATCAAACAAAATAAAACATGGAAAAGAAAATAAGATGATACCTTTTTTATTGGACATAACTTAATACATTTCTTGATTAGCTAATCAAGAAATGTATTAAGTTATGTCCAATAAAAAAGGTATCATCTTATTTTCTTTTCCATGTTTTATTTTGTTTGATTTCTATTGATAACCTTTAAGAGTGGACTAACACGGCTACCACACCTCTCTCCTGTACTCCTTGAAAGGATTGTGTTTGGGATGCAGTAATGAGCAGTGGTCAGTAGGTGGCACTATTTTCCCATATTTTCCCATCTCTTTTGCTTAAATCCCCTTGGTCCAACCATCCAGTGCAAGATGTATCCTTGTACTGCTGTATTCTGTCTATCGCTTTCTCCTGGGATTTTTACGCAGTGCATGGCATTTACACCGTCTTGTAATATAATTTGTTAATCTAGAAGTTCCAGGGCTTGGCCTTCTCCTGCTCAGACTATGTGATCTGAGGTTTTCAACTTTATTTTTGTGTTAGATTTTTTTTATATTATTGATGTGGCTCTGTGACCTCTAACTATGGAGGTCACTTCCTATACATCTTTCTTCTGTGGCTTTTGCACAGTACAGGAGTGACACCTGTCTGTTCCACTTCATCTTCAGGGTCCTCGCAGTCAGTGAAGGTGTCCTACAAGAAAGAGTCTACTACTTACTACTACTTATCAGTGCTGTACACTTGAACATGAAGAGACAGTCCCTGCTCCACAGAGCTTACAATCTAATTAGGATAGACAAATAGGACAAATAAGAGATAAGGTGGGAAATATTCCGCAACCTGATACAGTCAATGGTACTAAGTCACGCTGACTACTGTAATGGAATCTATGCGGGATGCAAAGATCAAATCATAAAGAAACTTCAAACCGCCCAAAACACAGCAGCCAGACTAATATTTGGAAAAACACGTTTTGACAGCGCCAAACCACTACTAGAAAAACTGCATTGGCTACCAATCAAAGAACGTATCACTTTCAAAATCTGCACGACTGTTCACAAAATCATTTACGGCGAGGCACCTGGATACATGACAGACCTCATCGACCTGCCAACCAGAAACACCACAAAATCTACACGATCATACCTACACCTCCACTACCCAAGCAACACTCAAATACAAATCCATTTATGCAGCCAGCTTTTCCTATTTAAGCGCACAACCATGGAACGCACTGCCAAAAGCAGTAAAAACTACACTCGACCATGTAGACTACCGGAAAGCACTAAAGACAGACCTGTTCAGAACAGCATACCCCACCGTCCCAACATAAAATACCTGGACACCTACGTCACAATGAAACCAAAGACCTTAATGAACATTACCTGACTCTTCCTCCCCTCTCCCTCTCTAAGACCCCCCCAATCCAACCTACCATACATGTACCTCATTCCACCACAATATCACTTTGTATTATTCACACCATATATTTGTTCATACCGGAATCGGCTAACGCCGTTAACGGTAATATGTAAGCCACATTGAGCCTGCAAATAGGTGGGAAAATGTGGGATACAAATGTAACAAATAATAATAAAACATTGAACAAGTGAGTAAGGGTTAGAGTTAAAAGCAGCATCAAAAAGGTGGGCTTTTAGCTTAGATTTGAAGATGGCCAGAGATGGAGCTTGACATAGCGGCTCAGGAAGTCTATTCCAAGCATATGGTGCAGCAAGATAATAGGAACGGAGTCTGGAGTTAGCGATGGAGGAGAAGGGTGATTTATCCAGTTCCCTGGTATTTTCAGCCCCTGCGCTCTTTGCATTTTGCATGGAGTGAATTCTGGTATTGTGAGCCTTTTGTTTGAGTCTGCTCTGGTATTTTCAGCCCCTGCTGTTATTTAGAGTCTGGTATTTTCATTCCCTGCTCTTGTCATTTCTGGTCTGGTATTTTGGGCCCTTGAACACTCTGTCATTTGTTTGAGTCTGCTCTGGTATTTTCAGCCCCTGCTCTCTGCGTTTGCTGGAGTCCCCTCTGGTATTTTCAGCCCCTGTCGCTGCCATTCTTGGTCTCTCTGCTGATATTTTCAGCTCCTGCTCTCTGTCATTTTTGGTCTCCTCTTGGGATCAGTGTCTGGTGGATCCTCTGAAAGAAGGCAAGCCATTCATGCCGTGGCAGCAACTCTAGTACTATTAGACACGACAAGTGATCAAAAAATCCTCTGTGGCTATTCTGGAGCTTCAGAATTGAGGTCAAGCTCAAGCAGCTTTTTCTCTAATTACTCCCAGTGCCTGAGTCTCTGTAACTTCCTCCAGGGAAGCTGTGTCAGTGTTTCCATGAAGAGAATACATCTACCACCCTTCATCCCCTTTTCCTTCGACCCTGGCGTGACCCAGTGATGAGACTTATCAGAAAGACTGGGTTACTGTACTTGTGGTTTAGGAGGGTCAAAGGTTAACTCTTCTCCCAAACCTGGTGAGATCTGTTGTCCTCTCCTAGGATCCTAGTTTAGTCTGTGCTTCAGGGCTCTCCTGGTCATAAGAGCGTAGGCGTTGCCATACTGGGACAGACCGAAGGTCCATCAAGCCCAGTATCCTGTTTCCAACAGTGGCCAATCCAAGTTACAAGTACCTGGCAAGATCCCAAAACAGTACATTTTATGCTGCTTATCCTAATAAGCAGTGGATTTTCCCCAAGTCCATTGTAATAATGGCTTATGGACTTTTCTTTTAGGAAGCTATCCAAACCTTTTAAAACCCTGCTAAGCCTACTGCTTTTACTTCATTTTCTGGCAACAAATTCCAGAGTTTAATTACACGTTGAGTGAAGAAACATTTTCCCCGATTTGTTTTAAATTTACTACTTTGTAGCTTCATCGCGTGCTCCCTAGTCCTAGTATTCTTGGAAAGAATAAACAAGCGATTCAGGTCTACCCATTCCACTCTATCATATCTCTCCTCAGCCGTCACCTGTCACTGGGCTTTCTCTAGACATGGAATAGCTGCCACTTCTATGGATAAGGACTCCAGTGTTTTCTCAGTGTTGCTGGTATCACAGTGCATTGTGACATCAGCCAATTGTGATGCTGGAGTTTAGGCAGTTTGATGACATCTGAACCGGCCTCTGTGACCACCGCATGGTTTGGAACTGATGATCAGTCATGGGTCAGCAAGGCAGAGGCTAGGGAGGTCCTGAGAATAGAATGAACAAGCTGCCCCATCTCTGGTTCCAACGAAACGAGCAAAATCCACTTCAGGAACTCGCACCTCGAAAACTGAAATGGGGCACCACACAAACCACTAGGTAGGTACTTCAGTTCAATTCAATGCGTGTATACCACTAATATCCCCTTTCCAGGGTTCAGTGTGGTTTACATTCTAGGTGAGACAAAAGCAGATAGTGTTAGTGCGAGGTTTGAGAAACATTAGAGACCATTGGTGTAATGCATGAGACCAAAAACATTAAAGGAAAGGATAATGGATGATACTAGGAAGTAGAATTCATTATGGATTGTTATGAAGCAGTCTTTCAGAAGAGAGAGGTTTATAGCCTGTTCTTGAAGTTGAGGTGGCTGTTTTCTGTTCTGATGGCACTAGGTAGAGAGTTCCATATTTTGACTCCAAGTACGGGGAATAGACTCCTGAAAATCTTCTGATTTCGAATTGTCTTTTGGAACAGCAGTGGCGATCCTAGCCTGCATGACACCCGGGGCGGATCACCGATGCGCCCCCCCCCCCCCCGGGTGCAGCGCGCCCCCTCCCCCCCGGCAAAATGACACCCCCCCTGGGTGCACGCCGCTGGGGGGGGGGTGCCACGGCGCGCGCCTGTCAGCTGAGTTCACTGCCTTCGCTAACTTCGCTGCAGCTCCCTCTGCCCCAGCCGGAACAGGAAGTAACCTGTTCCGGGGCAGAGGGAGCTGCAGCGAAGCAAACTCAGCTGACAGGCGCGTGCCGCGGCACCCCCCCAGCGGCGTGCACCCAGGGCGGACCGCCCCCACCGCCCCCACCGCCCCCCCCCCCTTGGTACGCCACTGTGGAACAGTGATGCTAGCATCAGTTGTTGTTTCAGTTTGTTAGACTGGACCAAACGTAGCAAAGTGGTCTTAGCAGTTCAGAGGTGAAGCCCTGTAAGATTTGAAAAACTAAACAAGCAGCTTTGAAACTGAATCTTTCTGCTGCGGGAAGCCAGTGCAGTTTGTTAAGATGAAACACTAGAATATCTATTCAATCTGTATATTAGTCTAGCAGCTGTATTGTGTACAATTTGCAATTTTTTTCTGATGTTGACACTTAATACCAAGAAATAGAACGTTACAGTAATCCAAGAGAGGTAGGACTAACATTTGGACTAGTAGAGCAATGGCTTTTTGGTCGAAGAATGATCTGACTAGACGTAGCTGTCTCATTTTGAATCATGTTTTCTTCCTTAGCTGGTTAATACGGGAAGAGAAGGTGAGTGAAGAATCAAGAAACACCCCTAATACTCTGGTTTCAGATTCAACTGTAAAGATTTGACCATTGGTCAAGAATATTGATGATGAGACCTCAACTCCCTGATTTCGGAACCACAGGAGCTTGGTTTTTTGGGCATTCAATTTCAATGTATTAGTCAGAGCCCAGGTGCTAACAGCAGTCATACCATTCGCTACAGATTGAGTTGGGTCTTTGTTTGATGCTGTCACTGGTAAGAGAAGCAGGATGTCATCTGCGTAGGATAATAGTAGTTCATTACGACCCAGGTGGCAAGGGATGTCATAAAGAGATTGAACAGGATAGGTAAGAGGGGTGATCACTGTGGGAGCCCCCCCCCCCCCCCCCCCCCCGGAGACCAGAAGGTGGAAAGTTGGTTGTTTTGCTTGACAGAATAGCTTCGATTTGAAAGGAATTCACTGAACCATTTGAGCACAATCCCTGTTATTCCTATCTGATCCAGGCGTTTGAGTAGCAATGTGTGGTCAACCTCATCGAACGCCGCTGATACATCGAATTGGAGAAGAATTACTTGGTCGCCTTTGCATAGGGGTTGTTTGACATATGTAGTTAGAACTAGCAGTAATGTTTCGTATTATGTGATGTTCTAATGTAGGTTTCTAATGCTTTAGTAAAAAAGGGGGATGCTTGCCACTGGACGGTAGTTTGCGGGCGATGTTACGTCTAGCCCAGTTCCCTTCAGTAGTGGAGTGAGAACAATTTTGCCCATATCAGCTCATTGAGATCACTGAGTAACCAGTTTACTTCTTCCGTAGGGATGAATTTCAGTAGAGTGAGACTAACAAGTTAGTTACTTCATCTATTAAAGGCCTGGTTGAAGAGCCAAGCTTTCACCTGCTTCCTGGTCTTGTGTTAAGCGGAGTTTTTCAGGTATTGCATTCCAGAGTGTGGAGGCTACTCCAGAGAAGGTTCCCTTGCAGGTGTCACATTGTGTAATGTCTTTTGGAGAGGGTGTGGTTAGTGAAAGTCCTTGAGAGGACCTTGGAGGTGTGTAGAGGGTCATCCTATTCTTCAAGTACTTTGGGCCATTTCCTTTAGGTCAAACATAGAGTTTTAAATTTAGCCCTGTATTGTACTGGTAGCCAATTAAGTTTTTGCAAAAATGGTGTGATGTGGTCACGTCGCTTGCAACCTTCTATGAGTCTTGCTGCTCCATTCTGAATCAACTGGAGCTGGTGGAGGCCCTTTATAGTTGGATCATTGTATAGTGCATTGCAGTAATCCAGTTTTGATGTTATCATGGCATACACAACTGGGATAAGATTTACCTGCTCGATGTAAGGAGAGAGGCAGCATTGGCGCCGACTCCATGGCTGCTGTGGGTGCTCGAGCACCCCCAATATTTCCCCGCTGGAACCGGAAGTTCCCCAGGAGCCAGCCCACTGCCTGACCTCTTCTCCCACTCCCACAACAGTCCTTCGCCTGCCCCTCGCCTTCCTGCATGCCGCCCATAACTTAAAAGTCATCTTACTGGGGTCCTGCCGGCAGCAGTAGTGAAAGGCAAGCACGAGCAGGCTCGGCAAGTCGGCGCTTCAGCCTGCCTTCCCTTCTCGTTGCTCTCAGCTCTGCCTCTGGTCCCGCCCTTGCGGAAACAGGAAATGAGGGTGGGACCAGAGGCAGAGCTGAGATCAACGAGAAGGGAAGGCAGGCTGAACTTAGTGCCGACTCGCCAAGCCTGCTCGTGCTCGCCTTTCACTACTGCTGCTGCTGGGACCCCGTTAAGATGATTTTTATGTTATGGGTGGCATGCAGGAAGGCGAGGGGCAGGCGAAGGACTGTTGTGGGAGTGGGAGAAGAGGTCAGGCTCGGGGCCGGTCTTAGCAAGTGTGGGGCCCTATGCAGACCAATTTGGTGGGGCCCCATCCTAGCCCCGCCCCTGCCCTAGCCCCGCCCTAGCTCCACCCCATTGATAAGATTATTCAATTTTTAGAAACGATTTTTATTTATGAAATTTCAAATAAAGACAAATGAAGCTAAACTTGTACAGAAAAACTGATTGAAATAAGCACAATGCTATCACGACCCCCCCCCCCCCCGAAATTATTCAGTTCAAGTCCACTACAATTAGTAGTTCCAATTCTCATAACAAAGGAGAATAAAGGAAAAATATTAATTAAGAAAAGATCCAGTACTTTCAAATTCCCCTATTACTCTGTAACCCATCATACCAGAGAGGCAACACTGAGATCCCCAAGTAGCCAAAAAAGATGTAAGTAAGTGCATAGGTTCCCATTAACGACAAAACCACAACACATTTACAGTAGCAAATTTTTCCATAAATCAGCTTTATTGGAGATAGACTGACTGTCCTAAATCTAGTCCTCCTGCTCCTGGGTGTGCTGCTTTGAAATCAGCTCCCCCTGCTGCCGTGAAGCTTCCATGAAGGAAGAATTGACTTTTGTATCTGAATGTAACTTGCCTTGAGCTACTGCTGAGAAAGGCGTGATCTAACATCACATCCCAAAGACTAGTACCACACATATTAAAGTGATATAAAACACAAAAAATGTCCTTAGGACCTCAAGAACAATTCTACAATACCATAATAGCACTAACTTCCAGGAATCACACAGCAAGGGCAGCAGCGTAAACAATGCAATATCAATATTGGAAAACTAAACAAGCCGGATTAGAACAGATCAGCCCTACATAGACATTCAGTGTTAACAGAATACCTGGTCTTTCACACATACAGAACACGGATAGACCCTTACCAGGTATAGAATAAGTAACCATGAACTAAAAACAGAAATATGTAGACAAAAATGCTTATGGATTAATTTACAGCAATATAACTAGGCATACCTCAGATGTACAGTCATATGTAAAGTATTTCAATTTTCTTGAACCCATATTCTTAAAAATACACTAATAGGATTTTAAGAATATGCCAAAATGTAAAGATAGCAGATGTAAATTTTAAAATATGACATATTCCAATCACATTACAAATTAACAAATAAAAATAAAGCAAAAAAAATGGAAATAAGGCATTTCTTCTTTCCCCCTTCCATCTAGCGTATCCCCCTCTCCCCATTCAACCAGTGCCCCCCCACTCTCCCATTCCAACCAATGTGTCTCCTCTCTCCCCCTTCCGTGTCTCCCTTTCTCTGTCTCCCCCTTCCATCCAGCATGTCCCCTCTCTCTCCTCCATTCAGCTTTTCCCCTTCTCTATCTCTACTTACATCCAGCTTTTCCCACCTCTCCCATCTTCCATCCAGCATGCCCCCCTCTCTCCCTCTTCCATCCAGCATGTCCTCTTTGTCTCTCCCTTTCAACCAGCATGTCTCTCGGCCTCTCTCCCCTCTGTCACATGATCTTTCATCCAGTGTTTCTCTCTTTCTTCCCTCCATCCAACATCTCCCACTCCCTCCCCCTTCCATTCAGCATTTTCTCTCTCTCTCTTTATCCTTCGGTCTCTCCCCTGTCTCTCTCTCTCTCCTTATTCACCCTGTCCACCAGTGTCTCAGTCTTTACCCTCCCTCTATAGTCAGCATCTCTCCGCTTGCCCTATGCTCCCTTCCATGGTCTGCATTTCCTGCCTATGTTCCTGTTCCTTTCCATGTCCAGCTTTTCTCTCTTCTCTACCCTCTGTACCCCCACCCTCGGTCCAGCCTCTCTCTCTCCCTCACTCATAGTCCAGCATCTCTCCTCCTGATCCAGTCTGTCTCGTCTCTCCACCAATCTACCCAGACCAGCATTTCTCCACATCTTCCACCTCCCCTTTGCTCCAGCAGGTCTCTCTTGTTTCCTTCCCTCTATTTCCCCTATCTCTCTCTCTCTCTTCCTTCTATACATGGTCAAAATCACTGAGAAATTAGGACTTACCAGCTGCTGCTGCAGCTATTTTCTTGAGGAAGGAAGTTGTGTCGCGGCGGGCTGCGCGTTGCAGGGGTGGATGGGCCGTGCGTCACGGGGGTGGGCGGGCCACACACCGCATCAACGGTCAGGAGGTCACGGGGTGACAATGAGTCATGGGACTCGTGGTGCTGGGAGCGCAGAAGTCAGGAACCAGGAGGCACAGAGAGAGCAGCCTCATCTGGCTGGGTCTGGTGGCGGCGGCGGCCAGTGGCGGGACTCGGAGCGCAGAACTATTGAAGGCAGCACCCGGAGGCCGGAGCAGGATGGAGGAGGCGAAGTCGAGGCACGCCGCGCGAGGCCCCCTTAAGCGCGAGGCCCTATGCGGCCGCCTTGGTCGCCTCGGCCTAAGACCGGCCCTGGTCGGGCTGGTACTCGAGTCGGAGGGAGGGAGGGGCTGGAACTCAGAGGGAGGGAGGGGGTCTGGTACTCGGAGGGAGGAAGTGCGGGTCTGACTCAGAGGGGGGTCTGGAACTTGGAGGGGGTCTGGTACTTGGAGGGAGGGAGGGGGTCTGGAACTCGGAGGGGGGTCTGGAACTCTGAGGAAGGAGGGAGGGAGGGATTGGGGTCTGGAACTCTGAGGCGGGGGGCCTGGAACTCTAAGGAGAGGGGGGCGAGGGGAGGGGGAGGGGGGCCAAGGGAGAGGAGAGGGGGTGAGGGGAGGGGGACAAATGCACCACCTGTCGCAAATAGTAGAAGCAGCTCTTGAAGGTTGCTTGGATTTGTGGAATCAGAGTAAGTGTTGAATCTAACTGTATTCCAACTTGCGATTTGAGGGGGAGTTCATACTTCCCAAAAGAGAATTTGATGTCCAGTATATATCCATTTGTGTTAGGGACCCAGAGAAGCTCAGTTTTACTTGGGTTCAGGCAAAGTTTGTTGTGTTTAGCCCATTCTTGTATTGATGTTAGACAGGTAATTAGTTTATTAAAGGCTGTAGATAAGTCAGGTTCAATGGGAATGATGAATGGATTTCAAGTAAAGTTTGTTGCTCAAATCTACAGGGTGAGGGTGGTCAGAGAGGGACAGGGGGTACCCTGGGGATGACCAGGGGTCAAGAGAAAGTCAAAGGAAGATAGAAAAACAAAATCAGAGAATATTCCCAGGCTCATTCCCAGGGAGCCCCTGCCCCTGCTCCTCTCTGCCCCCTGTATCAGGAACCAGGAGCCCCTCTCCCTGCCCATCTTTCTCTCTCTGACTCTATTTCTATCTCTCTCCTTCCTCATCTTTCTCTGCTGCCCTCTATCCCTCACTTTCCTTCTCTCTTTGTCTTTCTCCTTCCCTCACTCTCTCCTACCTTTCACCTCTCTCTTTCTCCCCCCCCCCCCCCCCCCACACACACTGTATTGCTCCTTCTCTTAAACTTTACATAAGTACATAAGTACATAAGTAGTGCCATACTGGGAAAGACCAAAGGTCCATCTAGCCCAGCATCCTGTCACCGACAGTGGCCAATCCAGGTCAAGGGCACCTGGCACGCTCCCCAAACGTAAAAACATTCCAGACAAGTTATACCTAAAAATGCGGAATTTTTCCAAGTCCATTTAATAGCGGTCTATGGACTTGTCCTTTAGGAATCTATCTAACCCCTTTTTAAACTCTGTCAAGCTAACCGCCCGTACCACGTTCTCCGGCAACGAATTCCAGAGTCTAATTACACGTTGGGTGAAGAAAAACTTTCTCCGATTCGTTTTAAATTTACCACACTGTAGCTTCAACTCATGCCCTCTAGTCCTAGTATTTTTGGATAGCGTGAACAGTCGCTTCACATCCACCCGATCCATTCCACTCATTATTTTATACACTTCTATCATATCTCCCCTCAGCCGTCTCTTCTCCAAGCTGAAAAGCCCTAGCCTTCTCAGCCTCTCTTCATAGGAAAGTCGTCCCATCCCCACTATCATTTTCGTCGCCCTTCGCTGTACCTTTTCCAATTCTACTATATCTTCATATCATCATAAGAAGGTGCTTAAACCAGAAGGAGAGTCAGGAAGCCTGTGTCAATCCAGACCCTACCTTCTCCCTTTCTTATTTCCAGATTTTGGCACTCTGGAAGAGTTGGCTCTGCTTTTATTTATGTGACAGCTGCAGAGCCCTGACTCCCCTCCACCCCCACCTTGTCTTGCCCTGTCCTGTCCTGGTATTCCTGACTCCCAGGGAAGAGAATGCAGAAGGTGAGATGAAAAATGTGAACTGGAGCTCCTGAGAGCCCAGCACTTTATTGTGTGTGGGTGTGCACCTCCCTCAGTGACAGAGCCGGGGATTAGAACTGAGATACAAAGACTCATCCTAAGGCCACACACAGTAAGTGACAGAGCCGGGGATTCAAACTGAGGCATGGGTGATAAAGAGGCTCACCCTGAGGTCACACACAGAGAGTCAGTGACAGAGCCGGGGATTAGAACTGAGATACAAAGACTCATCCTAAGGCCACACATAGTCAGTGACAGAGCCGGGGATAAGAACTGAAATACAGGGACTCATCCTAAGGCCACACACAGTCAGTGACAGAGCCGGCAGGGGGAGATAAAGTGACGCACCCTTAGGTCATACACAGAGAGTCATCAACAGAGCCAGGGATTAGAACTACTACTACTATTTACTACTATTTAGCATTTCTATAGCGCTACAAGGCATACGCAGCGCTGCACAAACATAGAAGAAAGACAGTCCCTGCTCAAAGAGCTTACAATCTAATAGAACTCAGGCAGAGGGAGAGAAAGTGACCTACCCTGAGGTCACACATAGAGTTAGTGCCAGAGCCAGGGATTAGCACTGAGGCACAGTGAGAGAAAGTGATTTACCACAAGGTTACACATAGAGAGTAAATGACAGAGCCGGGGATTAGCACTGAGGGCAGCACAGGGAAATAAAGTGACTCACCACAAGGTCACACACGATGAGTGAGTGACAGAGCCGGGGATTAGCACTGAGGCACAGGGAGAGAAAGTGATTTACCACAAGGTTACACATAGAGAGTAAATGGCAGAGCTGGGGATTAGCACTGAGGGCGGCACAGGGAAAGAAAGTGACTCACCACAAGGTCACACACAAAGAGTGAGTGACAGAGCCAGGGATTAGCACTGAGGCACAGGGAGAGAAAGTGACTTGCCACAAGGTTACACGTAGAGAGTAAATGACAGAGCCGGGGATTAGCACTGAGGCACAGGGAGAGAAAGTGCCTGTTTGAAGTTCAGAGGAAATTGGGATTTAAACTCAGGAGTTCCTGACCGCCCTCTTCAGCACCCTCCCCTCAGCTCTAGCCACCTCCTACCAGGAGGAAGTGGCTGTAGGGAGAATGTGAGCAGCGCCAGAGCTGAGAGACCAGGGACTAAACTTCACCCCCCCCCCTCCCCAGCTGAAACCTGCGAACTCTTCCCAAACAACAGACAAAGCCAATGGGTGGCAACCTGGTATCCTCAGGAGGAGGAGAGCCTTATCAAGTGGGCATCCCACCGAGGTCCCCAAATGCATTCAGGCAGCTGTCTCTGATCACTTCCTCGGAGCTCTGATGCACAGCTTATCACCCTAATCCAGTGCCCACTGCACTGCCAGGGCAAGGAAGGTACCCTCAAGAGCCCCCTCTCGGTGCTTGTTTGGGGGAGGTTTGGGAGTAGCTGGCAGGCTCCCTCAGGTTTATTTTTTTTTAAGTGAGTGGCAGACCATCCTGGACGCTTTCATGCCATCCCAACACCTCTCTCCTGGGCTTGCCAGGCAGCGGGCTCACTGCAGGGCACGTGCGGTGATGCACTTTTCCTTCAGTGAGGAGGACATTAAGAGACACAAGCTCACCAAAGCTGTCAGGTGGGTACCTTTCTGCTCCATGGCACGGGGCAGGTGGGATGGGGGCCAGTGGGTACAAAGGCTGCACCCACTGTCTTCAGTGATACTGGTGTGACTGGTGAGGCTCCTAAGTGTGTACTGGTGGGATGTAAGATCCTGTCTGTATCCATGGCCTGGGTAGCATGGGGTTTGATTTCAGTGAGGGGCCCCTCAGAGGGGTGACACAGGGCTCTTACATATTGCCTGTTGGTAGAGATCCCAGTGGTGCTTTCTGATTTCTGCAGTGACAGGCAGGAGCCCCTGGCACCGGGCACAATCTGCTTGGCAGGACGTCGCCTGCAGCCAGAGTTTCTAATATTCTCAGCCACTCTGCGTCTTCCTATCTTCTCTGTATATTTTCTTGGAATTTCTTCTGGTATGTTCACTCCCTGGGCTTCTGCACTTTGCAGGGGTCTCCTGTAGTAATTTCAGCCCTGTCCTTTCTGCATTTTATTGGAGTCTGTTCTGGTATTTTCAGCCCCTGCATTGCACTCTCTTTATTTTGCTGAAGTCTCCTCTGATATTTTCAGTCTTTGCTCTTTCTCTTTTTTTATTTTGCTGAAGCCTCCTGTGGTATTTTCAGCCCTTGCTCTCTCTTTAGTTTGCTGAAGTCTCCTGAAAGGACAGGTCTCCTTCAAGGGCTGAAAATACCACAGGAGACTCCTGCAAAATAGAGAGAGAGAGAGCAGTCTCCTCTGGTATTTTCAACCTTTGCTCTCTCTCTCTCTATTTTGCTGAAGTC
Organism: Microcaecilia unicolor; assembly: GCF_901765095.1. Lineage (NCBI taxonomy): Eukaryota > Metazoa > Chordata > Amphibia > Gymnophiona > Siphonopidae > Microcaecilia > Microcaecilia unicolor. Next base: position 198,638,722 of record NC_044033.1, on the reverse strand, counting down.
TCCTGTGGTATTTTCAGCCCTGTCCTTTCTGCATTTTATTGGAGTCTGTTCTGGTATTTTCAGCCCCTGCATTGCACTCTCTATATTTTGCTGAAGTCTCCTCTGATATTTTCAGCCTTTGCTCTTTCTCTCTCTATTTTGCTGAAGCCTCCTGAAAAGACAGGTCTCCTTCAAGGGCTGAAAATACCAGAGGAGACTCCTGCAAAATAGAGAGAGAGAGAGAGAGAGAGAGAGAGAGCAGTCTCCTCTGGTATTTTCAACCTTTGCTCTCTCTCTCTATTTTGCTGAAGTCTCCTGTGGTATTTTCAGCCCTGTCCTTTCTGCATTTTATTGGAGTCTGTTCTGGTATTTTCAGCCCCTGCATTGCACTCTCTATATTTTGCTGAAGTCTCCTCTGATATTTTCAGCCTTTGCTCTTTCTCTCTCTATTTTGCTGAAGCCTCCTGAAAGGACAGGTCTCCTTCAAGGGCTGAAAATACCAGAGGAGACTCCTGCAAAATAGAGAGTGAGAGCAGTCTCCTCTGGTATTTTCAACCTTTGCTCTCTCTCTATTTTGCTGAAGTCTCCTGTGGTATTTTCAGCCCTGTCCTTTCTGCATTTTATTGGAGTCTGTTCTGGTATTTTCAGCCCCTGCATTGCACTCTCTTTATTTTGCTGAAGTCTCCTCTGGTATTTTCAGCCCTTGAAGCCCACCTATCCTTTCAGGCTGATATTTATGTGTGTGAGGTGTTGAGGGAGACCTGCCCTTCATTGGGGCTATTGTTTGTGCCTGTGGTACTGAAGAAAACCTGCTGCATCCTCAGGTTTTTGAGGCTGAGTGTAGTGTTATAATGAGAAGAGAGCAGAAAGTCCCCACAGGGTAGCTCTCAAACACCCTGAAAGTAGAAGTGGAAGTGGCCCAGGAGACAGCCCAGCCCTGTTGGACTCCAGGCTTTTCTGCTTGCTGTGGGTCTTTCACTGTTGCCACAGTGTGGTTTTAATGGGGCAAAGCTGAATGGCAGGGATGTTTTATTGTGGTCATCATCCTATTTTCATATGTCTCTCTTCTCTCCCTATCACTGAGAACCTCCCTGAACATTTTGACTGAGGGGTTAAAGAACCAGGACCAGCTCACTGTCCCTTCACAGACCCAAACCCTGTAAGGACCTGCTCACCCTATAAATGAAACCCCTATTGGGACCAGCTCCCCTGCCCCCTATAGATGCCCCTGTATGGACCAGCTCCCCTTCCCCCTATAGAGTTAAAGCCCTTGTAAGGACCAGCTCACCTGCCCCCCATAGACAAAGCCATAAGGGCCAGCTCTTGCCCTATAAAGCCAGCTCCCCTGCCCCCTATAGACTTAACACCTTTATAAGGACCAGCTCACCCTGTAGCTCCAACGCTCCTATAATGACCAGCTCATAGACTCACAGCCCCTTTTCAGGGCTACCAGATCATGTTCCATGAATATTTGGAAAGGTAGATAGAGCCAGCCTGATTTAAACCTGAAATGTGATTCATTTGCTCCTGGGGGTGGGGGTGGGGGAGATGGCTCTGGTTCACCTCAGTGTGCTGTAAGGTTGACCCAGGCTTCCTGGCCTGAGGTGGTGCAGATCATTCAGTGTGTCAGTGCCCTACAGGGTTAAATATTCCTTAAAGTCTGCTGTGTGTGTTTTGCTTTGTGTAAGGAGTGGTGGACCTGGGCTGGGACCTGGGAGGAGTTGACTTTCCTAATGGGATTAGGCTGTGAAATCTCCTCCCTGGAACTGGTGCTGGTGTGTGTGTATGCATAGGGTGGGGGATGGAGGGATGCACCCCTGCCCCCCCATCTGAACCCCTTGCAGCCTGTTGTGGTTGTGCCTGGGCTGATACAGGCTGAGCCTGGAAATCCGTAAGCACCAGGTCATGTTCATTCCAACTTAAATGCCTGAACTCTGCAACACAAGGAAACCAAAGCATGTAATGACATAACATAACTCTTCCGCTCTACGATTCCTTAATGTGTCTGTTCCACATGAACCTTATTTTACCAGAACATCACTTTGTATTTGTTCATACCGAGATCGGCGAACGCCGCTCCGGTACTATGTAAGCCACATTGAACCTGCAAATAGGTGGGAAAATGTGGGATACAAATGTAACAAATAAATAAATTCCAGTGATTGGGAATGCTGCTTCTCCGATCTGTGGGATATTTCCCTGTTCTGGCAGAGGACCTAAATCCACAAAAAAGTAGACAACATCCAGGGCGGAAGGGATCATGGTTAACACTTCCCTTTCCCCAATCCTGGAGTAAGAGATTAGAAGAAAAGCTGAAATATCACTTCATGGGGAATGTGGGGAAGAAATGGGGGGGGGGGGAGAGAAGCTGTACAGGAGGACATCCTAATGAGGGCCAGTGGACAAGGAGGATGGAGAGAGGCAGCACTTGATGACTCCCTGATGAGAACCAGTATGGAAGTTGCAAGAAGGGAGGCAGCACTTAATGGTTCCCTGATGAGAGCCAGCAGGGAAGGAATAAGAAGATAGGTAGCACTCAGTGGTTCTCTAATGAGAACCAATGTGGAAGCTGTAAGAAGAGGTGCAGCACTTGATGGCTCCCTGATGAGAACCAGTATGAACTTCATAAGTAGAGAGGCAGCACTTGATAGTTCCCTGATGAGAGCCAGCAAGCAAGGAGTAAAAGGAGAGGCAGCACTTAATGATTCCCTAATGAGAATCAATGTGGACGTCATAAGGGGAGACGGAATATTTGATGGTTCCCTGAGGAGAACCAGTGTGGAAGTCATAAGTAGAGAGGCAGCACTTGATAGTTCCCTGATGAGAACCAGTATGAACGTCATAAGTAGAGAGGCAGCACTTGATAGTTCCCTGATGAGAGCCAGCAAGCAAGGAGTAAGAGGAGGGGCCAAGTTCCTAATGGCCCCCTAACGACAGAGGAACAAGACGGAGAGAAGTGGTGGGTTCTTGTGACCTGCCTTGGCCACTGTTGGAAGCAGGACACTGCTTTCGTCTGACCCAGTTGGGCTGTTCTTATGTTCTTCAGCGCTGTTTGGCAGCTTCCTGATGAGAAAACAATTTGGGAATGGGATAGCCAGCTTGTAGTACAGCAGGAGATGCCTTTCAAACAGCAGATTTAGGGGAAATCCTGTCAAAATCTTACACCCAGCAGTTTAAACAAACCTCACTCCCATTCCGGAGAAAGGACGGTGTATTTACTGGTCTGAAGGTGTTTCCTGTGAGCCTGTTGTGTAGGGCCCAGTCTCTCCTGCACCTGTATAGGTGCCGGGCAGCCCAGTCACACTGCGTCCTTGATGAAATATCAAAGGCAGTATTCACCTCATTAGCAACTCACAACTACCCCATGAAGACTGGTGAGGGGCTCCGTTTTCTGTCCCCCCCCCCTAATGAGGTTCACTGTTCTTGGAGGTGGCACCTTTATTTGTGTCCTTCCTCCTCCCACCTTCACCTTTTATACCAGTAATACTGGAGACCAGAGGGAAGTTCTTAGGTCAAGCCAGTAAAACTTTCACGGGGCTAAAGGAAGTCAACAATAAAATGTAAACCTGTGAGAGCAACAAACTATTATAGGAAAACAGTTAAATGGCAGTATAAAATATACAGCTCTCACCCCATCCCAGTGCAAACTCTCTTTCTACAAAGCATGGAGAAGCAGTAGATTGAGAACCAGGGAAGCCAGGGTTCAAATCCTAGTGACCTTTGGCAAGCTACTTATCCCTCCATTATCGTAGATACGAGCTTAGATTGTAAGCTTCCAGGGGACAGGGAAACATCTACTGTACCTGCTTTGAGCAGCTTCTGAAGAAAGGCATGAGCTATATTCGTATTTCAAAAAACAGGAGTCAGAAAAAAGCCCTTTATCAAATTTTTTTTAAAAACCCATCTTGACAATGTTGTCTTCAATGCACACAAAGGGACAAAGCCCCTTTGGATTGCCCCTTCTGCAATGACCTGCCATCCTTGGAAGGCCATCTTAAATCCCTAGAACCATACTGATGGGGCGGACAGAGCCTAGGACAGAGGATTTGCTGGTCTGTTTGTTGACATCAGATGGAACAGTGTCAGGGTTTGGGCAGCTAGCAGGGTCTCAGATCAGTCAGTGGGAAGAGCACCCAGTTGCAGATGCTTCTAGCCTTTTGAGAGGACATTTGGAAAGAATCATAGAAAATAATCCAGTACACATTTGTAGAGAATAGGAGCTGAGATTTGTCTGATTTCAGTCAACCCTTCACCACTGAATCGCTTCAGTCCAATTCCCAACCTAACCTGTTTTGGAAAGGAGAGACAAGTAGTTTGAAGGAACCTCATGATGTCATCTAGGATATAATTTTATAACTAGACACCCTAGGTAGTCAAGGCACATCAATGCATATATGTTTTATGTATTTTATAAAATCAACATATGCGCCTATGAGTCTTCGTGAAATAGCCTTCCAGAAAGCTCTCACACACAATGTTACACCTGCTCCAGGGCAGGATGAGCTTTGAGTGTTTATGTGCGGATTAGAATCAGCAGATATGCATACATTTTATAAAATTAGTGCATAAATGTCCATCTCACCCCTGCTCTGACCATCTTCGGCCCCGAGGAATGATTACAGGCATGTTGCACAAAGGTAGGCATTGAGGCATATTTTCAAAGCACTTAGAGGCTCATTTTCAAAGCACTTAGCCTCCCAAAGTTCCATAGAAACCTATGGAACTTAGCCTCCCAAAGTGCTTTGAAAATATGCCTCTTAGCCTCCCCAAAGTTCCATAGAAACCTATGGAACTTAGCCTCCCAAAGTGCTTTGAAAATAAGCCTGATTGTGTTTTCGGAGCACATGCTTTTATACGTCCATTCCTATGGGCAATGTATAAACATGTATTTGAGTACAGAAAATGTCACTTAAAAAATTACCCCCTTAAAAGCTTAGAAAGGTAAAACTGGGAGGTACCTCAGAAGGTCATATAGAAACAGATAAATATAGGGCTGGAAGAGTGCACAAGAGTTAATTTAGAATCATGGGTAGAGCTGGAAACATCGTTTGGTGGTCATCTACAATCTGAGATAGAACTGGAAGGGCCTTTATGAGGTTTCGAACAATCATAGATTGAAAAGGACCTGATGAATTCATCTAGAACCTGAGAAGGACAGAATTGGAATGGTCCTCATGAGGTCACTTTCACTCATAGTCAGGATTGGGAAGCATCTCATGAGGTCATCTAGAACCTGAGAAAGATAGAACTGGAAGGGTCCTCATGAAGTCATCTACAATTATAGTTCGGATTGGGAAGGACCTCATGAGGTCACCTACAATATTTGTTAGGATTGAAAAGGACCTCATAAGGTCATCTATAATCACAGCAAGACAGATCTGGAAGGAACATCAGAGTGGCATCTAGAGGAACAGAAAGATTGGGTTGGAAGAGAACCTCATAATGTCATTGAGATTCTGTCTTTAAAGGATTAGTTTGAATGGCATTTCCTTTCCACAAAATGACCTTTGTCTCTGGAGGCCAAAGTTGGAGAAGATGGATCTTTTTCTCTGGATGACTAGAAGTTAGACACTGTAGACATGGGAAGAGGGAGGCAGGATGGAGGGGAAGACAGATAGGAAATGACCCTTCCAGAGGACAACGTTTCGGCTTTGTCGCTTGGGGAATGTTCTGCACTAACATATTTGGCAACAGCACCCCCTCTTCCCTTCTCTCTGCTTTCCGCCCTGTTTGTTGGCCCCTCATCTGCCTTCCCTGGCAGGGACAGCATTGTACCCACGTCTATCCCCAATCTCAGGCGTAAACCCACCCAGAGCTTCACCAGTACAAAGACTGGACTTTTCCAACGGTAAGTTCCGCGCTTTTCATTTTGCTCTGGTTTGTCTGTGGATCTTTCTGCATCTGACTGCGACTGAAAATACCCATCTCTTCTCTTTCCAAAAAATAAGATCATGTTTCTACTCTGACAAGCGTGCAAAAGAAAAATAATTATTAATTGTTACATTTGTATCCCATATTTTCCCACCTATTTGCAGGCTCAATGTGGCTTACAGAGTACCGTAATGGCGTTCGCCAGTTCTGGTATGAACAAATACAAGGTGTTATTGCGTTAGAATAGGGTTCATATATGGTTGATATAATGGGGAACTTAGGGAGGAAGGCGGAAATTGGGTGTGTCCAATATGATCTTTAGTTGTGTTGTGTTGCAGGTAGTCAGTCTTTTATGTTGGATCGGTAGGCTATGCCTTTCCGAACAGGTTTGTTTTTAGTTCTTTCCGGAACTTGAGGTGGTCGTACGTTGTTTTTATTATTTTTAGCAGAGCGTTCCGGGTTTAAGGGCTTAATCTAGTGTTTATTTGTTTATAGACACGTGGTCATTCACGTTTTTAACTTAATCTGAACTCTTGCTTTAATGGCAACATGGGAGAGGTTACTTTCCTCTGAAAGGTTCTCCAGTATTTGATATTCAAGGTGTGGCTTCTGATCCAGCTTTAGAACTTGCCATGAAATCGTCAGCTTCCTTTGCATCTATCAGGTGGCCTCACCCGCCTGGGATTTTGTCCTTTGCTCTCTAGCACCTCAGCTCACTCCTAACCTGGCTGTACCTGTTGGATTTGAAAGAATAAGGAAAGGACCTCCAGCTTGTCTTCACTTCTCAGTGCGAGGTCGCCAGAGGACAGGCTGACGTGGCGGCCGTAGAAACGGGAAAACTGCAGTGATAAAACCCAAGTGCATGTGCATAGGGAATCCTATGACTGTAGCAGGCTCATTAGCTCCCTGTTTTGATTGGGCTCCCTTAAATCCTTTAATTGTCCAGGGCCACTGCGCACTCCCCAGCCAACACATTTGATGCTTTGCCCCAGGCTCCAGGGGGAAAAGGGGAGTTCTCCAGCGAGGTTGCGGCTTTCCTGAGGGCCTGCAGCTGCCGTCACACCGAGGCCTCGTTATTTCTTCTGACCTCATGGAGACCCGCTCCTGTCCCTGCTGGGAATGGATTTACTGTAGTAAACAGGACAGAGCCTGCAGAACAAGACCTGGGGAGATCAGTCATTCAGGGAATAAAAACTCTGTCCTCCTCCCACCCCTTCACATTCACCAGCAATGCTGTGATGACGATCCACCTTTCAGCTGTCGGTGCTGTAATCATACATGTCTGTGCTTTATTCTGATTGGAGGAGTGGTCTAGTGGTTAGGGTGGTGGACTCTGGTCCTGAGGAACTGAGTTCAATTCCCACTTCAGGCACAGGCAGCTCCTTGTGACTCTGGGCAAGTCACTTAACCCTCCATTGCCCCAGGTACAAATAAGTACCTGTATATGTAAGCCGCATTGAGCCTGCCATGAGTGGGAAAGCACGGGGTACAAATGTAACTTAAATAAATAAATTCATGCTTTATGGTTATCAATGTGGTGTCTGCATCATAAGATCATAAGAGTAGCCACACTGGGTCAGACCAGTGGTCCCACTATCCTGTTTTTCAAACAGTGGCCAAGCCAGGTCACAAGCACCATAACAGAAACCATCAGGTTCTGATGAAGATCCGCTCTTCAGCTGTCTATGCTGTATTCATGCTTTATGTTTATCAATGCGGTGTTTGCATCGTGCTCTGATGAAGATCTGCTCTTCAGCTGTCTGTGCTGTCTTCATACATTAGATGTGTCGGTGTAATGCCTGTTCAGTTGTCTGTGCTGTATTCGTGCTTTACATGTATCAATGTGATGCCCGCATGGGGCTTTGATGAATATCTGCTCTTCAGCCATCTGTGCTGTATTCATTCTTTATGTGTATCAGTGTGACACCTACATGGACACCGCGTTTTCCTGTCTCTTGTGTTTATGCTAGGACTGCGTGGATTTGCATCAGCCTCGGGGGATTTCAGGATACTAAGTGTTTACCAGCCAGGCCTTGAATTGCTTAATGAACAAAATATCGATGGCAGTGATCCAAGCAGGAATATTCTGAGAGTTAGAAAGATTCTAAGGTATACACAAAAAGTAGCACATATGAGTTTATCTTGTTGGGCAGACTGGATGGACCATGCAGGTCTTTTTCTGCCGTCATCTACTATGTTACTATGTTAGAAAGATTCGTCTTTGTGTGGGACTGGGTTTCCATTCATTTCAGACCAGGGTTCGGCTGACCTGTGTTCTAGTCTGACGCCACAAGCAGTGAGTGGCAGGGCTCGGAGGTGAAGCCTTCGTTCCAGAAAGCGAATGGTCTCTCCCCCCCCCCCCCCCCCCCACACACACCTGAATCTGATGGTTGCCATCTCTCTGAATTCTCTGTTTCTTAAGAGACAGTGAGGTCAAATCATTCAGATGTAAACAAACAGCAGATTATGAACCTGGGTTACACACACGTTGGCAGCGGAAGGTGACAGCTGGGAGAAAGAGCCCAAGGCTCTGCTTGAGAGTGTCTTTTGGTACCACTGGTGGAAAAGGTCTCACAGCCCCCTGTGCGGCTCCGTTTCACTAGACTGACCTAAGACTCACAGCTCACCCTTCATGGCTACCCCATCCATGATCTGCCCCTCCCTTAACCCTGCTGCTGTTTCAGGTTCACAGTACCGCAGTGATCTGTGGCAGGGCTTGGTGTCTTCTTGTACAAATTAGACTTTGCCAAAGGAAGGACTTTGGGAGCAGGTGTAGACTGAGGTCATGGTGCCCTGCGCCACGGTGGACGATTCTCGGTCGGATCCGGTGAAACAGCAGCTCCCAGTGCGACTCAGGGTTTCAGGGTGGTCACGGTGAATGTCCACAAGAGAGATTTCCACTCTTTGGGCTCCATTGTTGCAGAAGTTTTCTTGTGCTCACTTGCGGTGGCCATCCTGGAAACCTGACTGGTTAGGGGCATCTAGGCTGCAGAGAAAGGTTTGGCTCCTGGCTCCCAGGACTGGGTCTGTCTTGTCCACGGTGACCCAGTGCCCACTGCAGCGGCTGTAGTTAAAGTGGACCTTTAACCTTGGTACAAAGTTCTGAGAGCTGGGGAGGGGGAGGAAGGACCTTCACATTTGATCTTCTTGGCCCATCTTGTGGCACAGTGCCAGAGATCTCCCAGAATACGACTTTGTGTGCTGCTCGGGCTGCAAACTTTCAATCCCAAAAGCGACTTCTGGGAGAGGGATTTCGCAAATGCCTCTCACACGAAGAGTCGCTTTTCCGGTTCTGAAGTGAAGATGGTGTGCCAGAGGGCGGGGACCAGCTTCTCTTGTTCATGTGTCTGCACGTGTGTTTCCCTGTGTTCATATATGTGTTTCTGTGTAGTGTGATCCAGATTGTGGACCTGGGACTGACTTTCTTGTCCTCTACTCTCAATGACCAAGCAGTTAATGGTGGGATCCCTGTCACCAGTCTCTCCGGCTCCTACGTAATCTACATAAGTACATAAGTATTGCCAGACTGGGACAGACCGAAGGTCCATCAAGCCCAGCATCCTGTTTCCAACAGTGGCCAATCCAGGTCACAAGTACCTGGCAAGATCCCAAAATAGTACAAAACATTTTATGCTGCTTATCCCAGAAATAAGCAGTGAATTTTCCCCAAGGCAATTTAATAACGATCTATGGACTTTTCCTTTAGGAAGTCAGCCAAACCTTTTTTTAAACCCCGCTAAGCTAACTGCTTTTACTACAGTCTCTGGCAACAAATTCCAGATTATGCATGCTGCCCTCATCCCATACCCTAAAAAAAATCCAGAAAAGAAAGCTGTAACAGGAGCAGCTCTTGAGTGTCCAGCCTAGGTCAGGGCTGGTCAACCTGCCTCTCCAATACCCCCTACGGATACCCACAATGAATATGCATGAGGTAAATTTGCATATTTTAGATCTCTAATTCAGTCTAATTAAAATCTCTTGAACACCCAGCTGGCAATGGTGGAGTCCAGGATAGATGGGGAAGCTGCTATAAATCGGTGATTCCCAATCCAGCCCTTGGGATGCACTGAGCCAGCCAGGTTTTCAGGATACCCACAATGAATATGTATGAGATAAATTTGCATGCACAGCCTCCATTCTATGCAAATCTATCTCATGCATATTCATCTTGAAAACCAGACTGACTTGTTGTTTCCCAAGGACTAGGTAGGGAACCCCTGAACTAAACTGACCACCTGGCTCCAGGGGAGGAGTGGCTTAGTGGTGGTGGACTTTGGTCCTGAGGAACTGAGTTCAATTCCCACTTTAGGCACAGGCAGCTCCTTGTGACTCTGGGCAAGTCACTTAACCCTCCATTGCCCCATGTAAGCCACATTGAGCCTGCCATGAGTGGGAAAGCGCGGGGTACAAATTTAATAAAATTTCAAGTACTACTACTGCTATTTATTACTTCTATAGTGCTACAAGACATATGCAGCGCTGTACACCAGACACATAAAGACAGTCCCTGCTCAAAGAGCTTACTTACAATCTAAATAAGACAGGTAACAGACAGAACAACTAAGAGGTAAGGGGAATTAAAGAGGAGGGGATAAAAGGTACAGGCAAGTCAGTAGTGGTTAGGACTGCTGCCACCTATTTTGTGGACCCACTTTCCGCCTGTGACATGCTCCCCCTTACAAACAAAACAGAAATATTTCTTAGTGCGCAGTTAAGTTATCGCAGGTTGCCTGAGTGCATCCCCGGGACACTATTTCTAGCTGCATTAGGCACTTGAATGTTAAAATGCACTGTTTGGTAGGTGACAGCAAATCACAAGTCCTAAAATACCATAAAAAAAAAACTTTTTATGTTCAGTTTTACTTCAACAACAACTCATATCAATTTAGGTCTGGCTTTGTACTACACTTCCAGGATTTCCCCAGGTGAGAAAGTCCCTCTCACCCTCCCGTAGACCAGGCACCCAAATTATGCAGCCGGTCTGTGCATAAATTACATCAGTTTTCAAAATCACCCCACTGAAAGTAACATCACATAGGAATGTGGTAGATGACGGCAGATAAAGCCCTGCACGGTCCATCCAGTCTGCCCAGCATATGCCCACTTAGTCTCGAGCTGTCTTTGCCATTTTCAGGGCATACAGAGGCAGCAGCCTGTGCACAGCTGTTTCCACCTGCTCGTCAGGATGCATAAATTTCCTGGTTTATTTCACGCACACTTCGGTGTTTCATTATAAAGCGTATATGTAACGCTAACGTACCTTCCCAGGAACACGTCCAGACTGTGCTCATGTGGACAGATTTAAAAGAAGCAATTTCTGCTTATAAACCTCTGGAAATAGATTTTTAAAAAACTCCCTGAATCTCAATCATCTGCTAATCTGGGGCTTCATTAGGTTCTCCCCTCCCTTCCTGTCCTCACTTGCAGTGTCATGGCATCACTGGTCCCTGGCAAGCTGCCAGCACCCTGACACATGCAGGTTCCAGCTGAGAAAAGCTCTGGCCTCATGTTTTTCAACATATTAACCTTTAAATTCCCTTTGAACTATAATGTTCTTTTCAGCGATCTAAGGAATGGCATGAAGAGGGATGCTGTTCCTCAGCAGGGACTGAAATCAGCTGCTCTCACTCCTGCTGCCACAGCAGCAGTGAAATCCAGAATGAATGCTTGTGGGGTTTTTTTTCTGATACCCTGTCCATCCCATTGGCCATCTCTTGAAATCTGTCAGTTTCCTTACAGCAGTGGCTCCCAAACCTGTCCTGGGGGACCCTCTATTGCATGCAAATTTATTTAATTCATGAATATTCATTGTGAATATCCTGAAAACCTGACTGGCTGGGAACCCCTGCCTTACGGGGAGGGGAGGGGGGCTGCTTCTGTACAGTTCTCTGTCTCTGCAGCCTCCCCAGGATAGGGAGAGCCGGGCAGGGGTACCAGGAGTCCTGGGAGACACTTCCATTCATGTTCTTGGTGTTGAGTGGGTTGCGTCTCTGATGAGAGTCAGATGATGAGGAGAAAAGAGGCAGTGTGAGCTGGTTCCCTGATGAAAACCAGATGAGAAGGAGCAAGGAGAGGGGCTGTGTATGATGGATCCCTGAAAAATGCCAGGGAGGGCTTAGAGGGAAGGACAGACAAAAGATGCCCTCATACCCACCCCCCCCGCACAGATTGGCGGTTTATGGCTGGATGCACTCTGTAGACAGCTTGGTTGTGGTGTGGACAAGTTACAGGGCAGCAGGACCATGATATATGGATGACAGAAATGAGATAGTCTTAAATTTAAAACAAATAGGAAGAAATATTTTTTCACTCCACGAATAGTTAAGCTCTGGAACTCTTTGCCGGAGGATGTGGTAACAGCGGTTAGCGTATCTGGGTTTAAAAAAAAGGATTAGACAAATTCCTGGAGGAAAAGTCCATAGTCTGCAGTTGAGACAGACATGGGGAAGCCACCACTTGCCCTGGGATTTGTAGTATGAAGTGTTGCTACTACTTGGGGTTCTACATGGAATCTTACTATTCTTGAGGATTCCGGAATCTTGTTACTCTTTGGGGTTCTGGAATTTTGCTGCTAATTGGGTTTCTGCCAGGTACTTGTGACCTAGCTTGGCCACTGTTTGGAAAACAGGATACTGGACTAGATGGACCATTGGTCTGACCCAGTATGGCTACTCTTATGTTCTTATGAGACCAAATCCCTGGCCTTTTGGTGCATCACATTATCTTCTATCCCTGGCTTTGTCACTGGCTTTGTGACCTGGAGGGGGGGGGGGGGGGGAGCCACTTTATCCCGTGTGCCTTCATTTTAGAGAGGTGGAGTCTTCTATCCCAGATGTGTATTGTCCATTGCCAGTTGGGTTTTCATAGTACTGGGATGGTAAAGCCTGCAGGGATTTTATTTACATAGACACCATATGAAAAATGCTAGTACCAATAAAGATGTCACGCCTGTGGGGCAACACTTTACAAAACCAGAACACTGTACCAGTGATTTCATGGTAAGAATTCTGAAAGGGAACTTTAAAACAATACAGGAACGTAAGACCTTTGAAATCAGAATGATTAAATATTTTGACACCCACCAGACAGGACTTAACAAAGATCTGGGTTTTCTAGCCCATTATAAACCATAAAATTGTACTGCTTTGAAATCGTACTGCTTTGTCACCCTCCTGTCTCCATACATATCTCACCTGTCCCTCTCCCTGTCTCTCACCTATCGACCCCCACCCTGTTAGACTGCCACTGAAATGCTTTGATGTTTCACTTATATATACTGTCATCTACCAACATTTGCTTATTTCCAATCTGACGAAGAAGGGCAACCTTCGAAAGCTAATCAAGAAATGTATTATGTCCAATAAAAAGGGTATCATCTTATTTTCTTTTCCATGTTTTATTTTGTTTTATTTCTATTGATGATTATCGGACTGATCAAAATGTTAGCAGAAAAGGCTCAGCATTTCGAAACCCTTCTTTCTGCCTTATTCTGGGTTTCTCTCTTCTTTTAAGACACATTTTTGCATTTTTCTAAGAGAAGACACCATCGAATCCCATCTGTTACTGCCACCTAGGAATCCTCGCCAGGGCCACCCACCAAGACCACTGAAAATAATAAAAGGAATGACCAGAACACCTGGCGAGTGTCAAAGGACCAGAGGGAGCAGAAGTATTTCTGCTTTCTCTCATCTCATCAAAATCCATTAGCAATTTTACAAAATCCACATCCCACTGCCAGTCTCCTCACGGCTTGTCTCCTCATAGCATTGCTGACGGGAATCTTGACTCAAAAATCACCCCAAAACACGCATTTTACCCCTCACCGGTATCTGTCTCACCAACATTCACAGGTTGACATTGGAGCAACTCTTCATCCTACCCTACAAACATTTTCTTAAATTTAAAGCTAACCTGTTCTTCCACATCCACAGCAGTCATATACTCCTTCAATCTTTTGCTCAACCACGTCAACCCCCCTTGTACAGGGGAAAAAAATTGAATGCCATCTGCATAAATCCAGTGCTCCACATGCAAATCATCAAACACTTTGCCTAATGATGCCTTGTAAATCTTAAATAACAGTGCGGAAAGGACAGACCCCTGTGATACACCCCTTAATGCAGGAGTGTACAATTAGAAAAGGCACTCAGCGGAGCAAAGAAAGATGGGGGGGGGGGGAGAATGATTAAAAACAGTAAAAAGAGGGAGGAAGGGGAAAGGGCAGGAATAGACTTTAAAAACAGAGAGGAAGGAAGATAGCAGCAGTCAGTCACAATAGGGTCATTCTAAGGAGAAAGCCTTGGCGAACAGCCTAGTTGCGATTTGAAAGTCTTAAATGACGTTTCTGCACAGATGTCTAACGGGAGGGAGTTCCAGTGGGAAGGGGCAGCAAAGACGAAGGAACGTTGGTGGATAGATTCTAACTAAGCACGTTTAGGTCCAGATAAGACTGGATGGTGATGTGAGTATGGAATAGTGAGGGAAGAGAGAGAGAGTTGACCAAGCCTATGGAACTTGAAAGTGAGAACTAGTAATTTGAAAGTATGCATTGGTTGATCAGTATCCAGTGATACTTTTGTAAAAGCGGAGACACATGGTCATAGCGATGGGTATGGGATAGTCTGTAGGGATCGCAGTTTCTTCAGGGAAGCCTAAGGAGAACCTACGTAAATGGCATTACAGTAATCCAGTCTTGTAACAAGCAAAGTGAGAACTAATGAATGAAAGATTTCAGGACTGAAGTAGCGTTGCATTGCGCAAAGCTGACGGAGTACGAAGAAGCCCGTTTTACGCACATGTAGATCTGAGGTGTGAACGATAAGTGTGAATCATGAATGGATCCAAGGTACCTAAAAGATTTGACTGGCTGGAAAGTGGACCCAAAGAACTGTAGCGGAAGGGATGGGGTACAAAGACCCACTGTGAACCAATTAATTGTAATTGTCACAGGACAAGTTTATAGACTAATCCATGAATATTGATAAATGTGAACGGGCAAATTACATGGCAAGAATTAATATATAACTAGGGATTACGGACTTTGGTAGCGTAGGCTCGAGTTAAAATCAACCTCCATCAGCAAGTGATTTTTGATTTAATAACTGAAAAAGATACAAAATCACTGGAATACGTGATTTCAAATCTAAAATCAAAATCAGGGTAAAAGAGTGATTTCAACAAAAAATCAAAAATCATAGAAATGATTTCAAATCCTCATTTCAATTTACTTGATTTGAAATCATACCCAACACCGGTCTTAGGATTTGGGAAGGGTTTGGAAAGCTGAGGAATTTTCTGGGATGTTGAATATGGAAACTTGGATATAATACACACTTACACACACACACGCCAATCCCCCCCCCCTTCCACACATACAGAATTACATACACCCCCCCCCCATACACACATAGAATTGCACACACAAAAACCCGTTCACACAGACACCCACACACAAAAAAAAGTTTTAGCCTTACACAGTGTGACACAAACACACACTTGTATCGCTCCTCCTTTTTTCCCAGTTTTTCTGATTCCACTAGTGAGCAGTGCTGGCTCTGCATTTTCTTGTTCACAGTTAATATTTTTTAAACACGCTCTCATGAAACGGAAGCAATAGGTGGGGAGGTGGCAAGAGAGATCATGGATGCCTGAAACTGTGAATCAGCCATGTCCTAATCCCCAGGTCTGTCACTTGCTCTCCTCCTGCAACTTCTTCTGGTTGAGTTTATCTCAGTGTGCCTCAGTTCTAATCCCCGCCTCTGTCACTAGCTTTGTGTTTTACTTCATGGTCGGTCACTTTAACCCCTTGGGAACATAAGAATTCTGGGTCAGACCAATGGTCCATCTAGTCCAGTATCCTGCTTCCAACAGTGGCCAATCCAGGTCACAAGTACCTGGCAGAAACCCTACCAAATTCCAAGCCGTGGCTTCCCCATGTCTGGACTTTTCCTCCAGGAACTTGTCCAAACCTTTTTAAAACCCAGATATGTTAACCTCTGTTACTACATCCTCCGGCTATGAGTTCCAGAGTTTAACTATTCTTTGAGTGAAAAAACATTTCTTCCTGTTGTGCCAATCCCCGCCTCTGTCACTGGCTGTGTGTGACCTCAGGATCAGTCACTTTATCCCCCTGTGCCTCAGTTCTAATCCTGGGCTGGGTCATTCTGTGTAAATGTGTGTGTGTGAGACCCCAGGGCAGATCTCTCTGTGCCTGCTCCCTCTGCTCTCTTTCTATGACAGTGAAGTTCTTCTGTCTTTCTTAGATGGGATCCAAAATAGCGTTGATAAAATTAACCAGTATTTAAGCAGGTAGCCACTGTACATTTGCAGTAAATGAAGGCATAAGGCACAGCAAAAGGTTGGCAGAAACTTGCCACGTGCTACAGCTTCTTTACTACGTGTGTAAAGGGATCTCGGTGTAAACGCTGATGTCGCTGATGTGAGCATTGTTTGTAGGTTATCTGCTGGCTTATGAGTTCGTACCAGCATGGCACAGGACTTTGTTTCTTTCCCATTGAGCTACACAAGGTGACCGAGAGCATGACACATGCTTCCTATTCCTCTCCTGTGGTGCGCTGCAGCTTCTCAAACACTGCGTAGTGAAAAGCTACTTAATGGGTGAGGTTTCCATGCACTTTAATAATGTTTACTTAATTTAGATTTTGCTCACACCTTTTTCAGTAGTAGCTCAAGGTGAGTTACATTCAGGTACACTGGATATTTCTCTGTCCCAGGAGTGCTCACAATCTAAGTTTATACCTGAGGCAATGGAGGGTTAAGTGACTTGCCCAAGATCACAAGGAGCAGCAGTGGGATTTGAACCGGCCACCTCTGGATTGCAAGACCGGGTGCTCTAACCACTAGGCCACGCCTCCACTCAAAACAGGGACTACATCTCCCTGCATGCACTGGGGGTTGGGGGAAACAGGATTGGCACAGCCTGCTCCCAATGACTTGTTGTGACCCAGGCACCCCCCCCCCCCCTCCGGCTTATGCTAGCCTTTTACTGCTATAATCACGGCTTCCCGGGTGAGGTGGGGGGAGGGATTTTAATGTGCTGCTTCATGAGGCCCAGCTCATTTCTGCTCTATTTCCTGTTTAACAATATCAACAAAGAAAAAAAAAACACTCGCGGTTAAGCACAGGATGCTCCCTGTCCTGGGCCGGCGTCACCTCACAACACGTATGATGCACAGAGACTGCTGCACCATGGAGCTCTGTGCATCATCTGTCCTGCCAGCATGCCCTCAGGACGGGGAAGCATTGTCATGAAGCAATGCAGTGAACCCTCTCCTCTCCCCATAACTGTCCTGCGAATGTTCTCTTGGAATGTTTCCCCGTCACAGACAGAACTGTGGTAAGAGACCTCATTCCAGATGGACAAGCAGGGCCGACGCTTCATAAAACACAGAAAAACCCGCAGCTGGGTGTCCTGGGCAGAGCGGAGCTGGGTGGATGCGGGAGGCGAGAGGGGAAGAGAGTTGATCGAAGTTGAATGGATGCAGAGAGGTCCTTGGTGGAGGAAGATGTAGCAGCAGCAGTGAATCTGTCCATTATGAAGTGAGGCCAAAGACTGAGAATGAGTTCTAGAGTATTAACTGCTTTCTTTCTCTCTCTTTTCTTCTGCAGCTTTGACGTCGAAAATGGCCCCTCTCCAGGCCGCAGCCCCATCGACTCGCAGGCGAGTCCTGGATTGGTTCTACACCCTAGCTTTCCCCAGAGCCAGCGGCGGGAGTCCTTCCTGTACCGGTCCGACAGCGACTATGACATGTCTCCGAAAACCATGTCACGGAACTCTTCCGTCGCCAGCGAATCGTAAGTAGGATCCAGATTCTCCAACTTCATGACGTATGTGAACACATGTTTGACATACTGCGTACTGGGCCATTTTCATTTAATAAGCTTCACCAGTCCATGGGGCTAAAACATTCCCTTTGCTCTAATTCCTTATATAAATCTTCTGGTGGTCTATGGGAGCAGGTCTGAGGAACCAGCGATGAAGCAAAGGTGGAGTCCCCTGGCTGAACACATGGTCATGGCTGCGGTGGGATCCACAGTTCTCAACACTAGATTATTCTATCCATGGTGTTTGTGGGAATGAGGGAGGGGGTGATACTGACGGTCACGTCAGTGGTACATCATCAGGATATGTATAGCCTTGGTGCTGTGGGTTGATTCTATTTATTTAAAAACGTATATATCGCACAATCCGATTGTTCTAGGTGGTTAACAAAGTATAAATTCATAATATCTAAAGCCAGGGGCTCTGCAGAAGGCCTGTGAATGGGATGTGCTGGCTCCCTGACGTAAGCTCCATAATTCCACTGAAGTATCAAAACAGTAAGAACCTATGTTATCAAATCTTTCTTAATAATTTACTTGGGAGATAATGTTTTCCCACGAACGTTCACTTATTTTGCTGCATGAAGAAGGACCACTGCATTAAATACAGAAAAAATATTATCCTAAATTTTTTGTAAATGAAAGGGGAATTCTCAGAGATTTTACTCACCCATGCGGGGATATCCACGTCTCAAGTAATTTGTTCTTAACAATATACAGTTACTTCTCAAAACATTGTATCGTATCGTAGCTCGAAACAAAGCAACTAAAATGTAAAAGCGTTAACACAACTCGTGGCTGCCCGAGTTGGTAAGGACCTACCCAGGAACCGTTGCACCACAACTCTTCTATAATCCGAACTCCCAGTGGTCCGGTTTCTCCATCTGGTGGGATCCTTTCTCACGCCCCGCTTCAAGGACTGGATTCTGTCTTCCACAATCCATGGAAGAATTTTAAACACGTGTGCCCGCTAACATATATCCTTACCCACTCGGCAGCTAGGAGTTAAGTGTTACGTTTTTACATTTTAGTTGCTTTGTTTCGAGCAACGATACAATGATACAATGTTTTGAGAAGATTTTCTGTGGGGAGCTAGTTATAACCTACTGTTTTTGCCGTGTGTCGTTGCATTCTTGTAAGGACAAGTACACCGAGAAAAGTTTCTGTAGGCACAGGGTCTGCTGTAAAAAAAACGTCAGTGGGGATATTCAGTGATCGAGAAGCTTGGCCGCCCTTTGGGGTGGATATCCCCACATGGGTGAGTAAAATCTCTGAGAATTCCCCTTTCATTTACAAAAATATTTTTTCTGTATTTAATGCAGTGGTCCTTCTTCATGCAGTAAAATAAGTGAACGCTCGTGGGAAAACGTTATCTCCCAAGTAAATTATTAAGAAAGATTTGATAACATAGTTATCTGTTTTGATACTCCAGTTTTTTTGGAGCTGACTTGCAGGTACTTTTGTTTGGGGGGGGGATTTTTGTATATATATCCCTGATGTAAGCAGCAGCAGGCAGAAGGCTACACTCCTTCATTCGCTGGAGAGTCTGGATCAGAAGCGATGCGGCCAAGCTGACTCCTGCCAGAAAAAGACAGTTCCCAGCAGCTGACGGATTCCTTCTGCCCTGCTTCCTGGCTTTTGTAGGATGTGAAAATGGACACTAGGGATATTGGGGTGGGGTGGGGGGGGGGTGGATGCTGCTTATAAATAGATGATTTCAGCTGCAGTCATGCCCCTGCTGTTTTCCTTTCATGGATGCACGTGAATTTCCCACACTCACAGCCGTCCGTGCCTTTCCCACGTGCGTGACTCCTCCTGTGCCCTCACACAAGGACACTTCCAGAATATTCAATAACCACACCGGTATCACACAAATATACCTAGAGCATGAATACAGCACTGACAGCTGAAGGGCACACACTTATCACAGCCCTGCACAGGTATCACACAGATAAAACTAGAGTATGAATACAGCACTGACAGCTGAAGGGCACATCCTTATCAGAGGCCTGTGCAGGTGTCACATTGATATACCTAGAGCATAAATACAGCACAGACAGCTGAAGGGCACATCCTTATTGGAGTCATGTGCAGGTATCACACAGATAAACTTAGAATATGGATACAGCACTGACAGCTCAATGGCACAGAGCCATGCACAAGTATCAAACTAAAATGATACCTAGAGCATGAAGACAGCACAGACAGCTGAAGATGGAACTCTGGGAGAATAAAGAACAAAATGCTCAGGCAGGAATCCAGCACAAATTCCCAGTTAGTGGGAAATATGGACATACTTTAAGGAAAGGGGTTTCTTTCTTTCCAAAAGGGGATAAATTAGCATAAGACACATCCACACCTCGTATGTAATTTTGTGAACATCACTGTGCTCGTAATAACATTCTCTCCTCTCCAAATGCTGTCAGATGAATGAGATTTTGCCAGTCCGCTCTTCTGATGTGCCTGTAAATAAAATAATCTATAATAGACAAATGGGGGGGGGGGGGCGTTCCTCATGCAGGAGAGCAGGAGCTGGACGGTGAAGTCACAGATTTGTTGTAACTTCCCCTCTCTCTTTTCTGTTTTGCCTCCTCACAGACACGTGGAAGACTTGATCGTCACTCCCTTTGCCCAGGTAGGCCACCACATGTGTGTGTGTTTGTGAGTGGTGTGTGTTGACCTGCTTCTCTTACTTAGTCAGGTTAGGCACTCTGGTTTATTCCGAGAGCTGGCCTTGGGGTTCAGGAGACGGGGTGTGAGCAACTTGCTTCAGGTTCCCTCCGATTCCAACCCAGGAACCACACAGTAATCAGGAGAGCCAAGAAAATCCACTGAACTTTATTTAACAAATTAGAACCAAGTAACGGTTGACATGATAGTCCTCAGCATGCGGTGATGATGGCATAACATAGTAACATAGTAGATGACGGCAGAAAAAGACCTGCCCGGTCCATCCAGTCTGCCCAACAAGATAAACTCATATATGCTAGTTTTTTGTGTATACCTTAACTTGATTTGTACCTGTCTTTTTCAGGGCATAGACCGTATAAGTCCACCCAGTACTATCCCCGCCTCCCAACCACCAGCCCTGGCACAGACCGTATAAGTCTGCCCAGCACTATCCCCACCTCCCAACCACCAGCCCTGGCACAGACCGTATAAGTCTGCCCAGCACTAGCCCCGTCTCCCAACCGTCTCTGCCACCCATTCAAGGCTAAGCTCCTGAGGATCCCTTCCTTCTGAACTGGATTCCTTTATGTTTATCCCACGCATGATTGAATTCCGTTACCGTTTTCCTCTCCACCACCTCAGGCATGGTCTTACAGAGTCACAGAACAGATAACTTTTCCGTCTGCAAAACCCTTACACCCGTCCTGTAGCCAGCCAACACCCCATGGTCAGTTTCTCTGATGGAACCCCATTACCATCAGAGATGTGGATCCAGTGTTACCGTCCCAGTCTGTCAGAGATTTACCCTGAAAGAAATCACCAGCCGCGGGCCGGCAGCGTCCTTCCCTTGAGCCCGGTTTGCGACGAGAGTCACCAATCTCAGCCCGCAGTTCGGTTCCTCTGTTGGCTAAGGAGATTAACCCATTAGTGTCCAGCGTTCCCATATGGGAACAAATCAATTTGTTCCCATATGGCTTATTATGGGAACATTGGGCACTAATGGGTTAACAGCAATGACCCTGATCCTGACTCTACTGTCAGGGTTGGCTCAACAGGTACCCCCTCTCTCTTTCCACTGGGTCACTTGGCGGGGTAATAGAATTCTTAAACACGGGCTACCAAGGACGAACTCTACAATATTGTCCTCCCTTATATAATAATTATCAGCTCCACCCCACACCGAGGGCCCCTTTTACTAAGCCACGTAAGCATCTACACGCGGCCAACGCCTGCCCCTTGCGGTAATTTCATTTTTGGACTGGCATATGCAAAATATTTTTTATTTTTGGATGCGCATAGGTCGCTACCATGCAGATTCTTTACCACCAGGTCTATGGCTAGCAGTAAGGTCACGTGCGGCAATTTTGATTTTGCTGCATGTCCATTTTCAGCAAAGAAAAAAGGCATTTTTTTGTACGTGTGCTGAAAAATATTTCTGCGCACGCCCAAAACCCGCTCCTACACTTCCACAGGACACTTTTTACTGCGGCTTGGTAAAAGATTTCACAAATCAGGGCACTCTCAAGTGTTGAATGGACTCATGGCTTTCCCTGCTGGGCTCCTTCCACCAAGGGCTCCAGTAGAGAAAGGGGTCACATGTGGATGTGTGTTTGTGTGTATATTTAGGGGCTGGTGTGTGTGTGAGTGGTGTGTTATGTGCAGGGCCAGCCCAAGGCAAGATGCCCCCCCAGGTGTTGTACCTCTTCACGGCGACGTTCCAAACCTGGCAACGGCAGTGATTCCCATATACTGCTCTGCCGTCATCGGAACTCGCCTCTTCCCTTTACTGTGGCTGCCCGAGCCTCTGACAAAACAGGAAGTTACTTCAGAGGGGCAGCGACAGTAAAGGAAAGCGGCGTACGGGAATCGCTGCCAGGTTAGGAATATCATGAGGAAGTAAAACGTTGCGAAGCTGCTCCCCGAGATGCCGCTGCTAGGGAGGAAAACTGGACTAAAGGTAAACAGGGATTCAGCAGTTCTCGTGACTGGTAAAAGTGCGCTGGATGGTGAGACGGGCCCATGGCGTGGCGCAGCCCCCCCCCCCTCACCATGCAGCACTGCGTGGCGGCAACTGACTTTTTCCTAATGTTTGTGGCAGGTGCTGGCAAGTTTGCGCAGTGTACGAAGCAACTTCACGATCCTGGCGAACATTACCACTCCCACGAACAAGTAAGTCTTGAATTCCAAACATCCCCCCTATCCCCTCACCCATGCATGCGTTAGGGGTAAGATTAGGACTGGATCCATCTATTGCAAGATGAGGGAATGGAAGCAAGCTTGTAACTTCTAACCCTTGCTCACTTGTTAAGTACCCGTATTTTATCATTCCCACCTTTGTTATTCCCTTATCTCTTATTTGTCCTGTTTGTCCTAATTAGATTGTGAGCTCTGTCGAGCAGCGACTGTCTCTTCATGTCCAGTGTACATCGCTGCGTACGTCTAGTAGCGCTATAGAAATGATAAGTAGTAGTAGTAGTAGTATTGGACAACTCGGTGCTTCTCAGTAATAACTTACCCTGGAATCTACAAAAGGATTTTCAGATTTTTTTGTCTATGGTGTATCTGGCCCTGTGTAAATTAACAGCAAATTCTGAACAGAGTTTGCTCTTGGGGGCTCTGAGCTCCATGGAGCCTGGCTAGCTGGCTGGCTGGCTATTAATCACAGCTGTGGCTAGCCCTGGCTCTGAGTGCCACCCCTTGGCTTCCTTTTCTCTCTGGCAACGATGGGAGTGTGCAAGAGAAAAAGAGGAAGGTGCAGGCAGTGCGTAAAGCCGAGGCACCGCAGCTGTGAAAAAGTATTTTTCTGCTACAAACTGGTTTTCTTGAAGATGAAAAATGAAATTCCACCAGCTCATTTTGAAGGTTCTTATTTGAGTAGCACTTAGCTGCTCAGTAACAACTGACGGAGCGGCTCTTTCAAATAGTGACTTTTCAGCATATGAGCAGCTGACAATGGGCCTGCATGGGTGGCATTAGGAAGAATACCAACCAGGAGACGGGTGACCCTTTAAGACACAGACTAGTGATATACTCCAGGGTGCAGGAACCAGGAGACAAGTATCCCTTTAAATTCAAAGGCTGATGATGTGCTCCAGGGTGTAGGAACCAGAAGATGGGTAAATTCACTGGCTGGTGATATGCTCCAGGGTGCAAGAACCAGGAGACGGGTGTCCCTTTAAATTCATTGACTGGTGATATGCTCCAGGGTGCAGGAACCAGGAGACGGGTGTCCTTTTAAATTCATAGGCTGGTGATGTGCTCCAGGGTGCAGGAACCAGGAGACGGGTGTCCCTTTAAAGTCACAGGCTGATGTTAAGCTCCAAGGTGCAGGAATCAGATGGGTGTCCCTTTAAATTCGCTGACTGGTGATATGCTCCAGGGTGCAGGAACCAGGAGACAGGTGTCCCTTTAAAGTCACAGGCTGATGTTAAGCTTATGAGAGCATGCCAGGTATCACATAGTTGTCATTAGGTTTCAGAAGTGCCGCTCTTAATTCCTCTGCCACCTTCCTGACCACTGGGGGCTGCCAGCTCAGTGCTGAAGTTTGGGGCTTCTGAGGCATTCAGGGATTGAGTGTCAGCAGTCGTGTTCTTCTGTCCTCAATTTCTGATTTTTAAGGGTAATTCTGAGCTCACCCAGCTTTATAATCTGGGAAAAAATAAGTCTCCTCCAGTTAATCAGACCCAACCGATTTTTTTTAAAGTTAACCCCTCATGCCAGTATAAAGGATCTGTCTGACCCCATCATCCTCCATCAGATCTCCTTATTCTAAAACCTTTGTAACAAATAAAGGAGCTCTTTCACTAAAATACATTTAAAAAAACGCCTTAGCGCATTTTAACACAGGACTTTCACACGTGCTAAGCCCAGATTCAATGCAGCAGTGTTTAGGGTTTTTCTGTTTTTCTTTAATCAGGTCCTGAGCTAATTTGTCTTGTTAGTGTTCAGGACCTGCAAAATAAAATGAACTCGGGAACATGAGGCGCTAAGGATTAGATTCTACATTGGCGCCTAAAAAATCTGTGTTGAAAATATTTCCGTTTAGGTGTCATGGGCATATCCAGACCTCAACGGGTGGAGGGGTCAGAGCCCAAGGTGGGGGGGGCACATTTTGGCCCGCCTCCCAGCCACTGCCCTCCTGCCGCCATTTCCACCCTCCCTGCTGCCGCAGCCCTCCTGCCGCCACTTCCACCCTCCCTGCCACCGCAGCTGTCCGCCCCACTGCCCCACCGCCACTGCGAAGGTACCTTGGCTGGCAGGGGTCCCCAACCCACACCAGCTAAAGCATTTGTCCCATGCTGGTCTCACATTGCCTGGCGCCCTGTTCTGTTTTCAGTCGCTGTGCATGCTCATTTTAATGGCCCCCCCTGTAGCTATGCCACTGCTAGGCGTATTCTGTAAACCGCCTAGATTTAGGCACATTTTATAGAATACGCCTAGCGGCCATGCCCGCACCTAACTCTATGCATGTCCATTTACGCCAAGTAAAATGTCTTGTAAACACCAGCGCCTAGGTTAGACGCGGAGCAGGTACTTTCTGTAACCCTGCGCACAGAGTTTCAGAATGCCTATGGTCTGCCCATTGCATGCCCCTGGCCACACCCCCTTTTTGGCAATGCGCATTAGAACTTATGTGGACCACTTCACAAAATTTTGCATGTAAATCCGGAATACGACCGGATTTGCATGCGCAATTTCAGTCACGCTCTATAGAATCCAGGGGGGCAATTGCTTCCATGTTAACCTGTTATCACATGCTAATCGTAACTAATCCTAACACACTACTCGGTTAACGCTTCCACGTTCTTCGCACATGACGTGCCTCCTGCTATAATATTTTTTAAAAATAAGTAATGCGTGTGTTACTGTGTCTAAAAGTAGCCTAGTGGTTAGTGCAGTGGACTTTGATCCTGGGGAACTGAGTCCGATTCCCACTGCAGCTCCTTGTGACTCTGGGCAAGTCACTTAACCCTCCATTGCCCCTGGTACAAAATAAGTACCTGAATATATGTAAACCGCTTTGAACGTAGTTGCAAAAACCTCAGAAAGGCGGTATATCAAGTCCCATTTCCCTTTCCCTATTGGAGATTCTACATGGAATGTTGCTACTATTGGAGATTTTAGATGGAATTTTGCTACTATTGAGATTCTGTTGCTACTATTTGAGATTCTACATGGAATGTTGCTACTATTGGAAATTCTAAATGGAATGTTGCTACTATTGAGATTCTGTTCCTACTATTGGAGATTCTACATGGAATGTTGCTATTCCACTAGCAACATTCCATGTACAAGCCTGCCCTTGCAGATCAGCAACGCGGCCGCGCAGGCTTCTGTTTTTGTGAGTCTGCTGATCTGCAAGGGCAGGCTTCTACATGGACTGTTGCTAGTGGAGGAGTAGCCTAGTGGTTAGTGCAGTGGACTTTGATCATGGGGAACTGGGTTCAATTCCCACTGCAGCTCTTTGTGACACTGGGCAAGTCACTTAACCCTCCATTGCCCCTGGTACAAAATAAGTACCTGAATATATGGAAACTGTTTTGAATGTAGCTGCAAAAACCTCAGAAAGGTGGTATATCAAGTCCCATTTCCCTTTCCCTAAACAGGTAAATTACTGCAAAACACTGTGATGCATTTTGCGTAAGCCTTTTCTCGCACACTAAGCTCGCTTTAGTACAAGGGCCCAAAATTTGGATTTTTAACATGTTTTAAAGATGGTATTAGCCAGAATTTGCTGGAGGAATGAGCTGTCTAGGGTTCCTGCCTAGGGGACAGTTTTCTTGAGGAGACATAGGGCATGGAATGAGTTTTGGACTGTATATTTGCACCCCTGGGACTGCACCTGGGGAACGGGAGACAGCTTTAAAGTCGATAGTTTCCCAAAGTATATTTTAGGGAAGCATAATTAGATGATGGGGATTGGCAGCCTCCAGTGCTTTGAGCTGTGCCAGCAGGTGTGATGGGGGGGGGGGGGGGGAGTAGGGATCGTGGTGTGAGGGCTGGGTTCAGCTGTGGTGTAGGAACACCATGGGATCGGTGCTGCGGGATTTGAGGAGAGGAATATTTTTGCTTTGTATATTTTTTTGAAATAGTTAATTCCATCTTTCTTCCACAGTCCCCCCTGCCCCCCCTGCCCCCCCTGCTATCCAGTCAGTGAGCAGCAAAGGCTGAGCACATCTGATTGGATCCACCTGGGGGGGGGGGGTCGATTTAGCATCTACTTCTGATAATCACCATAACAAATGTCCAAAAATTGTCATTTTCTTGTTAAGACCAAAAAGGCTTGATATTTAAAGGTGCTTATTTGGGTAGCAGCACCTCCTCTCCAGATAACTTCCCCTGGCTGAGTCTATCCAGTGATTTTCAGCCACACAATGCAGCTGAAAATCACTCCTGATGGTCCCAACCCTGTCCGAATGGTGCCAGAAATGATCCGGGCAACTGGACTGCATGTCGGCACTCTCCGGATAAGTCCACCACTCACTTTCCTGGGGTTAGAGATTGTGGCCAGCGTTTAGAAAAACCGCTGGCTATGACCTGAACATGTTTGAAAGATGTGAGTCCAAAATTCAGAGGTTAAGAGACTGAAAAATCTCTGATAATGGTCTGTCCAGTTTTGCAGGACCTAAGCTTTGAAAGAAAAAGAGATTCTGTTTTTCTATTCCTTTCATATAGACTTTTGAATTTTCTTTTTCATATGTGACCTGAAATTACTGGGACATTAATAACTGCCCCCCCCCCTGTATTGCTCTGCTGTTGGGGTGTGTTTTCATTTTAATTGTGTGATAAGGGGCCCTGGGCTGCATCGCTCTGTTTCATCCTTTGGCACAGAGAGGTGTGGAAGGCAAGAGTTCGCTCCTGGCGGGAGGGCGGTTTTTGACAGGTGCTTCCCTGCCCACTCCCTCCCCATGCAGGCTCTTTCTGGTGTATTCTGAACTGTGTAAGGCAGTGATCGAATGCAAAAGACAGGGCCACAGGTACAGTCATGCACCCTTGATACGAACTCAGTGCTCCATCAGTGGGGTTTTAGCCGGCTGTGGTCACTGTGGTGTTCTCGTGGCTGCCAACCCGCCCCCCATAAGCTAGCAAGCAGCACTTTGATATAACTGAGCCATGGATGAGCAGACAAGACCTGACATCCTGTTATCTCCCCTTCCCCCTTCCCATGTGGCGCTGTGGGCAGGATCCATCACTTTCACTGTACCTCTGTTTCTTTCACCCACAGGAGGTCTCCGCTCGGCATTCAGTGCACAGTTCATAAGGCCACACTTTCAGGTATGAAAACACTTTATAAAAAGGCACCTTCACAACAGCTCACTCGCACATACTGCAGCACATGAGCACAGGGCGCAAAAACACCACAGCTCACACGCACACACTGCAGCACACGAGCACAGGGCACAAAAACACCACAGCGCACACGCACACACTGCAGCACATGAGCACAGGGCGCAAAAACACCATGGCTCACTCGCACACACTGCAGCACACGAGCACAGGGCGCAAAAACACCATGGCTCACAGGCACACACTGCAGCACACGAGCACAGGGCGCAAAAGCAACACGGCTGACACGCACACACTGCAGCACACGAGCATAGGGCGCAAAAACACCACGGCTCACACACACACACACTCTAACACACGAGCACAGGGAGGGGGAAAGGGGTAAGCCTGCCCACACGAGGCCTAGTTCAAAGACCTCTCCCCACATCCCCAGAGTTGTTTCCCACCTCTCACTTGGTCATTGTAACATTCCTCCTGGGGGAATAGTGAGAAAGCAGTGATACAGACCTAAAAATCCATCCATTACCAAATAATTAAAAAAAAAAATCCATCCATTACCCTAAATGCAGGTCCTTTAGCAGTCAATGAATCCCCACCTGATGCTCGACTTTCTTTTAAGTCACGTAGGTCCCCTTTTACTAAGCTGGGTAAGGGTCTACACACTCCCAACGCATACCAAAATGGACTTACCACCCGACTACCATGTGCCTCTTGCGGTAATTTCATTTTTGGCATGCGTCTACAAAGTATTTTTTTTTTCGGACACGTGTAGTGGAGGCACGCCGAGTGGCATCTGATGCGCATAGGTCATTACCGCCCAAATTCTTTACCGCTAGGTCTATGGCTGGCGGTAAGGTCTCAGACCTGAAATGGATGTGCGGCAATTTTGTGAAAAAATTTTTTTAAGGTATTTTTTTTTTGTAGGTGCACTGAAAAATAATTCTGCGCGCGCCCAAAATCCGCGCCTACACTACCGCAGACCACTTTTTACCGCGGCTTAGTAAAAGGACCCCTTAACCCCCAAGCAATGCAAATCCTTCGGCACTCGATGCATGAACTTTGGCAGAGTCACTTAACCCACTCGATGCATAAAATTCAGCAAAGTCACTTAAGCCCCTGGGCTTGGGTTTATTACGTAAGCTCTTCTGAGCAGGGGAATAGTAGCCAGCGTGAATTATTTCCCATCAACTACACTGATGTGTGGAAGTATTCACATCATTCCTACTCCCAGGGGAGGAAGAAGCAGAATTCAGGGTTGTGAAGGAAGACTCGGTCTCACACTGCTCAGTACTGAGGGGTAGGGGAAGTCTGTGCTAATGTTTTTAGGAGTTTCTTAAGACAAGCCACTGCACATCGGACTGGCCAGATCATAGGCGATGCAGCCACTGCCTGCCAGTAGAAGGCGCCATAGAAACAGGAGTAGAGGGTCCGGAAGCAGGCAGTTCAGCATCACCTCCTCCTGGCCTCTGACTCCATGCACACATCTGCTAATCTGCTATAAGCAAGTGATGGTAGTGGAGGGGAGGGGGGCCAAAGGCCAAGGACATGGCTTGCGGCTGAAACTGCCAGTTCTCATAAGTGCATAAGTGTTACCATACTGGGAAAGACCAAAGGTCCCTCAAGTCCAGCATCCTGTTTCCAACAGTGGCCAACCCAGGTCACAAATACCTGGCAAGATCCCAAAAAAGTACAAAACATTTTATACTGCTTATCCCAGAAATAGTGGATTTTCTCCAAGTCCATTTAATAATGGTCTATGGACTTTTCCTGTAGGAAGCCATTCAAACCTTTTTAAAACCCCGCTAAGCTAACCGCCTTTACCACATTTTCTGGCAACGAATTCCAGAGTTGACTTACACATTGAGTGAAGAAAAATTTTCTCGGATTAATTTTAAATTTACTACTTTGTACCTTCATCACATGCCCCCTAGTCCTAGTATTTTTGGAAAGCGTAAACAGATGCTTCACATCTACCCGTTCCACTCCACTCATTATTTTATAGACCTCCTCCTGCTAAAATACAGCGCTTAGGGCAAGACCCCTGTTGCACTGCCCTGGCTCCCACCCTGGCAGTGCATTTCTGAGACACATCATTTGGTATTCTGGGAGTGGACAGAGAGAGAGAGAGAGAGGAAAACAGTTAAGACACATGAAAATGAGACCGCAGCAAACAGGAATGACTGTGGCAGGAAGGAAAAAACAGCAGAGAGAGAGGCATGAACACAGGGAGTTAGGGGTCCGTTCTGCCCCCCTGAGGTTCATGACTCACTGCAGTGACCTCCCCTGATGAAGGCGACTTGCTGCTCTCCCCTGGCCCCGGTGGGATGATATGGGTGCAAAGGGTAAAGGTCAATCAGGGCCCAGCTGTTAGAAGTCAGTGTGTCCCAGGACCAGGCCTCTGGCTGCTCTGTAATCCTGCAGCCCAGGACTTCAAATGTCCTTCTGGCGATGAACACATTAGACCTGTTATAACATAACATAGTAACATAGTAGATGACTGCAGAGAAAGACCTGTACAGTCCATATAGCCTCTAATACACATGTTGTCCAGGCCAGGATGTCTCAAGTTCTGCCAGTATCTGAGAACAGGGTCTGCCAGACTAGAGCTGGCTCTGCAATACAGGGAGAAACAGACGTTTATGCGCTGGCTACGAGTTTATCAACAAGGCAAAACAGAAACAGAATCATCTTGTGGCAGAACAGAAACGTTTATCTTAGTCATTTCAGAAACATAAACGTTTATTTTTCCCAGAGCTGTCACAGAGCTGAGGTATCCCTTGCCAGCTTCACATCAGCAGCTACAGGAGGGTTAAGAGGGTAATGTGTCCTAATCCCTCTAGCGCAACACTCAATAGGAAAACGTTTCTGAAACCTAGATTTCTCGGGAGCAGGTCTAGTTCCTGCCGTCCATCTCTTTGGACATAGACATTCATTCTCCTTCTGAAAATGAGGAATAAATGTCTATTTTTTGGACTCACCCAACACATGCTCAGACCACGCCCCCGTGAACTTCCTCCTAGTGGCATAGTCACAGGCGGGTCTGGGTGGGTCCAGACCCACCTGACAGTGGCACACTGCTGCGGTGGCTGGCGGGGATCACCCAACCCCCGCCAGCTGAAGATCTCCCCCGAACGTGCCCAGAAACACCTGTCCTCGGCTCAGCTGTCGGTGGCACCCCTGTGCACGCTCAGTTTCCACGCAGGGTCAGCAGCTCTGGAATGAGCACAGGACTTTCTGGGCGCCTTCAAGGTGATCTTCAGCTGGCGGAGCTTTGAGGATCCCCACCAGCTCAGGTACTTAGAATTTCTTTTAAGAGTTGAGCATGGTGGGGGAGGGGGGAGCGCCTTGAGGGGGTGGAGTGAAGAGGACATTTAGTGCCCACCCAAAATCCAGTCTTCTGACCACGCTTCTGCTTTTTTTTTCAGTTTTACGCATTCGTATCCCAGCTGTATAAAATCAGGATTTAGATATTAATGCAACTCCTAGATTCCAGTGTAAAGCATAAATAGCGCTTCCAAAATAAGCATCATTACTGCAGAGTGACAGTGAAGCGCAAAGCTCAACCTGTGTTCTCTCTGAAGCCAGTACCGGCAAATAGTGAACTGGCATTGTCAGGATTTAGATGTTAATACATTGTGAACTGCTAAATTCCAGAATAAAACGTAAATAGCGCTTCCAAAATAAGCATCATTACTGCAAAGTGACAGTGGAGCGCGAAGCTCAATCTGTGTTCTCTCTGAAGCTAGTACCGGCAAATAGTGAACTGGCATTGTCATGATCATTTTTGGAATTTTAACTCATCTTTCCAGCTAAGGCTCAAAGTTGGCTTATTTTTTTTAAGAATTCAGGGACAGGGGAGTCCTGCCTTAAAGAGCTCATGAGCGAGTACCTGAGGAGAAGTGACTTGCCCAAGGTCACAAGGAGCATCGGCAGGGAGGGGAAAGCAGAAGGAAGTAGGATTTGAACCTTAGCCTTTCAGATTCTCAGCCCCTTGCTCTAAACCCTGGGCCACTGATTTAGCTGAGTCTATTAAGAGTAGCTTCTTCGGGGTGGGGAGGAGGGGGTGCTGTCTTCTGCTCTTTGCCAAATAAACCCACAAATACAAAATACAACTACCCCCACCCCCTTCCTGGTGATAATAATAGCACAGAAGTTCATAGAAAGTGACAGCTTGCACAGGAAACCCACGGGGTGGGGGTGATTACCATATATCGCATACAGGAAGCCCCTGGCTGGCATTTGTCTCTGCTGAGGAATCAGCTCCTATCGTTGGTGCCCTCTGACTAGCCGGAAATGAGCACCTCTTGCTTCCTGTATATAGGGGCAGGTGGCCGGCTACAGTTCTCTCCCTCCCAATAAGCCAACCCGTATGCCAATGTGACAGATACGGTAGCCCTGAGCGGGCTGGGATGGCAGTGGGAGAGGAAGAGGGGGAAGGGGGGATGGATAGGAACCTTTAGCTGCCAGGGCAGTGCAGGAATGGGAGGTCTGTATTGTGCCCGTGGTCCACTGTTCACCCCATGCCCTTCCTTTCCGTAGAGGAGACCTATCAGCAAATGGCCAAAGAAACCCTGGAGGAACTGGACTGGTGTTTGGATCAGCTGGAGACCATCCAGACGTACCGCTCGGTCAGTGACATGGCGTCGACCAAGGTAAGGCATCAAAGTTAAGACTACACTGTTCTTTCAGGCTCAGGAACCCCGGCGCTCAACTCTTCCCTTGAGAAGCACCATTGGCACAGAGGGCGGGAGAGATTAAAGGGGGGAGGGGGAAGCAGATCATGGATCGCGACATGATCTGGGATAGAAGGGCGGTTTGAGGAATACGATTGTGCCAGGCGTGCCGTGTATATGGTTGTGGCAGTCTGGTGGCGGGGGAATCTGCACATGGGTTTATGAACGCCCGGGGATGGAGGGGAGGGAGATGCACTGGGACCTCCTGCAGAAGGGTTGGGGAACCAGCCTGTTGGTTGAACGAGGTACCGTGGTCCTGACCTGTCCTCTGGTTGCCAAGCCTGCTTGAGGACCTGTGTGTGGCTCGTGAAGGGATGACCGATTTAAGCCTGGACAGGTGGAGGAAGTGTCCAGATGACCTATATATAGGTCATTTAGTACATTTTAGGGGGGACTGAAAATGTACTTTTGCTGCCCGGTCCGCACTGGTTATTCTGGGGATATCGGTATATGTACTAGGGCCTGGCCATGAAAAAGTTGGGGGGGGCCATAGCTGAGTTGAAGAGCTGAATGACAGCTGCGGAACTCCTTTCCGAAAGGGCTTTGAGGGATTTTGTGGTTTGACACCTGGAGATGTGTTACTGTGAATGACTTACCAGTTTATGTCAGGGCAAAGGCTGAAGGTGGAGTCTTTAGTGCCACATGGCTGCTCCCAGGAGCTTTTAAATACCCTTCCCCTTCCCCCCCCCACCCCCCACACACAATCCCCGACCTCATTCAGGTCTCAGTTCTATCAAATATCTGAATAGACCGTTTCAGAAGTGGCTCAAAAAGGAGGCTGAGTCTGTAGCTAGCTAACCCAGAAATTATGAGAGACTCCTGCAGGTGGATAAATTCAAGCAGTAGAGCAAGAGGTTTACACAGCACTGTACAGAGGCACAGACCCAGACGTACAAGAGGGGCTGGAGTCAGTTCCATGAGCCATACTCTGCATGTTATTCACCGGGTCAGACAGAATTCAGTGACACCCCCCTGGCCCGAAAGCCAAGCGCAGGACAGGCAGGGCCAGATTTAAGATGCCGTGGGGAGGGGAGGTTTTCTCCCTGCCCCCCCCCCCCCCCAGAGATCATATTGCACATAGCTAAGGGTACCTTAGGCATTTGTCTATGACACCTGTGCTTAAATGCAGGCCTTAGGACAGCTCAGTTACTATAACATCTCATTAAAAACAGCCCTGAAAAGGTAGAAGCCCCCTCCCTTCAACCCCAGGGGCATTTCTAGCCCCTCTTCATCCCTCTCTGACTGGCCAGAGAGTGCAGGAAGTGTTCTGACCAGATGCTGAGCTGTGCTGATGTGGGGGGGGGGGGGGGTTCCAAGGCAGCTGGTGTTGCACCACTGGGAGGACTGAATAACCCCCCATTCCCAGTCTGGAGCAGGGTGTATAGTGGAAGCCTCAGGCTGTTTTGTGAAATCCAACATTCGGGACTTTTGCTCTGTGGAAATGGTTGTTGGATGGTTGGGAGAGAGAGGGAGGAGGGAGAGAGAGGGAGAGG
This sequence comes from Microcaecilia unicolor, assembly GCF_901765095.1. Taxonomy (NCBI): domain Eukaryota; kingdom Metazoa; phylum Chordata; class Amphibia; order Gymnophiona; family Siphonopidae; genus Microcaecilia; species Microcaecilia unicolor. The sequence continues at coordinate 198,604,848 of NC_044033.1, read as the reverse complement.
GGGCGGAGTTTCCCTCCTCTGCTACATCTTCTCTCTCCTCTAATCCCCTCCTCCCCTCCCTCTCTTCTCCTCACAGCACCTGACATCACATCCTAGCCTAGCAGTGCTGCAGTGAGGGAGGGAGGGAGGGAGGGAGAGAGAAGACAGCCCAACCCCCCCCCCACACACACACACACACACTCCATTCCCTGGAGAAAGGCTACGGGATTTCTTCCTTTTTTTTTTTTGATGGCGGTTCCCATGACCGCTGTGGCCCCCACCGAACGATGAAGGAGGAGGGGCACCCCGTGCCATCAGCCGCTTGATTTGGGGAGGGGGGTTGGCGGTGGGGTGCGGGGGGCCTCTCTTCTCTCGTGCTGGGCCACGGCTCTCCCCGCTATCTTTTTTTGTGGGGGGGAGGGAGAGGGGGCTAAGAAGAGACGGTTTCCATCCTCCGAGGGATGCTGATGCTGGCTTTGCTGCTGTTTTTCCTGTCTGTGCCATGAGATGCTTTCTCTGACCTAGTGCTCCCGCTCTGCATCCTATGCTCCCCGGCCTTGGGCCTCCAATGCTTTGGCAGTCAGGAAGATAAAAGGAGAAAAAACAGGGGAGGTGGGGAGAAGAGAGGGTTATCAAAATGTAACCAGAAAAGTCAGGCCGAGCTTTTTGGGGGGTGCTTTTGCCAGGAGCCCCGGCTGCGCTGCATTCTGAGGTCGCTCTGTACTTCTCTGCAGTAGATAGAGGAGGGGGGAGAAACATTTTGTGGTTTGAAGGGGGCTTTACTGTAGATTTGTTTTCCCCCCTTGTTTTATAAAAGGCCGTGGCCTAGTTCGAATTTTGCATTTTCCTTATAAAAGAGGGAGACAGAGGAGAAGAAACCCAGCACTAGACAGAGATGTGAAAAGGGACAGCTGGAGTTGTTTTCTTTTTATGTGGCTCTTTAAAACATTTTTAATCCTTTTTTTCTTTTCACGGGAGGGATGATCTCTGCAGCCGACTTACCCACCATGGTCCGGACATATCACACTGGGAATATATCATTGTATTTGGGATATTAGAGGAGTCCAAATTGCCTTCAGCCCCACTTCCCCCCATCGTTCCGTCCGCATCCCCCGCCACCGAGCCTGGAAACACGGGCAACCAAGCTGGAGTGGAGCCATACCCCTTACCCCACCACCACCCCTTCACTGAGGCCTGTCGCCACCACAAGGGACGGGGAGGAAAGAAGGAAGAGTACCAAACCTGTGTCCTCCCCCCAGACCCCTAAGACCGATCTCCCAACGTAGCGCAGTCCCCCATCGGGCGACCCCCTCCCCAGCTCTCCCGGAGCATTCGCCTGTGAGGACGGAAGATGCCACTGGTGGATTTTTTCTGTGAAACATGCTCCAAGCCATGGCTGGTTGGCTGGTGGGACCAGGTAAATGTGACCTCGGGGGGGGGGGGGGGGGGCTGGGGTGAGGGGATTTGGTCTCACGTTCTCATGATTTGCCAAGCGTGCATGGTGGGGTGGAGGGCATGTACCTATTCTATTATTTCAATTAATTTATACAGTGCTGTGAGGCACATACAGATGTAGAGAAGAGTTTGTCCCTTCCCTGTAGAGCTTACAGTCTGGAGAAGACACATGAAGCTCAGAAGCGATCGGACGTTTGCACGTGTGACGTCCAGGCTCACACGAGTGTGTAACTGCATGTGGAATGTACTTGTGCTGGCCAGACATGTATCCGTGTCCATGAATCGGCTCAGACATGGGTGCATCAGCCAGTTAGCAGGGAAGGCTCCTAGCTTCTCTGCTTGTGGTTGTCTGTGACCTTGGCTAGTGGGAAGGGGGGAGGGAGAGAGGAGGGGGCGCTTCCCGTATTGAGGGACGGGGGTTATGTGTTTGAAGGATGAGGCAGTGAAGGCTGTGCAGGTGGGGGTCACCCTCAAGATGAAGGGTGCTAAGGGGCTGGGGAGGGGGTCCTGATGTGTTATTGCTCATGGTGAGCTGATGTATGCACAGGCTGCAGTTGTTTGATGGGGGTAGGGGGGAGCAGTGGAGATGGGGGGGGGGCTATTATGTCCTTTCTCTGTATGTGGTTTATAGCCAGTCACCAGCAAAGGCAGGAGGAGTGTTATTCTGGGGTACATAGGCATCTCTCCAGCCCCTTCTCATTTAAAGGGGCAGCAGCCCTGAACAGTGCGTGCATGGAGGGGGAAGGGTCTCTTTCCCAGCTGCTCTGTAACCAGCAGGACCTCTCTTTCATGTAAAGGAGGTTGGGGGGAGGTTATACTTTACCTCATCAGTGCTGGCCTGGGTACTTGCAAACCTTCCCCCAACCCCTAAATATTCCCAGTCAAATTTAGCACCCTGATGTCTCATTTCCATGAGCCCACACCCCTTTTTAACTGGGAACTGGAGGACAGAATCATGGAATGGTTTAGTTTTCAGTGCACCAATAATTCCCCCCTCCCCCACTGGACCTCTGCAGTCACTATCCAGCCAGGGTTTGAACTGGGCCGCTGGCCCCTGGCATTGGGTCTGGGGCAAACACCCTCCCCTCCACACAACCCCCAAATCCCATGATATCTTTCTGTTGAGATCCAAGGAAGGGGGCATCGGCTCCCCAAAGATTGTCTTGTATTTAGTTCAGTAAAAAAAAAAAAGTCTCTCCTTATTTTTAAACTTTTATTTCCACGCAATGAAATGAAGTAACTCGGCAATCAAACAACTTTTTAAACACTTATTTGAATTCTAAATTTGATGGCTCCAAACCTGTGGTCAAGGCGAGCTACATTCAGGAACTGTAGGCTGGTCCCTGCCGCAGAGAGCTTACTGGCTGAGTTTTCTACAGAGAAGTGGTTTGTGCAGGGGACATCGGTGGCAGAGGTGGGATTTGAACCCTTTGTTCTCAACCTGCTGTTCTAAGCGCTGGGCCACTCCTCTCGCATTTCACGTTAATGGTGGCAGAGTGGGGAATGGGCGCTCTGATGCATTTTGAAACTCAGAAGAAGAAGGGCCAGCTGGGAGGCAGGCTGTGTCCCTAAAGCCCCTCCCCCTCCAATCCCCTCTGATAGAATGGGGAGAGGCCTTCTTTCTCCCTCTTCTAACATCTGGAGATCCTTTTAGAAGAAGGGAGCCCCTCCCCCCACCCAGTGGTGTTCTGTGGTTCACTGCTACCTGGGGTGGATCGCTGCTGCGCGAACCCCCCCCCCCCCCCCGGCTACAGGGCAGCACGGCACCCCCCCCCCCCCCCGGGTGTAACACGACACCCTCCCCCGACCCAGTCCCCACCTGTCTACCAGCTCCGTCCACCCGGCGCTTCGTGCGACTCTGCACTGCTGTAAAAGAAGAAAATCGCCTCGTCGGCCCTTCCCTCTGTGTCCCGCCCTCTGATGTAACGTCCTATTTCCTCGAGGGCGGGACAGAGTGAGGGAAGGGCCGACGAGGCATTTTTCTTCTTTTACAGCAGTGCACAGCTGCTGGGTGGATGGAGCTGGTAGAAACTCACCAGCAGAGCACCCCCCCAACCATTGACACCCGGGGCGGACCGCCCCCACTGCCCCGCCCTTGGTACGCCACTGCCCCCACCTCCAGTGCCAAGCGTGGTCTGACACTCTGCCTTATAAGGCTCCTGAGGTATTTCTGGGGTATTTAATGTGGAGCCCAACCGTGAGGTCCTGAGTTGCCACTGATAGCACATTTCTTCTGTATAGTGTGTGTGTGTGTGTGTGTGTGTGCACTTTTTTTCTTTACGTGGGGTTTCCCCATCATTTTGGGGGATGGATTTGTAAAATGTTTCAGTTTCTGGCATGTGCCAGACACGAAATAAAAGCCGGAGTGGCTTTCATTCCGAAAGGAATAGCAGATCCCCACTAAAAACCAGAAGCTGTCGTCCCCCCCCCCCCCCCCCCCCCCCCCCCCCGTTGTACCAGAAGGAAGCCCCTCGCGCTCTGCTTCCTCCTGCTTCCTCTCAGAGTGTTATTACCTGCGTCTTCCTGCGCTGTCGGCCCACGCACTGTCCTTCCCTAACTTGAGTGGGTTCTGCTCTGTACTTACGACTAGGGCTCTTCAGCTTGGAGAAAAGGCGGCTGAGAGGAGATATGATAGAGGTCTATAAAATAATGAGTAGAGTTGAACAGGTAGACGTGAAGCATCTGTTTACTCTTTCCAAAAACACTAGGACTAGGGGGCATGAGATGAAGCTACAATGTAGTAAATTTAAAACGAATTGGAGAAAATTTTTCTTCACTCAACGTGTAATTAAACTCTGGAATTCATTGCCAGAGAATGTGGTAAAGGCGGTTAGCTTAGCAGAATTTTAAAAAGGTTTGAACGGCTTCCTAAAGGACAAGTCCATAGACCATTATTAAATGGACGGGGAAAATCCACTATTTTTGGGAAAAGCAGCATAAAATGTTTTGTACTTTTTTTGGGATCTTGCCAGGTATTTGTGACCTGGATTGACCACTGTTGGAAACAGGATGCTGGGCTTGAGGGACCTTTCGTCTGTCCCAGTGTGGCAATACTTATGTACTTACTTATTTATTGTGTTTTATGAACAGATTCACTCAAGGCAGTGTACAGCAAGTCCAGTTTAACATATAACTTAGGACCTGACATTCAGCCAGTAGTGATAGTGTTTCGCTGCCCGCCGTGGGCGTAATACCCGGAAATTCAATGCTGGACAATGTCCAAGCTCCGGGAATGAATTTTCAGGTGTACAGAGGCGGCGAAGACATAGCCAGTTAAATGTGATATTCAGCATTTAACTAACTATGAAGAACTACATAAAGATGGAACCCGAATTACAGCTACGTAACGCAAGGTTCCACATTAGGAGTCACCAACCAGGAAAGGGATCTAGGCGTCATCGTTGATGATATGTTGAAACCTTCTGCTCAGTGTGCTGCTGTGGCTAAGAAAGCAAATAGAATGTTAGGTATTATTGGGAAAGGAATGGAAAACAAAAATGACGATGTTATAATGCCTTTGTATCACACCATGGTGTGACCGCACCTCGAATATTGTGTTCAGTTCTGGTCGCCGTATCTCAAAAAAGATATAGTGGAATTAGAAAAGGTGCAGAGAAGGGCGACAAAAATGATAAAGGGGATGGGACGACTTCCCTATGAGGAAAGGCTAAAGCGGCTAGGGCTCTTCAGCTTGGAGAAAAGGCGGCTGAGGGGAGATATGATAGAGGTCTATAAAATAATGAGTGGAGTTGAATGGGTAGATGTGAAGCATCTGTTTACGCTTTCCAAAAATACTAGGACTAGGAGGCACACAATGAAGCTACAAAGTAGTACATTTAAAACAAATCTGAAAAAATATTTCTTCACTCAACGTGTAATTAAACTCTGGAATTTGTTGCCAGAGAATGTGGTAAAAGCAGTTAGCTTAGCGGGGTTTAAAAAAAAGTTTGGCTGGCTTTCTAAAGGAAAAGTCCATAAGCCATTATTAAAATGGACTTGGAGAAAATCCACTGCTTATTTCTGGGATAAGCAGCATAAAATGTATTGTGCTATTTTGGGTTCTTGCCAGGTACTTGTGACCTGGTTGGCCACTGTTGGAAACAGGATGCTGGGTTTGATGGACCTTTGGTCTGTCCCAGTATGGCAATACTTCTGTACTTATATATAGGACTGACTTTTAGCTGGTTAAATGCTGATAATCGGCATTCTCAGTGAAACTAACTAGTTAAGTGCTGCTGAAAATGGTCGGTTAGCCCTGGACAGGTGATTTAAACGGCCAGCAGCCCCCTACAATTTTCATTAACAGCATAACAATAGTGAAATGACCAAATATAAACAGAAAATACAATCAGTGAGGTAAACTTGAGAAAACAGCAAATTAAAACCTAATAATACGACTGACATGAAACAGTATAAAAAATAAACACATTTAACAGTACCGTAAAACAATCATATAACAGAAATACGATACAAATGATACCATAATAGACAGCATGGGAGAACATTCATAACAGAGATACTTTTACTGCTGTAATTGTCTTGCCCATGTCTGGTTTATTCTTGCTGAACACAGTCGGGTGAATTTCTTGAAACAAAATAAACAAAACATACATCTATACATCATGAACACATGGGCAGATGCATTTCGTCTGAAATTAAATGCAGAAAAAACTCAATGCCTGATACTCACCTCCCAATACAACACAAATGAATTCAACGCGATAAACACACCAAACCTAAACCTTCCGATCTCAGAAACGCTCAAAATCCTTGGAGTCACTATCGACCGCCACTTGACACTCGAAACCCACGCAAATAACACAACTAAGAAGATGTTCTACTGCATGTGGAAATTGAAAAGGATAAGACCATTCTTCCCAAGATTCGTCTTTCGCAACCTAGTGCAATCCCTCGTGCTCAGCCATCTGGATTATTGCAACTCACTATACGCAGGCTGCAAAGAGCAAATACTGAGGAAACTTCAAACAGCCCAGAACACAGCAGCCAGACTGATCTTCGGAAAACCAAAATATGAAAGGGCAACACCACTACGAGAGAAACTACACTGGCTTCCACTTAGGGAACGCGTCACTTTTAAGGTATGCACATTAGTCCACAAGATTATTAACGGTGAAGCCCCAGCCTACATGTCCGAGCTGATAGACCTACCACCCAGAAATGCTAAAAGATCAACCCGAACATACCTCAACCTCCACTTCCCTAATTGCAAGGGCGTGAAATACAAGACGCTACACGCGTCAACCTTTTCTCACAAGAGCACACAGCTTTGGAATACACTGCCGCGCATCCTAAGAACGATTCACGAACAAGCTTCCTTCCGCAAATCATTGAAGACCCACCTGTTTGAAACAATCTACGGAAAGAGCCAAAACACATAGAGTCCACACTCACTATTCATCAATGCATCACCCCCCTTAATTCCACATCACCCATACATGTACTCACAGAAATATGTACACCATATGTCTTTGTGCTTTACTACTGCCCTTTAAGCTTCCCATTGTCTCCTTCCAATGTTTCAATGTTGATGTCCCATTGTAATATTCCTAACGATACTTCGATGGTCTCGCATAACCTGTACAATGTAACCCATAACCAAGCTGTACAATTGTATTTCCACTATTCATATCTTATTGTAAGCCACACTGAACCCGCAAAGAGGTGGGAAAATGTGGGATACAAATGCAATAAATAAAAATAAAATAAATAAAAATAAGATAAATATCAGATGATGCAGCACAATAAAAAGAAATGAAAGCCTTAACAGGCAACACAGTAGAACATTCATATAACATAGATTTGCTCACTGTACAAAGAAACATCTTAATAGACGGCCGAGTGGGCCAGCCCAGTTGTAATATAGAGACACTGGACAAGATGGGTAATAGAGGCATTGGAATAAATAGATGAATGCTTAAACCGAAGGCAAATGATATGTACAGTTGAATAAGAGAAAAGGAACTGGTCTGAGGTCCAGGTGCAGAGTGAGTGGATAGTCGCTTGGGAGAAGAGCCAGGTTTTCACCTGGGAGTCAAGTTAGACGTAGCCCCTCTGCAAGGAAGTTCCAGAGCGTGGGGGCTGCTCCTGAGAAGGCTCGGTGGTGGGCAGCACATCCTGGGATCCCTTTTGACCAGGGTACAGATAGTGATGCTCTTTGGGGAGGACCTTAGGGGCCTCAAAAGTGTGCAGAGGGTTAATGTGGAGGAGTAGCCTAGTGGTTAGTGCAGTGGACTTTGATCCTGGGGAACTGGGTTCAATTCCCACTGCAGCTCCTTATGATTGCTTTTTAATGTATTTATAAATGACCTAGAGATGGGAATAACTAGTGAGGTAATTAAATTCGCCGATGACACAAAATTATTCAGGGTCGTCAAGTCGCAGGAGGAATGTGAACGATTACAGGAGGACCTTGCGAGACTGGGAGAATGGGCGTGCAAGTGGCAGATGAAGTTCAATGTTGACAAGTGCAAAGTGATGCATGTGGGTAAGAGGAACCCGAATTATAGCTACGTCTTGCAAGGTTCCGCGTTAGGAGTTACGGATCAAGAAAGGGATCTGGGTGTCGTCGTCGATGATACGCTGAAACCTTCTGCTCAGTGTGCTGCTGCGGCTAGGAAAGCGAATAGAATGTTGGGTGTTATTAGGAAGGGTATGGAGTCCAGGTGTGCGGATGTTATAATGCCGTTGTATCGCTCCATGGTGCGACCGCACCTGGAGTATTGTGTTCAGTACTGGTCTCCGTATCTCAAAAAGATATAGTAGAATTGGAAAAGGTACAGCGAAGGGCGACGAAAATGATAGTGGGGATGGGACGACTTTCCTATGAAGAGAGGCTGAGAAGGCTAGGGCTTTTCAGCTTGGAGAAGAGACGGCTGAGGGGAGATATGATAGAAGTGTATAAAATAATGAGTGGAATGGATCGGGTGGATGTGAAGCGACTGTTCACGCTATCCAAAAATACTAGGACTAGAGGGCATGAGTTGAAGCTACAGTGTGGTAAATTTAAAACGAATCGGAGAAAATTTTTCTTCACCCAACGTGTAATTAGACTCTGGAATTCATTGCCGGAGAACGTGGTACGGGCGGTTAGCTTGACGGAGTTTAAAAAGGGGTTAGATAGATTCCTAAAGGACAAGTCCATAGACCGCTATTAAATGGACTGGAAAAATTCCTCATTTTTAGGTATAACTTGTCTGGAATGTTTTTACGTTTGGGGAGCGTGCCAGGTGCCCTTGACCTGGATTGGCCACTGTCGGTGACAGGATGCTGGGCTAGATGGACCTTTGGTCTTTCCCAGTATGGCACTACTTATGTACTTATGTACTTATAAGTCACTTAACCCTCCATTGCTCCAGGTACAAAATAAGTACCTGTATAAATGTAAACCGCTTTGAATGTAGTTGCAAAATACCACAGAAAGGCGGTATATTGTCCCATTTCCATTTAAGTACTCTGGCCCATTTTGTCTGAGGACCTTCAAAACCAAAGATAGACCACTAAACCACTAACCTTGTCATGTATTTCTTTTTAACGATGACCCTCCTCTTCAACCCATCTCTAGCCCGCTTTTCTCAATTTGGAAGTTGTCTCATCATGCCATATTAGACATTTTAACAAAATTCAGATGAACTTTTCCTGTCGTGGTTTCCGAATACAATCTGTGGCTAATGTAATCAAAACCAGTAACCCCAGTGAAGCTGGTCTGGCGAGCCCCCGTTGCTCCATTCTTGCATCTGAACAAGTAGATTCTACTCTTTAAACACTCCTTTCATAATAAATCAGTTCATCTAGAAGGTGTCCCCAGCCTCAGTGATTCACGTCCACATGCTACCCCACTGTACACCCCAGAGGTGGCTGCACGGCTTGTTTTTGAAGAGTTAGAACTACTTCTTTAAGGAGGGGTATCCCACAGGCAGACATGCTCTGCATTAGCAGCAAGAGCAGAAGTAACTGGGCAGACTGGTTGCTTTTCTGTCATCATCTACTAGAACATAACAACATAAGTGCTGCCAAACTGGGACAGCAGTGGCCAAGCCAGGTCTCAACTACCTGGCAAGATCCCAGAACAGTAAAACAGATTTTATGCTGCTTATCCTAGAAATAAGCAGTGGATTTTCCCCAGGTTCATCTTAATAATGGCTTATGGACTTTTCTTTTAGGAAGCCATCCAAACCTTTTTTAAACCCTGCTAAGCTAACTGCTGTTATCACATTCTCTGGCAACAAATTCCAGCGTTTAATTACACGTTGACTTAAGAAATGTTTTCTCCGATTCATTTTAAATGTACTACTTTGTAGCTTCATTGCGTGCTCCCTAGTCCTAGTATTTTTGGAAAGAGTAAACAATCGATTCACGTCTACCCATTCCACTCCACTCCTTATTTTATAGACCTCTATCATATGTCCCCTCAGCAGTCTTTTCTCCAAGATGAAGAGCCCTAGCCGCTTCAGCCTTTCCTCATAGGGAAGTTGTCCCATCCCCTTTATCATTTTCTTTACTTATGTCCATAGCAACCAGCCAACTCTTGATCCACAGTCTTGAATCCCGGTACAGCAGGGTCAGTGCTCCAGCTCCAGAGCAGGAGGTTGAGCTGGTGGCTGTGAAGTTCTTCATGATCGAGATGATTTTACCTAGTTAATAATTCTTTCTCTTATTTTTATAGTGCTACGGGGTGTACCCAGTGATAAGAGCTTAGGTTTCACTATGTTCCTGCCCTTGAGAGCTTACAGACTGAGTACCTGAGGCAGTGGAGATAAATTGACTTGCCCAAGGTCACAGGGAATGTTAAATGTCAGAGGCAGGATTTGAACTCGGGTTTCCCTAGATCTCAGCCTATTACTCTTACCACTAGGCTACACCCTCTCCTGGGGATACTGAAAATTACCAGCCACAGTGTGGCAGAGTCTACAACACTTAGGGTCAACATTTGAACTCCCGTCCAAGGGCACAGAAGTACTCACCGAGCGGCCAGCACTCTCATTTTCAAAGGAGAATCCTGGTGGGGGGGGGGGGGGGAAGGTATTTCCTGTGGACTTGTAAGAAACACAGAGACCTGGGCTGCAGAATCTGTACAGGCTTTCGAGCGGTCGGTCGTGGGCATTACCTCTGTACTTTATCTAGAAAGAGGGAGATGCAACCCAACAAGCCATGTCCTAACCTTGGTCAACTTGGCAAGACTTGTGTGGTCACCTCCGGTCCCTCCCCTTATGTAACCCCACCAGAGCCAACCCTGTCCCACAAGGCTTAGATTCTAGGCCCAATGCTTCCCGGTTTTGGTGCTTTCCCTGAGGTGCTCGGAAATGGGAGAAGATAAAAATTCAGTAAGTCCAAATTCATGAACGTAGCGCTTGGAGTGGCTTGTGGAGAGGGTGTATTTGTGTGTGTACTTCGGAGATCTTGCTCAGACTGGTATCACTAGAGGCCTTGTTCAGGCTGAACAGGAAAACAGCTGCAGCCTCAGGCAGTCCATGTGTTTCTGTGGAAAAGGAACTCTCCCAGGTGTCTCCCGGTTCTGAGAAATGGCCAGGAGCCCTCTTGGAAAGCAGCAGCAGCAAATGGAGGGGAGGGGGGAGAGGGCTTCACCTCCTTCTTTCTGCATTCAGTAACCTGCTCTCCTTTCCTCCCCTGCAAAGCTGCTGAAAGCGCCAGAATACAAAGGAGTGTTTTTGGTTCCAAACCCAGCTTTGCCGCTTCACCCTATCTCATCCCAAAAGGCCGATCCATTGCAAACCAGCGTCTCTGGTTTCGATTACTCCCATTCATTCCTCCTAGCGCATATCAGGGCCAAACCCAGTATCATATTAGTGCCACTAAGGGATATCCCACTGAAGCGTCTACCAGTCTGCAGGGCCCCATCGGGACGAGAGCTGATCCCAATTCGTAGCGCACAAATCAGGGCTTAATCTCAAAGCATGATAAAGGGGGGCAGACCGGCTCTCCTATGAGGAAAGGCTTAAGAGATTAGGGCTTTTCAGCTTGGAGAAGAGGTGGCTGAGGGGAGACAAAAGAGGCCTATAAACCCGGAGTGGAGTGGAACGGGTGACTAACCTTTCACATAATTTCTAAGGCAAAAGGACATTGATAACACTTTTAAAACAAATTAGTGCACAACTGAGCTGGGGAATTTGATGCCAGAACAAGTGGTGACAGCAGTTATCGTCACCTGAGTTTTAAAAGGTTTGGACAAGTTCCTGGAAGAAAAGTCCATGCTCATATTAGTTATATAGATGTGGGTAGGACGCTGCTCATTCCTGGGAGCAAGTGGTAAGGAATGCATCTGGTCCTGGGGGCTTTTCACATGCCCTGGTTCTGAAACTTCCAGTTCTGCTACTGGGGTGACACTGTTTCCAACAGTGGCCAATCCAGGTCACAAGTACCTGGCAAGATCCCAAAAAAGGTTTATGCTGCTTATCCTAGAAATAGTGGATTTTCCCCAAGTCCAATTTAATAATGGTCTATGGACTTTTCCTTTAGGAAGCTGTCCAAACCTTTTTTAAACTCTGCTAAGCTAACTGCCTTTACCACGTTCTCTGAATTCCAGAGTTTAATCACACGTTGAGTGAAGAAAAGTTTTCTCCAATTCATCTTAAATTTACTACTTTGTAGCTTCATTGTGTGCCCTCTAGTCCTAGTATTTTTGGAAAGAGTAAACAAGCGATTCACTTCTACCCATTCCATTCCACTCATTATTTTATAGACCTCTATCATATCTCCCCTCAGCTGTCTCTTCTTCAAGCTGAAGAGCCCTAGCCTCTTTAGCCTTTCCTCATAGGGATGTCATCCCATCCCCTTTATCATTTTCGTCGCCTTTCTCTGTACTTTTTCTAACGTCCTCATTTTTGTTTTCCATTCCTTTTCTAATAATACCTAACGTTCTATTTGCTTTCTTAGCCGCCTCAGCACACTGAGCAAAAGGTTTCAACGTATCATCAACGACGACACCTAGATCCCTTTCTTGGTCGGTGAAAACGACTCTTCAATGTTATAATGGTATCTGAGGACTGCTTTGGACAATACGCTAATCTGTCGTAACAAGGCCAAGGCCTCCTGCTTAACAAAAGAGAAGTCAGGCTGTCTGGACCTTGTTCTAAGAGACAGCTGCCCGTCCAAGAGCAGTTTGGTTTTGATCAAGGCTTTGCTTGTAATGTGCCAGGAACCGCAGGCCTTAGCATAACACTGCTCATGGCCTGGTTCTCTTGCATCATCTTACGTTTAGAAAAACAAAACAAAAAAAAACCAAACTTGTGAGGTTTCTGGCTTCGTTCAGCGCCCGTGGCTCTGAGTTCCCTCTCTCAGACAATAACTGGCACGGTGCTCTCGAAATCTTCCTGGCAGTTGGAAGAACAATGGAGGCTTCTCCAAGAAATTCTTCCACTGATGCTACTATAAACATCTCCCCTTGTTGTGGTTCTTGTTCTAAGAAAGAGAGATGTATCCCATTTTCTTATTCGCACAGAGATGCGGCTTTCGGCAGTTTGGAAGCCTGAGGGGGGGGGGGCAGCAGGACAAGGCAGAAAAGATCCAGAGCTGAAGGTGGATTTGCTAAACCGGAGCCTACTGTTTTGGACAGTAACCAGCGGTGTGGGGGATGAAAGCTTGATGGCGGAAAAGGAGGGGAGCTCTGTGGAAATCTTGAGTCGTCTTCCGTGGGGGAATAAGAATGCGAGTAGGGGGTGGGGTAGTAGATAGGGGAAGAGGAATAAAGAATATGAGAAGGCACTTTTTCATAGAAAAGGTAGTGATGGCATGGCAGCATGTCCTTCTAGAGGTTTTTGTTTTGGGGGGGGGGGGGGGGGGACAAAGAGAATTTGAGACTCTGTGGGACCTTGCGGTAGGATAAAGATGGGCATCGTTATAAAGACTTGAAGCAGCGTACAGAAAAGCTACAAAAATGTTATGGGATTTGCGTTGGAAGACCTACGAGCAGAGACTTACTGACCTGAGCAAGTATACCCTGGAGGAAAGGAGAAACGGGGGTGGGGGGGTGATATGATACAGATGCTGAAATATTTGAAAGGTGTTAATCCGCAAACAAACCTTTTCCGGAGACGGGAAGGCGGTAGAACTAGAGGACATGAATTGAGGTTGAAGGGGGAGGGGGGGGCCGACTCGGGAATAATGTCAGGAAGAATTTTTTCACGGAGAGAATGATGGATTCTTGGAATGCCCTGTCGCGGGAGGTGGCGGAGATGAAAACGGTAACGGAATTCAAAAATGCATGGGATAAACTGTTCAGAAGGAATGGATCCACGGAATCTTAGCGGAGATTGGATGGCAACACTGGTAACTGGGAAGCAAAGCTAGTGCTGGGCAGACTTCTACAGTCTGTGCCCTGAAAATGGCAAGGACAAATCAAGGTCAGGTATGCATATAAAGTAGCACATACTATGAATTTATCTTGTTGGGCAGACTGGATGGACCGTACAGGTCTTTATCTGCCGTCATCTACTATGTTACTGTGTTTGCATTTCACTCCATGCTTTCTGTCAGGTTGGGTAGAGCCTAGTACCATTCTGGAGTTAACAAGTGTTTAAAGACACAAGATTTAGGGCAGAGGGTGTCTTGCTGACTGTGGCTTCCTCAGAGGCGTTTTTTTTTTAACTAAACAATGGGCAGTCTGGAGAGCCCAAGAGGTTTTTATGGTTCACTGCACCCTGTGGAGCCACTTCCACTGGTAAACATGAGTCTTGTGTCTTGAAACACAAAAGGATTGCACAAGCGCTCCCCTGACCTGCAATGGGATTCCGAGAAAAGGAATCCCTTGTCAGCATTGGCTGAAGCCAGCCCGGACCAGATTGACAGCAGAGGGAAGCAACTGGCGCCTTGTTTGCCTTGGCCTGATGGCGATGCATGGCGTTGAGTGTTGTGAGGATGACAGTAGGTTTACAAACTGTGCTTCCACCTGTCCAAGGTTGTCCTAGTGTCATTGAGTTCTTACAGCAGCTTCACAAAGTCCCTCTGCTCCTTTCAGGATCGAGAGGGGCATCCGTTTTATGACCTGCATTCCCTGTTCTCACTTGGAAATATTTGGAAGGGGAGGGGAGGAAGGAGCTTGTGTAATACGCAAAGCAGGGCTGTGAACACGCAATGCTCTGGGACTTAACTGGCCAGAAATGACCACTGACCGGTTAAATCGCTTGTTTGGGTCTTTCCACTAATTTTTAGCGGCATTTAACCGGCTGTCGCCACTGGGTTAGTGCTTCGGTGAAAACCAGCTGTTTTGGGGGGCATACCAGGGGCTGAGTCGGCACATGGCCGGTTAAGCGGCCAGGTAAGTGTATAAATAGGACCACGTGAAACACAGCCCTATCTGCAGTAACCCATGGATGGTTAAGTTCTGAATATCGCTGATTCAATGCAAAAGCCTGGACATGGGCCTGACATTGAATATCTGTGAATACAGGGCCACCGAGAGACACAGCCAGGCCCAGAGCAGGACCGCCCCCCCTACCGCACCATGCCCCCCCTCCGCCCCCTTACCTTCCTGTGTCTGCTTCTCCCTCGGTCTGTCGTCTTCTGCTCCTGTGTGCCGGGACCTGGGTTATCACGTTAACGCAGTCATCCGGGCCCTGGCACACACAGGAGCAGGAAACCGACAGACCTGGCGGAAGCAGGCAGGCAGGAAGAAGCTTCTGCTCCCTTGAAACTTTGCTGGTGCCAGCCCCCCCCCCCCCCCCCCCGGAGGCCGGGCCCGGGGAATCTTGCCCTCTCTCGGCGGCTCTGCGTGAATAACGCCGGCAGCAGTCAGCAAAACGCTCACTGCCGCTGACTGAAATGTATCCCTAGATTTATTGATTCATTGCTATTATTTTGGAGGGAAAGATTCTGGTGTTCACTGAGTAATCGTAAAATTCGGACTAAGTCCAGCTCATAATGGTAATAAAGGTATTGAGCCCCTGGATTTTTAGAGAGTAAATCTCCACCTCCTGAAGGTACAGCATCAGCAGGATTTGGGGTACCTTGAAGAGGGTGGGGGGAGGGAGTAGGTTTTAGTGAAGAGAAGAGGCCTCTCTGGAGGGGAGGAACTTTCTATTAGAAAACATCAAAACCTCGGTCACCCCCACTACCAAGCAGGGGCGTAGCTACTATGGGGCCACGGGGGCCTGGGCCCCCGTAGATTTGGCCCTGGACCCCCTGCCGATGACCCTCTCAACCCCCCCTCCCGCCGCCAACCCGCCATCGCCGTCTGCTACCTTTGCTGGTGGGGGACCCCCAACCTCCACCAGCTGGTCTTCTTCCTTCGTTTGGTTTCTGACGTCCTGCACGTACAACATGCAGGACGTCAGACTCAGAAACCAAACAAAGGAAGAAGACTTCGGCTGGCGGGGGTTGGGGTCCCCTGCTAGCAAAGGTAGGCGACGGCAGGCGGGGGGGGGGGGTTGAGAGGGTCGTCGGTGGGGGGGGGGTCAAAGTTGTTGTTGGTGGTGGTGCTGGCGGCGGCGGGGGGTTGTCGGCAATGGCGGTGGGGGGGGCGGCGGCGCCGGGGGGGGGGGTAAAATGTGCCCCCTCACCTCAGGCTCTGGACCCCCCTCCCGCCGAAGTCTGGCTACACTCCTGCTACCAAGGTAGTAAGTTTTTGGTGCCCTGTGTGATGCCACCTGCAGGCTGAAATGTAGAACTGATTCACCTGCCTCTGGGTCATCTGAACAGGATGAGCCAGGTTTGGATTTTTACTGTCCCTCACCCACATCCTCTTACCCCCCTCACCCACACCCTCTTACCCCCTGTGCGTCTGTGTGGAACCGGCTGCTGACGTGGAGTGGGTAAGCAGGGCCAGTGCTGGGCAGACTTCTAGGGTCTGTGTCCCCAAAACAGCAAGGACGGATCAGGAATCAGCGTTTTATACCTCATTCATATCAAATGCTACGAGTTCAAGTGCTGTATATCTCAGTGGGGGAGTGGAAGACATAGTAAAGAGGAACGTAGTGAGTAAAATGTTGTAATGATGCTATTGGACTGTTGGTTCAATATCAAATTGATAATGAATGTGACATTTGGACAGACTGGACGAACCATGCAGCTCTTTAACTGCCATCATTACTGTATTACTAGGTCACTATAATATAATAACATATGGGATCAGCTCACATATGGTCCTTATACTCACTATAATGGAATAATATATGGGCTCAACCCATCTGTGGTCCTTATAATGTATTAATATAAGACCTCTGCCCACCTGCAGTCCTTATACTCACTATAATATAACAATATATGGGATTTGCTCACACATGGTCCTTATACTCACTATAATGTAATAATATAAAGCCTCTGCCTGCCCGTGGTCCTTGTACTCACTATAATGTAATAATATTTGGGCTCTATTTACTATAATGCAATAATATAAGGCCTCTGCCTGCCTGTGGTCCTTATACTCACTATAATGTAATAATATATTGTCTCTGCCCATCTGTGGTCCTTATATTTACTATAATGCAATAATATAAGGCCTCTGCCTGCCTGTGGTCCTTATATTCACTGAACTTCTCCTTTTCTTTGCCAGTTCAAGAGAATGCTGAACCGTGAGCTTACCCACCTGTCTGAAATGAGCCGGTCTGGGAACCAGGTCTCTGAATATATTTCTAGCACGTTTTTGGGTGAGTACCCAGTGAATGCTGGTGGGGGATGCCTTGCTCTTACTAGGGATGTTGCAGAGGCCTGAGCTGTGTATCATGAAGTGTATTTACATGGAGAGCTACGGAAGATACCCCTGAGTTCTACTGGGAGGCTGTTAACCCAGTAACAGTGCTGACTGGTTCTGTACCCCTGAGAGGCTGCTACCCAGTTAATAGTGCTGACTGAGTCCCAATGGGATATTTATTTATTATTAGGATTTGTTTACCGTCTTTTTGAAGGAATTCACTCAAACATAAGCAATAGACAATTACAGCAGTAAAAATATTCAAATAACAATACAAAGTATGGCATAGTATACTGCTTACAATGTCAACACAATACATAAGAGACAGTGTAGGGTATAAGCAAAGATGGAACCTATAGATAGGTAAGAGAGTAAGAGGAGTTAGATAGTAAGGTGATTAATTTAAAGAAAGTTGCACATAACTGAATAGTGTCACTGAATATCCCATGATGCTCTCTGGTTAGTGCTGGAGTGTCTGGGGACGGTATTTGTATAACTATCTGGTTAAGTTAGGTTGTCCTCCGTTAACCGGGTAATTGTCCATGAACTGCCACTGAATACCGGAGGCACCCAGGGAACTCCTGGAAGCCTGAATATCAGTGTTTAAAGAACCACTGATTGCCACCAGCTGAATACTGCCCTCTAGAGGCGAATTAGTGAAACGGCACCAGGAAGATCCACGCTAAACTAGTATAAATGGCGCTATGCACGGAGCGTCCTTTTGATTTGTACGCAGGGTCCTTTGCAGAATACTGCTTAGCGCAAATCTTATGCCTGCTAAAACCTGCTGGAATCCTGTTACCCAACTCAGGCATGGAAATGACATAATTTTATAACATTGTGCCTTAAATCCTGGGACAGTACCTGACCCGCTCATGGCCACCAAATCCCCCTTCAGTAGCGCACGAGAAGTTAGGGGCGTAAGTAAGTCTGTCGCTTATGTTTGATTTACTCTTACTGTACACCGCCTTGAGTGAATTGTTTCAAAAAGGTGGCAAATGAATCCTAATAAATAAACTGCTAATTAATGCTAATTGTCAGTACTTCTCTATCTCCAATTGAGCATCAATTAACTAATTACGTTTCACGCGTAACTGACCCGATTCTGTTCCTGCCTGAGCAATTGTGAGCCTGACTTGAGGTAAAGTTTATAGACTTTGAGAGATGTGTTTCTCTGTGTATTAGACTGACACGGCTCCTTTTACTAAGCCAAGATAGTGATTTCCAGCATGGCAAATGCGATGAAGCCCCTTCAATTCCTCTGGGCTTCGTCGCATTTGCCGCGCAGGAATCACTACTTCAGCTTAGTAAAAGGAGCTGTTTATTTGCTATGATTCCACAGTGTTTTCTACTGCTGAACCCCCCCCCCGGCAACCCCGGCAATAAAGTGGTCTGTCCTTTTTATATCAGTGGTCTTCATTAATTTTTAAACTGAAGCCACTTTAGATTCTAATGAGCTGCCCATTGGGGTGATGACTTCTGACCAGCAATGACATCCATCCCCACCAGTCCATCTTCAAGCTTCATTAAGGGTATCCTGAAGGCTGTGCATATTTCCAAATGCATTTTCTCATCTTATTTTTCAAGCATACGACTCTCCCCAACCCCCCACCCCATCCACTTTCTCCTTTCTGTCCTGAGCCTTGGTAGAGAGGCAAAAGTGGCAGAACCCCCCTCCCCCCAGAAATACAGTGGGGGTCGTCCCAGAGGTTTCCAGGCCATTGGCCTCTAGGCCTTGCTTTGAAGAACTTCGGATTAAGGGGTTAATATTCCATAAGAGACTATTATCTTGTGAACTCACACTGACCAAACCCCAAGGGAATACTCAGCAGTTCCTATCTGGATAGTACCCACCAAATATCCCCCTCCAACTACTTCAGCCAAATGGTCCAGATGTGGAGTCAACACTTAACCGGATTTGTTATGGGCAAATAGGATTGCATAAATAGCAGCCCAATCTTTGTCCGGTTTAACTCATCTGGTTGAGAGTTGAATATTGGCAGTTTTCTGGTTGATGGTTGAATATTGGCAGTTATCCAGTTGAGGGCTGAATACTGGCAGTTATCTGATTGAGGGTTGAATATCAGCAGTTTTCTGGTTGAATATCGACAGTTATCCGGTTAAGGGTTGAATATCGACAGTTATCCGGTTGAGGGTTGAATATCGACAGTTATTGGTTGAGGGCTGAATATCGGCAGTTATTTATTTATTTATTTATTGCATTTGTATCCCACATTTTCCCACCTATTTGCGGGTTCAGTGTGGCTTACAATACATTGTGAATGATGGAAATACAATTTGTTACAACTCGGTTATGGATTACATTGTGAGGAGTTACGCGAAGACAAAGTCAAAGTATCGTTAAGGGAATAGAACAATGGAAAAGAACAATGGAAAGAAACAACAAGAAACTGATAGGGCAACAAAACAATAGTAGGAGAACATTCGGTATAACATTTTCCTGTGAGTAAAGGTATAAATGTGGTAAAATTACGGGGGATGGGAATTCAGAAGAGAATGTATTGATGCATTACTAACAGTGTGTGTGGACTTCATGTGTTTTGATCCTTTCAATAAATTTTATCAAAGAGATGAGTCTTCAATAATTTGCGGAAGTTGGTTAGTTCGTAGATCGTTTTCAGGTTGCATGGTAGTGTATTCCAGAATTGCGTGCTCATATAAGAAAAGGTTGATGCGTGCAGCGTTTTGTATTTTATGCCTTTGCAATTAGGGAAGTGGAGGTTGAGGAAAGTTCGGGATGATCTTTTAGCGTTTCTGGGTGGTAGGTCTATTAAATCAGACATGTACGCTGGGGCTTCACCGTGAATGTGCATACTTTAAAAGTAATGCGTTCCTTGAGTGGGAGCCAGTGTAGCTTCTCTCGTAAGGGTTTTGCACTTTCGTATTTTGGTTTTCCGAAGATGAGTCTGGCTGCTGTGTTCTGGGCTGTTTGAAGTTTCCTCAGTATTTGCTCTTTACAACCTGCGTATAGTGAGTTGCAGTAATCCAGATGGCTGAGTACGAGGGATTGCACTAGGCTGCGGAAGACGGATCTTGGGAAGAATGGTCTTATTCTTTTCAGTTTCCACATGCAGTAGAACATCTTTTTGGTTGTGTTGTTTGCATGAGTTTCAAGTGTTAGGTGGCGGTCAATAGTGACTCCAAGGATTTTAAAGTTTCTGAGATTGGAAGGTTTAGTTTTGGTGTGTTTATAGCGGTAAATTCATTCGTGTTGTATTGGGAGGTGAGTATCAGGCATTGAGTTTTTTCTGCGTTTAGTTTCAATCGAAATGCATCTGCCCAGGTGTTCGTGATGTGTAGACTTTGGTTGATTTCATTGAAGATTTCTTTAATGTCTTGTTTGAAAGGGATGTATATTGTTACATCATCGGCATATATATATGGGTTAAGGTTATGGTTTGATAGACGTTTTGCCAAGGGGATCATCGTTAGGTTGAAAATAGTTGGTGAGAGGGGTGATCCTTGAGGTACTCCACATTTAGGTGTCCATGTAGCAGACGTAGTTGAATTTGATGTGACTTGATATGAGCGCAGGGTTAGGAACCCCTTGAACCAGTTTAGGACATTTCCTCCGATGCCAAAATATTCAAGTATGTGTAATAGGATTCCGTGGTCAACCATATCAAAGGCACTTGACATGTCAAATTGTAGGAGGAGTATATTGTTGCCGGTTGAGGGTTGAATATCGGCAGTTATCCAGTTGAGGGCTGAATACTGGCAGTTATCTAGTTGAGGGTTGAATACCAGCAGTTATCTGGTTAAAGGCTGTCCATCTGCACATACTCATAAATTTAATGCTGGTACCCCGATATGGCTGGCCGAATATTACTCTCTAATTTAATAAGCTCTGAATGGAAATGAGAAAGGTGTGAGAATAGTAAGGCAGATAGAGAGGGATCGGGTGAGAGGATGGGAGCAGAGGGAACTTATCTGCTGCCATCTCCTGTTCTATGAGAAGCAGGTCTCAATGTCAGAGGTCAGGCAAGAAAGAATGCTGTAGGCTCTAAAGCATCCATCACCTAATCTACAGACAGAGAGCTGTCCCAGGGGAGGGGACCTTCTGGTTTTTGGAATCAAGATTTTTTTTTTGGTGACAGGGATTTCTTTTGCTAACAAACTGGCATCAGGAAGCAGGCCCAAGCACTGCACAGTCAGTGTAGTCACCAGCTCTTGGAATGAGAGGAAGCAAAGGAGGTGGGGAAACTGTTCGTAAGCTAACTAGTTTTGGAAGTGGTTCAGGATGATTCAGTGTCAGGAAAACCTCCCCTGCTTTCTGAAAAACAGAAAGATCTCGTTCTTCGCAGGATGCATCAAGAAAAGGGAAGCAGGCTTTTAACACCACCACCACCCCCCCTCCGTAAGAGTTTACTGCAGAATTGAGGTAAAAATGAAATATGAAAAGCAGGCGCCTGAGATGACATATCTCCTTCACCCTGCTGTCGAGGCTTGAAGAGGGAGCTCAGGTCGCATAGAACAGAGGGTCACTGCCTTCAGGTGGATGAGAGAGACACGGCTTTGCATCGAAGCAAGCGGTGATGCTGGAGAGCTCACTAGGTCTGGAGTTCATAACAAGCTCCAGATCGTAGGAATGTACAGCTGACCTACGTGAAATGAGTAGGCGAGATCTCGGCTTAGAAGACTTGTAGCCGAAACATTTTTACATGCTGGTTGCTATTGATGCTCCTGCAAATTTAAATTCTTCCGTACACCCTATCACTGATTTATCAGATTCACATGTGGAAGACTTGGAAGATTCTAGGATGGAAAGAGAGTTGACTTTGACATTTTTTTTTGGGGGGGGGGGGGAACCTTGGAAGGCTTCCTCGAAGACATCACTTCTGGAACGGACAGGGACGCAGTCTCAGATCCATGAAGCATGTGTATAGCAAATCTTTTCACACAAACATCAGGACATGAAATGTTCCTCCTCGTCCGCACTCTTAAAAAAATCAACAACAAAAGAACTAGAAAGCTATTTTAATTTTCAAACGTCAACTGTTTGGCTTAGGAGAAGGGAGAGCGTGAGAGCTCTGAACCCTGTTTACTTTCTCACTGCTGGATGCAGAAAAAAATTCTTTTAAAAAGGGGAAACAGTTTGCAAACTGCAGGCCCAGGTGAGAAATAGTCAGCTCAGCAGACCACAGCCAGCTCGACTGACGTCAAAAGGCAAAACCTCGAGGCCTTAAGCAAATGTTTATGAAAATGAGATCCTTCTTCACTTCTCTCCTTCTAGCCACACACCTCACAAGCCGGTAATGGAGACCTTCTCATTGCCACCCGCCGGCCCTATGGAGCTATGCAAGACGAACGCATCTTGGTTTATCATTTGTATTTTATTTCTGTAGTTTTGTCTTTTATTCTTCTAAGGATCGGGCTTGTCCATGGCCCCTGAGCTGGCCTGTGCTGGAAGAGGAGCCCGAACTGAGGCTGATCCCTTTCATGCACCCCTCCGTAGCTAGTAAGTGCGAATGCATGAGCCCACAGGGACTAATCCCCCTCCAAAATTAAAAATGAGCATATTCTAGAATGGAGCTGGGGGGGGGGGGGGGCCTGGATTTTACTGTGCAAAATGTTTCAGTAATAGGGAGGGTATAAGATCCCGGGTGCACGATTAACACAGTCTGTGTTCGTTGCTTTTTGATCGGTGTCGGAGGGTTTTCCGGTTACCAGCAGAAAATGAGGATAATTGAGTAGCAGGTTGCTAAGTTAAGAGGGTAAGAAGTCCTAATGTTATCCTGTTTAATGGATGCATAACCGCATATGCGTAGGGATAAAACAGCACGAGTGGCAGTAGATTGAAACTGCGGAACATTTGGAGCAGCGCGAGAGCAGATTAAATGTGCGAACATAGAACCTGTGTCGCTGTGCCTAGTTTACAAAGAATGCGCATACGTTATAGGGAATGCACATATTTATCAAGAATGCGCACACGTTAAAAGGAATGTTCACATTTAGAAAGAATGTGCATACGTTATAAACGATGCGTACGTTATAAAGAGCGCACATGTGTATATTTATGAATATTATATGAAGCATGTGCATATCGTTATAAAAAACGTGAATATTTTGTAACTAATGTCTGTATTTTAGAAAGCACTTGAAGGACACCTATGTCAGTTAGGTGTACTGGTACTGGTCCAAAATAGTTCTTAGCTGCCCTGCTGGCACTTTCACGGGTCTGTGTACATGTCTGTGCTAGACGTGTACGCGCACAAGGGAGTGTGTGTGCAAATGCTTAAATGATGTTCATTTATTTATTGTTAACAGCATAACAATAGTAAAATAATCAAGAATAAACATAAATACAATAAATGAGGTAAACTTGAAAACAGTAAATTACTACCGGGAAACAGTATCAAAAATATACACATTTAAAAGCACTGAAATTCAAATACCAGAGATTTAATACAATGTTAGCATAATACTAATGATACACCTAATAAGCAACATTAGAGCATCCAATTAACATAGATATTTATTTATTTGTTGCATTTGTATCCCACATTTTCCCTCCTCTTTGCAGGCTCAATGTGGCTTACAATACATCATGAATAGTGGAAATATATGAGAAAATATACATTTAGTAATATCAGAAGGATCTTGGGTAACATGAAAATTATAAAACATGATAGTGGTTTAGCAAGCAAATATTGTAAAGGCAGCTCTGGATATGTGTACAGGAGTTCATATTTGTTGATCCTTGTTGTATGCCTTGTTAAAGAGATGGGTCTTTAGTAGAATTCGGAAGTTAGCTAGTTCATAGATCGTTTTTAAGTTGCGCGGCAGCGCGTTCCAGAACTGTATGCTCAGGTAGGAAAAGGTTGACGCATGCGTTAGTTTGTATTTTAGACCTTTACAGTTTGGGAAGTGAAGATTAAGGAATGTGCGGGATGATATTTTAGCATTCCTGGGTGGTAAGTCTATCAGGTCTGACATGTAGGCTGGTGCGTCTCCGTGAATAATTTTATGAACTAGGGTACATATTTTGAACGTGATACGTTCTTTGAGTGGGAGCCAGTGTATGATGCTAAAGATTTTCTACAATACGGTTACCATATAGCTGAGGGACCAAGAGCAGACATATGATGGGAACAAGATGTGTGGTACAGAGTCCGTTGGGATAATTTGATGGTTAGCTAAACTCAAGACAAGTTCTTTGTATAGTTAAGCAAGAGATAAGGAACTAATCTAAGTTACAGTGTGTATAGCAAACTAGTCCAGGTGCAGAATGGGTGTATAGTCAGTTACCCTATGTAAGAACATAAGAGTAGCCATACTGGTTCAGACCAATGGTCCATCTAGCCCAGTATCCTGTTTCCAACAGTGGCCAAGCATATCAAATCTCTTCCCCACTTGCATCCAGTCTCTGCCCTTCTCTCTCCTCTCCACTTCCATCCAGCGTGTGCTCCTCTCTCTCCTTCCCACTTCCATCCAAGTGTCTGCCCCCCCACTTCCACTCTACTTCTGCCCCCCTCCTCTCCACTTCCATTCAGCGTCTGCCCTCTCTCCTCTCCCCACTTCTATTCAGCATCTGTCACACTCACCATTCCCCACTTTCATCCAGCATCTGTCACCCCCACCAATGCTTCCCCAAACCAGCAGCAGTAGCAAAACAAAACACAGCCACCCCAGGACCTCCCTGCACACACCCACAGCTGCCGGCTCTGCCCCAGAACAAGAAGTGAAGTTGTCGGGGAAGGGCCGGTATCCGCGGGCATGCACAGGAAGGCCCCGCAATGGGCGACATCTTGGTTTGCCGCTGCTGGTTTGGGGAAGCAGTATTAAAGGCTTGGGAGAAGGGCCAGGCTTTCACCTACTTCCTGAAGTAGAGGTAGTCTCGAGTTATACGTAGCCCCTCTGGGAGTAAATTCCAGAGCGTGGGGGCTACTCTTGTGAAGGTTCGCTGGCGGGTATCACATCGTACAATTTCTTTTGATGAAGGTACAGATAGTAGTGATCCTTGAGAGGACCTTAGAGGTCTCAAAGGTGTGTAAAGGGTTAACTTATTCTTTAAGGGCGTCTTTTACTAAGAGGCGCTCATGTTTTAAAGCGTGCTAAAATTGTGGGCGTGCTAAACGTTACAGATGCCCGTAGGAATGCATTGGCATCTCTAACGTTTATCATGCCTACAATTTTAGCGCTTGCCAAAAACGTGAGTGCGTCTTAGTAAAAGACCCCCTATGTCCTCTAAGTACTTTAAGTATAGAGTTGCCTTTTTGAAGTGTTCAGACCTTTAGAAATCTCCAGCCAACCTACTCCTACCTTACACCTCTCAGTCAATCGGATCCCGCGCAATTGAGGGGAGCAGGGGTTAAGGATACCACACCAAGCATCAATCCAGCGTGAAAAGCTTAAGACACATATGCATTGATTTCTAGACCACCTGGCATCATAAATCTAAGCAGTTTACATCATACAGACAAAGTGATCAAGAAAATTAGAAACATTAAACCTACCTTAAACAATTAACACGAAAACAGTGCAGAGAATTATCTTTAAAATATTCAAATGCTGTTTCCCGTCTAGAGCATGTTCCTTTAGCAATGCCGGGAGGGGGATCTTTGACAGGTACAGGGATATTTTTGCCCATGCCCAGATGAAACATTTATCCACAGGTGGGAGAGCCGCGTTGGCTGCAAGGCATGGTGAGACATTTCGCTCCAGATGACTAGGGGGCTCACAATGAAGCTACGAAGTACTACATTTAAAACAAATCGGAGCAAATATTTCTTCACTCGACGTGTAATTCAATTCTGGAATTCATTGCCAGAGAATGTGGTAAAAGCAGTTAGCTTAGCAGGGTTTAAGAAAGATTTGAATAATTTCCTAAAAGTCCATACATCATTATTTAAATGGACTTGGGGAAAATCCACTGCATATTTCTAGGATAAATAGCATAAAATGTATTTTACTGTTCTGGGCTCTTGCTAGGTATTTGTAACCAGGATAGGCTACTGTTGGAAACAGGATCCTGATGGACCTTTGCTCTGTCCCCGTTCACTTATGTTCTTATGATATTTGATCTCCATAGAACTCTTCTAGGTATATCACCCCCCAAAAATGTGAAGGAACTGACAGCTCGTTGGTGTTTGGATTTGATGAGATCAACAGCTTCTCTGGACCTTTTAACATTAATTTTGCATATACTAGACTTGGTTAATGTGGATTTATGGGAGTGTCAATTTTGGACAGGGCTTCTGAGAGGAGGGGCAAAATTCCCTGGGCCAGGCCTCCAAGGAGGGGTGGGGCTAAGGCCCAACTTCCTGCCTGCTTCCGGGTCTGTTCTCTTCTGCTCCTGCGTGCCACCCAGGACCTGGATGATTACATTAACACAATATTGCTTTAATGCAATCGTCCAGGTCCCAACTCCCGGCACACAGGAGTACTGGAGCAGGAGAGGACAGAGCGAGGGCATTGGGGCAATAAGGAAAGGAGAGCTGGGAATAAAACCATTGGAACAGTCACAGTCAGAACGCCAGTCCAGTGAGATCTCCCCGGCTTTTCGCGGACGATTATTTAAATTTCTGGTACAGTGGGTTATTGCTTTAACCTTCCTTAATTTGTTGTTGTGGAACAGATAAGCAGAACGATGTGGACCTGCCTTCCCCGACGCAGAAGGAACGAGAGAAGAAACGGAAGCAGCAGGAACAGCAGCCCATGTCCCAGATCAGCGGCGTGAAAAAGCTGACCCACGGCTCCAGCCTGTCCAACTCCAACATCCCCAGGTTTGGGGTCAAGACAGACCAGGAGGAGGCTCTTGGCATGGTAATTCGGCACCGTTAACATGACCTTACAGGTTGATTTATTTTTAAATGGGTTAAGAACCAGGGGAAAGTAACATTGTGGAAGGTCTGGAAGTCGTCAGGCTCTGGATGTTCTGCCTCTTCCCATGCCCGAAGGGGCTTTGTACATATTCTGTAACTGGAGACCTAGATGAACGGCATCCGGGAGCCAAAATATCAGCGCAAGTCAAACTTAAAAAATTCTAAGTTATGAGCGTGAATGTTGATCTTGCCCATGTCCCTCTCCTGTGAGCGCCTTACATTAGAGCACATGAGTTTAGGTTGCAACATCAGTAATTGAGAAGCAAAGCCGGGCAGACTTCTACAATCTATGCCCTGAAAATAGCAAGGACAAATCAGGATCAAGTATACACAGGAAGTATCGGTACTGGACAGTTCCCACTCACCAATTCCCATCTGGAAAATTGCCATCCAGGACAATTACCACCTGCAAAGGTCTTAAATACAAATCTACTGATTCATCCAGCTTTTCCTACATAAGCACACAACTGTGGAATGCGCTACCAAAGGCAGTGAAAACGATATACAACCACCTAAACTTCCGGAACATGCTAAAAACCACCCTGTTCAAAAAGGCATACCATCCCGAGCCAAACCTAAAAGACCGACCTTGGCTACACATGAAAATCAAAGCACGTACGTTCACAACAATACTCTTCCCATCAGGACTATTCTATGGCTTTGCCATATAAACTTCTTCCTACCTCTACAGCACAATGTATTTGTTCATACCGGAAACAGCAATTGCCATTCCGGTACTATGTAAGCCACATTGAGCCTGCAAATAGGTGGGAAAATGTGGGCTACAAATGCAACAAATAAAAATAAAAAAAATAACCAATTCCCATTGCTCCAGGGAGGACAGTTCCTCACCCTTAACAATCATGATGCATCACAATCTGAAATTTATCTTCTTTCTTTTCCCCTTCCAGGTCATGGGGGGGGGGGGGGGGCAATGCCCCTCACTTCCCCTCCCAAAAAAAACATTACCTTTAACACGCCACACCACTCTAAAACAATTAAAATAAACCACAATCCAAATTAATAAAGAGCATAAAATATAATAATATAAATAAAAATGTACATAAAATATTACCAAACACATCCAAACCACGCAACGACACTTCTCATAAAAACATACAATGCATAAGAAAAAAAACCCCAACAGAACATCAACACAAGAAAAAAACAACGAAAACTACATGCCAGTAAGAAATAGGAGTCCTAGGAGGGAACTGGTGGGTGAGATCTGTCCGGATGGCAACTAGCCTTGTACAGAAGTATCACATCATATCTTATGCTCTGAGTTTATCTTCTTGGGAAGACTGAATGGACCATACAGGTCTTTATCTGCCGTCATCTACTACATTAAGAAAGTTGCACATAGCGCCAAATTCTTACCTAGAACTTACGCACACATTGTACCCGCATTTGTAAATTTAAGAGAGCAAATGGTGTTTCAATGTTGGCGTAAAAAAAATAGGAAAGAGAAAAAGTCCCTCACGCAAATGTGAGCAAAATAGCAGCAAAAGAGTGAGACGGACACAAAGAGGAAATAAAAAAATATATATATATATAAGAATCTTTATTAACGACCCTTAGAATATAAGAATATAGTTGCCTGTTAGAAATGCCGCAATTCTAAGGGTCGTCAATAACATCTGAGACTTCTTTCTACAAATTTAAAAATCTTCTGAAAACCCACTTTTTCCAACTATCTTTTGGTTTAGCAGCCCCGTCCCTTTGCAAAGGAGAATGCACAATTCCCTTATATCTGCAGTCCTGGGTTCTGCAACCATGATGTCTGAAACTGCAGGGACCCCTCCCAAAATCTGCCTCCTCTCTGTGTGAATGTTTTCCTATGCGGTTGATAATGGCGTTCCTTTTCCTTTTACGGTGTTTTAAATTTGTTAACCGCTTCAACCAAGTTTTGTTGCATTGGCGGTATATGAAATTTTGTCTGTTGTGCAGAGTATGGTGATTTCACAGCTTGATTTCTGCAATGCTCTGTACCTGGGTATTGCAAAATCCGGGATACAGGCATTGCAGACAATTCAGAATGCTGTGGCTCGATTGTTGAGTGGCACGACTCGATTTGAACATGACTTGCCTGTACTCCGTTTGTTTCATTGGTTATCTATGCAATTTAGGGTATTATATAAGATTGCATATTTGGTTCATCAGGCATTCTATGCGGACTCAGTTCCCTGGTACCCTAAAGAGGCTATTGTGGGTATCAGCCTTTAAGGGCCTTGAGGTCAGAGCATGTGATGTTGTTGGTAACTAGGGAATTGCATGCCTGTACTTGGAATTAGAGACCTACACAGGAATGGGGTTCCTGCGGGGACAGACGCAGCTCTGCGGGGTTCCTGTGGAGATGGAAGCAGTTCCTGTGGGGATGGAAGCAGTTCCTGTGGGGTTGGAAGCAGTTCCTGTTGGGTTGGAAGCAGGGGCGTATCTGCATGGGGCCACAGGGGCCTGGGCCCCCGCAGATTTCGCCCTGGCCCCCCTACCGCCATCAACCCTCCCCTCCGTCGCTTACTTTTGCTGGCGGGGGACCCCAACCCCCGCCAGCCAAGATCCGCTTCCTCCTCCGAGTCCTACCTTTAAAAATATTTCTTCAGCTGGCGGGGGACTCCAACCCCCGCCAGCCGACCCGAGATCTTCTTTAACTTTCTTCTATCTTTGTCCTCCGCATGGCCGACGTGTTGCTGCTGTTGTGCAAAGCTGAAATCCAGTTTCGGAGTCTGACGTTACAGCACGTTACGACGTCAGTCAGACTCCGAAACTGGATTTCAGCTTTGCACAACAGCTGCAACACGTCGGCCACGCGGGGGACGAAGATAGAAGAAAGTTAAAGAAGATCTCGGGTTGGCTGGCGGGGGTTGGGGTCCCCTGCCAGCAAAAGTAAGCGACGGCGGGGAGGGAGGGTTGGCAGCGGGAAGGGAGGGGGGTGTCCGGCAATGGCAAGGAGGGGGGGCGGCGGGGGGGGGGGGCTAAAATGTGCCCCCTCCCTCTGGCTTTGGCCCCCCCTACCGCCGGAGTCCAGATACGCCCCTGGTTGGAAGCAGTTCCTGTGGGGTTCCCGTGGGGATGGAAGCAGTTCCTGTGGGGACGGACGCAGTTCCTAAGGGGTTCCCGTGGGGATGGAAGCAGTTCCTGCAGGGTTCCCATGGGGATGGAAGCAGTTCCTGCGGGGTTCCCATGGAAGTGTAAGCTGCACTTGCGCCAGCCTCTCACCTACCAAGTACCAGCTTCTTAGAGATCTGCCTCCTCCTCCTCCTCCTTGCTTTAACAGCATAGATGTAGAAAGTCTTCCATTAACCCTTTCTGCTCCCGGGCTGAAGCACAGGCCTCAGCTCTAAACAGGCACAAGCATCAGATGTCACCTGTCCCTACTGGCGCTGCATGTGGCGACCTCTCAGCACACAGTGCCAGCGAATCAGAGATGAGCCTTACATGTGTGCACCAGAGTCTTCCAACTTCCATTTCTTCCTTGCTTACAGTGCTGTACTCTAACCCAGGAACCAAGGAAGCCAACTAGAATTATTATTTTCTTTTGCTGGTCCGCAGATTTGGAATGCTTTTCCTGGGCTTTTAGGACTGAGTGGCAGCATGGCATCCTTTTGCAAATTACTGAAGATACATTTGTTTGTGCAGGCATAAGGCTGATAAGTCGGTTTTGTTTGCTGAAAAACTGAGACTTATTCGTGTTGCTTTTTATGGCGTGTGTTTTTATTGTAATCCACTTACTTGTAGGAGAAATAGACATTTTTAAATAAATAAACTGTAATTCGGAAAATGGAAAATCACCCCTTTTCCAGCAGCAGTGAAAATGGCCTTAACATGCGGGAAAGGCACGTGTAAGGATGCACTAAGACCGCTTTTACTGCAGCGTTCTCATAGGACCCCAGAGTGAGAGTGGATGCGCACAGGGGCTCCAGGCAGAGAGGGGCAGTTTGGGAAGATTAAAAGGGGACCCGCAGGCTGATTCGCTCGTTTACAGAAATCAAGCATCTGTAAACACATGTTTCCCTGCAGAGGGCATTCTCCTGAGGAATGAACTGGAGTTTTATCTCACTAAGGGCTCTGGCACTAATCCTGTCCCTTTTCTATATTTGTGGTCCCCTTCCCAAAAGAGAAAGGCTATCTGTTCTCCTCCCTTGTTAAAACATGGAAATCATTGCTGAAGTATATTTTATTCTTTGTTTTTAGGAACTAGAAAATTTAAACAAATGGGGCCTTAACACTTTTCGAGTGGCAGAGTGTTCCAGTAACCGGCCGCTGAGCTGTATAATGTACACAATATTTCAGGTAAGCACGGCTATTTCTATATTCACTACTGCAAAGAAATGAGAGCAGACTGGGACAGAGTTCATAACCTTTAGATTACCAACCTCACTGAGCCACCATCCTTGTTAGTAAGTTTGGCAAAAGAGTTTGTGGCTGAATGGGTATGGAGAATAGGTATACTTATGGGTGAGAAGAGCCAAGACATGTTAACAGGGCCTAGGAAGGCCATATTGTAGCTGTTTTGTGGTGAGCCAGTATGTGTGTGTATGTGTACCCATCAGCTGCAACACCCACAAGTTCTGGACTGATCTGGCAGGACTATAGGAAAGAAAATTAGCAGGTAAGAATTAATTTCTCCTATGCACCACTGTCTTCATAGACTAGCCTTAAAATAAGTATGCACTTAGTTGACCTGGTTTAAAATTATCCAAAGAAAATGTGGCATGGCTAAGCTTGTGCAGTTCTGCTAGTGCAGCAAGTTTCACTCATTAACCCTTTCTCCCCCACCTTCCTTTTTTTTTTTTTTACTGCACAGGAGAGAGAGCTACCGAAAACCTTCAAAATCCCAATTGATACTTTGATCACCTACACCATGACCCTAGAAGACCACTACCACGCGGACGTAGCATACCACAACAGCCTTCATGCTGCTGACGTCACACAGTCAACGCATGCGCTGCTCTCTACACCTGCTTTAGATGTAAGGACACATCTGCTCATTCCCTGTATACCTCCTCAGCCCTTACCCGCCATGACAGCGGTTGGCTAAACCTAGCAGTCATTCATTACTTTTCATCTCTTGGCGTTTCAGCACTGCCCTTGTTAGAAATCTTCTTGAGGTCCACAGAAAGTTGCATGAGAGAAGGCAGGACACAGCAGAAAAAAGGCCCTGGTGGGGTCAGCCAGAGGTGGCCTGTTTTCATCACTGCCGCTGCCGGCAACCCCAAATGTTTGGAGGACAGCAGGATGGGGGCAAGAGAGAGAGATGCAGAGGGAGGAAGGGAGGGATGCAAGACCTGGGGGGGGGGGGGCAATGGAGAGATGCCAGACCTGAGGTGAGGAGGAAAGAGAGAGGGAGAGATGCTGGACCTAGGTTGGGGGGGGGGGGCAGAGAGAAGAGAGACTGGCCTGGACCAACAGATAAGGGAGACAGAGATGCTAGACTAGGGGTGAAGGGGGATCAGTTTGAGAGATGGAGAGATTCTGGCCCAGGGTGGGAGGTGGAGGAGGAAGGGAAGAGAGAGAGTAGAAGCTGGACATGGGGAAGGACAGGAATACAGATGTTGGGCATGGAGGGAGCATAGAGGGGTGATGCTGGACACAGGGGGAAGGATAGGGAAACAGAGGACAAGATATTGGACAGAGTAAGATGGAGGGACAGGGGAGAGATGGTGAATATGAGGGAAGGCTAGAGACATTGCGAGGGCGGATGCTGAACATGGGTGGGGACAGGGACACAGGGCAGATGCTGGACAGGACAGATAGGGACCCAGAAGGAAAATGGATGGTAGACATAGAAAGAGAAGAAAAAGTAGGAAAAAAGCAGAAAAGAGACACTGGGACTAAGGCAGCGTTCACTGGAGCTCTGAAGGGGTTACTGCCCCCGGATCCCCACTACTTTTGTAGAGATGGTGTTATAGAGGCTCATCTTAATTTTTCTGCCCAGGGTCCATTCAGTCCTACATACGTCACTGCACCTGGGTGAAGGCAGGCAGGGCTGAGGAAGATCCGGGCTGTTCCCATTTGTCACCTCACGCTTTCGACTCTTTCTCACAGGCCGTGTTTACAGATTTAGAGATTCTGGCTGCAATATTTGCAGCGGCCATCCATGATGTTGACCATCCTGGCGTTTCCAATCAGTTTCTCATCAATACAAGTAAGTGTATGGACGCTCCCCCCACCCTCCCTATGTTGTCCTGTGTGCATGCATCTATCTGTCTGTAAATTGAACTGACTGTTTTTGAACAGTTGTTTTTTGGATGTTTCTTCGAGGGCCTGCTTTCTGTATTTCTCTCCTGTTGTCACCCAGGGTCAACCATTTGGCAAGGTCACCTAACTACCCCTCCCCACCTCTACCCCCAAACACACTCGTACAGTCACACGCATGATGCATGGTTGGTTCCTAGAATATGTGTAATGTCACCGGTGAGTTCAGACCAATACAGCACCAACCTAAGGTACCAGGAAAATACAAGGTTGGGGGTGGGGGGGTAACCTGAGAGAGAGGCTGTCATACCCTTCTCTGTGGGTTAGAAATGTCATTTCATCAGCTACGGGGATTTATTTTAACTTTTCACATGAGATTAATAGTGGGGAGAGTCTTTTTATTAGTTTTTTAAATTTCTCCTCCACAATCCCTCGATTGTGAGCAGAGGTAGGGCTACTGTCTGACAACCACCCTCATCCCTAACCCCGATCTTTTGTCTTCCAGATTCGGAGCTGGCCTTGATGTATAATGATGAGTCTGTTCTGGAAAACCACCACTTGGCCGTGGGCTTCAAGCTGCTGCAGGAGGAGAACTGTGACATCTTCCAAAACTTGTCCAAACGCCAACGGCAGACGCTGCGCAAAATGGTTATCGACATGGTAAATCATTGATTGACTCCTAGACTTCATGTTGGGATGGGGGGGGGGGAGAGTAAATGTCTCTTCAACCACTATAAGAATGGAATGCTTCCAAGTTTATTTAATATTTGCTACCCCACCCTATGGAAGCCGTCAGAGTGGTTTACAATCTAATAATGAAAAAATAAATGAAAAAAATGAAATATAAACTAATGGACATGACACATTAAGGGTAGTAAGGGATGATAGTAAAAGGGGTTGGATAGGACAATAGGATTGTTCTGCAACAAACATGCCAGCTCCGTCCCCTGGATTCTATGGGTGCTCATCGCAGATCCGCGTGCAAATTAATTAGCTAATGTGACATCAATAATCAGTGTTAATTGGCAGCAGTCTGACATCTCACATCTGCCTTATACAGTATTCTATAAAATACACACATAAATTTCATAGTGATTAACTCTAAAGAGGCGTGGCCTTGGGCGTGTCAAAGGGCATTACTCAAAGTTACTCCAAAGAGGTGTGGCCATGGGCAGGTCAAAGGGCATTCCCAGAAGTTAACTCCAAAGAGCTCTTCAACCAAGCCTTTAATGGAAGAAGTAACTAACTTGCTAGTCTCACTCACACACACAAGGATTGACTCGGGCTGCATATACTGCAGCGGGACATGTTTACCACTCCTACCCTAGCTGAGATAATATTTAACCATCTCTCTGATCTCACGTGCAACTTTCTTCAAATCAATCACATTACTTTCTAATTCTTCCTAGTTTCTTACTCATCTATATGTTACAACTTTGCCTTACCCTTCACTACCAATTATAATGTTCTAGTACACATTGTGTTGTCATTGCAAGTCGTATACCATGCCATACTTTGTATTGTTGTTCGAATATTTTTACTGCTTTAATTGCCTCCTTCTCATGTTTGATCTATTCTTACTGTACACCGCCTTGAGTGAATTTCTTCAAAAAGCCGGTAAATAAATCCTAATAAATAAATAAATAGTATATACAGGTACTTATTTGTACCTGGGGCAATGGAGGGTTAACTGACTTGCCCAGAGTTAAAAGGAGCAGCAGTGGGAATCAACCCAGTTCCCCAGGATCAAAGTCCGCTGCACTAACCACTAAATTAATCCTATAGAATTTTTTTTTTGGGGGGGGGGGTCAGCTTGTATTCTGTAAAGGGCGTTCTGCATGAATACTGAATGTGTAACTTTGGGCATCGTGTACCGAATCCGTCCATTGAGTCCTCCAACCAGGATGTAAAGTAACTTTATGACAGCCGCACGGTGGTGAATAATCTCTGATGAGAGATATATTTTGTACTATGCTGTAATGAGTGTGATGATTATGTGTTTGTTTTTGATTTATTTTTACATTTTTTTTGTTTGTTTTGTTTCTTTTTTTATCTATTTTTACCAGGTTCTGGCGACAGACATGTCCAAGCACATGAGTTTGTTGGCAGATCTGAAGACCATGGTGGAAACCAAGAAAGTTACTAGTTCGGGGGTCTTGCTGCTGGATAATTACACAGACAGGATGCAGGTGGCGTGTTCCTGTTGGAATTATGGTGGGGGGGATTTGACAGGTTGCGGCCGCTGCCTTCCCCCTTCCCCCAATACTGTAGTCAGTTATGTACCAAAGGAGACAAGTCTTTTCCTTGGGCTCTGACGGCAGCAACAGAAGTGAGTAATCACATTTTGAATATGCTGCCTTTGTTGTGCAATTGCCATCTCCAGCTGGCCTGGGCCTAGGCATTAATTTGATTGAGGATGCTGGGCAGCAAAAGCGTCAAGCTTGTTTGTTACTGTTCAGAAAAGTGTCATGGAGGAGGTGAACAGAATAGGTGAGAGGGGGTTAATAAAATGGCTTCTCCTTTCATAGGTCCTTCGGAACATGGTTCACTGTGCAGATCTTAGTAACCCGACAAAGCCCCTAGAGCTGTATCGGCAGTGGACGGACAGGATAATGGAAGAGTTTTTCCGGCAAGGGGATAAGGAGAGAGAGCGTGGGATGGAGATCAGCCCTATGTGTGATAAGCACACGGCTTCAGTGGAGAAATCACAGGTCAGTGGTTGAGTGGGCCTGAGGGTGGACTGGGTGGGCATGACTCACGCATTTCCTATCTGCCCCCCCTCCCCCATAAAGATGAATTCCTTGGCTGGCGAGGATCCCTGGGCCCCATCAGCTGAAGATTCTTTTCTGAAGTCTCCCAAGCATACTCATCCCCATGGCAGTCAGCAGCGTGTTTGCAGCCGCCAACACCATCATTGCCTCCACCCCACTCATTCTCAGTTCAACCAGCACCCCCCATGCACGCATGCACAGGGATGCCAATTGAACTGAGCATGCATGGGAGGTAGGGGGAATGCCAGTGTCGGCAACTGGAAACACGTTGCTGACTGCCACAGGGATGAGACTCCTCATGGGACTCCAGAAAGGACTCTTCGGCCGTCAGGGCCCAGGGATTGCCGCCAGTACACCAATGATCTGCATCACCACAGGATGGAGGTGAGCTCCAAGTGCAATGAAGATGTAGATCAACATCAACTCATTTCTTTAATCTTTTTATAGGTGGGGTTTATTGACTACATTGTCCACCCGCTATGGGAGACCTGGGCGGATCTCGTCCACCCCGACGCTCAGGAAATCTTGGACACTTTGGAAGACAACCGGGACTGGTATCAGAGTATGATCCCACAAAGCCCGTCCCCTCCGCCGGACGACCGCGACAAGGATGAGGAGTCGTGCATCGACAAGTTTCAGTTTGAGCTGACGCTGGAGGAGGAGGGTGAGGAGTTGGACCAGAACAGCGCCGGGGAGGAGGAAAACAGCTTTCACACCCCCGAAGGGAAGGAGGCCGGAGACGATGACAAGCAGGAGATGGCGGAAGGACAAAACGGACTCGTGGACTTGCCCTTGATGGATTTATGAAGTCTTCAGATTTTTTCCATAGAGGAACCCCCCCCACCCCCCGAAATTCACACTTATGGGAAAAAAAAGTATGGGATGATCTTTGCTTCTCATCTCAATATTTTTGGGCTTCTTTTTTTTTAACTACGAAGAGGAGGAAAAAAAGACAGTGACTTAGATCCAGCACTGGATAGGAACCTGTCGCCATATCATCATAAATAAATATTTATATATATATAGATATATATATATAGATATATATATATAGATATATATATACACACACACACACATATATATACATACACGTATATATATGTATATATAATATACATATATATATTTAAACATTTCTAAATACTCTTTAGAGTATATTTCTATTTATTTATTGACATTTTCTTTTTTGTAAATGGATACAAATCTGGAATTTGCAACAACTTCCACCCCTCACTCTCTATTTTCCTGGTTTTAATATATAATATATATATATTTTTTTTTCTTTTGGTGGGGGAAGAGATATTCTGTTCCCCATGTACAGTGATACAAAGCCATTAACCGAAATCGAGAAGGATGAGAAAGTTACAAAAAGAAAACAAAACACACGAACCAGAAAAGGTGCAAAGTGTGAAGAGCATTTTATTTTTTTAAAACTCTTTGTAGGTTCCTTTCGGACTCTGTGGGAAACGAAAACACGTGGATTTTTTTTTTGTTTTGTTCAGTTTCATGGTGTCTGTTTCATACATCGTCTGTGAGTAGGTTGTGCTATTTTAAGGGCTTCCAACCTGTCCTGGCAAGCCCAGAGCCAGTTGGGTTTTTAGGAGAGGTACAGAGGAGAATCAGGAGAGACGTTTATGCAGACTGAGCCTCTGGGGTGCGCATGTCCGTGTCATAGAAATGTCTTACAGTCCGTTCTACAACTGGGCGTATGCAGGAACCACGCCATATGCAGTATGTGCTCAGACAAGCGCTACTTATGGTATTCTATAAGGCAGCGTAAGCGCGTAGAGGTCGATATTCAAAGCGATTTAACCAGACACAAATGGTTCCTAACCGGTTAAATCGCTTGTTCGGGGTTTTCCACTAATGGAGGTCAATATTCAAAATTATTTGAACCAGCCAGAAACGGCCTAACCGGTTAAATCGCTTGTTCAGGGTTATCCGCTAATGGGGGTCAAATTCAAAGCGATTTAACCAACCACAAATGGCTCCTAACTGGTTAACTTGCTTGTTCAGGGTTATCCGCTAATGTTAGTCGATATTGAAAGCGATTTAACCAGCCAGAAATGGCTCCTAACTGGTTAAATCACTTGGTCAGGGTTATCTGCTAATGGGGGTCAATATTCAAAATTATTTGAACCAGCCAGAAACGGCTTCTAACCGGTTAAATCGCTTCTTCAGGGTTATCCGCTAATGGAGGTCAAAGTCAAAGCGATTTAACCAGCCAGAAACAGCTCCTAACCGGTTAAATTGCTTGTTCAGGGTTATCCACTTAAACCAGATATTCAGCACCAAAGCCCAGACATGTCCTGCCATTGAATGTAGCTGAATAGCATCAGCAAAAACGCTCACTGCTGCTGACTGAATATTGACCTCTTGGTGTGTAACTTCAAGGGGGCCTACGTGTGGGTGAAGCATGGAGGGGGTGGGCGTGTCTCCAACATTCACTCACAGCTTATAAGTAGACTGTAAGTTACGCTCTTTGTATGGCACTGTTCACGCCAGCCATTTCCCTCGTGTAAATGGTCACGTCTAAATGTAAGATCACTTAATACCCTAGAAAGCTGACTGTAATGTCCGCGTACCAACAGAGCTTAAATGCAACACAAAGTGAACGTCACCGATCCACACAGAAAAGGCCTCAGACATCGCAAGAAACCTACACCCCCCCCCCCCCCCCCAATTAAAATCGGGTTGGGGGAAACAAAGAGCGACAATTCGATCATGGGTCAAAAATCTCCTTCTAGTCCAATGAACTTAGGGCCCCGTGTACCAAGCTGCGGCAAAAGGGAGCCTGCACTGTGTCGGCATGTGTTTTTGATGTGCACTGAGGCCCCCTTTTATCGCAGCGGGTAAAAAGGGGGAAGTCTTTCTTTTTTGAAAAAGAAATGGCTGTGCAGCAAGTGAAGCACTCACTGCGTGGCCATTTCAGGGGGGGGGAGCCCTTACCGTCACCTACTGAGGTGGCGAGGGTTCCCATGCTAACCCAGTGGTGACTATCGCCGGGTACACGCCAGCACTACAAAAATAAATATATAAATATATATAAATATATTACAATAAATATAAATATGATATAAATGTAAAAATAAATATATAATATAAAATTAAATATATATTTTTGTAGCACCGGATATGACGGCACGCTGGGGGCTGCTGCGGTAGCCCGGCGATAGTTCCTTTTTAGCGGGCGGTAAGCCCTCATTGGGCTTAACGCAGCTTTGTAAAAGGGGTACTTAATTTTCAAGTCAATTTTTTCAAGCAAATTTTCTGTGTGCAAAGCACAATCTTTTTACGCAGACAGCAAAATTTTTCTCTCTCTTGTAAATCATTTCAGCATTGTCTTGAACGTTCCAAAATTCGTTTTCTCCAAGTTCAAAGCAGTAATGAGCAGCTTACAGTGACAGGGATCCTGCCAGGCACCCCTTTCACTATAGCTTCGTCCGAGGATCTTGTCAGTTGTCACCTCAAATAAAAAAATGATCCAAATTCACTGCTCCCCTGCACGTCCCGTCAACCCAGGTTTACGCTGGTGTTGTATAACGACATCTTGGCGCACAGGTGTCGTGATAGGATTGACGGTCAGTACGCCTGAGTAGAGGCGCCAAGTTACTGGTCTGCTCTCGTATCCCCCAGATGCTTATAAACTCGTGGGCTCAAACTGACGCCCTAGCGCAGAAATTTGCACATGTGAGTTATAAAATGAGGGTGGCTGTGCACAGCTTAATTTACTGATTGGCGTAAACATTGGGTTACGTCCGCGTTAATTGGCATCAGCTTGCATTTGATGTGCGACTGCCCTTAGAAGTTGTGCCCGCTGAATACATCGCACGCAGTTTCTAGGAGGCGTGAGTGGGTGCAGGTTATGGGAACCCATTACTGAGCGCTTACACCAGCTTTTGACACGGAGGAACTGCTCGTACCCTACAGGCAGGCGGGGCTCGCAACGAACCGCTGCTATAGAATTTGTCGTTAGCATCATCCCAGCGCCTAAATTGCGATGCTGTTTCTTGAATCTACGGCGTAGCGCCTACCCTGAAAACTTGACTGGTTAAATGCGCTACGAGGACAGGGCTGGGAAACCATCCGTCTAATGGTTAAAACTGACTAATAAGCTCAGCCCCCCCCCTCCCCTTTTTGCTAGCCCTTTGCCGTACCCTCTTTCAGGCTTCGTTCACTTAAGGTGGTCCTCAGACCTAGCTTGACCAGACCCTGTTTTGCCCCTGTTTCATGGTGTGGATTTGCGGTTCCTTCTGTTTTCGTGGGGGAATTAGGACTGCAAATTCCAGCTTGCCATGGGGCAAAACCAGAACCGGATCAATGACACCACTTGAGGGCAGGGTGAGGCTGTGACGACACATTTTCATGCTAAGCCGTCATTGTGAGCAAGGGCGCTGTTTTTTTTGTGATCTCCATTAATGTTTGGCTTCGTTACCTCACCCCCTCTCCCCTCCCAACAGAAAAGCCATTGCTTAATGCCATATTTTGAGAAGAACGGGGCCGAGGGGTTGGCAGTTTTAACAGGAAGTCTTCCTGTCTTGTTTCATTTTGCACAAAATGGCAATATCCGTGGGCCAGCGGCAAAGACTGCGAGAGGCCACGGTTTTGTTCTTATAAATCATTGGAAAAGGTGAGCGCTTGGCTCGGAACAGATGCTGCAAAAAAAAAAAAAAAAAAAAACAGACACAAATAATTCCTCTTGTCATGGTGTTGCCAACCGATCTCTTTGAGAGTTTTCTGTTTTGTTTTGTTTTATTTTTTTTTTTAATTTCCCTCCACCTATAGCACCTCCAAGTCAACCAAAAGCTGATCCAGCCCTGGGGATGGAGACATTTTCTTTGGGGAGGTTGGGAGGGGGAGGGGAAAATCAGAACTACACCTCCCAGCATGCACTGAGGGAAAAACCAGACCTAGATTAGCAGGTGGAGAGATCAATGGCAAAAATCAGAACTACACCTCCCAGCATGCATGGGGGAAGGTGGGGGGGAACCAGGACCAGATCGGTATATTTGGTTGTATTCTGGCACAGTGGAAACCCTTTCTCCGTCCCATTTTTTTTATCCAAACACTTCCATGTCTGTTAGCGAAAACAAACACAGTATCAGCTTCAAGTTGTGGAATGCCGGCTAGATGAGTCACAGAGCTTTGGGGTGTGAATTTTGGAATGCCAGAATCGGTCTTTTAGTCAGCAGCATATTTTTCGAAAAGGGGACCCGGGGTGCAAGTTACAGGGTCAGGAAGTCCAGCTGAGGGAACATTTTTAAAGGAACACGTTGGCTTTGGGTGGCCACCAGCAGCTCCGGGGTGGGGGGGTCTGACAGATGTGTGGCCCTACGTAGACCGGCCTCTGGGCTCCTGAAGAGATCGGGTCAGGGGCACATCTGCCTGCACCTCAGGACTTCCCGTCATATGATTGGGTGAGTGCGTGGATTAATTTATGTGTTCCTGGTTTCAGCAAGGATGCAACTGGCGCAAAACACCGACATTGTGTTTGAAGCCGGAGTGGTTGTATATTTTGTTAGTGCCATGGGGTACTTTTTCCAGACCAAATGAGCTCGTACCCACCAGCAGCTAAAACCTGCAACAAAAAATCAGAATGTGGTCGTTATGTAGCTTTTTCTGTTGCTGCTGGTTCCCTCTTGTTCTATCATTTTGCCTTAATTTGTGCAGAGAAAAATAGACAGGTTTTGTGGTGATATGTTGGGGGAGGGGGAGCCTCTCTGTGCTGTGTATGATTACCCCTGTGACCAAATCTAGGGTGTGGGGGAAAGGGGAGGGCAATATATTTGCCATGCGAGAACAAAAGTGCCAGCTTTTTTGTGTTTGTTCCTTCAGCTTTTTCATTATTATAAGCTGCGAGTGGGTAGCCCGTGATGGCATTGCGCAAGAAAATCTAGAACCCAAATCTAGAACCCAGTGGCAGGTTCCTGAGGCTGGTGATGGGAAACCTTTCTGTACTGCCACCGCTATGACAGCCTAATTTCAGACATGAATTCTCTCGGCGTAGACCCCAGAAATGGTGTCATTGCGTTTAACGCAAAACATGAGCAGAGTCCGCTAATGTGCAACGCGCAAAGCACTTTTGGTTTCGCCCTACAATGAAGAATAAAAGCCATTCAGAACCAAGCTTGGCCTTTGTGGTTTTGAACGTAGGTGCCAGCTAGGCATAAATCGAACACTGGGTGGTCTGCTGTGCCAGCTGTTCAGTTTTCCGTGCCGTTGTCGGAGAAGTGGGCTGGCAGATGTTACAGCCGTGCTCCGTAAATTTCCAAATTCAAGTGATCTCACAGTTCTGCATGGTGTAAACACAGGAGAATGAACCGTGAATGCCCGGGGGTCAGAGCGGCAGGCCCATGCCAGCTAGAACACTGGACCCAAACGTGAGCCAGGGCTGTGCCTCTGCTATGCAAGGAATGAAAAAAGATGTGAAAGCAAAATGTATGAAGAGAGAGGCCTGAGAAAGTTACTTGAACAGTAGAGATGATTTTTCCACCTGGGTAAGACCCAGGCCAGGGGCTTTATGGTGAATCTGACAAACAGTCAGCGCATTCAACCCTTGTCTATAAGGGTAGAGCAGGCTTCTGGTGGCCTGAGAGATGTTTCTGCTTTCTTCACTGAGGAATTGGCATTTCCACCATGAAATCCTATATGGGGGACTGGTGGAGAAGGGATAATTATACACAGCACGCTGCAATAAAGGAGGACACCAGGTCCTTATGCTCCCCCCCCTACAAACTTGTGGCAGAGGATGTCAGCTCCTTAAAGAGGCACCAAGAACTCAGAAAAGACTTGGAGCCCAGGGACTGCCAGACACACAGCCAGCGTCTGTTTTCTTTCAAAGGTCCCTTTCTGCAAGTCTGCCGGGGACTTGCACCGATTGCTTTTCCGATCTGGCTTCTCTGTAGCCAGGCCGGTGAATTCGGAAACGGATGCTGCGTAACTCAGAAGCCACAGCCGTGAAAAATGACCCTTACCAGGGCAGTTTTGTCAAGCCAATATATTTTGGGGAGAAAAGCAT
This sequence comes from Microcaecilia unicolor, assembly GCF_901765095.1. Taxonomy (NCBI): domain Eukaryota; kingdom Metazoa; phylum Chordata; class Amphibia; order Gymnophiona; family Siphonopidae; genus Microcaecilia; species Microcaecilia unicolor. Next base: position 198,561,918 of record NC_044033.1, on the reverse strand, counting down.
TCAGTAATGCAAAAAGACACGCGCCAAAGGAAAAAGGCCTGAGATATTTAAATCAGAACTTTCTCAAAGCCGTGTTATACATTTCAAGCTGTTTTTACTGAAGGACACTGTTGTGTGTAGCAAAATACGTCCTCTGGCTTTAGGACCACTGCCTCAACTAAATGTCCTCTTTAAGCGCTGTAAAGTCCATTAAATATTATTAACCGGGCAGATTTGAGAAGTGAGCTAGGAGAAATAGGTCTGCTGTTTCGGTATCTTTCCAGGCACTTGTGACCCAGACTGGCCACTGTCAGAGACAGGGTGCAGGGCTCGATGGACCTGGGTCTGGTTGTTGCGGCTGTTCGGGTCTTTGCCATGTTCGTGTAAGTGGAACCGACGTTTCAGCCATTGTGCTACACTGCCGTTTGTCTTTATATAAGGGGTTCTCAAACCTGATTGGCTGGGGTAAGAGGTGGGAAGGCGGGAACGTCCGTCGGTTACCCATTTGAATTTCAAACCTCAACCAATCAGGTTTGAGAAACCCCTATATAAAGACAAACTGCACACCCTGAGAAAAACCACAGCACAGTGGCTGAAACGTCGGTTCCACTTACTCAGACACGGTAATGACCCAAAGAACCGCAACAATCATGCTGCCAGCTGCAGAAGCCTAAGAGGACCTTGGCTTTTCATATGGTCTTATATAGTCCATCACTTAGCCAGGGAAAAGACCTTCAGAGCGTCCCACCAACCCTTCCCACTGGCCAAAGTGCATCTGGTTACTCTTGGGTTTCAGCCTACAGGCTATGTTGGAGGCCATTTAAAGCAGCCTGAAAGCAGTGGGGTATGAAAGTGGCTTGTAAACTGCCCACCCCCATCAAAGTGCAACACCAGTGAGGGCAAAGCATCACTCTTAGGACAGAATGTAGCCACCTCCCTAAGGGTCAGGATCCCATTCCACCTTCTGTTCCCCGCCCTCCCTGTTACCCCACTAGTCCCGCCTCCCCCCCCCCCCCCCCCCCCACACACACACACATCCCCTACATTAAGCCTTCTAGATCATTTTCAGAGCTTCTGAACCAAAGCAGCTTCCCCTTGGCAATTTTAATAAAAAGATGGTGCGGTAGCTGTGTTAGTCCACTTTTCAAGGTAATAAATAGAAATTAAAACAGAGAAAATAAAATTATTTCTTTTTTTATTGGACTAACTTAATACATCTTTTGATTAGCTTCGAAAGCTAATAAAAAAGATAAAATCACAGAAGACAGATTTCTTTTGGCTTGGAAGAGGAAAACTCCCATTCGGATGCATGATCTACAGATGGATAGTTTAGGTGGGTCTTGGAGGAGGGCGGGGAGGGGGGGGGGACAGGCAATGGGCACAGCTTTCTTTAAAACCTTGCTCAAGCTACCAAATGTTTTTGAGGGCTGCCTCTGTACTGATCAGGGTGGTGGGTTCATGAGGAAGCACTTGGCTCTCTCCCCTCTCCTCTTTAGCAATAAACAGTCCTTTGCTCAGTTAAGCACCCCTCCTGTCAGAGATGTTAAGTGGTCTGATACCACTGGTCCTTACTGGACTGAGGTGCGGGTGTCCTTTTGGCTATGAACACGACCTCTTCCATGGCGAAATGTTAAAACAGTACTCTAAAAATATTCATCTTAAGTAGAGGAGTGTGGTAGCCGTGTTAGTCCACTCTTAAGGTTATCAATAGAAATCAAACAAAATAAAACATGGAAAAGAAAATAAGATGATACCTTTTTTATTGGACATAACTTAATACATTTCTTGAGTAGCTTTCGAAGGTTGCCCTTCTTCCTCAGATCGGAAATAAGCAAATGTGCTAGCTGACAGTGTATATAAGTGAAAACATTCAAGCATTACTATGACAGTCTGACAGGGTGGGAGGATGGGGGTGGGTAGGAGGTATGCATGGGGACATCAAAGCATATCATTGATATTACTACTACTTAACATTTCTAGAGCGCTACTAGGGTTACGCAGCGCTGTACAATTTAACAAAGAGAGACAGTCCCTGCTCAAAGATATTCTAACAGGATGGGTGTGGATAGGTGAGGGGAGGGTGATCAACAGAGACATACAGCTTTATGGTTTATAATGGGCTAGGAACCCCAGATCCTTGTTAAGTCCTTTCTGTTGGGTGTTAAAATATTCAATCATTCTGACTTCAAAGGTCTTAGGTTCTTGTATGGTTTTAAAGTTACCTTTCAGGATTCTCACTGTGAAGTCACTGGTATAGTGTCCTGGTCCTGTAAAATGTTGACCAACGGGCGTGGGAACCCTACTGGCACCAGTATTGTTCATGTGATGTCTCTGTAAATTGAATCTTGTCTTAAGCATCTGGCCTGTTTCTCCAATATAGCATCCTTCGTTACATTTTTTACACTGAATGATATATACCACATTGGAAGATGAGCAAGTGAAAGATCCCTTTATGTTGAATATCTTTCCTTTGTGGATGACTTTGGGGTCCTGTGAAATATTTTGGCATAGTTTGCAACTGGATAAATTACAGGGAAGTGTGCCCTTCTGTTCCTTTTCAGTCTGTGATGGAAGTTTACTTCTGATTAGCTTGTGTTTTAAGTTGGGTGGCTGTCGGAAGGCCAGTAGTGGTGGGGATGGGAATATCTCTTTCAGTAATTCATCCTCCTGGAGTATAGGTTGTAGATCTCTTATGATTTTCCTCAGTTTTTCCAGCTCTGGATTGTATGTCACTACAAGGGGGATTCTGTCTGTGGAGTTTTTTCTCCTTGTACTGTAGCAGATTCTCCCTGGGTGTTTTGAGGGAGGAGGCAATATTCTTGGAGATTATTTTGGGGTTGTAGCCTTTCTGTTTGAAGGATGCAGTCAGGCTTTTAAGGTGTCTGTCTCTGTCCCCTGGGTCAGAGCAGATACGGTGGTATCTTGTGGCTTGGCTGTAAATGATGGATCTTTTTGTATGTGAAGGATGGAAGCTGGAGTTGTGGAGGTAGCTGCATCTGTCTGTGGATTTCTTGTATATAGATGTTTGTATACAGCCGATCTGAGGAAGAAGGGCGACCTTCGAAAGCTAATCAAGAAATGTATTAAGTTATGTCCAATAAAAAAGGTATCATCTTATTTTCTTTTCCATGTTTTATTTTGTTTGATTTCTATTGATAACCTTTGGGAAGGGACTGAAAGCAGTTGAAAACTTAATTGATAATCTACACTGCTACATATGTCTAACATAAGGCTGCCAACTGGATTCAGATTCACAGTCCTGGTTTTACCCCGTTGCATGCAAGACTACAAGTCCCAGCATGCACTGGAGTAAACCCAGGACTGGATCAACCCTGCCTGTGTATCTGGATTCAGTTGGCAGCCTTAGTCCAACAGCACCGTAAAAATAAATCCTATTATTATTTCTATAGCTAACAAAACTTCCTCCCCTGGTAGTCGCCAGACCTGAATCTTACTCCTTACCCCAAACACAATCTGTCGCAGATTGATGACATCACACAGTGTGAATGGCAGCTTCACTGTCATTAGCTGGGTGGCTACACAGATGTCAGGTTACCCAGTTTCACGCTGGAGGCGTTTGACCAGTCCTGGTTTTGAATTTACATTCCAAAGCAGTGTGGGATTTCTATGGCCTGATCTTGCTCTTAAGGCACCAGGATTGGATGGCCAGAAATCCAGCCTAGAAGAGGGTACCTTGGCATCTTTGCACCGTGTCTTTTGGTGTTTGAGAACGTGGTGGCTGCTTTTCCATCCACTGATGTGTGCACGGAGACATAGTTGTGATTTCCTTAAGGAAAATTGATAGGGAGGGAAAACGGGGAACTACAGGTCCCAGCATGCAATGAGGGAAACAGCAGGACTGGATCCGCCTGTTGGGTTGACTTAGGGTGAGGTGGAAATCCTCGGACTCAGACACAGCGAGAAGGGATGTTGGAGGACTCTCCCTGATATAGTAAAAGCTAAACACAATAGTTTAGTCACCCCTGGAGAATCCGCACCATCTGGGAGCAGAGTGAATTTGTGTGAGAGGGACTGGAGCAGCCTGTGACTTCCCATACAGGAGAAAACTCCAGGGAACATAAAAAGATGGATTTGGTTCCGATTTTAGGAAGAACATTTTTAAAAGACTTGAATCTATTCGGTGAGGTTAGATGCACAGTGTCCCTGAGCCCTGCCGGAGATAGTCCGTAACTTGGTTGGTTCAGTTGGATATGGGGGTAGGGGGGACTGACACAATAGGAAACTTGACCCGATCAAGGCTTCCCAAAGCTGTCCTAGTTATTTTGTCCCAAGCTTCACCCTCTCCTCAAACCAGTCAGGATTTCCAGAATATCTGAGAATAAAATGCATATATGTATGCAGAATTAATCCTGGGGAGGTATACAGAAGCTTGACTGGCTGTGTATGTTTGGGGTGGGGGTGGGGGGGAGGTCAGCAGCACAAGACTGGGAAGCCCTGGATTGCCCTCTACCTGCGGTGACTGACTAGCCTAGTGTCATTTCTGTGGGGGGGGGGGGGGGGGGGGCACGCGGGGTCCAAGCTCTGCAAACATTGCATTGTAATTCCAAAGGAAAACTTAAAAACTAATAAAGGTGTTCTTTATTTTGATAGGCAAAAAAATAAATAAAAATGAATATATATATATATATATATATATATATGAATGAAAAAATTGCCATTCTTAAACACAGTACTGTAGGAGATTGATTTCTACGTCTATTGTTTGGTAAGCCTCAATCGAATCCTTATAAGGATCGCTGTACAGTTTTATTTTTCTAAACAGTTATGTTCTCGCGTGTTGCTGGTTTGAAAAAAAAAAGTGAGAAAAAAAAAAGCGAGCGAGCCAATTCTTGTTGTTGTTGTGTACATACTGTAAAATTTGCATTGTAAATTCTTCTCCAGAATGGAACGTCGCACGCGCCAGAGGCGCCGAGACGGACGGAGCTCCTGGTGAGACTTCTCGCTCGGCCTCTCGGCGTGTATTTATAACGTGTAATACAGAGACATTGCAAACTGTACCTTCACTATTGTGATTATTGAGATTGTATAAGCTTAGCACTCTTTGCCTGTATCTTACTGAACATTGGGGGAGGGGGGAGGAAATGGTCTCTGCATCTCTTGGTTACCCTCCCCCCACTTGGCTCTCTCCGTAATAAACGGGCAGGTCCGTTTCCCAGTTGTAAGCTGGGTCGGGTCTCGTAAGGACGGGAAGGCACACGAGGTGACCTGTAAACACCCACGAGAAGCTCTTATGCTTTTAAGAGTATCCTCAGGCACTTAAACCCCAGAGCTTGGGGCTGGATTCAGTAAAGGGTTCTCTGGATTGAAATCTTTTTTGGGGGGTCCTTTTACTAAGCTGCGGTAAAAAGTGGCCTGCGCTAGTTTTGATGCTTGAAACCTTACTACCAGCTATTTACTTGGCAGTAAAGGTTCATACGCTACTCATGCAGTAATCACATCAAGAACGCCCCCTCCCCTCCTGCAATAGAAAATAGAAAATTATTTTCTACTGTGGGAAACAGCACCGCCTTGGAGGTAGTGTCGATTTGGCAAACGCTACCCACGCGTTAGCCGTACTGCAGCTTAGTAAGAAAGCACCTTTATAAAATCGCGTTGAGCGTGTATTGCGATGCTCAGTTTTGGGCGTGAGAACTTAATCCTGGAGCACATGACCTCCAAATTCTGTAACAATATGCATAATTCTTTCGAATGTCCCTGACCTGCCCATGGCCACACCCCTCATGAAGCTACATCCCCTCCCATGGCCACACCCCTCCTGAAGCTATGCCCCTCTCATGGCCACACCCCCTGAAGCTATGCCCCCCCATGGCCACACCCCTAATATAAGTGATGCCCTCCCATAGCTACATTCCTCACAAAAGCTACACCCCTCCCATGGCCAAACCCCTCCCATGGCCACACCCCTCATGAAGCTACACCCCATCCCATGGCCACACCCCTCATGAAGCTACACCTCTCCCATGGCCACGCCCCTCATGAAGCTACACCTCTCCCATGGCCACGCCCCTCATGAAGATATGTCCCTCCCAGGGCCACACTCTCCCATAGCTATGCTGCTCCTTTGGCCACACCCCTCACAAAGCTACATCCCTCCCATAGCTACATCCCTCCCATGGCCACACCCCTCCCCTAGCTATGCCCCTCCTGCAGCCACACCGCCTTTGGGTTGCACACGAGGGTTTGAGCACTAGGTGGTGTGGGCTTTCTTATGCTTCAAAGAGTTGTCTCACTTGGGTGTTTTACATTTTCTATCAGAATGTAATTCTCATGCTGAACAGATGTCCCTGGGGACCACTCTCTCCCACATAAGATGTCAAGGAACATCATTTAGTACCTTTCTGTGGCTCATAAGGATCACTCCTGTGGTGTAAATCACAGCTGAAGTTATTCCCTTTCTCAGAGCAACAGGAGTCCTAGCCCAGAAAGGGAAATGGTGTTTATTTTCCTTCTGCTTTGCAAGAATATGCCGCAGTGCAGAGGGTAAATGGGGGTTAGAGACCAGGCCAAGCGCACGTGAAGCTCTTTTCCATAACCTGTAACTGAAGCCCAAAGAGCAGCAGGGAGTGGAGAGGGGAAGGAAGCGGGATGAGAGCAAGGCCGGTGGAAATCCAGGTTCAGACTGGAGAAGAAAACCAAATTGGGAACAAATAGTGGGTCACGGGTAAGGGAGACCTTTCTCACCCCCTGGAATGTTACGTGACATGGTGGGGAATCTCATCCTGTTCTGTGTGCCATCCTTTTGGTCCCGAACCCCAGATTACCTGCAGCCTTGGCCTTAATCACACCTGCACACAGCGACCTGAGCCGTCAGGTCCAGAGCTGGCATCCATAACCAAAGGTGTTCACCTCATCCGTCTTCTGATTATGTGAAGTGGCGTGTAAGCTGCCTATTAAAATGTTTTACATTGAAATGTTTGAAAAGCAGGATTTAGTTTCTTTTCTCTCACCCCCCCCCCCCCCCCCCCCCCCCAGTGTCTGAAAATAATGTCAAATCTGACACATGAAACTTAATGATCTTTATACATCTGTATATATAAGAGTGAGACCTTGAAGGGATCTAAGTTAGACCATTTTTTGACAAGCTTTTGGAGTCGATGTGTCCTTCCTTGGATCTAAACACACTAAGCGTTTTGAAAGACATCCAGATCAGTTGGAGACTTGACCAGACCCAAGGAAGGAAACAGCTTCCAAAACAGTGGCGTAGCCAAGGGTGGGCCTGCTCAGGCCCACCCAGTAGCGGCACATCTATGATGTGGCTGGCAGGGATCCCCAAGCCCCACCAGCCAAAAACTTTCTACAACTATCCCTCCTGCATGCCTTGTAAATAACAGATCTTTGCCTGCAGCAACTGTATCTGCTCACACTGGCCCCACAGCCTTCCCTCTGATGTATTCCCACCTATGCGGAAACAGGAAGTTGCATCAGAGGGAAGGCTGTGGGGCCAACATGAGCAGCTTGTATTAGTTGCTGCTCGTTGCTAGTGAAAATCTGCTATTTAAAAGGTATGCAGGGAAGGGGGGATGTTTGAGAGACCAAATCACTTGTGGGACGGGGCAGGGTTCTTCTGCCCACCCATCTTTGGCCCAGGCCCACCCAAAATTGGGTGTATGGCTACGCCCTTGTTCCAAAAGCTGGTGAGAAAATGTATTAAACCGGTCCAGTAAAAAAACGGAATCACCTTTTTTTGTCACATTCAAGTGGGCAACTGCAAGCCTTAGAGGGGAAACTTCACTTCAGCGTGATCACTTTTCTCGAGAATCAGACGAGGCAGGTTGAGTCGGCATATTAAGTTCCTTGTGCCCAGCTCTGCCCCGGCCTCATCTTTAATTCCTTGCTCTAACCCTTCCCTGAGATGGTCCACTCCTAGCAAACCAACACAAACACAGCAAAGGTGACCGAAATTGTAACCAGACGATGCAAAAATCCAAAACGTTTATTAACATCCAAGACTCAACAGGGGCCGTGCTTTGGCCTGTATCGGGAGTCTAAAAAATGGAAAACCATCCAAGAGAGTCAAAGAAAACATAAAAACACATTTTATGAGTATAATAAATAAAACTAATATGACTTCCCATACTGTAGTCTCGAGTACACAACAAAATCCACGGAATATAACTTAATACGATTCCTATAACTAGATGCAGAAACACATGACTAAACCCCCGAACTCAAGGCTCTGAAATTTAAATCTTAATGGTCTAGTTACTTTTTCCATCACCTTTGCTGTGTTTGTGTTGGCTCAGTTTACTGCAGCAGCTTTTGTTCTGCTGTGTCTCTGTCCATTCCTACCAAAGACAGGGAGCATATGACCCACCCCCTGGGTGTCACATACTATTGGCAAAGCTCGCTGTGGGGGGGGGGGGGGGCACAACGATATGTATTCAGATGGTAACTTCTTGTACATGTGGGCTCAAAGGCTGTCTCACTCATGCCCAGATGGTCGAAAACCCTGTGCTGTTCCAAACAGCGCTCTAAAAATAGCGCTGGAACAGCGCAGGGCTTTACCGCCCCTATGATCAGAGATAAATAGTATGCAAATTTATGTGCGCTATTATTTCTGATCATAGAGTTACTCCCTTATATGGTGTGAAGCCACACCCAGCGCATCCCAGGAAGAACTGGGCAGGGCTGGGCGTCGCCATTTTCGAGGTAAGGGGGAGGTGGGCTGCTAGACCACCAGGTCAGGTGGGGGTTTGAGTCGTGGCCCCCTGGGCCTCCAGGGCTTTTCTAGGGGGATGGAGACCCACTGCATTTCTAGCCCCCCCCTTGAACTTGTGTTAGGGGGGGTCAGGGGACTGGAAGTTTGCCGGACCTCCAGCCCCCCTGACGCTAGGGGGAGGTGTCGGGGTTCCTGCTCCTGTGGGGGGCTGCATTGGGGGAAATGGGGGCCTGCAAACCCTAATGCCAGCTCCGAGCTGGCATAGGGTTTGGCGCGCTGCTCGCTGATCATTGGGGAGGAATAGGCTTAGCATGGGGAGGGAGGAGTGGCCTAATGGTTAGTGCAGTGAGATGCAGACCTGGGGAACCGGGTTCAATTCCCACTGCTGCCTATCGGTCAGCAGTGGGTTAAGATCCTGGGGAACCAGGTTCAATTCTCCAAGCAGCTCTGTGTGACCCTGGGCAAGTCACCTAGTCTTCCATTGCCCCAGGTACAATATACTTAGATTGTGAGCCCATATGGGACAGTGCAAGTACCTGAATAATTATAAGATGTAAACCGTTCTGATTTGCTATGCAAGAAGTGACGGTATAGAAAATAAATAAACGATAAACACCCTGTTTAGCATGCATTTGCATGCTAGTTGTATCCAGGGCCCGGGAGCGAATTGTTTCACGTGCTCGGGGGCTCTGATTATGGGGCAGTAGCAAATGCAAGCGCTAGTATGGCACTGCCTCTAGCGCCCGCATTTGCTTCTGATCATCTGCCCGTCAGTACAGAAGTAAGGAGCAGGAAATGGCCTGGTGGCGAGAGCAGGGGGCTGAGAACCAATGACACCCTAGTTAAATCCTGCCTCTGCCACCGACGCTGCTCGTGACCTCCAACTCTCACCACCCCAGGAGCTCAGTGGCCCTTAGCTGCAGGAAGCGCTAGCACGTGCTTAACGCAGCAAAAACAGCCACAGGCAAGATGCGCTATGAGTCACTTTTTAGCCTGTGTGTGTGCATTGACTATCTTTTTGTAATATTTTGAGGGGGGTGTCAGAGGCGGAGAGTGGGCATTCCTGCACTAACCAGTTCATTACCACACAGTAACCCCCGGATTCTATACATGATGAGTAAAGCTGCGTGCTCCAATCAGCACGCATGGCTGATTTTCACGCGCAACTTGTTTAACAAACTGATCAGCGCTGGTAATCGACCGCTACCAAGCGATTGTCGGCACTCAATAGAATTTACACTAAGCGTATTTTGTAAAGCCGCCTGCGTAAATTCTAATGCGTGGATCGCAAAAGGGGGTGTGGCCACAGGAGGGGCATGGGGGCTCCTGAACATTACTTGCACCGTTACAGAATACGCCTGATCTGCCCCTAAATAAGAGGTGGACATTTACACCGGGCTTTAGTTGTTGCAAATGGCTGCACCTAAGTTACTCATATTTTGTAAACTGCGCCGAATGTTAGGTGAGGTTTATAGGATAGAGCTAAGAGCAGGTTTTTTTTCGATGCCTAACTGGTTAGTGCACGGTTAACACAGGAGCTCATACTGCCTCTTACATGAGTAGCTAGAAATTTTTACAAATGGCTGCACGCTAACGACAATATTAGCACATCCTATATAATAATTTGCACCTCCAACATTCCATGTCTGGCTGCCTGGGTTCGTAACATCTCCCGACGTCAGCCAGCCTCCAGCGTTCCATTCCCCCTCACTGTCCCGCCCTCGCGTCAAGACGTAATGACGTCAAAGGGTGGAACAGTGAGAGGGAAGGGAACGCTGGAGGCGAGCTAACGTCAGGAGGGACGGAAGCCAGCGCCAGCCAGCCAGAGAACGTTCAGGTACAAATTGAGGGGAGGACAGAATCGCTGGACATCGAAGGGAGGGGGAGGGGAGGGCAGAGGAGAATTGATGGACATGGATGGGATGGGAGGACAGTAGAGGAGAGAATCGCAGGACACGGATGGGAGGGCAGGGGAGAGAGAGAAAAAAAAGCTTACATGACAGCCTTCCTAGGGCCTGTTTCATTGTTCAGTGATTCAATAATATATTAGCACATGGCCATCTAATTGAGAAAAAACCTCCCACAAAATAGCCTTGTTTTTCACAGCTGCAGTAAAAATGGCCCTTAGCGCTCCACCAGTTTCGCAAAAAGACCTCTTAGACTGTCTAAAGCAGGGAAAGATCCCTGAATACCTTCTCACCACTCTGTGCTTCCAGGAGCACTAAGAAAAAGACTTTAAGGGGTCCTTTTACTAAAGTATGCAGAAAAATGGCCTGCACTGTTGTAGGCTTGTGTATTGGATGCGTACAGGTCCATTTTTCAGCTTGCCTGCAAAAGGCCTTTTAAAAAAATTTTGGCTGAACATGGCAAAATAAAAATTGCCACGCATCTATCTTAGGCCTAAGACCTTACCGCCACCCATCGACTTAGCGGTAAGGTCTCGTGCATGCATTAACCAGGTGGTAATGGTCAGCATGTGTACTGCCAATTACTGCCCGGTTAGTGCCATGTGGTACAAAGTAAAAATATTTTCTGCCGTGTGTAAAAAATGGAAGTACCACCCAGGGCACACGGTAGTTCCAAATTGATGTGAATTGGACAAGTGTAGGCACCTACATGCCTTAGTAAAAGGGTCCCTAAAAGAACAAAAGAAGCCCCCTCTCCCTCCCCTAACCTTTCCCTGGCTACATGTGATATGGACCACATAAGTACATAAGTTTTGCCATACTGGGAAAGACCAAAGGTCCATCAAGCCCAGCATCCTGTTTCCAACAGTGGCCAATCCAGGTCACAAATACCTGGCAAGATCCCAAAAAAGTACAAAACATTTTATACTGCTTATCCCAGAAATAGTGGATTTTCCCCAAGTCCATTTAATAATGGTCTATAGACTTTTTCTTTAGGAAGCCATCCAAACCATTTTTAAAACTCCGCTAAGCTAACCGCCTTTACCACATTCTCCGGCAACGAATTCCAGAGTTTAATTACACGTTGAGTGAGGAAACATTTTCTCCGATTCGTTTTAAATTTACTAAATTGTAACTTCATCACATGCCCCTAGTCCTAGTATTTTTGGAAAGCGTAAACAGACACTTCGCATCTACCCATTCAACTCCACTCATTATTTTATAGACTGAAAGGATCGTGTCTGGGCATTCCTTAGCGCAACCCTATGTGGGTTTTTCTCCCGAGTGCTTAGGGCATTTTTATCACTGAGGTAAAATGGCTAAAATCCATATTTTCGGTATTAATGACCACGCCTGGGGAGTAGCCAGAGCTCACGGTGGGAGGGGGCCAGAGCCTGAGGTTGGGAGCACATTTTGAGTGCCCCATGCCTCGCCTTGCCTCACCTCACCCCCCCCCCCCCTACTGCCTCACCTCCTTGCCGCTTCCCCTCACGGTCTCGTCGCTCCCCCCGCAAGAACAAATACCTTTGCTGGCGGGGGGTCCCCATTCCCCATCAGCTAAAGCCTTCTTCAGCGCCAGTCTCCGCCATAGCCGCATTTCACATAAAGGAGCGTCAGCGTGCACAGGAGGAGCAAGAAGAAAGAAGAGCAGGGCCCCGGAGACCGGCGCTGAAGAAGGCTTCAGCTGGCAGAGGTTGGGGACCCCCGCCAGCCAAACCAGGGGGCCCAGGCCCCGTGGCCCCCCCATAGCTACACCCCTGTCACCATGCGCTAATTTTGCCGTTAGCCCGAGGCCATGAAAACAGATTAAGACATGAGCTCTCACTGCCACCCGTTATGAAGGCAGGTTAAGGGGCTCACGCAGTTAAGCATGCGCCACTGTATCTGCATTAACCGATTAGCACAGAGCACGCCTACTCTCCACCCCCCAATGCAGATTATGATGTGAGGGGTGGAAAAGATTAGAAAAGAGTATGCCATTTATTGTAGCATGTGTCCGACTGGATCAACAAGTACACACATACATAAATGTCAGAGCTCAGCATTTTCTGAATATAGGGCACTAAGCTTTTGTTGAATGTCAAGTCCTTTATTTATAGTTTTCATAATTAAAAGACAAGAACAATAATTAAACTCTTTCAACAGTCCATATTAGTCAAATTCAGGTGCCAGTTCTGTTCTGTAGTAAAGAGTTTGGCTGTTTCTTTTTGTTAATTTTTTTAGCAAGGTGGAGATGATTTTCCTTTCGTTCAAATTTTGGTTCCGTTTTGTTTTTTGTGCATTATTTTGTAAATACGATTCACTAAAAAAACAAAAAATTGACAATTTAGTGCTGTTTTCTTTTCCATTTCATAATGAAGCAACACAAGCCTATTTTGTTGTATTTTCCATTGGGTTTCAAATTGAAAAATACATCCCTAATATATACCAACGATGACCGAGTTATAGGAAGGGAGATAAATTACTTAGGGCTCCTTTTAATAAGCAATGCTACTGAATAGCAATAGATCATTCAATTCCCATGGGCTTCTTCACATTCAGCGCACGCTAATAAGAAGGAATAAGATGCAGAGAAGGTAGCCAGAGACCAAGCTACAGAGCCAGAAGAGTCCAAAGCGCTTGATAACATAACTGAAAATAGCCGTTTGCATCCTGTGGGAGGTTCATTTTATTATATGGAAGCATTCGGAGGCGCCTCCCTGGATGCCACTGTGAAAATCAGCTTTGATTTACAGCCAACAATAAAAGAGCCAATCCTGAGCTTGCACTATGAATTTCACACACGTGCCTCTACAGCAGAGCTTTCAAAACTATGGGTTCAGACCCCGAATGGAGTCACAAAACCTATATATTTGGTGTCACGACTTGGGTGGGGTCTCTCAAGCTGCATCATTGTTCTGCACTTTTGAGGGGGGGGGGGTCATACAATTTTATTAGGCTGCTATCATGGGGTCACAGCCACAAAAAATGATGGCAGGAGTCCTCAAATCTAGTCTGCAAGGTCCACGACCCAGCCTGGTTTTCAGGATTTCCACAATGAATATGTATGAGATCTATTTGCATTCACTACTTCCATTGCATGCAAATAGATCTCATACATTCATTGCTAACTGAGGGGGTGAACCTGGAAGGAGAGGGGAAAAGGCTGGCTAGCACAAGGAGGTTTAATGACAGCAGATGGCATGACGTAAAAAAGTGGAAGCTGGTTTCCCCCATCTTGGTATGTCCAAAACAAACCATCAGCTGCCGTATCCACCTTGTTGTTTTTCATTGTTACTTTATCTCAGTTATAGTTAGAACCATGCCGACTCGTGCAGCACACCGATGTACATGGAGGAACTCTCTGTGATAATCTGGCTGCTGGGAAGAGAGCATGAGTGTGTAGAGGTGGCCTCACAGCATGCGCGGGCAGGCTGACAGCCGGGGACCTTCAGATCTTGGGGACTTTTCTGTGGACTTAAATATTATAAAGAAAGACAGAGAGAAAACCAAAGCCTGCATACAGTGTTTATTAAGTTTCAAAAAAATATATACAAATAAAAGAAACACAGTCCTAATCAGGATGTCATAAAAAGTTCTATACTACTACTACTACTACTTAACATTTCTAAAGCGCTACTAGGGTTACGCAGCGCTGTACAATTTACATAGAGGGACAGTCCCTGCTCAAAAGAGCTTACAATCTAGTAGACAATTGAACGGTCAAATTGGGGCAGTCTGGATTTACTGAACGGTAAGAGTTAGGTGCCGAACGCAGTAATGAAGAGGTGGGTTTTAAGCAGAGACTTGAAGATGGGCAGGGAGGGGGCTTGGCGTATGGGCTCAGGAAGGTTGTTCCAAGCATAGGGTGAGGCGAGGCAGAATGAGCAGAGCCTGGAGTTGGCGGTGGTGGAGAAGGGTACAGAGAGGAGGGATTTGTTATACAATGCAATATCCTTAAATATAGAATGTCATTACAGACAGTTAAAGAAGAATAAAACAAACAGACAGGTTTACTTATCAAGGAGTTAATTCACAGTTGAAGTTTGATAAAATTTGGCTACAGAATTGGTACGTTCAGCTAATATTTTTTCATATTTAAAAGTTATACATACAGTAGCCCACCAAAAACAAAAAGAAACCAGTTTATGGTTTTTCAAACTTTTTATAATAGTAGAGATTGCTACCGCTAAAAGTGCATCAAATAATTTATAGTTACACTTAACTCCTGCTTGTTTCAATCCTGCAGAACAAAAAACTATAACATGGAATGAAAAAGGGAGATTCAAATGAAAGATAGCACAAATTCTGTCCCAAACTGATAACCAGAAATCCTGAAGATCCGGGCCAGAAAAACACATAGGTTCTAATGTACCTATATCTCCATTACAAGACCAGCGCAAATTTGAAGATGTAGAATCCACCTTATGTTGTTTAACTGGGGTCCATAATGCTTTATGCGAAAGTAAGAAAAGAGATTGCAATATAGGGGCAGAAGCAATAGGTTTCATAGATTTAATCCAAAACCATTTACATTACTTATAAGACATGGCATGATTAGTGTCCCTTGTCCATATATCTTGAAGAACCACAATTTTCGAGTGACTAGATGGTAGTAGTACAGAATAAAATTGTGAGGCTATTCCCTTTGTTTTAGTTATAGAGTCAAATATATGAAAAATGCCAGGGTTTAATTGTGCATTATAATACTTCCTCAGCCATTTGGCAAGTGCAAACTTCAATTGTAAATACCTAAAATATTGAGTATTAGGCAGGTGAAATTTTTGCATTAGCTCTTTAAAAGGGATAATATTAGTACCAGAACATAAATCAATTATGCAATATATTCCACAAGAAATCCACTCCTGCCAAATAAAAGAAGAAAAACCAATTTTTATGTGAGCATGGCTCCAAAGTGATGCCATCTGAGAAGAGGACAAGGATATTTCACAAGTAGAATCTAAAAAAAATAGCCTTAAGAGTGTCATAAATAATGGGCCATGAGGTAACTATGGCGGAAGATGACGGGAATAAAAATTCTACAGGCATACGAAAACACTGGGAGTGGTGAATAAACCCCCAGAGCTGGAGTGCGACTCCCTGCAGCCTTGTTTCTACCCGGACAAAGATGATTTCTACATCCGGGGGCTGGCCTCAGCCCTGTAGGGGGAGGATATCTGGAAGATATTTCAGCTGCTGCCCACACCGCTGCTCTCACAGAGCCGGGCTGGGCTGCGACGACCGACAACCTGGACCTAGCATCCAAGCTGCTGCAGCCCAAAGCTATTGTTGTTACATAGAAATATCTTTATTGGCATCATAGGAGGACACATTGAAAGCAATGCAAGTAAAACCCAGACTGGCTCAATCTGTCCTCCTTTTTCTGGAGTCATATGGTAACCCTAACAATACAGCACTGCAAATAACAAAGCAAGCTTGGCAGCAGTGACAAAAACATTTTGAATATAACCCCTCCAAACAGAAAGAATGCAAAACCTAGAGGTTTAATAAAACCTCACAAGTTTGATATTGTTTTGGACAAACCAATATGGCAGCAAGCTCTGCCTACTGGCTTCAGCCCAGAGAAATACTTTTACATGCTGCAGGGCAGGAAGGAAGTATTTCTGTATCCCAGTTACTGTTTCCAACCATCTTCTGCTGTAGCCTATTGGCTGGAATATCTGACCAATGGGCTACAGGAGACAGAGAGAGCTGTTCTCCCTGGACAGATTAGATCTTGCAGGCAGCCCCACAATTGAAGTGACGCTCCCGTGACGTCACTGACCCGGACTCTTAGAATAGCATTTAAACTTAAATACAACGAATGTGCTCGTGCCATTCCCCACCCCCCCTCCATGGTATAAATACCAGATGACACCTGCCACTAACAGTTTTTTAACTTTCCGCCGACAGTCACGACCTGCAGTTCTGGGTTCACCTACTCGTGCCATTTTTCTTTTCCTTTCAAGTAGTTTTTCATTTTCCGTCCAACATTTTATTAGAATTTGATTTAGCATCTATCATCTTCCCTGTCATGCCCCCTAAAAAGCAAGGGTTTAAACGCTGTGGCGCCTGCACCAGGAAAATGTCCGTTACAGACCCGCACGACAAGTGTCTTCTGTGCTTGGGCAAAGCCCATCTTACAAGCACATGTGAAAGTTGTGCCAGCATGCTGCCTCGTACGAGAAAGCTACGAGAGCTCAAGCTGAGAGCGGTCCCTGATACTCCCCAGCCCGCGTCAGAGGGTCTAAGAAGGGGTGAAGGGGATTAAAAGGGGTTACTGGTTGGGAGACAGAAGAATGCAGCTGTGAAGAGCTGGAGGTGGCAGAAAACAGATGTAAGTGGAGGGGAGCAGGGGACTAAAATGAGTGCTGGGCGATGAGGACATGCTGGGATGGGAGTCGAGCAGCTGTAGGGAGAGAAATAGAAGAGTTGAGGAAGGGTTGAAGGGGTTTGGAAGGAGCTATGGCTGGGAGACAGAACGCAGCTGTGAAGAGCTGGAGATCCATCTTTTACACTAACCCAGTTGGAGCTGGCAGAAAGCAGCTGTAAGAGGAGGGGAGCTGGGTGAAAAGGACATATGCTGGGAATATGGGCAGAGGAATAGGAAGGGGTAAGTGAATTGAAAGGGGTTATTGCCCAGGAGCGAGAATTCTGCTGTGAAAGGCTGGAAACAGAGGTGTAGCCAGACCTTGATTTGGGGACAGGCCTGAGACCAAAGTGTGTGTGTAGGGGACACATTTTGCCCTGCCACTATCTTCCCCAGCTGCAACCCCACATACTTGGGCTAGCGGGGGTCCCCAAGTCCCACCAGCAGAAGTGTTCCTGTTGCCACAATTTGGGTTGCTGTCAGGTACTTGTGACCTGTCTTGGCCACTGTTGGAAACAGGACACTGGCTAGATGGACCATTGGTCTGACCCAGTAGGGCTACTCTTATTTCAGAGAGGCGCAGTGCCCCCTTGGGTGCACGGAGCCGAAGATAACATGGCGCTGTGCACCGAGGGGGCATGCGCGTTCGGGCCAGCGGGGTGCCCAGGACAGGTACAAGGTGGTCGCGTGCCCGACGCGAAAGGGGCACCCTGCTAGTAGAGGGAGGAGAGAAAACGGGGTATAAAAGCCCCGGGGAGGAGCCCGGATGCCCTCTTTCGCGTCCGGGCTCCAGGTGCTCCTGGACAGCTCACCTGCATTCCAGCGGCAATCCGACTGACCCAGCGGCGCTCCAGGACGAGCGACCCAGCGGCAATCCCCCCCTGCTAGCGATAAGAGAAGAGCGAGGCGCACAGAACGACTGGAGCCAGAATTCACCCGATTTAGACAGACATTGTCAGGTGCTGCAGGATCCGGAGCGTTTATTGGGGCCCGAAGCGGTTGCCAGTTTGGGAGAGCACGTCGAAGGAGAGGCCAGGCGGATCCTATCCCAGGACAAGCGATTGTAAGTTAAAAAAAAAAAAAAAAAAATTTGAGTGAGGAAGAAACGTGGCCATAGGGCAGGAGAGAGGCAGCCATATTGGCTAGTCCATGCACTGCTACTGGGGGTGGCCATATTGGTTGGTGCAGGCTCCTACCCCAGTGGGCAGCCATCTTGGGCAGGGCATAGTAATTGGCTAACAAATATCCTCAATAGAGGACGGCCATCTTGGGGAGGGCAGAGAATAATGAAGGCTAGAATGGAGAATTGGGGAGAGCAGCGGCCATACCGAAGATGGCAGGAAAAAAGAAATTGCAGAGCTCAAGCAATGATTAAAGGAAAGAGGCGGCTGCATTGGTGGGGACAGGTAGCAAGCAATAGGTGTAAGAAATGCAGCGGCCATCCAAAAAAAATAAAACCCCAGTGAGACAACCGGGAGGAAGTCGGCGCCCCTCTAGAGGATTATGCGAATCATATATAATTGTTAAGCATAAGGCCACTTATATAATTTAAGAAAAAGGGGATCTTGGCAATTAGGTACCTACACCGAGAGGCAGATATTAACTTGTTATCTCTTAAGTCTATTTAGATCCTTGTCTGTCGGCTACCTTGCATTACCCTCCCCCATCAGAATGGAAGCAGGTACAGATGTGATCGAAACCTGTCCCACAGAGGAAATCAGAGCGGAGGACGGACGCAGCGCATCACCCATGCATGCAGAAGAGAAGACGGCGTACGATGCAGACCGGCGCGACGCAACGGAGACGCCACCACCGAGCACCGCAGACAAAAAGAAAGGACAAAGAAAGCAAGCAAACAAGAAGGCAGCCGTCACCGCAGACGCTATATCGGCCAAGAAAGACAAGAAAAAGAAAGCCAAAGGAAGGCAAGATGCAGCCACTTCAGGAAGTTGGCCGTACCCACCAGCATTCCCAGGATGGACGATGCCTCAGACCTTAGTTGCTCAGGCGAAGGAGAGCTTGGGGCCTGTAGCAGGGCAAGGGCAGCACGCGATCGTGCCTCCATGGCCGTATGGGATGGGATGGGGCTACCCCCCACAACCGCCACTGGCTAGATGGACCATTGGTCTGACCCAGTAGGGCTACTCTTATTTTGTTCTTATGATACTCAGAGCCTGTCCCAGCACGCATGCTTGGTTTTAGTGAAATTAAGTATGTGCAAGGGAGGGGAAGCAGGGCAGGCAGGGCAGGCAGTGTGGTGGTCGCTGCAGGAAAGCTTCTATTGGCAAGGCTTTGGGACCCCCCAGCAGCCAAACCAGCAGACTTTGAGGACCTGAACCCAAATTGGGGAAGGACCAACCCCCCCCCCCCCCCCCCCATGGCTATGCCACTGGCTGGAAGTTACAGAAAAGAAATATAAGGGAGAGAAGGGCTGGGTGATGGGGACAGGGGGGGCGAGGGGAGCTGTGGGGAGAGGAATGGAGGGATTATGAAGGGGGTTTCTGACAGGGAGAGTGAAGTGGTGTGATAGCTGTGTTAGTCCACTTTTAAAGGTAATAAATAGAAAGAAAACAGAAATAAAACAAAAGAAGATGATGCCTTTTGTACTAGACTAACAATACATTTTTTGATTAACCTTCTTCAGATCAGATATTCGGAAATGAGCAAATGATGACGTATATCAGAGTACATCCATGAAACCATGACAGCCTCATGGGGAAAGGTAAGAAGGTGGGATGGGTGGAGAGGGGAAGGGTGATCAAAGGGTGACAAAGCAGTATAATCGTTTATAATGTGATAAGAAACCCAGATCTTTCTTAAGTCTTGTCTGGTAGGGGTCAAAGTATTTCATCACTTTACCTTCAAAGGTTTTACGTTCCTGGATGGTTTTGAAGTTTCCTTCTAGTATTCTCACCATAAAGTCATTCATGCAGTGAGCTGGTCTGGCAAAACACTGTCCTGCAGTAACCCTGGTTAGCACTCTGGTGTTTGATGTGCTGCCAATGCAAACTGAGCCTAGTCTTAAAATGTACAGAAAAGGGTGACAAAAATGATAAAGGGGATGGAACGACTTCCCTATGAGGAAAGGCTAAAGCATCTAGGGCTCTTCAGCTTGGAGAAAAGACGGCTGAGGGGAGATATGATAGAGGTGGAACGGGTAGACGTGAATCGTTTGTTTACTCTTTCCAAAAATACTACGACTAGAGCACATGCAATGAAACTACAAAGTAGTACATTTAAAACGAATCAGAGAAAATATTTCTTCACTCAACGTGTTATTAAACTATGCAATTCATTAACACAGAATGTGGTAAAAGCAGTTAGCTTAGCAGGTTTTAAAAAAAAAGGGTTGAATAATTTCCTAAAAGAAAAGTCTAGAAGCCATTATTAAGATGGACTTGGGAAAATCCACTGCTTATTTCTAGGATATCAGCATAAAATGTTTTCTACTGTTTTGGGATCTTGCCAGGTATTTGTGTCCTGGATTGGCCACTCTTGGAAACAGGCTTCTGGGCTTAATGGACCTTCGGTCTGTCCCAATATGGCAACTCTTATGTTAAGCATTTGGCCCGTCTCTCCAACATAACATCCTCCTTCACACTTTTTGCACAGAATGGTATACACCATCTTTCAAATTCAGCATGTGTGGGACCAGCCTGCTGGCGTCAGCATTTAAAAAGGAGATAGAGCAGCTTTTAAACTAGAAATGGGGGGAAGGCCGACAGTCGCTCAAAAGCGCATGGTTCGGGAAAAGGTATCTTGCAAAGATACCTCACAAACAGGGAAGATAGGGTTTCTGGATAGTGAGGTTGCACAACAGACCGTAGGCCAAGTGCCCTTAAATACAACTAAAGATCAGACAAAAGATGGCAAATCAATATTTATTTATTTATTTATTTATTTGCATTTGTATCCCACATTTTCCCACCTATTTGCGGGCTCAGTGTGGCTTACAATACATTGTAAAAGATGGAAGTGCAGTTGGTTGCAGTACAATTATGGGTTACATTGTGAAGAATTATATAAGACAGAGTAAGTTCAGGTACTAATCATCATGCAAATAGGAACAACAAACATACTCTGAAATGTCTATATGCAAATGCTAGGAGTCTAAGAAATAAGATGGGAGAGTTGGAATATATTGCACTAAATGAAAAATTGGATATAATAGGCATTACTGAGACCTGGTGGAAGGAGGATAACCAGTGGGACACTGTCATACCAGGGTACAAAGTATATCGTAGTGATAGGGTGGACCGGACTGGTGGAGGGGTAGCATTGTACATTAACGAGAGCCTTGACTCAGATAGATTACAAATTCAGCAGGACACAAGAACCATTGTGGGTTGAAATTCCATGTATAAAAAGGAAAAGGATGGTGATAGGAGTGTACTACCGTCCGCCTCGCCAGGACGAGAAGGTAGACGCAGAAATGATAAAAGAAATCAGAGCCGCAAACAAAATGGGCAATGTGATAATAATGGGTGACTTCAATTATCCAAATATAGACTGGGTAAATGTAACATCGGGACACGCTACAGAGGTACAATTCCTTGATGAAATCAAGGACAGCTTTATGGAGCAGCTGGTGCAGGAGCCAATGAGAGAAGGAAAAATTCTAGACTTGGTCCTTAGTGGAGCGCATGATCTGGTGAGGGACGTTATGGTACTGGGGCCGCTTGATAACAGTGATCATAATATGATCAGTTTTGATATCGACCTTGAAGTAACTGTACACAGAAAGTCAAATACGTTAGTGTTTAACTTTAAAAAAGGAGACTATGATAAAATGAGAAGAACGGTAAAAAAAAAAACTTAGGGGGGCAACTGAGAGAGTAAAAACTGTACAACAGGCGTGGACGCTGTTCAAAAATACCATCCTGGAGGCCCAGGCCATACATATTCCGCGAATTAGAAAAGAAAGACGGAAGTCCAAAAGACAGCCGGCCTGGTTGAAAAGTGAGGTGAAGGAAGCTATTAGGGCTAAAAGAAACGCCTTCAGAAAATGGAAGAAGGAACCGTCTGAAAATAACAAGAAGCAGCATAAGGAGTGTCAATGCAAATGCAAGGTGCAGATAAAGAAGGCCAAGAGGGATTATGATAAAAAGATAGCATTAGAGGCAAAAAAACATAGTAAAAAATTTTTTCGGTATATTAAAAGCAGGAAGCCGGCAAAAGAATCGGTTGGGCCGCTGGATGACCAAGGGGTAAAAGGGGCGATCAAGGAAGACAAAGACGTAGCGGAGAGACTGAATGAATTCTTTGCTTCGGTCTTCACCGAGGAAGATTTGGGTGGGATACCGGTGTTGGATATGGTATTTCAAGCGGACGAATCGGAGAAACTTACTGACTTCACGGTAAACCTGGAGGACGTAATGGGGCAGTTCAGCAAACTGAAGAGTAGCAAATCTCCTGGACCGGATGGTATTCATCTTAGAGTACTGATGGAACTGAAAAATGAGCTTGCGGAGCTACTGCTAGTGATATGCAACTTATCCTTAAAATCGAGCGTGGCACCGGAAGATTGGAGGGTGGCCAATGTAACGCCGATTTTTAAAAAAGGCTCCAGGGGAGATCCAGGAAATTATAGACCGGCGAGTCTGACGTCAGTGCCGGGGAAAATGGTAGAGGCTATTATTAAAAACAAAATTACAGAGCACATCTGAGGACATGGATTACTGAGACCGAGTCAGCACGGCTTTTGTGTGGGGAAATCTTGCCTGACCAATTTACTTCAATTCTTTGAAGGAGTAAACAAACATGTGGACAAAGGGGAACCGGTTGATATTGTGTATCTGGATTTCCAAAAGGCGTTTGACAAGGTACCTCATGAAAGGCTACAGAGGAAATTGGAGGGTCATGGGATAGGAGGAAATATCCTATTGTGGATTAAAAACTGGTTGAAGGATAGGAAACAGAGAGTGGGGTTAAATGGGCAGTATTCACAATGGAGAAGGGTAGTTAGTGGGGTTCCTCAGGGGTCTGTGCTAGGACCGCTGCTTTTTAATATATTTATAAATGATTTAGAGATGGGAGTAACTAGCGAGGTAATTAAATTTGCTGATGACACAAAGTTATTCAAAGTTGTTAAATCGCGACAGGATTGTGAAAAATTACAAGAGGACCTTACGAGACTGGCCAGCTAAATGGCAGATGACGTTTAATGTGAGCAAGTGCAAGGTAATGCATGTGGGAAAAAAGAACCCAAATTATAGCTACGTTATGCAAGGTTCCACGTTAGGAGTTACGGACCAAGAGAGGGATCTGGGTGTCGTCGTCGATAATACACTGAAACCTTCTGCTCAGTGTGCTGCTGCAGCTAGGAACGCGAATAGAATGTTGGGTATTATTAGGAAAGGTATGGAAAACAGGTGTGAGGATGTTATAATGCCGTTGTATCGCTCCATGGTGCGACCGCACCTTGAGTATTGTGTTCAATTCTGGTTGCCGCATCTCAAGAAAGATATAGTAGAATTGGAAAAGGTGCAGAGAAGGGCGACTAAAATGATAGCGAGGATGGGATGACTTCCCTATGAAGAAAGATTAAGGAGGCTAGGGCTATTCAGCTTGGAGAAGAGACGGCTGAAGGGAGACATGATAAAGGTATATAAAATAATGAGTGGAGTGGAACAGGTGGATGTGAAGCGTCTGTTCACGCTTTCCAAAAATACTAGGACTAGGGGGCATGTGTAGTAAATTTAAAACAAATCGGAGAAAATGTTTCTTCACCCAACGTATAATTAAACTCTGGAATTCGTTGCCGGAGAAAGTGGTGAAGGCAGTTAGCTTAGCAGAGTTTAAAAAGGGATTGGACGGTTTCCTAAAGGACAAGTCCATAAACCGCTACTAAATGGACTTGGGAAAAATCCACAACTCCAGGAATAACATGTATAGAATGTTTGTACGTTTGGGAAGCTTGCCAGGTGCCCTTGGCCTGGATTGGCCACTGTTGTGGACAGGATGCTGGGCTCGATGGACCCTTGGTCTTTTCCCAGTATGGCATTACTTATGTATTTATGATCCCCTTATGCTGACTGTTTTTCCATGTACTGAGTGACTGTGGGGTCCTGTGAAATGTGTTGGCACAGTTTGCAGCTTGGTACATGGCAGGGACGTATGTCATTCTCTTCTTTTTGAGCTTCTATTAGGAGTGTGATTTCACTACTATTTGTTTCAGATTAGGTGGATATAGGTGGAGTTGGGAACATCTCTTTCAGGGCCCAGTTCTCAGAACCTAGTATTGGTGTTAATCTGTGTAGAATGTCGACAGGGCTCCAGCACAGGAAACAACGTGCACATCAAATGTAGTAAAATGAATGTTAATGACATCATTTGCTCTTCCCTCCCAATGCTCAGAGAACAGCGCAAACAAACCCTGCCCTTACCGCTGGAAACCTACCACCAGCTTGAGGACTTCCCCGGATTTTCTGGTTTTAATATGATAAGCACCGATAATGAGAAACTCTTGTGTCAGCCATGTTCCTCTGCCTTACTTTCAGTACAATTTATATACCGTTAGTGTCGAGCATGGGGGAGCTAGATTTCTACACTGTTCATGTGGTATGGGTCCAGCGCTGTTCGCTATAGCGGTGAGTGATAATTGGCCCCTCAGTAATTCATCCTCTCAGAGGAGTTGCTGTAGATTTTATGATTCTTAGTTTTTCCAGCTCTGGATTGTTTGTCGCTACAAGGGGGGACTCTCTCTCTCTTTCCTTTCTTTGTACTGCAATATGTTTTCGCTGGGTGTTTTGAGGGAAGAAGCAATCTTCTTGGAGATTTGGGGGTTGTATCCTTTTTGTTTGAAGGATGCAGTCAGGATTTTGAGGTGTTATGATACCAGTGGCTTAGGTGTGTGCAATTAATTGGTTTTTGGATGTGAAGGGTGGAGTGGCCTAGTGGTTAGGGTGGTGGACTTTGGTCCTGGGGAACTGAGTTCGATTCCTGGCACAGGCAGCTCCTTGTGACTCTGGGCAAGTCACTTAACGCTCCATTGCCCCAGGTACAAATAAGTACCTAAGCCACATTGAGCCTGCCATGAGTGGGGAAGCGTGGGGTACAAATGTAATAAAATAAGGGTGGAAGCTGGAGTTGTGGAGGCAGCTGCATCAGTCAGTTGTTTTTTTTTTTATTTATAGCCATTGTTGATGGAAACTGTGGTGTCTACAAGCTTGACTTTTCCTGTGGAGTAATCAATATTGAATTTGATTGAAGGAGGGTATGCATTGAAGAATTGTAAAATTATATAATAAACACAATCTTTAGGCGTTTACACTTATTCTATATTACCATACCACATCTACTTTCCAGCAAACTAATACTATACTCATTGGATTACTGTACTTTATTAAAGAGGAAAGACTTCAGAGTCTCAGCTGATTATGCTTCTAGCTAAACAGCTGGCCGCAATGCACGGCGTGACTTTACTAATCTGTTCACGCTGGCAAGAATCCTCATTAGTCAAAACCTCTGTGAAAATATATACTTTATTACACGGGTACTTAGCTGTGGTTTGTGCTGGAATATTATTGATGTCCGAGCCTGACGGCGAGCTCCCGCTTCGCTCTTTGCTGCGTAAGGAGCCGGACAAACATCCCATCACAGCACCTTCCTCAACCACCAGCTTCCATTGGAGCAGGCTGGTGGTTGAGGAAGGTGCTGTGAAGGGATGTTTGTCCGGCTCCTTAGGAAGCAAAGAGCAAACCGGGAGCTCGCCGTCAGGCACGGACATCAATAATAATTCCAGCACAAACCACAGCTAAGTGCCCGTGTAATAAAGTATATATTTTCACAGAGGTTTTGACTAATGAGGATTCTTGCCAGCATGAACAGATTAGTAAAGTCACACTGTGCATTGCGGTCAGCTGTTTAGCTAGAAGCATGATCAGCTGAGGCCGAGACTCTGAAGTCTTTCCTCTTTAATAAAATACAGTTATCCAATGAGTATAGTATTAGTTTGGTGGAAAGTTGATGAGGTATGTTAATATAAAATCAATATACCAGTAGTATTTTAGGAGCTTAGTCTGATATGTATTCAACAATTCCCAGTTCTGCCATGAAAAGTTTGTGTATTATGGTGCCATCCTGGTGCCCATGATTTTCAGATAGATATCATTAAAATGGAAATTTGTGAGTCAGAATACATTTGATTAATAGCGCTATAGAATTGATTTATAGTAGTAATTTTGTAATAGTTTCTGGTGTATAATGGAGGGCCAGGATGGATGTTTATAAAACAGAGCAGTGGACCTTTGTGGTCCCAATGACGCACCAGAGGAGTGCCCTTGGGGTCAATGTCTTTAATGGCAAGATGTGTGTTAGGTAAGATTCCTGTTCTAGAAGCTAACTTTCATTAAGAAGCCTGTAGTGGGCTTGCTCTGTGAAGATCAGTGTAGTCACATCCCTCTGAAAACCAAAGTAGGTAAAAAGTAAAGGCAGAAGATACCTCCAGCAAAAAGCCTGAGCGTTTAAAGTCAACCAACCAAAAATCCTCTCAAATTGAGGACACCGAAAGGAGCACTGCATGGGGACAGAAATCTAACCTATCCAACCGCAGGCACCTTGCTCTACCTCTACCACGAAAGAGAATAGGCATGAAATATTTTTATTATTTTGACTTGTTCTATGTGGCCCAATGGAAAAAAAAAAAAAGTATAATTTAACTTCCAATCTAACACCAGGCTTCCCAAAGCAGATTACAAGTTAAGGTGAACCCATCAGTAAATGGGATATCCGCACTGAAACTTGGCCATGTATTACTGCATTGTATAGAACACTGTAGGGAAAATTAGCACAAAATACAGCCTTTATTAGTGCTGTTTCCACCAGCTACAATAATTTTTGAACCTGTTTTAGTGATATAAATATATCTACATGTGGGACAATTTCAGATCAATTAAAAAGCTGTCAAGTAAAAATAAAATCTTTTGTCCTCCACCTTTTAAGGCACTGCCTACCAACTGGAACAGCTTTTGCCTTTTTAAGGGACTATGGATAGGCAGTCCAAATTATTTCTAATCTTTTGCTATTGTTTTGTGTGAACCAGTGTGGCAGCACTGTCTACTGGCATCAACCCATTGGGCTAGATAGCCTCCTATGCCTGAGAGATTTGGGGGGGGGGGGTTATAGGCTGGTTCCATTCTGCCCTCTCTTCAAGGACATGCTATGATACACAAGAAAGACCTCAGTAATCAGCAGTGGCAGAGTCCCAAAGAGTAGCAAAATTCTGTGTTACTGAAGTCCAGGTCTGTTTATGACTACCTCCAGTAACCCAACAATCTTTTTTCCCACAAGTCTAGACCTCTCCTCCAAGCTATCTGCCTGGTCCTCATCTGAGGTTTCCAAGCTGTTTGTTCGTTCTTTGCAACAGCAGCTTTCGCAAATCTCCTCAAAACAAAAAGGCCCAGGGAACATAAGGCAAAGGCACCTGCCTTCATACCTATGCTGAGCTTTGAAGGCTTTGCCAGTAGCAGGTGGGCTCCTCCAATTTTGCCATTGAGCTGCTTGGTCAAAAGAGGCCAGTCCCTTTGGTGTGTAATGTGAAGGTTAGATCAAGATAATGTAACCCGGAATCACACAAGTGAAAAAGATGTTTCATAAGAGCCACTCCATCAGTTGTTAACTGCTATTGGTGCCACTTATTCTCATTAATTAAGTTACAGGTGCACCCCAAATTTGCACATGCAACTGTAAAGTGTTGACTGAACACTGCCCCCTACATGTGTGTATTATACAAGCAGCCTGCCATCATTCCAGAATACTCATACCCCACCCCTTTTAGGGCATATCATTTTAGATGTATCCAACACAAAGTGCAGTTTTTCTGAATGAAGTAGGCTTGCCAAAAACATGAAGGGCCTTTAAATATTGATCTGAAAATGTGTAGCTGGCTGGAGCCCAACAGTTAATGTAGTGGGCTGGAAACCTGGGGAACTGTTTGATGCCCACTGAACCCTCCAAAACTTAAGATTGTGAGCCTACTAGGGACAGAAAAAGTACCTGAATAGACAGCATATCAAAACCCATTACCCTTGGGATTTCTCATCTCCCTTTTGAAGGCTGCATCTGCAGTTTTGAAAAATCCCTCCCTCCACCAATCAGGTAGCTAAAGACATTGAGGGACAGGTTTCCATATTTTGGACCTGGGGGAAAATGCTCAGTCCCCCCCCCCCCCCCCCAAAAAAAAAAAAACCATCTAATCCTTATTAAATCCCAAAGACAATTCTGTAATAACTTCTGAAAAGTAGTAAGGTATTTTTATAAAAGTTTTGAACTCTTTCAGCAGTGGTTGCAGCTGATTAATTTAGTTCAACTTTGACAAAACTGATAACTTAGAAAAAAACTCTTTAGAATAAATTATGTCTACCATAAGAGACCCAAAATTGGCTTCTAATTAAAAGACCTCTCTAATCTAAAGTTTATACAAAATTCTCTTTAGCATTGTGCTGAATTCTACCTTTTATTACTCATCCAGATCAATGTGGATTTCTATCTAGTCTTGCAACTCTGATCACACCAGGCTATTTTGTTTTATACTCCCCTTAGCTAACAAAGAGACTTAAGTTACATCATCTCTGGACACAAATCATTTGACAGGGTAGAATGGCAGTTATCTAATTTAGCCTGGTTTGGTTTTTGACCCTAAGTTCATGACAGTAACTATATCTTAATTTAAAAGCAAAAAAAAAAATTTGTTACTGTTATTCAGTCCCTTTCTCTGTCCAGAGGCACCAGCCAAGAATCTCCCCCCAACCCCCATTGCCACTTTTCAGCAGCAATAGAACCTTTAGCAGTGACAAAAAAAAGTCCCAAACTGTAGGTTTAAAAATACAAAACCTGGAGGTTAAAGTCTCATTTTTAATTCATCTTTATTGGTCCACAGGAAAAACAAATGCAGAAATATAAATTCACTTAGTATAGAACAAAAATGCAGGTGACATTTCTGCAGAATACAAATTCACTATTACTTTTATTATAGAAATGCAGATTACTGTATATATCCATATCTTCGTTATCAAATCCTTAATATCTGGATCCAAAATTCAGATAAGAGAATCTTCCATTGCACCAGGTCATGACAAGAACTGGCCAACTTCCTTTTAAAACTGAAATCACAATTCTTTAGTATTTAGGTATCTTTGCAGAACTATTCAGAAACTGGATTACATTACAGACAAGTTAAGAATTCCTTTCCTCCCACTATTTGAGATTTTTATATAGTCATGACAATGAAAAGGTCATGTAAAACCCAGTGTATGAAACATACAAAAGCAAAGTCTGAGCTGATGGGGAAACGTGAAACTATAATGACGACACTTGCTCCTAGAATGAATGATATGCTTAGCTCTAGTAACTGAACTGCTGAACTCTAAAATCATTGACAGGTCACTATCAATTCTCGTGGAAGAATCAACCACCACACCTGACATTGAGAACTCTAAAGCTTTCAAGGAACATGGCAGTGAATTTTCCTTTGTACATTATCAGTCTATTCTTATGGGATATAATTACTGTATATCTGCTACTTCAAATAACAGTTCTTGGTTATAGGTTGAAAACAAATGTCTGTTAATATTTTATCTATTTCTAAAAGCAAAAAAATTAATTCAACCACCAATTATGGAATAGATAATTTGGCAGATATTTGGTTAAGCCAAGGTTAACTTTAAAACATTTGTAAAAACTTCAATGTGAATTTCACCTTCCCAGTTCCCAATTTTTACATTGGTTTCAACTCTCATTGAAAACAGTTTACTCGATTGCTGTACTCTCAAAGAATTGTCTTATTATATATGAATCAATTTCCTACAAAGCCTTCCAAAACAGCTAAAAACCCTCAAAGTTTGGGAAATCAATATTTGACAACTGATGAATTATGGGAACTGGTCTGATCCAAGGGCAATTATTCAATACATGTTTTTTTTCTATTTCATCTGGCTCTGTGGCCACTGAGGAAAGCCAAGCTTTATGGTTGTTCTCCATCAGATGTCCTGGACTTAAGAGCATCTGAGTGTGCTAATCTTCTCTTCTAAACTGATATATAGAAAGTGCTCAATTTTTCAGGCTTCAAGAACTATCTTTAACATCTTATTTGGAAAGCACTGGCACTGAAAATCTCTTCCAGATAAGGACTGTTTGTGCTTTTTCGTGCTGCCTCCAGAGTCTCTAATCACGGTCAGCACTACTTACACAATACAATTCCTCTCAATCGATATCTTAAGAGAACCAGACAACTGGTAGCACTATTTTAGACTGTAACCAAGACAAAAAGAGATCAAGGAAGCGCTTCCTGGGGTTAACACAGGTTTATTTAATTATCCAGAGATTAGGATAAAAAAATAAGAAAATATTCACGTATAGTCTAGAATATGACAGAAATGAGAACATATATAGAAATGGAAATGGCACTGGAAAGTGGGAGCAGGACATTTTCAGACTCCCTGGCTTGGGAGCCAAAAGAGATGTACACTGCCCCACCTCCTATCTGGCAGAGAAATATTATATAGGGTTTCTTTTCCCTTACAAGACAAAAAGGGAGCACAAGGGGGAGGGGTTGTCACACCCCCCTTAATTAGCATACCATAGTCAGGCAGGATCTCCTGACAATAAAGACATATATAGCATCTGTTTCTATTTCCTTTTGAAGATGCATTTGGTCTGCTGTCCACGTGTCTTGGACATACCTTTCTTAAACCTTTAATTTAATATCTCCCCTATTCTAAAAGAGGAGACAAAAGTTTACTGCTTCCAGTTGCTATAGAGGTGTTAGGTTTCTCGTCAATTTATGGCATGTTGCTGCCTGTCATAAAACCACTACCACTTGGTTCCACAGTGTTTGTTTCTCAGAGAGAGACACAGTGTTTGATCCCTTCTGCAAGGTGTTTACCTGCTATGTCTCCACATAGTTGAAAAGAAGGTAATTCTCTCCTGGATTGAAGAAGCCTTACTTCCAAGGGGCATGGGAAAAGAATGCTGTCACCTGAATTTCCCTGAGACCAGTCACACTTAATGGGTGAGATTGGGGGCAATTCAGCTTTACAATTCACCTGGCTTGGCAAGAGGGGGGAGGTAAAGTGTAATTGCTATTCCAGCAAGCTCTGTTTCTCATGATTTGGAAGGAGAGAAGCCTTCATTCCTCTGTCCAATATGAGAAAATTAATTCTGTATATTAAATATTTGGAAGCCTTCCACCTCCTCCTACAACAGGACAAAAATAAGATTGTCCTCAATTCCAATCTCAGTATGTGTGGTGGAACAGGGTTATACTATATAAAACATATGAACATGTTGCCCTCTTCAAAAAAAAAAAAACAAAATTGCAAATTTGGGAAATACTTGATAACAGATTCATCTGCTGTTTATCTTCCACGCTAATATGGCTTGTCTTGCTATGCTATTCTTAATTTAGGGCCTCTTATCAAGCCACACTATTGGTTCCCAGTGCTGCAACGCAGACAAAACCCATTCACTTTGAAGGGGCTCCATCTGTGTTGCCACTCAGGAACCACTAGTGTGGCTTGTTCTATCTTATCTTAATTTTGTGATGTATATTTTGTTAATCTGCAGTTAAAACGAATACTGTAATCAACCAGCCAATTGGGTAACACTGAGTTACAAAATCTGCTTGGGAGCTGGAGACAAAAAGTGATGGAATTCAAAAAGTGATACATGCAGAGAATCCCAAAATGGCAAGAGGGTGGAAACCGAGTATAGAGCGTTTCAGCTCAAAACAGCTCTGCACTTAAGAAAATGTTGTGGTGATGGTAGGGTTGTAACTGCTGGATCACCCTCTCTGCATGCCACCCCCACCTAACCTGTACAAAGTGTATTTGAGGGACGTGTGCACTACTGCATATAAATCCCTACCTCTGCAGACTAAGTAAAATTCTGTGTAGTCTTATCACAATGCACCGCACACAGATGCCTCCTTTCTGGCTCCTTCCCTGTACACATACCACTTTTTGGCAAGAGGAGGAGTTGCTGCACGAGGCTTTTTCTTCCTTAGTCTCCAGTGGCTGTACAAAGGTCCGTGCGATTCAAAAAACCAACAAGCCCAGGACGGCAGAGGAGATGTGTGGTTCAGCAGCTCCTCCTCCTGCTGCTGGAGTGGCGTGTATGCAAGTAGGAAAGTGAGGGATGCCTGGAGAAAAGGTGGATGGGATAGATGCCAGAGGGAGGGGAGGAGCTGCAGCAAGGTGGATGAAGTACCATGTGCCGGGGAGGGGGGGGGCTGAAGAAAGATGGATGGGAGATGTGTATGCCATGGGAATTGGGGCAGAGAAAGTAAGGTAGGGTTTCCCTCGGTACAGGGGGAAGATCCTTTGGAGGTGGACAGAATAGGGGTCAATCATAGGGAGGGCAGCAACAGCTGAGGGTTGGGGAGTGAGAACCCTAGATGGTAGAGTGTAGAGAACATGTGAACAAAAAAAAAAGTGAAATGGGGAGAAAAATTGGCGCTATTCACCCTGGAGAAAGGTAGAGAAAGACAGGGACTGAACTTAGCTCTATACCTAACCCTGTTAGAAGAGGAATGAGAAGGTAGAACCTGAGGAGAGAAACTGCTATGGGGGTGGGGGGGGAAGAAGCCAGCAGTTATAATGGAGACATTCTGCATAAGAAAGTTACAAACTGTGTAGAATTATGCACAGGACCAAGCATAGGCGCCCCGTATAAAAGGCTTGGGGATGCTAAGCCTCCCCAGCCCAACCGTAACCTTCCCCTAACTCCTCAGGAACAAAATTGTATCTTCCGCTCCCCGCCGGCGCCCACCCCACCGCACATTTCTTTTTTTACAGGCTGACTGCCTGCCTGACTCGCTATCTCCCTAAGCCTCCTTCCCTAGCGATTCCGGCAGCAGGGAACCGCCTTCCGGCAGCTTCTCGCTGGGGACACGGGCCTGTAGCGAGAGTGGTGAAAGGTGCCGGGTTCCGTCCCGCTCTGCCTGTTACAGCGTCTCGTGGAAAGGGAAAGAGGTGCAGCGGGCCTAATC
This sequence comes from Microcaecilia unicolor, assembly GCF_901765095.1. Classification (NCBI taxonomy): domain Eukaryota; kingdom Metazoa; phylum Chordata; class Amphibia; order Gymnophiona; family Siphonopidae; genus Microcaecilia; species Microcaecilia unicolor. The sequence continues at coordinate 198,529,018 of NC_044033.1, read as the reverse complement.
AGCGTCTGGGGCCTAGTCGGTGTGGGACATCCCTTTTCCCTTCACCTGTTTGGTCTGTGTCCGCTGGCCGCTGCTCACCCCAACCCCCCCCCCCCTCCCAGCCCCTGCTCAGTGTCTGACCCCTTTCTCCTGCTCCGTCATCATCCAGGCCTGCTCGCTTTCTGTCAGCTGACCCCCGAGGCTTGCTTCATGTTTCTCTTCTGGCTCCCGATCCCAAGCTATGCTGCAGCGCGTATGCGGCTCCGCGAAATGGCTCTGCTCTAAGAAACGTTTATTTTCTTGAAGGTTGGTGTTTTGTTTTTAAGATCTCTGGAGTGTTGTTTCAAATCAGCTTTAACAAGTTCGATTTACATGCAAGTTTGCTAATGATTTTGTAAGCAGTATATGTAAGTAAGGCGGGTTGTTTTGGAAATTGTAGCCAGTGTAGTGTTGATAGGGGTACATCCCATTGCATATTAGCGTCAGTTGAAATTTAAAAAACTTCTCTATCTGGTCATTAATAAAAGGAGCTCATTGTGAACACTATCCACCCTAAAAGGTTGTTTTGTGGCTGTACATGAGGAATTGTGATATGATTCCTTGTTTCATATTGTTGATATCTGTTTTCCTATAGGTGGTAATTGGTGTATTAGGGGCTGCCCAGTGTAATGTTTACAGTATTGCGACTATTTCACTCTCACTTATTTCTTTTTCTCTGTGTTGTCAGACAATTGATATAAGCCCCACCCCTGACCCCGCCCCCTTTAGCCTCCCCAAACAGTTGGGCCACCGACCGCCTATGGGACCAAGAGCGGAAGTTACACCTTACTGGGCAAAGTTGCTCATCTGCCATAGCTACTAAATGTTTAAAACGTAGTGTCCCTGCTTAAATTCTGCTTTTCCACCTCCGTACCCAACAATTTTTCTTGTTGCTGGCAAAACACTGGTATGGGGCTGCTGAATACTTCTGAGCAAAAGCAGAGGTGAAAGATCTGTAATAGAAGAAGTAGACAAAAATAAAACAAGATTTGCTGTTCATGTCATTAAAGCTGCTGGTGGCAAGTTAGTTAATGTAATCCTGGCGAGCAGGATGGAGGACTAAATAGAGGGACGACAACAGAGTGAGCTGGGGCAAGGAAGCCAAGCAGAAGAAAACTGGCTCGCTATGGGTGGTAATTGTGGTAAAGGGGGCAGCTGACAAGAGCGGGAGGTGCAACACCAGCATTCAACCCCCCCACCCCCCCAAAAAAAAAAAAATGAAAGGGGAATTCATCAACTCAGTCCCAGGTCATGGTTTTCAAGACACCCATAAAGAATATACATGAAACATTTACAAACATCTCATGAATATTCATTTTGGTTAACCACTGTGTTGAGTACCTCTGATCTAAAGAAAGGGGGCAGAAGTGACCCCAGTTAGGTCTATTACAGCTTTCCCCATGGGTGAGGGAGGAGGCCCCCAGCACTCAAACTCCTTCCCCCTCTCTACCCTCAGGCTAGCAACTCCCACACTGTTCAAAACAAGGTTTAATAGACAGTAGACCAAGTGACATCAAAACATTGAAACCAATTAGGTCAATCTAAGTTACCCCTTCCCTGCACACAAAATAAAGCAAGTAAACCTATGAGCTGATGCATCTAAGTTGTCATTCTTTATTGCTGGTGGCATTTTTATTGGCATTTAAATACCACTTTTTTGAAGTAATTCACTCAAGGTGATGTACAGTAGAATAGATCAAAACATGAGCAATAGGCAATTAAAGCAGTAAAAATATTCAAAAGCAATACAAAGTATGGTATACTACTTACAATGTTAATACATAATAGAACATTTTAATTGATAGTGAAAGGTAAAGCAAAGATTTAACATATGGATAGGTAAGAGTTAGAAAGTAAAGTGACTGATTTGAGGTCAGAGAGATGGTTAAATATCTCAGGTAGGGTAGGAGTGGCCTAGTGGTTAGAGTGGTGGACTTTGGTCCTGGGGAACTGGGTTCGATTCCCACCACAGGCAGCTCCTTGTGACTCTGGGCAAATCACTTAACCCTCCATTACCCCAGGTACAAATAAGTACCTGTATATAATATGTAAGCCACATTGAACCTGCTATGAGTGGAAAAGCACAGGGTACAAATGTAAGAAAAAAAATAAACCATTAATCTCACTATATTTTCAAACATGCCAGCTTGTGCAGTATACAGATCTGTACATCTGCTGTCTGGAATTTTGGAAGCTAGAAATAAGGAAATATTTTAAATTTTGGATGTACTCTGTAGAAGTTGTTTTTCTACTTTTGCAATGTGATGCCTGTTCTGGTGTGGGCATGTGAATCTTTGAATAACTGCCTATACTGAGGGCTATGATTTCTGAACATTAAAAGACAAACTTTGAAATGCCCAGTTGGGTATATATGCTAATCTCAACTTTGATAAATGTTTCAAAAATAGCCATCTATTTGTTCCCATAACATAACTGAATTTTATTATTGTCTATTTTCAAATGTATGCCACATTGAGCCAGACTTTGCTTGAGATGTGTGATAAATGTTTATCCTCCACCTTTTAAGACACTGCCTATCCAGCAGGATAGTGATGGCACAAGGAAAGCAAGTTTGGTCCAGTGAAGACAAACTCAAAACCTAGGCCCTAGTATTATTACCATATTGAAAACACAACCATACCATGCCTCTAGTTTTGAAAGAATTAGGATGCAAGTATACTTTGATATTACAATTCTTCATATACAGCCACAAAACCACCTTTTAATAAGCTTCTTTTATCAAGCAGCTAGAAAAGTAAGTTTTGGCACAGTATAAATTACAAGAATAAAATTTAAGAAAACCAATAGGCTATATTACAGGCGCTTAGCCCATTTATGTTGAAAAAAATATATCTGCATGAAACAAAATATTTTTATTTTGACTTAAAACCACGTGCCCCCAAAACATGTTCAAAACAGAATAATCCATTTGGGTATGAAAAAAAAACTTTTACAGATGAAGATATGATTTCAATGTGCCCCAATGAAAGAAGAGTAATTCTGCTTCCATTTAATTCCAATATATTCCATCATCTTTACAACACCAGGCTTCTCAGGGCAGATTAGAACAGTTAATATGAACCCATTAGGAAACAGGATATCCTCACTGAAATTGGGCAATCTGTATTGTATACAGTATTTTTTTTAGTGTAGAAAAATGAAAAAAATAGTTTAAAATTGCTTTTTCCAGCTATAGTTATTTAAGCTGTTTTAGAAATATTCAATTGTTTTTTCATGTTTATACTATATATGGGAAGCTTTCAAATAAGTAAAAAAAAAAAAAAAAAACATCCTCCAACTTTAATCACCTATCCAACTGAAACAGTTTTAGTCTTGTCACAGTTGGACCAACAATAAAGAACGACAACGTGGATGCAGCAGCTCATAGGTTTGCTTGCTTTGTTTTGAGTTAACGGCAATGACGGCTGCGCAGGAAAGTGGAAACTGAGATTAACCAAACTAGCTTCCTTGCTTACAGTGGACTATATAGGCTATTTGCACTGTCTATTAAACCTCTTAGAAAAACCCTCACCAGCAAACAGACAACCAAGAACCAACCAGCGAAAGACAAGAAGGAAGCAACCGGACCCCGGAAGCACCAGCCTGCCCTCCCTCGTGCCTGACTCACCCACTAGAGAAAAGAAAAGCCGCGCTTGGAGCTCACCACCTCCGTGTATTACCTGAGCCTTGGCCCTTGGTTTTCACGCCCCTTTTCACCGCTCTCTGCCGTACGTGGAAAGGTCTGCGCAGCATTTGGCATTCAACACACAGGCGCTACGCCCAAGAGCTTCCTTTAAATAGCAACAGTCACGTGGTTTATGGCCCTGAACGGGAGGACCCCCTCCCCATACAGCTGGCCTCTGCGATGCCTGTCTGAAATGTGATTTTCACTATGGTTTGATGTCCTAAAAGCGGGGACGGAGAAAGAAGCCCCCAGGTGTGTAAGTTACCAGGAACAAGAATTATAGTTCAGACATTGTGTGGATCCAGGTCCTTAACATTCAAAATAGGTTAAAAGTCACACATCCAAGAGAAGATGGAGAAACTGATTTACAAACCTCATCACCCAGGTCCACTGCTCAATATCAAACAACCACCTGCAATGAAACAAAGATGTTTTTCCCAATTCACTCCCACTGGTCACATCATAGTGCAATCCCCCTACACAAGGGCGTCTCACCACTACCACATGAACTAACTTCCCCTCCTGATGAATCTCTCTCAATGAAAGCTTCATCCCTTCATGCTAAAATATGCTGGAAAATCATCTGTCACGTAGCCCCAACATTCATTTGCTAAGAGCTAAAGTCCCAGCCAGTGCCTCTCAATTCAGTCGTCGAGGGACTCCCAGAAAGTCAGATTTTCAGATATTTACGGTGAATATGCTTGCTGCCTGGATGTCTCAATGAAACAGGTGGGAAATCAGGAGACGAAAGGCAAATTTTGGTTCCAAACAAGGCAACTTTATTGCTAGCAAGTGAACAGCACCGAGTAGCCTCGGGACACTGTGTGTCATAAATCATCTGACGCTTACATTTATACTTCCCTACTGGGCCTGCGCATTTGGCCCCTTACACGTCACAACTGTCATGCGCAGTAAACATTTGTAGTTCTTACAGTACAAAATTGTAGTCCCAGTACGTACACACGTCATAACGCTGAAATGATACTGGCAAGAAAAACGAAACTTAGCAGCTTATTCTGTACACACAATGCTCCTTTCTAGCACAGGAGATAAGGTGCGGCTCAGGAATGCAGGGGGGTGTTAGCACCCTCCAAGGTCGCCTACTCAGATGGCGTTGCTACGTGCAAGCTGGTCTTGTATAGGCCTTGCAAACTACTGTTACAAGCTATATGTCTAATAGCCCTGCATTCTGTCTGTACATTAATAAACAGCAAACTTCTTTTGTTAGTAAACAGTAAAACTGGATAAGGCACGAATGTCCAGTGCAGTAATAAGGTGTGGCCAAACAGCCAAAAGCAGAGGTAGAGTGCATAAGTAAAAGTCCATCAGTAGGCACAAAACATGAGGTTGTCCTGTTGCTCAGTAGTATTCAGGCAGTACCGGCGTTCCACTCCTTCATTCCCCCCTTTTGATACTTGAACATCCATTCTGGTGGAGAGTATCACCTCCATGAACCCTGAAAAGGAAAGAAAGGACAAGGATAGTTAGCGAGGGAGGCAACAAGCGAGCCCTAAGCCCTTGCGCAGCCGTTGGTTGCTTCGCCGGGGTTGAGACGGAGGGCCCCTAGTGGATTCCCCCCCCCCTTTGTAGCCGGTCTTTTGCTGGCACAAGGGTGATGGCCCATTGAGTGACTCAGGGGGTTCAAAGTGCACATCAGCCACAAGGTGCTTCATCGTCAGCGTCATCAGACTGGGGAATGGGGGAGTACATCTGGAGAGCCATAAGTTGGGCAGCAGCACGGCGGTCAGCGATGCTTTCCATGGTGGAGCGGAGACACCTGAAAACTATGGGGAGAGACAAAGGTATTATTAGGCAAGACAGCAAGAACAGGCCACCCATGACGAGGAGGCCTTGCAGGCTCCCGGAGGTTGGGAGCCAGCTGGTGAGGGAGGAAGTCCAATCCCACGCACTGTTCCAGGTCTGGACGGGGACGTGGGCTAGTTTGACCATCCGGTCAGTTATCTCCCTGATGACATGGCTCTGGTCATCAATCTGTAAGCAGCAATTACTGAGGTTAAACTTGCCACACACCCCGCCCTCCTGGGCTAAGAGGTAGTCAAGAGCCAAGCGATTTTGGTAGACGGCGGTAATGAGCTTAGTGTTCTGTCGAGCTAGGATATTGAGGGCTAGGGCAGAATCGTTAGTGAGGATTTCGAGTACGGCCTGTAGGCGAATAATGCGATTCAGCATGTAGATAGGGGTGCGGTACCCGTATGTACCATCTTCAGCCCATGTGGCCGGTCCATAGTAGTGAATGATACGTTCAGGCGGCCACTCGTTGTCCTTCCAGTCTCCAATCTGGACTTTGGGCTTGATGATTGGGAAAGACCGTTTTCGTCGGGTAGGGTTATCAGGCCCCTTTTCCACGTATAGGGGGATTCCCAAAGTTTCGCCGACTTGTATGGGCAGAAGGAAAAAACTAGGTCGGACCGTGCCCAAGAGGCAGGTACCGTACCAGCGGGTCGGGAGTTGTTCATAGGCCCTGCGTCCGCAGATATAGTAGTAGCCCGCCGGGGCTACCCACTTGAGGGAGGCGTTCCCTCCGTATGTCCATGTCGTGTTCAAGGTGGGTTCTGTCCAGATAGGCTCCGGGGCGGGCAGGTTGTCCGTTTGCCACCAGGTCGTCCGGCTGCCATTATACTGAAGAACCCCCGTACAAGCAGAGTCTCCCACTGGTACAGAGTAACGCTTCGATGGCGCTCGACTAGCGCAGAGGGTACCTATGATATTTGTTCTCAGGGCCCATTCGTACGGCTTCGGCCGTTGGGGAAAGGTAATGTTAGTGGTGTTGAGTGCATCCCATGTGTGTTGTCGGATCTCTCTCGCTTCCCAGGGCCATTGTTCACCCATGTCGGTGCCTCCACAGACGAAACAGTTGGCAATTCCGAGGGAGAGGGCGATGTTTTCAGCCAAATTGAGGAACATATTTCGGGCTTCTGGGGAAATGGGGAATTTAGTCTCGGTCTGCTCAGCACGAGCAATTTCATCAAATACGTCTTGGTAGCCGACAACAGTAGTCTGGTAGTGCGTAGGAGGCTTCGTTTCGAGACTCTGATATATAGTAATATATGTCAACGGATCCATTCCTCCGCCGTCAATGCCGAGGCCCCACGTTCCTCTCCAGGGCATGTCGTGTCCTCGGATGGGCCAGTCTAGGGACACATAGTTACCAGAACCTCGACGAAATTCGCCCAGGCCGGCGCATCCGGCATATCCTCCTCCCGTATAAGCACATACTCGGTCCCAGCCCGAGGCTCGAGTGTCGCCGGCGCATGGGAGCCACACCCACGGGGAGCAGCATCTCATGTCTGGACTGAAGGGGCAGACATACTTGTGGTCCTTAACGTATGCCTCTCGCCAACTCTGGCTACCACACTTGCGAGACCAAGGGTGCTTGTCCATGGCGGCACAGACGTCGAAGGTGAGGGTTGCTACAGTTTGGATGCCACCGACAAGGATACGAGTAGAATTAATGTAATACAGAATGCCATCTCCCTCGACTCCCGGAGGTCCGGCCACATACGCAGGGAGTCCTACGCTGAGGGTGACATTATAGTATCTTGGTTTGGTAGGGCTGTGGCAGATAGTGAGATTTCCTTGGAGGCATCTGTGGAACTGTTGGAGGCCATTCGGAGTGATGAGGGCACAAGTCGGGAGAAACTGGCAATCGCCTTCCGGGGGCTGCGTCTGGTGAATGAGGGTAGTGACTAGGTGATATCCTCCCTCTATACGGTGGCGCACGAGGCGCAAACATTCAGTGCAATTCAGGCTCAGGGTGGCAGGATGATAGCTCGGAACTGCACACAGGAGAAGGAAGATGGTCAGCATTATATATGTGGTGGGAGGTATCCGAGCTTTTGCAGCAAGAAGATAATGAGGCCCACGATGAAGGCTGCGATAAAGAGAGAGCCAAAAACGCAGTGGGTCCAGAAACTGAGTTCCTGCTGGGCAGGCATGAATCTGGTGGTTCACGTCTTTCTTAGAGTCAGCCGTAATGGAGCGTCAGGATGTTGGTGCGCAGTCCAACGCTTCAGGGTGCTGCTAGTGGGAGCAGCAGGCTTCAATCGGGTCCAATGTATCCACACTGGGCTTCCTGCAATTTTAACAGCGGTGGAGGTCGTTAGGAGAACAAGGGAGGGCCCCTTCCATTTTGGCTTTAGGCAGTCAGATTCATCCCACTCTTTTACCCAGACCTCGTCTCCCACCCTGAACCTGTGCGTAGGATTGGTGAGGACCAAGGGAGCTACTCTTTCAGTGTACTGCTGGATGTCTTGCACTACCTGGTGTAAGGCTCTCATCTGTTTCACTAAGGAACTCTCACCCTGTATCTGCAAGGAGTCGGGAAAGGAGGGTAGTGGTGGTGGCCTAGCATACATCATCTCGTAGGGAGTAAGGCCGGTAGCCTTGGGGGTACACCTAAGATGCAGCAAGGCCAGTGGAAGCAGGTCGGGCCATTTGGCTTTTGTTTCTTGGCATAGCTTGGCTAGCTGGTTCTTCAGGGATCGGTTAGCCCTCTCCACTACTCCACTGCTTTGGGGTCTCCAGGCACAATGCAACTTCCAATCGAGACCCAGCCTTGTACTGAGTTGTTGTGTTACTTCACTAGCGAAGGCGGGGCCGTTGTCTGAGTTTATTTGCTTGGGGAGGCCGTATCTGGGTAGGATTTGATGAAGCAGTAGGGAAGTAACTTCTTTAGCCATTTCCGTTCTAGTGGGCTGGGCTTCAATCCATCCGGTGTAGGTACACACGGCGACGAGGATAGCTTTGTAGCCGCGCGCCGGGGGCATGTGTGTGAAGTCAATCTGGCACACGTGGAAAGGGCTGGTGCCTCGGAGAACATGTCCTGGCATAGGGCCGGGCCCCGTTCGAGGGTTGTTCCGGGCACAAGTCGCGCATCGGCTGGAAGCGTTTTTGGTCCACAGGGATAGTTTGTTGATGTAGTAGGTCTTCTCAAGTAAGCGCCCCAGGGCGTCCCTTCCCAGGTGGGTGCGGTCGTGAGCCTCCTTGGCCACCGTCCAGGCCAAGGCTTCGGGTATCCATATGCGCCCATCCTGTAGTATCCACCAGCCATTGCGTGACTGTAGACCCTCTTGTTGGGCCCATTCCGTTTCTTGGGGGGTGTAAATAGGGGTCTCCGTAGGGAGCTGGACGACGAGTACGGGGTCAGGAGGGTGAGAGGAATAGGGGAGCTGACTTGCCCTTTTTGCAGCGTCGTCTGCCCGCTGATTTCCCCGGGCGATAGGGTCCGTTCTTCCAGTGTGGGCCCTGCAGTGCATCACAGCCACCTTCTTCGGCTTCCATACCGACTCGAGTAATTGGCAGATCTCAGCGGCATTTGCAAGTCCTTTCCCTTCAGCTGTCAGAAATCCCCTCTCCTTGTACAAGGCTCCGTGCACCTGGAGGGTGAGGAAAGCGTATTTGGAGTCGGTGTAAATGTTGACAACTTTTCCTTCAGCCCACAGGAGGGCTCCGGTGAGGGCGATTAGCTCCGCTTTCTGGGCTGATGTTCCGGGTGTCAGAGCCATAGCCTCGATCACATGGTCCTCAGACACCACCGCATAGCCAGCTCTTCGAATTCCCTCTATCACCTGGCTGCTTCCATCGGTAAAAAGGGTGATGCCCCCTTGCCAGGGTTGATCCTTCAGGTCAGGTCTGCTCGAGTGCACAGTGGCCATTATCTCTTCACAGTCGTGGAGTGGTGGTTCAGGGGCCGGAAGGAGGGTGGCAGGATTGAGGTTGGTCGTGTCCAGGATTCGCACCTCCGGATTTTCGCATAGGAGGGCTTGGTATTTGACCAATCGGGAGTTGGTCATCCATCTGGGTCCGTGGCTCTCGAGTAGGCCGCGGATGGTGTGGGGTGTAGTCACAAAAAGTGTTTGGCCAAACGTGAGTTTATTGGCCTCGTGTATCAGCAGACAGGCTGCTGCAATGCTTCGGAGACAGCCCGGCCATCCTCGTGCCACGTTGTCCATGCTCTTGGAGAGGTATGCTACAGGGCGTTGCCAGGTGCCGACCAGTTGGGTGAGGACTCCAAGTGCCAATCCCTTCTTTTCGTCGATGAACAAGTGGAACGGCTTAGTCACATCTGGCAGTCCGAGCGCTGGTGGGGCCGCAAGGGCATCCTTAAGGTCCTGAAGGGCTTTCAGTTCGCTTTTCTCCCACCGGAGATCTTGGCCCTCGAGTTCAGGTCCTTTCAGTTTGGCGTACAAGTCTTGGGTCAGGATAGCAAAATTGATGATCCAAATGCGGCAATATCCAGCGGCTCCGAGGAGTGCCCGTAATTCCTTCTTGTTTGCAGGAGTGGGTTGGTTGCGAATAGCTTGGGTTCGGGGGATACCGAGCCTTCGGGTTCCTTCTCGGAGGCGAAACCCCAGATACTCGACTTCGATCTCGCATATCTGCGCCTTCTTGCGACTGGCCCGGTACCCCTGGGCTTCCAGGGTCTTCAAGAGGTAGAGTGTAGCTTCAGCACATTCGGTGTACGTTTCACGGGCCACCAACAGGTCATCCACGTATTGGACGACCGGCCCATACTCGTCCTGATACGTCTTCAGGTCCTGGGCGAGTTGGTCGCCGAAGAGGGTAGGCGAGTTCTTGAACCCCTGGGGAAGACGGGTCCATGTATATTGCTGCTTGGTTCCCGTCTGCAAGTCTTCCCACGTGAAGGCAAACAACTTTTGGCTGTCAACAGCAAGAGGGATGGAGAAGAAGGCGTCCTTCAAATCAATGACACTGTACCACTTGGTCTGAGATGGCACTTGGGCTAGGATGGAGTATGGATTTGGTACGAGGGCAACTATGTCGGCTACCTGGTTGTTGACTTTCCTCAGGTCCTGGACGGGTCTGTACTCGGATGTTCCTGGTTTCTTAACGGGCAACAATGGGGTGTTCCATGCGGATCTGATTGGTTTAAGGACTCCCTGTTGAAGGAGCTTCTGTAGATGTGTATGCATACTATGCCGGGCTGCATAGGGGATGTGGTATTGTCCTTGGTTGACAACTTGAGCATTTGGTTTGAGCTCAATCCAGATGGGGATAGCGTTAACGGCCAGCCCGCCGGGGTTCAATTCTGCCCATACATCAGGCACTTCATCCATTATGGCTCGCCTCTGCTGGGCGAAAGGGGTGTTCTGGTCGTAACGGCAGTCGCCGGGTCCTACAGTTGGGGGAACGTGTAGTCTCCATTCTTCTCTTACTGGACAGATAAGTGTCACTGGCCGATCTTCAAAGCGAGCTTCCACTTCACCCGTAGTCTTGAACTTCAAGGTGGCCTGGAGCTTACAGAGTAGGTCTCGACCAATCAAGGGGACCGGGCATCCAGGGATGTGTATGAACTGATGGGACACCATCGTCCCTCCGATCTGGACTTGGCGCTCTTTGAGGAGGGGGGCCGCAAGGGATTTCCCGGAGGCTCCCACAATTGGTATAGTTTCTTTCGTGGCTGGGGCTATGGCAGTGGTGATAACAGATCGCTGGGCCCCCGTGTCTAGTAAGGCCTTCATAGATTCTGTCCCCACCCGAATTTCCACCAGAGGGTCAGTGGGGACTCTGCCCTCCCGGTTTCTTCATGCTGTGCTGTCTCGGGTAGCGTCCACAGCCATCTGCCATTCCCTCCGGTCATCCCGTCCTCTCTCTCTTCGGCCCCTTCCACGGCCTCGCCTAGGGGCCCCCGTGCGGTCGCCAGTCTCCTCCTCTCTCTGCCGGTCCCATGATTCCTCTTCTCTCGGGTTGTCCCGTATCTCCTCTGGACAATCAGCCCACCAGTGTCCTTCTTGTCGGCAATTTGCACACTGGTTACGCCCTATGGGGGACCGCGTTCCTCTTGTTCTCCTGCCCCTCCCCTTGGGTCTAGACCTCATTCGTTCTTCCAGCACCGTGGCCAACACATCTGCCTTCTCCCGCATCCGTCTGGTCGATTCCTTCCGGGCCTCCACCTTCTCCTCCTGGTCGCGATATCCGAATACGCGATCAGCTATAGCTTTCAGTTGGCTTAGGCTCATCCCTTCGAACCCCTCCGTTCTCTGTAGCTTTCTTCGTATATCCGGTGCTGACTGGCTAACAAAACTCATAACCACGGTTGGGAGGTTCTTAGGGTCTTCGGGATTTATCGGGCTGTGCCTTCTGAATGCTTCCATAAGTCGTTCAAGGAAGTCCCCTGGACTCTCGTCCTTTTGTTGGACTACACTGTGGATTTTTCCCATGTTGGTAACCTTCTGCTTCCCCTTCTTTAAGGCGGCCAGGTACGCCTGCTGGTATCGGCGGATAAAGGTTTGGCCTTCGGCGGTTCGGTAGTCCCACGTAGGGGCAGCGATGGGCGCCTCCGTTTCTATTAGGTTCTGTAAATTGGCATGGGCCGGATTCGCATCCCAGATGGCTTGCTCCATATTTTGTTGTAAAAGGCGGCGTTCTTCAGAGGTCAGGATGTGGGCGCTCAACTGCCTAAGGTCTGCCCAAGTTGGATTATAGCTGTATATAATGCCTTCCACCAGCTCTATCAGCTGCTCGGGTTTCTGGTCGTAGGACGGCCCATGGAATTTCCAGTTATACAAATCGGCACTTGAGAAGGGAACGTGGCTATAAACTGTTGATTCGATGGGCTGGCCCCCCCCTTCCGCCGGGTTAGGGGTATAGGTGGTGGACTGTCGAACTGGGAATAAGTGGGAGGTTCCCCCTTTTCGGTTGGACGGAAGGGCCTGGGCCTGTTGCGGACTCGATTGGGGGAACCGAGTAATGTTCTTCACAACCCGTTTACTCTTCCGTGTGGTTGCGAGGCCAGGTGACTCAGGTGAGGCTGGGCGGGACGTCTCCCCGGCATCCGACTCTGACCCGGAAGTCTCGGCGTCAGCGGGGCCTTCTGCTAGGCCCGTAAGGTCAGGGTACATAGGAGCATAGGGCGGCGGCGCAATGTCGTCTTCGTATGCCTCCGCCGTAGCAAGTATCGGGGCTTTTGGAGGCTTCTTCTCGGCCGAACCCTGAACTTTCCCTGCGGTTTTCTTTGGGGGTTTTCTTCTAGAAAGTGTGTTGGTGGTACTGGGCGTAGTTCCTGCCTTGACTCTGGTAGCAGGGGGCGTGGTCTCAGTGGCTTCAGTGCTAGGGGCGGTAGGCCGTATGGGGGCGGTCCCTGCGGCCTTCGGGACGGCAGCGGTTGCCGAGCTTTGGAGAGCGAAGGCATGGGTCGGCAGGGTTCTAAGTTTGGTTTTCCGGCCTTTTCTCTGCTTTACCAACATAAGGGCGGCCTTTTCTACCTTCCGTTGGGCCCAAGCCGGCGGATCCCGGACTACATCCAACCACGCTTCTATGTATGGAATGTCCTCGGGACAGCCTGGGTTTCCCTCAATTATAACAATATTCATGACCGCCGCCACTTTTTCATACTCGAATGACCCTTCCGGGGGCCATCCAGCAATTCCTAGCCCTGGCCACATAAATTGACATCTCTGTATCATCCCGGCCCTGCTACATTTATCTAGGTCGAACACTTCGCTAAAGTGTTCCGTCATTAAATCTAACGGTGAGGACCCACCCCCGCCCATCCTAACCTGAGTGCCAAAGGACAGGTGACGGACAAAAGGGGGAAAGGGGAGGTGGAGGAGTAAGGGGTCTCGTTCCACCAGACACAGAAGGGTCAACACTCGGCCTGACCAGGACGCGGTCGCCCGGCCTGGAACTGCAAGCCCATTCACACACTTTCATACGCCACAAGAAACCCTCCCGTTCGCCGCTCGGTTTCGTCGTCGGAGCCTAGTGAGTTTCGGGACCTAGTCGGATACCAATAGTCCGTATTAGTCACTGGCTAAAAGAGGGTGATCACGCCTCTTCTTCGGTCCTTACTGGGCCGGTCACTACGTAGAGTATACTCGCCTGTCCGCCGGGGTCGCAGGCTGCGCCGTCGTACGCTTCTCTCTGAAATGGAAAAAGGTGCCTTGTCAGAACCACACAGCCCCCTCTACAGTCAGGCGGAGTGGATCGGCCCTCCTCCGGGAGATGGACGCTGAAATCAGCGGTGGCCACTCACCACCTTCTCAGGTGGGGGTCGATGACCCGATCCGACCGCAGCGGGGGAGGGGAAGAATATAATCCGATTCCCCTTTCTACTTCTGTCCCATCTGGGTCGCCAATGAAACAGGTGGGAAATCAGGAGACGAAAGGCAAATTTTGGTTCCAAACAAGGCAACTTTATTGCTAGCAAGTGAACAGCACCGAGTAGCCTCGGGACACTGTGTGTCATAAATCATCTGACGCTTACATTTATACTTCCCTACTGGGCCTGCGCATTTGGCCCCTTACACGTCACAACTGTCATGCGCAGTAAACATTTGTAGTTCTTACAGTACAAAATTGTAGTCCCAGTACGTACACACGTCATAACGCTGAAATGATACTGGCAAGAAAAACGAAACTTAGCAGCTTATTCTGTACACACAATGCTCCTTTCTAGCACAGGAGATAAGGTGCGGCTCAGGAATGCAGGGGGGTGTTAGCACCCTCCAAGGTCGCCTACTCAGATGGCGTTGCTACGTGCAAGCTGGTCTTGTATAGGCCTTGCAAACTACTGTTACAAGCTATATGTCTAATAGCCCTGCATTCTGTCTGTACATTAGTAAACAGCAAACTTCTTTTGTTAGTAAACAGTAAAACTGGATAAGGCACGAATGTCCAGTGCAGTAATAAGGTGTGGCCAAACAGCCAAAAGCAGAGGTAGAGTGCATAAGTAAAAGTCCATCAGTAGGCACAAAACATGAGGTTGTCCTGTTGCTCAGTAGTATTCAGGCAGTACCGGCGTTCCACTCCTTCATCAACGCCACCTGAAATTAAATATGACCAAAACCGAGCTTCTCATTTTCCCCCCCAAACCCACCTCCCCGCTTCCCCCGTTTTCTATTTCTGTTGATGGCTCTCTCATTCTCCCTGTCTCCTCAGCTCGAAACCTTGGGGTCATCTTTGACTCTTCTCTCTCCTTCTCTGCTCATATCCAGCAGACCGCCAAGACCTGTCGTTTCTTTCTTTACAACATCCGTAAAATCCGCCCCTTTCTTTCCGAGCACTCTACCAAAACCCTCATCCACACCCTTGTCACCTCTCGTTTAGACTACTGCAATCTGCTTCTTGCTGGCCTCCCACTTAGTCACCTCTCCCCTCTCCAGTCGGTTCAAAACTCTGCTGCCCGTCTCGTCTTCCGCCAGGGTCGCTTTACTCATACTACCCCTCTCCTCAAGACCCTTCACTGGCTCCCTATCCGTTTTCGCATCCTGTTCAAACTTCTTCTACTAACCTATAAATGTATTCACTCTGCTGCTCCCCAGTATCTCTCACACTCGTCCTTCCCTACACCCCTTCCCGTGCACTCCGCTCCATGGATAAATCCTTCTTATGTGTTCCCTTCTCCACTACTGCCAACTCCAGACTTCGCGCCTTCTGTCTCGCTGCACCCTACGCCTGGAATAAACTTCCTGAGCCCCTACGTCTTGCCCCATCCTTGGCCACCTTTAAATCTAGACTGAAAGCCCACCTCTTTAACATTGCTTTTGACTCGTAACCACTTGTAACCACTCGCCTCCACCTACCCTCCTCTCTTCCTTCCCGTTCACATTAATTGATTTGATTTGCTTACTTTATTTATTTTTTGTCTATTAGATTGTAAGCTCTTTGAGCAGGGACTGTCTTTCTTCTATGTTTGTGCAGTGCTGCGTATGCCTTGTAGCGCTATAGAAATGCTAGATAGTAGTAGTAGTAGAGAGAGAGAGAGAGAGAGAGAGAGAGTTGCATACAAATCTATCTTGTGCATGTACATTGGGGATAACCTGAAAACCCGACTGGCTGGGTTGCCAAGTCCTGCACTAAATCATTAGCAGAATTTGCCCAGTTTATGAATGGATGTTACTGGGACTGTAGCTCTTAACCAGTGAATGCTGGGGCTACGTCTATGAGAGGGATTTTTATTAGAAAACTGGCCAGATCACTGGCAAATGAATTTTCTTTTTGTGCAACATGGAAGGTCGTCTAAGCTACTGAATCTTTGGGATGTTGCAGGACACAGTCACCCCCTTAGGTAGCATGATGGTGGTCAGATTGAGCAGTGTCTGTGCCATGCCCATAAATTAATGGATAGGAAGCGGGAATGTCACAGGCTGGAATGGAAATGACAGCACAAGGGATATTTAAGAAGTATTTTGATGTTGGAGAGAAAAAATAGTCTGATAGCAGCACATGATGGACTTAGTTAAGGTTACTGTGGGCAGTCAGAATAGTACTTGTGAACTTCTCGGGGTAGTGACATGATTTAGGACCCCAGAACTGAGGGTATTACCCTCTGGTGACAGAATCCTGGACTGGCAATATTCCAGCATATTTTAGCATGAAGGGATGAAGCTTCCACAGAGAGAGATTCATTCAGGAGGGGAAGTTAGTTCATGTGGTAGTAGTGAGATGCCCCGGGGTAAATGGGGATTGCACTATGAACATATAATGTGATCAGTGGGAATGAATTGACACTCATAACAGAGCTTCCAAGATACCCAGTTCCAGGAAGGAAATTATGGGTCAGTCCTGGATTTCTGACCCTATCCAGGTGCATTCTGGGACCTGAAGCACTCAACTGGTAGGCTCAGGAACTACAAATACCACTTGGCAGCTCACTCCTAAGGGCAGGAAGTGGGAAATGCATTTCCTTTCCTTCTATATAGTTCCTCTGTCTGCAGCTGAAATCTCCTGTCTGTTCAGAACCTGGAACTGGGATTCCAGTTAGAGTTTGACTGGGCAGCACAGGTCTTAAAAGTGGGTTGAGGAATGGACTAGAGCTCAGAATACCGGGGAGGTTTTCACGTGAGGAGGGAACATTAAAGAGGCTTTTCCATTAAACACTTTCTTCCACCAGACTTTGTACAGTACCAGGGGGTGGGATCTCAGCTCAAGGGGCATGGATGCTTTGAGGCATATTTTCAAAGCACTTTGGGAGGCTAAGTTCCATAGGTTTCTGTGGAACTTTGGGAGGCTAAGTGCTTTGAAAATGAGCCTGAATGTGTGCCATACAGCAAGCCTTTGCCTTGCTTAACAAGCATGTGTGCCTGCAGGGAATCAGGTACTTGGAAGCCACATAACTAGTCCTTTCTGCTTCCCCCGTTAGCCACAGTGCTCACTGCTGCCACCAGCCCCAACTGGAGGCGTTGCAAGACTGCTGTTACCCACCCAGCAGTCACCGCTTTTCTTTGCATCAACTTCAGCAGTAATGAACAATAGAAGAGATTTATTTATTTTGTTCAGCCATAAACTGTAGTGTTCATTGTGTCATGGATATAACTATCATGTGGTCAGGTGTGTCATATCGGAAAAAAATTTACAAGACGGTCTGCCTTATACTCTCTAACCTCGGGAGGTTAAGGAGAGTCTCCTTCACACCCTTTACTATGCTCTGAAGTGTTTTCCTGGCTCAGTCTGACCCTTTGGTTGTGGTGCAAGTTCCCTTATTATCCCAGTATGTGCCCTGTATCAGTCACCTACAAACCAACATTTACACATTTATTAACTTAGTTGTTGCTTTTCTCCTTTTAAAACAGGCTCTGGAAAAGAGAGATTCAAATAACACAAAGAGAACAGGTTTCATAAGGAGGATCTGGTGGCTCGCAGGTCCCTGCAGGTTCTTCTATTACAGAGTTTGTGGGTTTGAGTCCCATATTTCCAGTGCTTTTACATTGGAGTCCAGGAATGACAGCCAGTTACTAAGGGCTGACTTTTTTGGCCCCTTATACCTGACTGGTGGCCCGGCAGCTAAAGAGCCTTTGATCAAATACAGGAGGTTACAGGTTTCAGTCTAGTTAGAGCTAGATGGGGCCAGAGCAGGTAAGTGGTGTGGGTGGAGGGGGGAACAGCACAGATAGACCTGTGTACTGAGTATATTTGGTGAAAACTCAATAACTGCGAAGGGGTAGCCAGGGTTATGCTGTACTTTTACTAACCCAGCACCTAACCTTTAGGCCAGCCAGGCTTTCACACTAGGAACTTTTTGGAACTTATACTTCTCCTCTTCTGGGTTCTGATCGCTGTAGGATAGAGAAGATTATCTGGAATCAGAACAATTCTCCAGAGCTGTTGGTGGCTCAGAACTAATATCCACCTACTGAAGTGTGGGTAATAAGGGGTTCAAACCCCCAAATACTACTATAGTTTAAATACTTTAAACAATTACTAAAATTGTACCAATTTACATTTTCAAACACATAATAAATTTTCTTTAATCAGAGTTTAAGTAGATAATAACTCTAATCACTTTAATCCTGCCAGTGATTTGACTACGGTGCAGCATCTGTATTCAGAGGAATGGGCTGGTGAGACCCAGTTCAGCGCCAGCTTTTCATGGGGCATCAAAAGAAATCACAGCCTAGAAAGGTTCCCATTTTCTCCAGGACTGATCCTGCAATGAGATGGATGTACTGAAGAATCGGACACACCCTTAGCAGATAGGAGATTTCAGCTGCAGACAGATGTTGGGGTTGCTGCACAGATGGATTATATCACACTCAGGACAAAAGTGAGAGGAAACAGAGATAGTGTAAAGGGATGAGGCATCTCAGAAGAACCTTTTTCATTCTTTATTCACAAACCTGATATAGCTTACAGACACTTCCAGCTCTTCACTACAACATTCTCTCCCAACCAATAACCCCCCTTCAATTCCCTTTACTCCTTCCTAACCCCCTATATTCCTCTCCCCACAGCTCCCCTCTCAGTGCCAGCCCTTCTGCCTCTTACTGTTCCTTTCTGTTTCTTCTAGGTTTTTACAGCTGCATCCTCACTGCCAGGCAGTAACCCCATCGTATTCTCCCTACATCTTCACTCTCAACCTGTCTCTATCAAGCAGCCTCTCTTCCCAATACAGCTCCTTTCTGCCTCTTCCAACCCTTCACAGCAGAATTCTCATAGGTAAATATCAAGCAGATACCACCAGATACTCTTACGGTCACAATGGATGAAGAATCACTATTCAGCAACATTCCCCGTGCAGATGACACAACTGCATGTAATAAATTCCTAAAAACATGCATCCTGGACCACCAATACACATCAGAAACTATTACAAAATGAATCAAATGTATTGTAATTCTCAACTATTTCCGTTTTAATAATGATACCTATCTGCAAATCATGGGCACTGCTGTGGACATCAGGATGGCACCAGAATATGCAAACTTTTCATAGCAGAACTGCTATTCGCAGCCTCTGTCCCCATCAGACTAAATCCCTAAAATACTTCCAGAATATTGATGACATTTAATGATTTGGACTGAGGGAGAAAAAACTCTCAAATATTTTTTTCAATCAGTATCATCCTTCCATCAAATTTCAATATTGACAGAAAAAGTCAACTTCCAGACACCACAGTCTGTTTAACAATGATTATATACAAACATCTACACACAAGCAACCAACTGACAGATGCAGCTACCTCCACAACTCCAGCTTCCACCCTCCACATCCCCCAAAAATCCGTTATACACAGCCAAGCCATTTCTTTCAATCCATATCATCGTTCCATCAAATTTCAATATTGACAGAAAAAGTCAACTTTCTAGACACCACAATCTCTCTTAACAATGATTATATACACACAAACAACTGACAGATGCAGCTACCTCTACAGCCACGACTCTGGGAGGATGAATTACTGAGGGGCTGATTCTCACTTGGTGCTATAGCCAATAGGGCTACAGAAACATTTCCTTCCTACCCTACGGCATCGACATTTCCAAATAAAATATATCATACAAATATTGGGGGCACCTATACACTCTACCATCTGTTTCACTCCAGGTGAACCAAACTTTTCCAGCTCAAGTTTTACCCCAGTGCAGCTCTGTTTGATAACAGGAGAAGGCATGACGTCACAAGGCTGAAGCCAGTCTCCACCCAAGGAGGCTTTAATCAAGGTTTAATGACAGGAACCAGCATGATGTGAAAGAGCTGAAAACCCATCCAGTGCAGCTGCCACATTGGCCAGAACACAATAGCAAACTTGTGACAATAAAGATATTTCTACATACAAAAAACAATAGATGAACATTGCGCAACACTGAAATAGAAACATGACAGCAGATAAGGACCAAAAGACCTATCCAGTCTGCCCTTCCTCAGCAACCAACTCCTCCTTTTCCTAAGGGATCCCACGTGCCTGTCCCACACTTTCTTAAATTCTGACACAGTCCTTGTCTCCACGACCTCCACCGGGAAGCCATTCTACGCATCCACCACCCTTTCCTTGAAAGAGTATTTTCTTACATTCCTCTTAAGAAAAAGGCTCACCTCCTGCACATTAATGCCACTGAGGTATTTAAACGTCTCTATCATATCCCCTGTCTCCCAGCGCATACATGTTGAGATTTATAAGCTTGTCCCTATACGTTTTATGACAGAGACCTCTTACCAATTTTGTTGCCACCCTCTGGACCGACTCCATCCTGTTTATATCTTTCCGTAGGTGCAGTCTCCAGAATTGCACACAGTACTCTAAATGGGGCCTCACCAGAGACTTGTATAAGGGCACTATCACCTCTTTTTTTCCTGCTGGTCATCCCTCTCCTTATGTACCCAGGCATCTTTCTGGCATTGACCATTGCCCTTTCTACCTTAAGGTCATCAGACACAATCACCCCCGAGTCTCGCTCTTCTTTTGTACACAGAAGCACTTCACCCCTATATTGAGCCTGCAAAAAGTGGGAAAATGTGGGATACAAATGCAATAAATAAATAAATATATCGTACAGTTCCACTGGATTCTTGTAACCCAAGTGCATGATCTTGCACTTCTTAGCATTAAATCTTAGTTACCAATTTTTGGACTATTATTGAAGCTTCACTGGATCCTTCCTCATGCTATCCACATCCTCCGGGGTGTCCACCCTGTTACAGAGTTCGGTATCATCCGCTAAGAGACAAACCTTACCAGACAGTCCTTTCCGCAATATCACTGATAACATCCCTGTCCTCAGAACAAGCTCCCTTTACCACTACCCTCTGACTCCTCCCATTTAACCAGTTTTTAACCCAGTCAGTCCCATACTGAAGGCACTCAGTTTATTTGTCAGTAGCCTGTGCGGGACCGTGTCAAAGGCTTTGCTACAATCTAAGTAACATAGTACTGTAACATAGTAGATGACAGCAGAAAATGACCTGCACAGTCCATCCAGTCTGCCCAACAGGATAAACTCATATGTGCCACTTTTTGTGTATACCTTACTTTGATTTGTACCTGTCTTTTTCAGGGCCCAGACCGTATAAGTCTGCCCAGCACTATCCCCGCCTCCCAACCACCAGCCCCCACATCTAGCACCCCTCCCACGTCCAATTGTTTGGTCACCCAAAGAAATCAAAGCAAGCTCTGGAGCACTGAAAAAAACATTTACAATATAACCCCCCCCCCCCTACACACACACATACATACTTCACAGACCCCTTGAAAACTCTCCACCCCCCCTCCCCCAAGTCCCCTTACATCTCCCCAGCCAATCCCCCTCCTAACAGAGAATGCAAAACCAAGGTGGTTAAATGAAACCTCGCAAGTTTGTTGATGTTTTCAATAGCGTTTTGCCTTGGCCTATATGGTGGTAAACTCCGCCCACTGCCTTCAGCCCAGATAATGGGCGAGACATAGACTCCTGTCGTCTGTTGTCATTAAACCTGCAGAATGCAGCCGCCATCTTGGTACTCCCAATAGGGTGACAAGCTCCGCCTACTGTGTTCGGCCCAGATAGACTCCTGCCGTCGGCTGTCATTAATGCAGCTGCCATCTTGGTAGTCCCAAAACAATGGCAATAGGGTGAGAAGCTCCGCCTACTGTGTTGGGCCCAGCTAGACTCCTGCCGTCTCACGTCATTAAACCTCCTTGCTCCAAATGCAATACAGTATATTGGGGGGGGGGGGGGGGGGGGGGGAGGGACAGACACCCTCAGAGTTGGCGTCTATGTCCCCAATACGCAAGTCCAGCTCGATGTGCAATTCTACTTAATGAAAAACGCAGGGACGATTCCCTGTTGTTCCTGGGAACTTACACACCTGGAGGCTTCTTTTTCCTCCCCCGCTTTTAGGACATCAACCAATAGTTTAAATCACATTTGAGACAAGCATCGTAGCGGCCAGCTCTGTGGGGATAGGGGTCCTCCTGCTCAGGGCCATAAACCACGTGACTGTTACTTTATGAAGGAGGCCCCGCCGTGGGTAGGTAGCAGCGCCTGCTGAATAGTAAGTGCTACTCAGACCTTTCCACGCACAGCAAAGAGCGGGGACAATAACGGACGGGAAGACGACGGCTAAAGTAGTACACGGAGGTAGCGAGTGCCGAGCGTGGACTTTCTTTTCTCCGGTGGGTGAATTAGGCACGAGCGAGGGCAGGCTGGTGTTTACGGGGTCCATTTGCCTCCTTCTCGCCTCTCATTGGTTGGCTCTTGGTTCTTTGCTGCTGAGGCTTCCCCTTCCCCCCCCCCCCCCCAAGGTTTGAATAGTGGCGGGAGCCTGCCAGTCTGGGCGCAGGCGCGGAGGGCAGATCAATGGTGGGAAGGAGCTAGTCTGCTGCTGCTTTGAGCGGGGGTAAGAAATGGTTCTGCGGAGGGGAGGGGGCTGTAATAGACATAGTGAGCGGACGGGGTTCTGTCTCCTTTCTCCAGATCAGAGGTTCTCAATGTAGTGGGATCCTAGAATGAATACTCATGAGATGTATGAAAATGTGAATGTCTTGAAAACTATGCCCCAGGACTGGGGTGACATTTATATCAGTTTGAGTTCAATGTGGCTTTACAATACAATATAGGATACATAACAAAGAATAATGCATAAGAAAGTAATTAGTTGTAAGAATCCAATT
Organism: Microcaecilia unicolor; assembly: GCF_901765095.1. Taxonomy (NCBI): domain Eukaryota; kingdom Metazoa; phylum Chordata; class Amphibia; order Gymnophiona; family Siphonopidae; genus Microcaecilia; species Microcaecilia unicolor. The sequence goes on along the minus strand of NC_044033.1, from coordinate 198,506,468 downwards.
TTACAGTACAATATCATAGCTATGGATGTTTTAACATTTAGAAAATTTACTATGAATGAGAAAGTTAATGGTAAACAGAATAACAACCATTTTTGGTAATAATTAATTGTTTGAGATAGGGTTGTTTGTGAATTTGTTTGAACAGGAATGATTTGAGGATTTTGTGGAATTGAGTATATTCCTGTATATTTCTTATTTTGGGTGGTAAAAGAGCTCCACCATTTGGTTTCTAGGTAAGTGAAGTCTGCATAGTGGACAGTTTTGTAGATCACTTTTTTTTTTTTTTCAATTTGGGAGGTGTAGTCTGAGAGGTTCTTGCCTCATATTTAGCATTTCTTTCAGGTAAGTTTATTAATGGTACCATCTAGGCTGGAGCTATGCTATTTAGGATTTGAAAGATAAAGGTAAATAATTTGAAGGTGATTCTCGCTTTGATGGGAAGCCAGTGTAATTTCATTAATAAAGGGGAGGCACTTTTAAAATGAGAGCGTTTGTATATGAACCTGGCTGCAGTGTTCTGAGCTGTTTGCAATTTTTTCAACAGGTTCTCTTTACAGCCAGCATATGTGGCATTACAATAATTGAATTGGGGTAATGTTAATGTTTATTGTACAATAATCTGAATGTTTCTGATAAGAAATAGGTCTCTGGAAACTAAAAAGGTTCAGACCCTAATTTTGTGATTACTGAGGAAAGCTTGAGTACCAAATGTTAAATGTTTTATAACTACAAGAATTTTCAAATTGTCAATGAGGAATGAAGTGTTGTCAATTGTGAAACTGTTGTAGTCATTTTCATCAAATAAGTTGGTAAACACCTGCTCTATATGCATTCCCCTTTCATTTTTGGGGTGTGGGGGGTTGAATGCTGGTGTTGCTGCTCCTGCTTTTTTTGTCATCAGCTGCCCTCTTTACCACAAAGGTTGTTACTACCCATAGCGAGTCAGTTTTGTTCTGCTTGGCTTTCTTCTTATTTTATCATTGCCCCAGCGCACTCTGTTGTCTTTCATCTATTTACTACTCCATCCTGCTCTCCAGCAGTTTTATTTATTTTGCTGCATTTGTATCCCACATTTTCCCACCTATTTGCAGGCACAATGTGGCTTACAGTATATTACAACAACAATCACATTAATGAATAAGAATTACAGAATATAGATACAGATAAGGTGCATAAGAATATCATGACAATCATATTAACAAGAGTTTTAGAATTGTTACAAATAAGGTGCATAAGAATATCATGTAGGATTAGAAGTGGATAATTAGATAAAACATAACATAATGATATCAGGACAAGGTATAATATTCAGTAATGAGGATGTAATTAAAATAAACAAATTAGAAGAGTTCCATAATAGTTGTATGTGGTGTAGTTTAGGAGTCAGTTCGTTATGGGGGATCCTTTTTATACATCTTTTTGAACAAATCTTCAGTAATTTCCAGAAGGTTTTTATGGTGAACAGTAATGTATTCCATAGTTGTGTGCAGATGTATGTATAGACTTGTAGTTTAAGTCCTCTGCAGTTGGGATAATGGAGGTTTGAGAGTACATGATGAACTTTTGTTGTTTCTCGCTGGTAAGTCTATTAGGTCTGACATGTAAGATGGGGCATCTCCATAAATTTTATGAACTAAGGTGCAAATATTTCGCCTTTCCGAATATCAGTCTGGCTGCGGTGTTCTGGGCAGTCTGGAGTTTCTCAATGGTTTGTGTCTTGCATCCCACATATAAGAAATTACAATAGTCCAAATGACTCAGTACCAATGATCGCACTAGTTTGCAGAATGTCTCCCTTGGGAAGAAAGGTTTCACTCTTCTAAGTCTCCACATAGCATAGAACATTTTCTTTAACATTTTTCGCATGGTTATCTAGGTTAAGATTTCAGTCAATTGTTACGCCTAGGAGTTTTACGGTGTCCGCAACAGGAAAAGTATGGTTTGGTGTATTTATATTGGTATAGTTAATTTTATTATACTGCGATGATAATATAAGGCACTCTTTTCTTCATTGAGCTTTAGTTGGAAAGCATCCGCCCATGAGTTCATAATTTGGAAGCGGAGATTAATTTTGTCTGCAATTTCTGATAAGCCGTTTTTGAACGAAATGTATATCGTCACGTCAGCATAAATATATGGGTTTAGGTCTTGGTTGGATAGTGATCTGGCCAGTGGTAACATCATTACGTTAAAGAGAATCGGTGAAAGCGGAGATCCTTGAGGCACACCACATTCAGGTCTCCATGGCGCTGATATGATCGATTTTAGATATTACCCGTTATGTTCTTGTTAGGAAACTATGAAACCAATTTTAGTACATTTTCTCCAATTCCAAAATATTCTTGAATGTTTAATAGAATACCATGGTTAACCATGTCAAACGCGCTGGACATGTTGAATTGTAAAAGAACATTGCCAGTTGCAATAATTTGTTTGAATTTGGTCACGAGTGTCGTAAGAACTTTCGGTGCTGTGATTAGCACGGAATCCAGATTGGGATGGGTGTAATACTGAGAAATTGCTCAAGCAAGCAGTTGGTAAGTTGTTTAGTTATCAGACTTTACATTAACTTGACTACCAGAGGGATGGATGCTACTGGATGATGATTAGATATCATTTAGTTTTTTCTTCTGGTCTTTGGGAATTGGTGCGAGTAGGATGTTGCTTTTATCCATAGGAAAGGATCCATGTTGAAGCATATGATTTAGGTAGGAGGTGAGATCTGCTACGAAATGCTGGGGGGGGGGGGGGGGGGGGAAGATTTTATTAAGTAGCTGGGGCGTGCATCCAGTTTGCAGTGGGATTTGGTAAGTTTGATCACTTGGGTGACAGTATCTTCAGTTAGTGAATAAAAATTTGTCCATATTTGGTCTGCTGGATATTCATTGATTGTTGGGTCTCAGCAGTCGATGAATTTTACATAGTCGGCGGAGTTAGCTGGTGAGGTGGATCTTAGTTTGATGATTTTCTCATTAAAGTAAGTAGCTAGCATCTGCTGATGGGGTATCCATATTAGTTAAGGTGACTGATGTGGTGTCTAGAAGATTATGTACAAATTGGAATAACTTGTGTAAATCTTGTTTGAGTTTTTAGTTTTTTCAGGTCGTCGTTAAACCAAGGGAGTGAGTGATTTCTTTGCGATGTTCTTGTTTGTATTGGTGCTATTGTATCGAGTATGCTCTTGCATCTCAGGTCCCAGTTTAAAAGGTATTGATTGGAATCTAATTGTACTGACCATTCCTTCATGTAAAACTGACATGAACAGCAAATCTTGTTTTTTGTCTACTTTTTCTGTTACAGATCTTTCACCTCTGCTCTTGCTCAGAAGTATTCTGCAGCCCCCTACCAGTGTTTTGCCATCAACAAAAGGAAAATTGTTGGGTAAAGATTCCTATACAGAGGCAGAAAAGCAGAATTTAAGCAGGAACATGCCTTTTTAATCCATTTAGTAGCTAGTAATATAGCAGATGAGCAACTTTGCCCAGTAAGGTGTAACTACCACTCTCGGTCATTTGCAGAATTCTACACAATTTGTAACTTTCTTATGCAGAATGTCCCAATTATAACTGTCTGTTTTCCTCCTCAGGTTCTACCTTCTCCATCCCTCTTCTAACAGGGGTAGGTATAGAGCTAAGTTAGTCCCTGGCTTTCTCTACCTTTCTCAAGGGTGAATAGCTCCAATTTTTCTCCCCCTTTCACCCTTTTTGTTCACATGTTCTCTACACTCTACCATCTAGAGTTCTCCCTCCGCAACCCTCAGCTGTTGCTGCCCTCCCTATGATCGACCCCTGTTCTGTCCACCTCCAAAGGATCTTCCCCCTGCTCCCAGGGAAACCCTACCTTACTTTTCTCTGCCCCAATTCCCATGGCATACACATCTCCATCCATCTTTCTCCAGCCCCTCCCCATCCACCTTTTCTCCAGGCATCCCTCACTTTCCTATTTGCATACACACCACTCCAGCAGGAGCTGCTGAACCACACATCTCTGCCGTCCTGGGCTTGGTTCTTTTGAATCGCACGGACCTTTGCTTCATGTGCAGCAACTCCTCCTCTTGCCAAAAAGTGGTATGTGTACAGGGAAGGAGCCAGAAAGGAGGCATCTGTGTGCGGTGCATTGTGATAAGACTACACAGAATTTTACTTAGTCTGCAGAGGTAGGGATTTATATGCAGTAGTGCACACGTCCCTCAAATACACTTTGTACAGGTTAGGTGGGGGTGGCATGCAGAGAGGGTGATCCAGCAGTTACAACCCTACCATCACCACAACATTTTCTTAAGTGCAGAGCTGTTTTGAGCTGAAACGCTCTATACTCTGTTTCCACCCTCTTGCCATTTTGGGATTCTCTGCATGTATCACTTTTTGAATTCCATCACTTTTTGTCTCCAGCTCCCAAGCAGATTTTGTAACTCAGTGTTACCCAATTGGCTGGTTGATTACAGTATTCGTTTTTAAAAATTTGTTTTAAATGCAGATTAACAAAATATACATCACAAAATTAAGATGACAAGATAGAACAAGCCACACTAGTGGTTCCTGAGTGGCAACACAGATGGAGCCCCTTCAAAATGAATGCGTTTTGTCTGCGTTGCAGCACCAGAAACTGCTAGTGTGGCTTGATAAGAGGCCCACGCCGATAATCTTGCAAAACGATAATAATGATGTAAAGCATGCCTGGCGTTGAAACCTTGGTATGAGCGGGTTCCCTGATGAAGATATTTGAAACGGGACCGTAGGAACTGGCACAGTACTGAGATGGAACAGGCGCAGTATTGAAAAAAAGAATATGACAAGATAAGTGAACAGCTTGACTTTTTCCAATAAGTGAACAAGTTATTTTTTAGTTTCACTTAGACATCACAGTCATTCAATTTAAAGGACACTTTTTTTTTTTTTTAAATGTTTCAATAAAAAGTATAGGGATAAAAATATTTGAGGGTTTTTCAGTCGGTGATGACTTTTTCTACATGCTATAAAATTAACACTGATGTGTGAATATAGCTGTAGTAGTTGAGACTTTCCCTCATTTACATAATTACTGCTTTTGCAATTATTTGATAAGCCCTAAATTAAGAATAACATAGCAAGACAAGCCATATTAGCATGGCAGATGAATCTAAATTATCAAGTGTTTCCCAAATTTGCAGGTTTTTTTTTTTTTTTGGGGGGGGGGGTCAAATAAGCATGTTACTATTTTTTTTAATATATAGTATAACCCAGTTCTACTATACATATACTGAGATCAGACTTGTCTTTCCAGTGAATTTAAAGCAATTGAGGACAATTGACTTTTTGTCCTCATCTGGAAGAGTACATTTTCAATGCCAATGCTTTCCAAATAAGATGTTTCAAGGATAGTTCTTGAAGCCTGAAAATTTGAGAGCACTTTCTATTTCAGTCTAGAAGATGTGAAGATTTAAGATTAACACACTCTGATAACATAAGCCAAGGTACCAGCTTTGCTCTCTTCCAGTCCCATAATTCAGCAGACAAGTTGTCCAGAATATCAATTTCCCAAACTTGAGTTTGTGGGGTTTTTTGCTATTTTGGAAGGCTGTAGAAAACTGATGCATTATATGTAATAAGACAATTCCTTGAGTATTCAAATGCTGTAAACTGAGTGGTTTCAACTATCTCATGCCATCATTGAAAACAATGTAAAAATCAGGAACTGAGAAAGTTAAAACACTGAGTTTGCTTAAAACTTTTAAAGTTACCCTTGTTGATGAGTTGGCTTAAGAACCAAACATCAGTTGCCAAATAGATCAGTTTATCTATTAGAATATTCATTGTTCCATAATGTCAGTCAATGTTTTGATATATAGTTAGTTTAAAGGGAAAAATGGTGATTAAAATCACAGGAGATGAATTCAATTTTTTTGCTTTTCTTAGTAATAGATAAAATATTGAGAGGGACTTTTTTTCAACCTGTAACCAAGAACAATTATTTGAAGTAGCAGATATCAGCAATTATATCCCTTAAGAATTAAGACTGAATAATGTACAAAGTCAGGAAAATTCACTGCCATGTTCCTTGAACAATGTCAGGTGTGGTGGTTTAGACTTCCACAAGAATTGATGGTAACTTGTCAATGATTTTCGAGTTCAGCAGTACAGTTACTAGAAACATGCTAAGCGTATCATGTTTATAGGGTTGCAAGTTTACCCATAAGCTCAACTTCTTTGCTTTATGTTTCTTAAAATGACATTTGCAGCAATTTTGTATGTTTCTTCAGACATTGGTTTTCACAACTTTTTTTTTTTTTTTTTTTTTTTTTTTCCTTTTGTCATGATATAAAAATCTCAATATTTGGGGGGGAAAAGGAGTTCTTAACTTGTCTGATATAATAAATACTGTTATCCAGTTTCTTGAATAGTTCTGCAAAAATACTTAAAGAATTGTGATTTTCAGTTTTAAAGGTAAAGTTAGTTCTTGTGTCATGACCTGGTTTGTTGGAGAAGATATGGATATCTACAGTCATCTGCATTTGTTTGTTTGCTGTGGACCAATAAAGACGAGTTCTAAAGAGATTTTAACCTCCAGGTTATGTATTTTTAAACCTACAGTTTGGGAATTGTCTGTCACTGCTAAAGGTTAACTATCATGAACTTGGGGCCAAAACCAAACCAGGATAACTTAAACTTGATACCTCCATTCTACCCTGTCAAAAGCTTTGTGTCCAGAGACAATGCAACTAGTCTGTCTTTTTAGTAGCTAAGGGGAGTATATTGCAAATAGCGTGGTGGTATCAGGAGTTGCACAACTAGACCCAAAATGTGCCTTCAGAAAATGGAAGGAACTGTCTGAAAATAACAAGAAGCAGCATAAGGAGTGTCAAAGCAAATGCAAGGTGCAGATAAAGAAGGCCAAGAGAGATTACGAAAAAAAGATAGCATTAGAGGCAAAAAAACATAGTAAAAAATGTTTTCAGTATATTAAAAGCAGGAAGCCGGCAAAAGAATCGGTTGGGCCGCTGGATGACCAAGGGGTAAAAGGGGCGATCAAGGAAGACAAAGACGTAGCGGAGAGTGAATGAATTCTTTGCTTCGGTCTTCACTGAGAGAGATTTGGGTGGGATACCGGTGTCGGAAATGGTATTTCAAGTGGATGAGTCAGAGAAACGTACTGACTTCACGGTAAACCTGGAGGACGTAATGGGGCAGTTAGCAAACTGAAGAGTAGCAAATCTCCTGGCCCGGATGGTATTAATCCTAGAGTACTGATAGAACTGAAAAATGAGCTTGCGGAGCTACTGCTAGTGATGTGCAATTTATCCTTAAAATCGAGCGTGGTACCAGAAGATTGGAGGTTAGCCAATGTAACGCCCATTTTTTAAAAAGGTTCCAGGGGAGATCTGGGAAATTATAAACCGGTGAGTCTGACATCGGTGCTGGGGAAAATGGTAGAGGCTATTATTAAAAACAAAATTACAGAGCACATCCGAGGACATGGATTACTGAGACAGCACGGCTTTTGTGTGGGGAAATCTTGCCTGACCAATTTACTTCAGTTCTTTGAAGGAGTAAACAAACATGTGGACAAAGGGGAGCCAGTTGATATTGTGTATCTGGATTTTCAAAAGGCGTTTGACAAGGTACCTCATGAAAGGCTACAGAGGAAATTGGAGGGTCATGGGATAGAAGGAAAAGTCTACTGTGGATTAAAAACTGGTTGAAGGATAGGCAACGGAGAGCGGGGTTAAATGGGCAGTATTCACAATGGAGAAGGGTAGTTAGTGGGGTTCCTCAGGGATCTGTGCTAGGACCGCTGCTTTTTTTAATATATTTATAAATGATTTAGAGATGAGTAACTAGCGAAGTAATTAAATTTGTTGATGACACAAAGTTATTCAAAGTCGTTAACTCACGACAGGATTGTGAAAAATTACAGAAGGACCTTACGAGACTGGGCGGCTAGATGGCAGATGACGTTTAATGTGAGCAAGTGCCAGGTGATGCATGTGGGGAAAAAAAGAACCTGAATTATAGCTATGTCATGCAAGGTTCCACTTTAGGAGTTACCAAGAAAGGGATCTGGGTGTCATTGTCTAATACGCTGAAACCTTCTGCTCAGTGTGCTGCTGCGGCTCGGAAAGCGAATAGAATGTTGGGTGGTATTAGGAAAGGTATGGAAAACAGGTGTGAGGATGTTATAATGCCATTATATCGCTCCATGGTGCGACCGCACCTTGAGTATTGTGTTCAATTCTGGTCGCCGCACCTCAAGAAACATATAGTGGAATTGGAAAAGGTGCAGCGAAGGGCGACTAAAATGATAGCGGGGATGGGATGACTTCCCTATGAAGAAAGACTAAGGAGGCTAGGGCTTTTCAGCTTGGAGAAGAGACGGCTGAGGGGAGACATGATAGAGGTATATAAAATGAGTGGAGTGAAACAGGTGGATGTGAAGAGTCTGTTCACGCTTTCCAAAAGTACTAGGACTAGGGAGCATGTGATGAAACTACAGTGTAGTAAATTTAAAGCGGAGAAAATTTTTCTTCACCCAACGTGTAATTAAACTCTGGAATTCGTTGCCGGAGAACATGGTGAAGGCGGTTAGCTTGGCAGAGTTTAAAAAGGGGTTAGACTGTTTCCTAAAAGGCAAGTCCATAAACCGCTACTAAATGGACTTGGGAAAAATCCACAATTCCAGGTGCCCTTGGCCGTTGTCGTGGACAAGATGCTGGGCTCGATGGACCCTTGGTCTTTTCCCAGTGTGGCATTACTTATGTACTTATGTAATTAGACCTATATCTTTAAGCTAGAAGTTTAAGAAAAACTATTTGTGCTTCAGTATTCAATCTATTACCAACACACAAATTGATATTCTTATGGCTACAGCCCTCAAACCAACATTATCAGAATGGAAAGAACTCCAAAGTTTTTTTTTTTTTGGTGGAATACTGTTTCTATTTATAAATATGAAGCTAAAATTGTGGAGAAGTCAAGTAACATTCCTCATTTCCTTAAAGTTGGAAACCTAGTGGCTTGTATTATAAACATAAAGCTTTAATATTTAGTTGTATGCCTTCTAGGTAAGATCAGTACACCTTTTTCCATGTACCAAATACTGTTGCCATAGTTTTGTTTTTTTGTATTGTTACTTCTACTATTCTTTGTTTTATAACTTAAATCTAGTTAGTGTATAGTGAAGATGAAATATCTTTGGAAAAACTTAGTATTTCTGCATTAAAACCATCAGGGCCTGGGGTCTTATCTAATGGAAATGAGTTTATAGCAGACAGAAAAACCAGTTAGTTAGAAGAAATATTATAAGTCATCAGTTTCGTCTTAATTGGGTTATCTACAGATTACTGCTGAAGAATAAAGATTTTATAAACATTTTTTTAAATATCTTGAATTATTTCTTTTCAGACGTTATTTTATTATTCTTTGGGATTTAATAAGGATTAGATGGCATTCTTTGTCTTATGGTTGCATTTGTGGCAGTAGTGATGGCCACCCTAACTGAAAACTTGCAGCCCCTCGAAGATGTTAGCAAAGACATCATCCAAATCCTCAGCACCCTTGAGACACACACTTCCCTGGAGAAGACCCTGGCTAAAGAGGAACAGGTGCTTGACCTGCTTTTAGAGACTGAAGCAACCGCTTCCACTATCATTAAGGGTACAGTATTGCTTTTATCTTTCAGAAAATGCTGCCTAAACACTAGAACATTGCTTGATAGTTTTTCTTCTAAGCTTTGAGAAGTCTGTGTTGGGTTTCTCCTGGAGAGCTGCTGTACATTTCCCCCCCCCCCCAATTCCTTTTTACTTTCATTTTGTTTTTAACTGATGTAGAAACTTTAGTGCACTGTTCACAGCCTGGCTTCTGCTTGCTTTGCCTTCAGCCTTTTTAGCCTTGGAGAGAAATGTTGCAGAGAAGCTCATTGAAGCAGAAGGGAAGAAGCACAACAGCTTGGCCAAGCTGTGTCAGATTGAACAGGAGCTTAAACCCATTGCTGCTGAGAATGCCAGGGCTGAGACAGAGCTTCAATATCCTTTATAGCAGCGTACACTCCATGCAGCAGCTTGAAGAGACATCTGCTTACAATGCAGCCTCAAGTATTTCACAGCTGGGCTTGGACAATGGCTGTAGCAGCAGCAGCAGCTGTCTGATAGTGAAGTTGCACATGCCATCCTGTAGCTTTAAAGAACCTTGCCTCAGCCTGCTTTTGTATTGCTTATTTATCCCTTTTTCCCCTCTACACAAACAGTTCCATTAAAGGAAGATTTATTTAGTTATAAACTCTTCTGTTGCAATAAATGTGCCTAGCACTATCTTTACCCTGTCCTACACATCTGTATTGTCCCTAGCTAAAGAAGCTGCTGCAATACAGAGGAGCGACAGTGGTTCTGTAATTACTCTTCTTGGGGGGGGGGGGGGGGGGGGGGGGGGTTCCTCTCTGGACTACAGAAGTCACTGGCACTGGGCATGAAGTTTACTTCTGTTTTGGGTAATAAAGCACAGCCACCCTGTAACAGTCCAGGTGTATCAATTAGAAAAATTGCTGCCACCTCCTTTTATCAAATGATGAAGTGAGCAGACCTGCTTGGCTCACATCACAGGGTAGTTAAGCAGCTTGGTGATATCATACTCTCTGTGTGGTTTCTGACTTTTGTTTTACATCACAGCCTTGGTGAAATAGTGGGGTAATCTATGACCAGCCCAAAAAGCGAATGCTACATACCTGTAGAAGGTATTCTCCGAGGACAGCAGGCTGATTGTTCTCACTGATGGGTGACGTCCACGGCAGCCCCTCCAATCGGAAACTTCACTAGCAAAGGCCTTTGCTAGCTCTCGCGCGGCCGTCTTCCCGCCCGAACCGGCTCGTGTTAGTCAGTCCCGTAAGTAGCAAGACAAGGGACGACACAACTCCAAAGGGGAGGCGGGCGGGTTTGTGAGAACAATCAGCCTGCTGTCCTCGGAGAATACCTTTTACAGGTATGTAGCATTCGCTTTCTCCGAGGACAAGCAGGCTGCTTGTTCTCACTGATGGGGTATCCCTAGCCCCCAGGCTCACTCAAAACAACAAACATGGTCAATTGGGCATCGCAACGGCGAGGACATAACTGAGATTGACCTAAAAATTTATCCAACTAACAGAGTGTAGCCTGGAACAGAATAAAACATGGGCCTAGGGGGGGGTGGAGTTGGATTCTAAACCCCGAACAGATTCTGAAGCACTGACTGCCCGGACTGTCGCGTCGGGTATCCTGCTGCAGGCAGTAATGAGATGTGAATGTGTGGACAGATGACCACGTCGCAGCTTTGCAGATCTCTTCAATAGTGGCTGACTTCAAGTGGGCCACTGACGCTGCCATGGCTCTGATAGTGTGAGCCATGACATGACCCTCAAGAGCCAGCCCAGCCTGGGTGTAAGTGAAGGAAATGCAATCTGCTAGCCAATTGGATATGGTGTGTTTCCCCACAGCCACTCCCCTCCTGTTGGGATCAAAAGAAACAAACAATTGGGCGGACTGTCTGTTGGGCTATGTCCGCTCCAGATAGAAGGCCAATGCTCTTTTGCAGTCCAATGTGTGCAGCTGACGTTCAGCAGGGCAGGAATGAGGACGGGGAAAAAAATGTTGGCAAGACAATTGACTGGTTAAGATGGAACTCAGACACTACCTTCGGCAAGAACTTAGGGCGAGTGCGGAGGACTACTCTATTATGATGAAATTTGGTGTAAGGGGCCTGGGCTACCAGGGCCTGAAGCTCACTGACTACGAGCTGAAGTAACTGCCACCAAGAAAATGACCTTCCAGGTCAAGTACTTCAGATGGCAGGAGTTCAGTGGCTCAAAAGGAGGTTTCATCAGCTGGGTGAGAACGACATTGAGATCCCATGACACTGTAGGAGGTTTGATAGGGGGCTTTGACAAAAGCAAACCTCTCATGAAGCGAACAACTAAAGGCTGTCCTGAGATCGGCTTACCTTCCACACGGTAATGGTATGCACTGATTGCGCTAAGGTGAACCCTTACAGAGTTGGTCTTGAGACCAGACTCAGACAAGTGCAGAAGGTATTCAAGCAGGGTCTGTGTAGGACAGGAGCGAGGATCTAAGGCCTTGCTGTCACACCAGATGGCAAACCTCCTCCATAAAAAGAAGTAACTCCTCTTAGTGGAATCTTTTCTGGAAGCAAGCAAAACACGGGAGACACCCTCTGACAGACCCAAAGAGGCAAAGTCTACGCTCTCAACATCCAGGCCGTGAGAGCCAGAGACTGGAGGTTGGGATGCAGAAGCGCCCCTTCGTCCTGTGTGATGAGGGTCGGAAAACACTCCAATCTCCACTGTTCTTCGGAGGACAACTCCAGAAGAAGAGGGAACCAGATCTGACGCGGCCAAAAGGGAGCTATCAGAATCATGGTGCCCCGGTCTTGTTTGAGTTTCAACAAAGTCTTCCCCACCAGAGGTATGGGAGGATAAGCATACAGCAGACCTCCCCCCCCCCCCCCCCAAATCCAGGAGGAAGGCATCCGATGCCAGTCGAGCGTGGGCCTGAAGTCTGGAACAGAACTGAGGGACCTTATGGTTGGCTCGAGATGCGAAGAGATCTACCAAGGGAGTGCCCCACACTTGGAAGATCTGGCGCACTACTCCGGAATTGAGCGACCACTCGTGAGGTTGCATAATCCTGCTCAACCTTTCGGCCACACTGTTGTTTACGCCTGCCAGATATGTGGCTTGGAGCCACATGCCGCAACGGTGAGCCCAGAGCCACATGCTGACGGCTTCCTGACACAGGGGGCGAGATCCAGTGCCCCCCTGCTTGTTGACGTAATACATGGCAACCTGGTTGTCTGTCTGAATTTGGATAATTTGATGGGACAGCTGATCTCTGAAAGCCTTCAGAGCGTTCCAGACCGCTCGTAACTCCAGGAGATTGATCTGCAGATCGCGTTCCTGGAGGGACCAGCTTCCTTGGGTGTGAAGTCCATCGACATGAGCTCCCCACCCTAGGAGAGACGCATCCTTAGTCAGCACCTTTTGTGGCTGAGGAATTTGGAAGGGGCGTCCCAGAGTCAAATTGGCCCAAATCGTCCACCAGTACAGGGATTTGAGAAAACTCGTGGACAGGTGGATCACGTCCTCTAGATCCCCAGCAGCCTGAAACCACTGGGAAGCTAGGGTCCATTGAGCAGATCGCATGTGAAGACGAGCTATGGGAGTCACCTGGACTGTGGAGGCCATGTGGCCAAGCAATCTCAACATCTGCCGAGCTGTGATCTGCTGGGACGCCCGTACCCGGGAGACGACGGACAGCAGATTGTTGGCCCTCGTCTCCGGGAGATAGGCACGAGCTGTCCGAGAATCCAGCAGAGCTCCTATGAATTTGAGTCTCTGTACTGGGAGAAGGTGGGACTTAGGGTAATTTATCACAAACCCTAGTAGCTCCAGGAGTCGAATAGTCATCTGCATGGACTGTAGAGCTCCTGCCTCGGAAGTGTTCTTCACCAGCCAATCGTCGAGATAAGGGAACACGTGCACTCCAAGCCTGCGAAGCGCTGCTGCTACCACAGCTAGGCACTTCGTGAACACTCTGGGCGCAGAGGCGAGCCCAAAGGGTAGCACATAGTACTGGAAGTGACGTGATCCCAGACGAAATCGAAGATACTGTCTGTGAGCTGGCAGTATCGGGATGTGTGTATAAGCTTCCTTTAAGTCCAGAGAGCATAGCCAGTCGTTTTGCTGAATCATGGGAAGAAGGGTGCCCAGGGAAAGCATCCTGAACTTTTCCTTGACCAGATATTTGTTCAGGGCCCTTAGGTCTAGGATGGGACGCATCCCCCCTGTTTTCTTTTCCACAAGGAAGTACCTGGAATAGAATCCCAGCCCTTCTTGCCCAGGTGGCACGGGCTCGACCGCATTGGCGCTGAGAAGGGCGGAGAGTTCCTCTGCAAGTACCTGCTTGTGCTGGAAGCTGAAGGACTGAGCTCCCGGTGGGCAATTTTGAGGCTTTGAGGCCAAATTGAGGTTGTAACCTTGTCGGACTATTTGGAGAACCCACTGGTCGGAGGTTATGAGAGGCCACCTTTGGTGAAAAACTTTCAACCTCCCCCCGACCGGCAGATCGCCCGGCACGGACACCTTGACATTGGCTATGCTCTTCTGGAGCCAGTCAAAAGCTCGCCCCCTGCTTTTGCTGGGGAGCTGGGGCCTTGCTGAGGCGCACGCTGCTGATTAGAGCGCGCGCGCTGGGGCTTAGCCTGGGCCGCAGGCTGTCGAGAGGGAGGATTGTACCTACGCTTACCAGAAGAGTAGGGAACAGTCCTCCTTCCCCCATAAAAACGGCTACCTGAAGAGGTAGATGCTGAAGGCTGCCGGCGGGAGAATTTGTCGAAAGCGTTATCCCGCTGGTGGAGCTGTTCTACCACCTGTTCGACTTTTTCTCCAAAAATGTTGTCCGCTCGGCAAGGGGAGTCTGCAATCCGCTGCTGGATTCTATTCTCCAGGTCGGAGGCACGCAGCCATGAGAGACTGCGCATCACCACACCTTGAGCAGCGGCCCTGGACACAATATCAAAGGTATCAAATTACCCCTCTGGCCAGGAATTTTCTGCACACCTTCAGCTGCCTGACCACCTCCTGAAACGGCTTGGCTTGCTCAGAAGGGAGCTTGTCCACCAAGCCCGCCAACTGCCGCACATTGTTCCGCATGTGGATGCTCGTGTAGAGCTGGTAGGACTGAATCTTGGCCACGAGCATAGAAGAATGGTAGGCCTTCCTCCCAAAGGAGTCTAAGGTTCTAGAGTCCTTGCCCGGGGGCGCCGAAGCATGCTCCTTAGAACTCTTAGCCTTCTTTAGGGCCAGATCCACCACACCAGAGGTGAGGCAACTGAGTGCGCATCAGCTCTGGGTCCCCATGGATCCGGTACTGGGATTCGATCTTCTTGGGAATGTGGGGATTAGTTAGAGGCTTGGTCCAGTTCGCCAGCAATGTCTTTTTTAGGACATGATGCATGGGTACTGTGGACGCTTCCTTAGGTGGAAAAGGATAGTCCAAGAGCTCAAACATTTCATCCCTGGGCTCGTCCTCCACACCCACCGGGAAGGGGATGGCCGTAGACATCTCCCGGACAAAGGCCGCGAAAGACAGACTCTCGGGAGGAGAAAGCTGCCTTTCAGGGGAGGGAGTGGGATCAGAAGGAAGGCCAACAGACTCCTCGTCAGAGAAATATCTGATGTCCTCCTCCTCCTCCCACGAGGCCTCACCATCAGTATCAGACAAGTTCATGAACCTGCGTCTGAAGCCGTGCCCGACTCGACTCCGTGGAAACACAGCCACGGTGGGAGCGCCGAGAGGTAGACTCCCTCGCCAGCACCGGCTAAGCTCCCTCCACCGATGTCGGGGAGTCTTCCTGGGAGGCGGCCACAGCCAGGGCCAGCCCTCGCCTCGCTCAACGGTACAAGCACCCCCGGTACCGGAGAAGGGCGCAACAGCTCTCCCAGAATCTCTGGAAGAACAGCCCGGAGACTCTCGTGCAGAGCAGCTGTGGAGAAAGACTGGGAAGCTGATGCAGGCGTCGATGTCAGTCTGTTCCGGGCGTGGAGGCAGTTCCGGGCTGTCCAAGGTGGAGCGCATCGACACCTGAACAGAGGGTGAGCAATCCTCCCGGTGCCGCTGCCTACTGCGTGCCGACTCCCTCGGCGACCCAGAGCTCTCGGTACCGAGGCGGGAAGGAGACCGGTGTCGATGCTTCTTTGATTTCTTCAAACGAAGCATGTCACCAGAGCTTCCCGGTACCGACGGGGAGGACGTAGAATCCAACAGTCTCTTCCTCAGGGCCGAGGCCTAAGAAGGTTGGTCTCGGGGGGGCTGTACCGCAGGAGCCCTCAGGGCAGGAGGAGACCCGCCCGAAGGCTCATCGCCACCAGCAGGGGAATGGACAGCCCTCACCTGCACTCCAGTCGAAGCACCACCGTCCGACGACATCAGCAACAGCGGAGGCCCCGGTACCACCAACGTCGACGCAGCCTTCCGATGTCTCGGTACCGACGATGCAGAGGGTTGAAGCCTCTATGCCGAGGTCGAAGACTTCAATGCGGTTGACGTCGATGCACTCGATGCGTCCTGTGCTGTTGTCGACGAAGAGCCCGAGAACAACACGTTCCACTGGGCCAATCTCACTACCTGAGTCCTCTTTTGTAAAAGAGCACAATGACTGCAGGCCTGCAGGCGGTGCCCAGCCCCCAGACACTGAAGACACGAAGCGTGCCTATCAGTGAGCGAGATTACCCGGGCGCACTGGGTGCACTTCTTGAAGCCGCTGGGAGACTTCGATGACATGGGCAGAAAAATCACGCCAGCGAAATCAAAATTCGTGATGATGACGAAAGGCACCAAAAATATGGGGGAGAGAACCCGTACCGAGGCCAAAAAGGCCTATCCCGAAAGCGAAAGGAAACTTACGCCGGGGAAAAAACTGGACACACGGGAAGGGACAAAGACCAAAGGTCTCTTTTTTTTTTTTTTTTTTTTTTTTTTGCGAAATCGCGAAGATGCGCGAGGGTCAACTTGAGGGGCACGAAACGGTGGCAAAACACGACCGTCCCGAGCGTGGACAAAAGAAGACTGACGACCACGAGCCGGTTTGGGCGGGAAGACGCATGCGAGAGCTAGCAAAGGCCTTTGCTAGTGAAGTTTCCGATTGGAGGGGCTGCCGTGGACGTCGCCCATCAGTAAGGACAAGCAGCCTGCTTGTCCTCGGAGAACATAACTGCTCCATTTGGGGAGGGGAAAAACAGAGGGTTGTATGTTTCAACTCAGAAGTCTGGGGGTTTTTTTTTTCCAGACTTCTGGTAAGGGACAAGTCCAGCTTTCTAGGTTACCAGCATTATTCTGGGGGGGGGGGGGGGGGGGGGGGGTGATGTGCAGATTCTCTGGGGCCTTCTTTCCTTAGCCTGAAGTACATTCTTGCTGAAGGAACTGGAGGAGCTGAAGGTGATGGAGGAGGAGATGGAACAGCTACAGAAGGAAGTGGATGAAGACACGACCACAGCAATACCCTCTGCGGTGTAAGTCTTGGCCTGTTTTGGAAATAAACCAGTTCAGCAGTTTGGGGGGGGGGGGGGGGGGGGGGGGGAGGGGAGAAACTTGAGTGTTCCCCATAGGTACAAAATGTGGAAACCTGGCCCTAGATGCCTTTAAATCCCTAATGGAGGGATTATCAAAACCTTGAACTGCAAAAGGGACATGAGAAATCCCAAGGGTAATGGGGTTTGATAATGCTGCCTGCCTATGCAGGTACTTTGTCTGTCCCTACTAGGCTCACAATCTTAAGTTTTGGAGGGTTCAGTGAGTTGGCCAAGGTGAAAAGGAGCTGCAGTGGGAATCAAACACAATTCCCCAGCTTGTTTTTCAGCCCCCTACACTAACTGTTGGGCTCCTCTGCTCCAGCCAGCTACACATTTTCAGATCAATATTTAAAGGCCTTTGTTTTTGCCAAGTCCATTTAATTCAGAAAAACTGCACTTTTATAGTGTTGGCTACATCAGTTACACCTGTAACTTAATTTAATAATCAGAATTAATCTTAGTGTTATGTGGCACTGATAGCAGTTAGCATACACAATTGCCCTTTGTTGCTATTCTACAAGTTTGACCTCAAAGTCCAGAGCCTGTGACTTCGAAGCAGGTGTGGAGCTGGGAGCAGCCTGGCCGGATTGGAGACAGGGCAATTACGCATGCTAGTTAAACAATGCTTTGGTATTACACTCCTAACCACCTACAGTCAGGCGTGTTTACAATGCCCACTGCGCTAGCTCAAGTCCTTGTAGACTTGGTCATGCACAAAAATAAGATGTTTGAGTTATATCTGCGCATAAGTACTTTACGCAGAACAAAGGTTACCTCATTTCTCTTATCTTTCAGGTATTTGGCTCAGCTGTATCACAAGGTTACCAAAATCCAGTGGGATTACGACTGTGACCCTACTTTGATCAGGGGAGGTATCCTTTTCAGCGGCTCAGGGGCCAAAAATCAAAATTTACAGACGGGGCTAGGGCCAAGACTGACACTCTCCCTGACCAAGGCTCCACCGTCTGTTATCCTGAGCTACTTCACATTTCGTCCCATCAGAAACAGAAGTGGCAGGTGAATTTTTACAGTCGGGCTTTGAAATGAAAGGAATAACATTTGTGCTTTGCAGAATGATGCCATGGTAAGCTTTTCATAGTGACAAGCTGGCACCGGTCCACTGTAATTTGGATTCATGGACAGCCATGCTGAAAACCCCAGTGATGCCCTGGATTTGGGGGGGGGGGGGGGGGGTGGAATCTGATGGTGGGTGTGGCTAACATACCACCTCCAACCCCAAAGCTATGGAAGCAGGGAATGCTCAGGTACAGGAGCCCTTTCCCTGTCTGCATAGGGTTAAGGGACACGGCCAAAGTCAGGAGCAGCAGCTGTGGCATTTGAACCAAGGCTTTCTTGGTTCTTAACTTGCTGCCAGTTCTCCACTTCCAACCTAAACAGGAATTTTTTTATAAATTGATTTGGGGGGAGGGGCAATAACTGTGTCTAAATGATGTTTCTCTTTGCTTTGAGAGTCCAGTCCTTTTCCTTTACTTTGTACCTAAGTCCACTACAACGGAGACGTGGCTCAACCCATCAACATCGACAGCACCCAGCACTCCAAAACCTTCGTCTGTGACTACCTGTGGAGTCTGGTTTCCACAGACTGGTGAGGACTGTGGCCTTGATTTGCAGAACGGACCATTGTACCGGCACCGAGGCCTGGTTTCCGCACAGTCCTTGTGATCCTAAGCCTCCTTTCCCAAGTTCTCTGTCAATGCTATGCTCCTGTTTTTCTTCATTTGTAAGTGTTTGAGTTTTTGATAGAAAGGAAAAGGACCTTTTCCAGTCCTGAACTGTCTCATTCTGTTGGTAATTTATTGCTTGTCTGTACATCTCCTATGAATGCTGTCTCTGGTGGTTCTTCTCACTGCCCTTTAGCATTATATCTGTCAGTTCCCTTATCTTGTCTGTCTTCAAACGTCACTCACCAGCACTGTCAAGGCTTCTGCCCATCATACCTGTTCTGCCACTTGTCAGTACTTTCCTGGTCCAGTAGTGTATGTCTCTCTTCCTAGGTGCAGCTGTTTCACATCTGGCTGCTGCTAGTACCATCCTGACTTCTTGTTCCTTCGTTTCTTTTCCCTTCCCTAACGGCCTTGTTTCTGCGGCCTCTGGTGTTCTTACTACACATGGATTTATGTTTTAAATACTCCCCCTGAATATCTTAATTCATAGGTAGTTGGGATCCTATTTCCTTGAATCCTTCCTCTCCAACAAAGCTCTGCTCTATTCTTAACTTGCGCTGGGTTGAGGTAGCACCCGTTTCCTGCGAGGCATTTTTCTCCGTTTCCTCCTCTAACCTAAGCTTATGTTTTTAAACCTATCCCCTTTTCCTTCCCTCTTTCTCGAAAGTATTGCACCAGTAGCTACTGGGTTTCTGTCTAAGTTCCTTCCCCCCCCCCCCCCCCCCCCCCCCCCCCCCTTATCCATCTCCTGAACTCCAACCCTCTCCCAAAAGATGGTTTGTAGTGCTGTGAGCCGAGACTGTAATCATCTACTTTCTAATGCACTAATGTTGCAGGTATCGCAAGCAGCCTCTATAACAGCATTGAAGGTTGCAGGGGCTGAGACCTGCTCTAGCTTATTATTGAATAAAAATGTGTTCTATGGTGATACTTGATGGACTTGAGACTTTGTTGAGTGACACTAATAAATGGAGATGGATCTTGCCTTTCATTTGACAAGGTCATGTTGAAAACCATCTAGCTAATATTCACTGTAGGCCTACCTCATAGATGCATGCTGGTCAAAAGGGCAGGAGTGAGGCCCACGTGCTCCTCCTGCCTGTTACGGCTGCTATAACCTCACTGAAGCACCAGGTTGGGGTGAGCTTATCACCCCTTTTGCACTTTGGGGGTGTGTGGGAGGGAGCACCATCAGCCTGTATTGTAGCTAAAGCGAGGGGGGGGGGGGGGGCTTTTGCTGTCCTACCTTTAATGCATCCTTAACTGGTTAAGTCCCAGGCCTAACCAGCCTGTGCTGGTAATTTGCACGTAGCTTAACGGGGGCAGAGAGGCTTTAATTGCTTTGAATACGGGGCAGCATGTGTGTTTTCCATGTATATTAACAACTACAGTCATGTAAGCAAAAGGGGATTTCACTTGCTAATTGAATGTGCAGGTGCAAAAAGCTGCTCTTATGAAACAGTGATTCAAGGTTACATTACTGATTACCTTGATCTAACCTTCACAGTACATGCCAAAGGGACTGGCCTCTTCTGACCAAGCAGCTCGATGGCAAAATTGGAGGAGCCCACCCTCTACTGGCAAATCCTTCAAAGCTCAGTGTAGGTACGAAGGCAGGTTCCTTTGTCTTATGTTCCCTGGGCCTTTGTTTTATGAGAGGAGGTTTGCGAAAGCTGCTGTTGCAAAGAAGAACAAACAGCTTGGAAACCTCCGATGAGGACCAGGCAGATAACTCAGAGGAGAGTTCTAGACTTGTGGAAAAAAGGATTTAGCCAGGTTACTAGAGTTAAAGTCATAAACTTATTAAGGTAGGCCTGGACTTCAGTAACACAGAATTTTGCTACTCTTTGGGAGTCTGCCACTGCTGATTACTGAGGTCTTTATTAAGTATCATAGCCATGTCCTTGAGGAGACACCAGAAGGGCAGAATGGAACCAGTCTATAACTCCCCCCCCCCCCCCCCCCCTTTCCATCTCTCAGGCATAGAGAGGGTTAATGCTGATAAGGTCTTTCATTCAGGCCCTTCCCCCTGTCTACGCAATATAAACCAAAACAGGTTCCTTTACACAGGAGCAACAACCTCTAAGCATGGCACAATGTCTTTTATTCAAAGTTACCAGAGCCACTTACGGCCTGAGTGACAGTCACAAGGTGGGGAGTCCAAACGCAGACTCTTTCCTTCCCAACTTTTAACACTGAATTTCGGCCCAGCCTTGCCCGAGTCAGTATTATTTTTAGAAAAAATGTGAGGCGTTAAACCTTCTCCCTCACAAAAGAAGACTGGTCCGCTGGCTACCGGCAGCAGCCTCCCCGCACTTCTAATTGCTTTTGGCAGGGCTCCATGGTGATAGCTACACCTACCCCGCTCCGGCCTGAGGTCATACGAGTCACTTCAGTCCATGTATCCGTGTCAGGCTCATAACACTCCACACTGTCCAGGAAACTGTGACCGTCGTAGCCCCCTGTAGAGGGAAAACAAAGTTAGCGGGGTCCCGGCTTCCAAAACACCTGTACCTTACGATGCTCTGCTGAACTGCTCCCATGTCCCCACCCAACTCATCCATCCTGCGTCAACTGGCAAAGCATTGTGCCTATAAAAGATGCTAGTAAACTTTGGTCACTGTCTGCCCCAAGGCCCTACCATGGCTACCTGTGTTCTCGGCCTATTTTCCTTTGGCATAACACAGGTTGCATCATCTACCACACAACAAGAAATTATACCTGGCAGGTGGCTGCTAGACTACTACTCACACAGCAGTTTCCCCCCCTGCTCCAGAGTAATCACCGGACAGAAACAATTCACTAGGAGCAGAACAGCCTACACATTGTTTACTACCACTAGAGAACAGCATTTTTGCCCCACTTCCAGCAGCAGAAAGCACACGTTATGCTGGACCATTTCCCCAGGTACTGCTGGTAGGAGAAACTGAAGGCCCAGGGTGGAGCCTGGTACTTCAGACTAGAGAGCAGAACAGGAACCCTGCAGAGATGGACCCAGGTCCTGCTGGGTTCCCGTGGAACTCTCAAACCGAGCTTTCTTTTCCCTCCCTGCACCTACCTGAAGCTACCCTGGTGGTCGAGTGGCTTGCTTCCGGGCAGGAAAGATCCCCACTCTTTCCTGGCCGCTGCTCCTTTAAAATGGCTGCTGAGACTTCAGTGGATGTTTTGCAAGGCCACCGCTTGCAGTTGCGGCAGCCATTTTGAACAGGCAGCGAGACAGCGGGGATTTTCCTGCCCTGAAGCAAGCCACTAGACCACCAGAGTGACATCAGGTATATGTGGGGAGGGGCACCTAGGGTTGGAGCGGAGGTGGGTGCAGGGAGGAGGAGAAAAATAGGTAAGGGGCAAGGAGGTTAGACGAGAACAACACATGATACGAGGCTATCTAGCCCAATGGGCTGAAGCCAGCAGGAGGAGATTGCTGCCATACTGGTTCACCCAAAACAACAGCAAAAGATTATTAGAAATAATGGACTGCCTATGTGTGGTCCATCTTTAAAAAGGCAGAAGCTGTTCCAGTTGAAAGGCAGTGCCTTAAAAGGTGGAGGACAAAAGATTTTTACTTATTTGACAGCTTTTTAATTGATTTGAAAGCTTCCCATATGTAGATATATTTATATCACTAAAACAGGTTCAAAAATTATTGTATCTGGTGGAAACATCACTAATAAAGGCTGTATTTTGTACTCATTTTCCCTACACTGTTCTATACAATACAGTAATACATGGCCAAGTTTCAGTGAGGATATCCCATTTACTGATGGGTTCACCTTAACTTGTAATGTGCTTTGGGAAGCCTGGTGTTAGAAAGATTGGAAGTTAAATTATACTCTTTTCATTGAGCCACATGGAATCACATCTTCACTTCATCTCTTTTGTACAAATGGATTATTCTGGTTTGAGCACGTTTCAGGGACAAGTCAAAATAATAACAATAAATTTTCATGCCTATTCTCTTTTGTGGTAGAGGGGGAGCAAGGTGCCTGCGGTGTAACGGGCTGGAACAGGTTAGATTTCTGTCCCCGTGCAGTTCTCTACTTCAGAAGCAGTGCTCCTTTCGGTTTCCTCAATTTGAGAGGATTTTTGGTTGACTTTAAACACTCAGGCTTTTTGCTGGAGGTATCATCTGTCTTACTTTTTGCCTACTTTGGTTTTCAGAGGGATGTGACTACACTGATCTGTGCAGAGCAAGCCCAATGCAGGCTTCCTAATGAAAGTTAGCTTCTAGGACAGGAACCTTACCTAACACATAAATCTTGCCATGAAAGACAGTGACCCCAAGGGCACTCCTCCGGTGCTTCATTGGGGCCACAAAGGTCCACTGCTCTGTTTCAACGTCATAGCGCTCCATGCTGTTCAGCTGATTGGTGCCATCATAGCCCCCCACAGCATAAACAGAGTTTTCCATTGCACACACCCCTGCAACAGAGTAGGATAAATGCAAACTTCATTAGACCACCCTCACTGATGAGACAGATGCTGCTTTCAATGAAACGGTACATTGTGGAGGGGGAAGAGGGAAGGACGCGGACAGTCATTTATACAGCAGAATTTCTGGTTAAGACATGAAGGTCGAAAGCAGACAGACATTGAGACGTCCAGCCCAGACTGAGCTCAGTTCTTCAGCAGAGCTTTTTGTAAAATATGCCTAGGAGTGCCCGTGTATATTTTGTAAAACAGACATGGAGAATATATGAGTGACATGAACCCGGCCACTTCCATGTGGAAGTAGTAGCGATAATGTAATCGTCCCACATTACAAGCTTATCCATACACAGCGCAATCTGTATTTCATTTTTTGCATTTTGAAGGCAGAAAATAAACATGATTAAGGAAAATTTCTCCCTTAATCCCTCATGGAAAGCCTTTAAACAGCTGGTACAAAACCCAACACTGCCCCCAACTTTCTGAAATTGCCATTTACACATGGATGCGATGTACACGTTAAGGGCCACTACTGACACACGGAGATACTCCTAAAATCAGCACCACCATGTCTGGACCTCGGAATGTGCAAAGCGCCAGAGAATTCCCAGCTAACAACATCCCTTCAGAAACTGGATCAGAATAGGCTTATTACCAGCAATGCAGACCATGACCAGAATGCATGCAGCGCAAACATAGATTACCAGACTGAACTCTGGTCTGTTCTTCACGTCCACCTGCTGGTAGATATCATAACCCACAAGTCTCTGGATTTGTCTGCTACTGATAAGGAAGACAGGAATACACACACACCCAGTGGTGTGCTGGAGCCAGCTCTGTCCGGCTCGCAAGAGCCGCTTGTTAAATTTTGACAGCTCTTGCGAGCCGGTTGTTGTTGGGGGTGAGCCGGCTCCATTAGGGGAGGTAAGCATGGCAGGAGGGCGCCATCACAGGCCATGCTTACCGCCCCTGCAGCTCCGAAACATGTCCAACGATGTCCTTCGCCCCCACCCTCCCCTCCCGCTCCCATCTGTCTTTTTTAATTACCTCCGTCGAAGTGCACGCGATTTAAAGCCCTGCTGCATGCTGGCCGTCTCTCCATGCTCCCCCTGCTTGCTTCGGTGATGTTCGCGCCCTTAGTCCCGCCTTCTGACATCATTCTGACGTCATTTCCTTTTTCCGCGAAGGCGGGACTAAGGGCGCGAACATCACTGAAGCAAGCAGGGGAAGCCTGGAGAGACGGCCAGCACGCAGCAGGGCTTTAAATAGCGCGCGCTTCGACGGAGGTAACTAAAAAAGACAGATGGGAACGGGAGGGAAGGGTGGAGGCGAAGGACATAGTTCGTTGGACATGTTTGGGAGTGGGAGGGAAGGGCAGGGGAGGGAGGCGAATCACTGGGTATGGATGGGGAGAGGGGGGCAGGGGAGAGAGGAGAGTTTCAGGACATGGATGGAGGGGAGAGCAAGAGAAATTCTGGACATGGATGGAGGGGAGGGAAGGGAGAGAGAAGAAATGCTGGACATGGAGGGAAGATAGTGGAAGGAGATTAGATGAGGGAAAAGGAATTGAGGAGAGAAACTGCACATGGATGGAGAAAATAGGAAGAAGCTAGATCCACTGGACAGTCAAGGCTGCGGAGGACCAGAAATGAAGAAGAAAGAAAAGAAATAAAAGGCAAGGAAGCCCTGGAAACGGAGTCAAGGGAACAGATAGAGAGCAGCAGAATCACATACTGGACCAGCATGATCAGAGAAACAAAGTCACCAGACAACAAAGGTAGAAAAAAATAATTTTATTTTCATTATAGTGTTTGGAATATGTCCACTTTGAGAATCAGGTGCTGAACGTTAAAAGTTTATATTTATTTACTTATTTATGGTATTTTATCCCATATTAAACATGAATTAGATTGGAACCTGGGATCGTTTAATTTTTTTTTCCTGGAGAGAGTAATGCATTGCCCCCCTCCCCCCCCGGCTATAGCCAGCTCTGCAATTTTGTGTGTGTGGGGGGGGGGGGGGGGGGGGGCGCCGAGGTGGACCGGGGAGAGAGCCTGTTGTTAAAAATTTACCAGCACACCACTGCACACACCCGACAGCACACATCTTACAACTAGATCCAGTTAGCCTGCCCCGTCATCCACACACAAACCTGTTCAAAACAGACACCAAGATCAATCCACTTGGAGAATCCAACACTGGTTCCCAGCCCATTCTCCACCAGGGTGAGAAACTAACTGGCCAAGCACCACCACCCAATCTGTCACCTAAAGCAGCACCAGGGGAACACAGGCCACATGACTATTTCAATCCCAGCCAGTGACATGCGATCAGCTGGATGTGACTGCTTTTTCCAGCTTCTTATTTACCAAGCCCATATTGCTGAGTCACCTCTTCCATGAAGACACAAACTTGTCTAAGGATTCACTTGCCAGGAAACAAAATGTTACAGTCAGGATGTGCAAGTCTGCAGCTCTCCACCCTCTGTGTGTTAAACCTCTGAATGTGGGTAAACGAGGAGAGACGCTGAGGGTAAGGGTCAGTACAGCTAGGACACAGGTGGCAATCGGGTATACAGGCCTAAACAGAGAGAGAACTGGGTCCTGTCCACAGTGCTGAATCAGGCTGGCCAGCGGCAGAAAGTTTTCTAGACAGTTCACAGCTAGGGAACGCACTCTTCCTGTATATATGACTTCTTTGGTTTCACCAGCCCTGTGCAGCCCAAGGGATCCCAGTACTTTATCTGGGTCCAGACACTTTGCTGATCTTCTCCTAACCAGCATATCCCACCAGTAAAACTCAAGTCAGACAGGGAACCTGCGGCTCACTCAATTGATACATCTGTAACTCTCAGAGGATAGTAAATGACTTCACTTTAGGCACATTCTAACCAGCCAATCTTGGAGAGGTCACCCAGCCCACCCCATTGCTAGAGCTGACTTAAATTTGGCAACTATGTGGCTGATGACAAGCATACAATCTGGCCTACTTCTGCCACTAGCCTTCAGAAGGTTACATGCCAACCACATTCAGTTCCACTCCATCCTTCCTCCCACACTCACCTGCTCCACTCCGCACTGTGTTCATTGGAGTAATCATCTTCCACTCATCTTTCTCTGGGTAGTAACATTCCGCCGAGCTCAGCCTGTTCGTCCCATCATAGCCTCCCACTGCATACAAGAGGCGGTTCAGCACAGCAACACCCACCCCGATTCGATGCGTCTGCATCGGGGCAACAAGCTGCCACTCATCCTTGTCAGGCTCATACCTGTGCCCAGGACAGGGGGAAACAAGAGAAGACCCTTCAGAATCCATCCTTCATTACCTAGCAAACATTATTGCTTGCTCATAACACTTAAAGTCCTCACTAGAACAGTCCAGAACCTGAACTAGTCTAGTGATACTATAGGAAAGAAAATTAGTAGGTAAGACGTATTTTCTTCTTAAGGGCAACGTGGGCCTGAGTTTACAAACTGTTTCCACACACAATGCTCTAAAATGAGACAGTGACAAAATTAAACCAGTTTATCCAGGGTGGTATCTCAGTCTGGCTTCAAAGCACATAAACAGCAATTGCACAAAGAGGGGCCAGATTTTGGAGCACCATAATGCAAGGTCAATGAGCAATAAGTAAGCAAGACGCCCTAAGTATGATTAATCACTTGTTTCCTATTGGACAGAGGCCTAGCTTGGCTCTGCTGCCTCTTAGAAGACAAAATCCTTTGTTCAAAGCATGTAGGAAAATTGTTATATTTAATTTATTTTCTATTTGGAAAGGCATATCTGAATGACCCAACTTAGGTGACTCAACCCTGCAACACTTCACTATCAAAGATCATATTGAACATTGACAAACCCTTTTTACCTCAAGCCCAATTTGATTGAATCTTATCTTCCCTATCCCACTATAACATTTTGTACTATTCCCATACCGGACTTGGCGAATGCCTTCACGGTATTATGTAAGCCACATTGAGCCGGAAAATGTGGGATACAAATGGAACAAATAAAATAAAAATAAATACCTTAAAACTGCTGCACAACAAAGCTCAGACTATTTGCCTAATGTATGATTGGACATTTTTCTGTGGACATTTGTCAGGGGGCTTAATTCCCTGTGGTCTGGTTCATTGTGCTCCACAGTGATTCTTGCCCTCTGCACAGATTTTAGGTGAGGGTATGAAAAGCAGAATTAAAGAGAAGTAATCGACCGGTGGCCACCTTGCAAAAAAAAAAAAAAAAATCTCCAACATAACATGTGGGAAATAAATGCAGGGGAAGTAGAGTTCCTCATTTTCTCTTATGATGATTGCAATTATTTCTATATTTTGTTAATTTTTTGTATTTTTGTAATTACCATACTGGGACAGACCGAAGGTCCATCAAGCCCAGCATCCTGTTTCCAACAGTGGCCAATCCAGGTTACAAATACCTGGCAAGATCCCAAAAAAGTACAAAACATTTTATGCTGCTTATTCTAGAAATAAGCAGTGGATTTTCCCCATTTTAATAATAGTCTATGGACTTTTCTTTTAGGAAGCTATCCAACCCTTTTTTTTAAACCCCGCTAAGCTAACTGCTTTTACTACATTCTCTGGCAAACAATTCCAGAGTTTAATTACACATTGAGTGGGAGATCACGTGATGCACGGCTAGAAGGTGGCTGTCGTCGTGCAGAGCTCCCTCCCTGCCTGAGATATAACGGCGATAAAACGCATCGGCGAAATTGGTGATTCACCCGAAATACAGGGGAACTACCGAGCTAATATCTGGGCTAATCGAACGCGACCAAGAAAAGGCGGATGGCAGCGAAGTCGGGGAAGAAGGAGGGAACGAGAAGTCGGATCGTTGAATCCAAGATGGCGGACGCAAGGAGCGGGAGTCCGCCGACGGTGAGCTCCGCGTGGGCTGCAGAGGTAGCAGCAGAGGTATCTTTAATGCTGGAGGCTTCTGTAGACTTAAAACTACAAAGAATCACAGAACAACTACAGGGAATAGACGATAAGTTGGGCGGTATCCAGACGGAGTTTGCCCAGTACAAGCAGCGTTTATCAGATGTGGAAGACTATGTGCAGAGACAGGAAAAATCAGATAAGACCCTGAAACAAAAAGTGGAATACTTAGAGGCTAAATTGGAGGACCTTGAGAACAGGGCACGGAGGAGCAACATCAGAATGATAGGTCTTCCAGAAAATATTAAAGAAACAGACCTGAGATCGGTATTGGAATCCTGGCTCCCTACAGCACTTAACTTAACATTGGTAACAGGCCCGCTGCGTGTGGAGCGCGCCCACAGGCTGGGTCCTCTGAGAAAAGAAGAAGATCAGAGGCCCAGAGTGGTGATATTTAAAGTGCTCAATTTTGCACACAAACAGGAGATATTTCGAGCGCTCAGGAAAGTAGAGCAGCTGAAGTATGAGAACTGTGTGGTGCGTTGTTTTCAGGATTATTCCATGGCGGTGTCTCAACAGAGGAGAGCATATCGAGATGTGTGCCAACTTTTGTTCACGAAAAAAATTCAATTCGCTTTACTTTATCCTGCCCGGCTGAAGGTTTGGTATAGAGGGTCCCAGCAGTTCTTCAACACGGTGGAGGAGGCGTTGAAGTTCGCGCAACAGGCTGTGAGGGCTGAGGGACCGGCATGAATGTTCCAGTCTGGTAGACAAGAACTTTTGAAACTCAAAGGGACTGCATGAATTTGCTGCCTGAAGTTTATTTGGAGCTCGGTGTTCCTAGGAACACACTTGACAAGACCTTGTTATACCATATGCTGTAATGCAATGATATTTGTTCTATTTCTTGGGGTCTTTAAGAGGGGGATTGCATATATGATTGTTTTGTTTATATAAGCATCGGAGCCATATTTGAGTGGGAAGATAATGATGACTTGAGAAGTGTGATTGCTAATGGAACATACATAGGTGGGGGGGGAGCTCGCGTGATAGGGCTTCTCTTTAGGAGCCATGAAGGGTTTTACAGGGGATAGACAAGGGATAGGGAGGGGGAGGGGGGGGTTGGGAAGATATCCGGGAAGACTAGGGAAAAAGAATATTTGGAATGGATGGTTGAGGGGGGGAGGCCCAAGGGCTGGGAGGTCTTCTCTCTTGTTATTTGGTAAAACTAACATTGTAATTCGAATGTATGATCACTGGAATTATGAGTTCACTTAAAATAGTTTCGTGGAATGTGGGGGGGGTTTCCTCCCCTATTAAACGAACTAAAGTTCTGCAGGAGTTACAGAGACAGAGAGCCGACGTGGCCTTGCTTCAAGAGACACATCTTTCCTCTGGAGAACATGCCAAATTTAAAAGAGGATGGGTGGGATCTTTGGTGGAGGCCCCTGCGGTGGGTCGGAGGGCAGGGGTACTGATTCTCTTTCGAAAAAACATCCCACTTCGGGTCGGCTCAGTTTGGGCCGACCCGGAGGGTAGGTGGGTCCTGACTAAAGTGGAAATTAATGGCCGCCCTTTGGTCTTTTGCAATATCTATGCCCCCAATGTGTTTAATGGAAAATTTTTTCAGGACCTGATTAAGAGATTGTCTCCGCATGCAGAAGGGGAGCTGATTGTGGGGGGAGACTTTAACTTGGTATGCGACCCTCTCATGGATCGTTCCATTCCAGCTTGCCAGAGTCCGGGGGGGAGTCGTAAAGCGCTGTCCTCCTTCTGCAAAGCCCTGGCATTAGTAGATGTTTGGAGGCTGTTACATTCGTCTGAAAGGGACTACACCCATCTTTCCAGGGCACATGGTTCTCAGTCCCGCCTAGATTATTTGTTTGTCTCACACTCCTTGTTTTCTCAGGTGCAAAAGGCGGAGATTGGCCCGTACGCAGTCTCTGACCATGCGCTGATATGGTTAGCATTGATGGGTCAATTGAAGGGCCGGGACAATTGGATGTGGAGATACCCCCTGGAGTTGGTAAGAGACTCGAGATTCCATAAATATTTAAAGGATAGATGGGAGGATTATGTTTATCATAATGGAATTCATGCAAATCAACCGGCTCTGTTCTGGGAAACAGCAAAGGTTGTGTTACGAGGAGATATTATTTCTTATTCAGCCTATAAAAAGAGAGTGAGGGATAGGGAAATTGTTCGACTGGGAGGCATGGTCCAGAGGTTACGGAGAACATATGGGCACTCACCTACGGTTTCATATAGAGTGGCTCTTTTGGAGGCGCAGAAAGAATTAAATGAGTTATTACATCAGCGGGCGGCCAAGACTCAGCTCTATTATAAATATCGCCTGTTCCAATATGGTAACAAGGCAGGAAGCATGTTGGCTAGGATGGTTCGCAGGAAGGAGGGGAGCAATCGGGTCTCACAGTTAAAAGCTGGGGATGGGAAGATGGTGAGAGGGGCTAGAGATATTGCGGACACTTTTGGTAAGTTTTATGAGGCGTTATATGCCTCGGATCGGGATGTAGTGTTAGATAGCACGCTATATTTGGATAATTTGGTGTTACCTGGCCTCTCTGATCAGCAGAAGGAAGGATTGAATGCACCATTTACAGAGGGAGAGTTGATGTTGGCTTTATAACAGAGTGCTTCTCACAAGGCTCCTGGACCTGATGGTTATAGAATAGAATTTTATAAACAGTTTTACGATCAGATTCAGGGGCCTTTATTGACTTTGTTTAACTCAATGGTGACTACGCAGACGCTCCCTGCTACATTTCGAGAAGCACAAATTATTGTGATACCTAAAGAGGGGAAGAACGTGATGGACCCAGGATCTTATAGACCTATTTCTTTAATCAACGTAGATGCGAAACTGTATGCTAAAATCTTAGCCAATCGATTAGCCTTAGTTTTACCGCCCCTGGTTGAAGAGTCCCAGGTAGGTTTTGTGAGGGGAAGGACGGCAGTGAAAAATGTTCGCTCTTTGTTGACCTCTCTAGAAGTGGTAGCCAGGAGACGCCTTCCGTCGCTTTTAGTTAGCTTTGACGCGGAAAAGGCGTTTGACCGGGTCAGTTGGTCATACTTGTTTGCTGTTCTACGCACTTATGGCTTTGAGGGTTTTTTTCTAGAGGCTGTTAAGGTCCTGTACTCGGAGCCGAGTGCTTATGTGTGGGTAAATGGAGAGCATTCGAGATCTTTCCGGATTTATAGAGGGACGAGGCAGGGGTGTCCCTTATCTCCTCTTTTGTTTATTTTATCCTTGGATCCTCTTCTTCGGGAAATGATGCAGCATCCGGAGATTAGAGGAGTACAGGTAGGAGACTCTGAGTTTTTGCTCTCTGCTTTTGCAGACGATTTGCTAGTACATCTTACAGAGCCACAGTCTTCTTTGCCGGCTCTCTTGGAACTATTTACGGAGTTTGGAGATTTCGCAGGGTTCCGTCTTAATTACAGTAAATCACTAGCATTGCCCTCGGTGGAAGACCTAAAGAGTACGTGGGGAGAGGGATTTCCTCTTCGATGGGCGCCGGGATCTTTCAAATATCTCGGCCTACATATTTCGATGAAAGTCTCAGAATTATGTAGCCTGAATGTTTCTAGATTGTTGAGGAACACAACGGAGAGGTTGCGTGCTTGGCAGTCTTTACCGCTGTCTCTCAGTGGGCGGATTCAGTTATTCAGAATGGTGGAGTTCCCTAGGTGGTTATATCTATTACATATGTTGCCCCTTTATTTGAAGACAAGAGATTTGAACTTGTTGGCTAAGGTGATCAGATGCTTTTGCTGGGGAGGTAAAAAGGCAAAATTATCATTACATACATTGCAGGGGACTTGGGGGGAGGGAGGCCTGGGGCTCCCGGATTTGAGGAGGTATAACTGGGCTTGCCTCCTGCGTCATCTTGGAGATTGGTTTTTGGCGCGAGATGATTACACTTGGAGGAGGTTGGAAAGCCAATATTATGCACCATGTCATTTCCACTTTCTTCTGCAGGCTCCCAGCAAGGCACTTCCTCCTGATCTGCGTTCCAGTATACTTGTGCTCCCTTTACGGACGCTTTGGAGAGATTTGATGCGGATGTTTGGCTTGAGTAGGTGTGTTTCAGATCTACTCCCTATTCAGGGTAACCTGCTGTTTCGACCGGGCTTGGAGAATGCAGTTTTTCGGACCTGGTCGAGACATGGGATAAATCGGTTGGAGCATGTATTGAACCGGCAAGGCCATATGTTGAACCTAGGAGCGCTGGGGCTGGGATTTGATATGGGAGGTGCTTTTGCCTATGCCCAGTTAAAACATTATATAGATTCATTGGAGACAGTGGCTTTGGGCGCTGGACATTGTCGACTATTGAGACAGTTTTTTCACTCGGTACAAAGTGAACGTCTTTCTATTTCTGGGTTGCACAAAGTATTGGGGAAATTTTTGGTGCCCAAGGATCGGGAGAATATTCGTCAGAGATGGGCAGGAGACTTGGAAAGACCACATATTTCTTTAGATTTCAATGTTTTGACAGCCAGGGTACGGAGTTTGACGGGGAATGCAGGGCTT
The DNA here is from genome assembly GCF_901765095.1 of Microcaecilia unicolor. Lineage (NCBI taxonomy): Eukaryota > Metazoa > Chordata > Amphibia > Gymnophiona > Siphonopidae > Microcaecilia > Microcaecilia unicolor. The sequence continues at coordinate 198,473,826 of NC_044033.1, read as the reverse complement.
AGAGAGTGCCAATACCGCATTCTTCATAGGGCCTATTTAACGAAGGCTCAAATATTCAAGATGGGAGGAGTTTCTACACCCTTATGTGGGAAGTGTGGGAGGGCCCCGGGATCCTTTTTTCATTGTTTATGGAGCTGCTATAAAGTGAGACATTTTTGGGATGCCATTGCCCAATATCTGGCGGATCTCTTGGACTTGAGAATCATGTGCTCCCCAATGGGGATTTTATTGGATAAATATGAAGCTTTTCTGTTGCAGAGGGGACCAGCCCGTCAATTGGTTCGGAAGGCCTTCTTGATTGGTAAGAGGCTAATAATGAGTCAGTGGGTGGCGGAGACCTCTCCGGATTTCTGGCACTGGCGCAACAAGCTACACGAATTTGTGTTGTTTGAGAGGAGAGGGGTGGGAAGCTCCCCGGGGAGGCTGAGGAGATTCTTGGACGTTTGGGGGCCCTATATTCAGAGTCTGTCTCCTAAAGGGCGAAGTTTAATGGTGAACTCGCTTTAGCCACATATTGCGCTTGGATCATCCTTTGTGGTAAATAGTTAGAAGTCTGGATATCTCTCAACAAGGGGTGGGGGGTAGGGGGGGGGGGGAGGGAGGGATCTTCTAACAGGGGAGAAGGGAGGGTTATGCTAACACTTCGATGATAATTGTTGTTTGTAAAGTTACAATAATGAGAACTATTGATACAGTGTGGCTGGGGGGGGGGGGGGGGGGGACAGGAATGTTGAAAATATGATGACTGTAAGTAGTGGGGTATATTTGTTATGTTACGATTGTGAGTTGGCAATATCATAATGCCATTACGATGCTGAAGTGGATTTGTACCTTCTAATTCATCAATAAAAACCGTTGAAACATAATTACACATTGAGTGAAGAAATATTTTCTAAGATTTGTTTTAAATTTACTGCATATCCTTTATTTTCTTGTGATAAAAATTATTCCTTTCTACCATGTGCTTATATTAATGCCAGGTCTGTGGGTAATACATGTCACATTATTAAAGTCTGGATAGAAGCTAATCAACCAGGTGGGTAATAAATTTCATATTAAAGACTGTATAGTTGTTCAATATATACTTGTAGCCTGGGCAGTTTTCAAATGCTAATGAACTTGGAAACGGACTGGGGCAGGAAAGCTGCTCTTCTGGCTGGATCTTACCACGGCAGCCACAGGCTGCGTACCCTTTGTAGCGCTATATAAATGCTAAATAGTAGTAGTAGTAAAACACGTTGTAAGATCAATATCACTTGTGAAGAGAGTGTGTGGTGAAAACCATGACTCCTGTACCACTGGAAAGGGGAGGGGATGGGCTTCGATATACTGCCTTTCTGTGGTTACAATCAAAACGGTTTACATATTATATACAGGTCCTTATTTTGTACCTGGGGCAATGGAGGATTAAATGACTTGCCCAGTGTCGCAAGGAGCTGCAGTGGAAATTGAACCCAGTTATCCTGGTTCTCAAGCCACTGCACTAACCATTAGGCTACCCCTCTACTGTATGTGGACATTAAATAAAACAGAGCCAGTGGAAATGTAAAATGTCTGATACCCCATCAATTGTAAATTTTTTAAATACCAAAGAGCAGTGATCTGCCAACTATGCTGCTCCCATCTCTGCTCCCCTCAAAACCCCAATATCAACTACTAAGAATGAGTCTGGTCTTGCCACACTCACTGCCTCTGCGGAAGTCCGTTCCAGGAACCCCTAGCCCTGAAAGCCGCCAATGGCCTACAGGAAGTAGAGGCTAAGGACCTTCAGAACCTGTTTCTTCAAGAAGGGCGCAAAGTGGAACACGCAACTGAAAAACACCCTACTTCTCAAGCTGCAAAACCAATTGAAGCCACTCTGTTTTTAAAGTCATATTATCCTCCTTGCCTCCTGCAATCCATAAGGGTCCCCTTCCTTCCAAGTATACTGCAAAGTCAGAAGTCTGACGCCAGGTCCTGGAGGTTTTCTGGTAAGTAGAGCAGTGAACAACCATGGTGAAATTAGGCCTTACCTGCTAATTTTCTTTCCTCTAGACCCTCCAGACCGGTCAAGACGCTTGGGTTATGCATGCCTACCAGCAGAGGGAGACTGAGAACACTAACTTCAAACTGAGTACATATAACCTGTGCTAGCCCTCTATCTCCAGTATACACTTAGCAAAGCAGAGAAACAAATCCCTGGAACAGTAACTCTGAAACTAATGAAACCCCTGTACCTGGAAAACTAACAGTTAAACACCAACAGTGTGCTTAAACAGATGAAACGCCCAGGCGTCCCACTCTGCAGAATATTAGAGTCAAAGAAAATTCTCCGACCATACTGAATATAAATGAACAGACATAGCAGAACACGGCTCAAAATACTTCTGATAATTGACACGGCTGAAAAATACTTCTGATAAGAGACAGGGCGGGCTCTTGACCGGTCTGGAGGGTCTAGAGGAAAGAAAATTAGCAGGTAAGGCCTAATTTCACCTTCCTCAGCAACCCTCCAGACCGGTCAAGACGCTTGGGAAGTACCAAAGCAGTAGACACATTAAGGGTGGGACCCACGAAAAGCAGAAGACAACACAGCCGCTCCAAACCGAGCATCCTCTTTTGCCTGCACATCAATCCTATAATGCTTTACAAAAGAATGAATGGACGACCACGCCGCCGCCTTACAAATGTCCTGCGGAGGAATAAAACTACTTTCCGCCCAAGAAGCGGCTACCCCCCGAGTAGAGTGTGCCTTCAGTACCGAGGGAACTGCCCGACGCTTCAACAAATACGCCGAGGCAATAGTCTCCTTCAACCATCTAGCCAGAGTAGCCTTGGAAGCCGCTTCCCCCTTTCTGGGACCTCCAAACAAAATGAACAAACGATCCGACGCTCGGAAGGCCTGCGTTCTGCTCAAATACGACCGCAAGATGCGTCGAACGTCCAACTTAGCCAGACGACGTTGAGAGAGATCACCAGACCTATCCCCCAACACTGGTAACGAGATCACCTGATTTACATGAAAGGAGGATACCACCTTAGGAACAAACGAAGGAACTGTCCGCAAAGTCACTTTCTCCTTAGCCAAGGAGAGAAAAGGCTCTCTACAAGACAAAGCCTGTAGCTCCGAAATTCTACGCGCCGACGTAATGGCCACCAGAAACACTGTCTTTAAAGTAAGATCTTTACACGAGATGGAAGCCAACGGTTCAAACGGAGGGCCTACCAGAGCCTCCAAGACCAAATTCAAATCCCAAGGCGGAACCGTCGGCCGACGAGGCGGACGAAGCAACTTGACAGCTTTCAAGAACCGGCCCACGTCCGGCGAAGCCGCCAAGGAAAACCCCTGAATCTTTCCCCGGAAACAAGACAACGCTGAAACCTGTACTTTCAGGGAGGAGAGCGAGAGCCCCCTGTCAAGACCGTCCTGCAGGAACTCCAAAACTTCCGCGACCGAAACACGTAGAGGAACATAATCCCGCTCTTGACACCAGTTCTCAAAAATGCGCCACACCCGCACATAAGCCAAAGAAGTAGACCTCTTACGAGAGCGCAACATGGTATCAATTACCCTGGCCGAAAAACCTTTCTTCCTTAATCTGAGCCTCTCAAGAGCCAGGCCGTAAGCGAGAATGGAGCAGGGTCGGCCATCTCGATCGGCCCCTGAACCAATCTCACCCTGGGCCCCAACGGAATCGGAGCCTGCACTAATAACCGAACCAGGTCTCCGTACCACGGACGTCGAGGCCAATTGGGCGCAATCAGAACCACTAGACCTGCATGGCGCCCGATCCGCTGCACCACGCGGCCCACCAGCGGCCACGGCGGGAATACATAGAGCAACTGTTGAGTCGGCCACGGGAGCACTAACGCGTCGATGCCCTCGGCCCGAGGATCTCTTCGACGACTGAAGAAGCGAGCGACCTGAGCATTGTCGGCCGATGCCATGAGATCCAGCACCGGCCGACCCCATGCCAACACCAGACGATTGAACACTGAGGGATGGAGGGACCACTCCCCGGGGTCTAACGTGTGCCTGCTTAGAAAATCCGCGCTCACGTTGTCCACCCCTGCCACGTGTCCCGCCGAGAGACCCTGAAGATGAGCTTCTGCCCACAACATTAACTCCGCTGCCTCCACAGCTAACGCTTGGCTCTTCGTTCCCCCCTGCCGATTTACATATGCGACGGCCGTGGCATTGTCGGAAAGAACCCTGACTGCCTTGCCTTCTAACAGGCTGTGAAAGGACCGAAGAGCCAACCGAATTGCTCGAGTCTCCAGGCGATTGATGGACCAAGATGCTTCCTCCAACGTCCATCGGCCCTGGGCTACCTGACCCAGGCAATGCGCTCCCCAGCCCGAGAGACTCGCATCCGTGGTCAGCACTGTCCAATTGGGAGCGTCCAGCGACATGCCCTTCGCTAGATTCGGCGAGTGGAGCCACCAGCGGAGGCTGCGACGGGCAACCCCCGACAGAGGGAAACTCTCCTCCAGGTCCTGAGACTGCGGGGACCAACGAGACAACAAGGCTCTCTGTAAGTCTCTCATATGGGCCCTGGCCCAAGGAACCACCTCTATTGTTGCTGCCATCAGCCCCAACACCTGAAGATACGCCCGAGCCGAAGGCGCCCTCTGCGCTCGGAGCAGACGGATCTGTCCCTGCAGCTTGGAAATGCGAGGAGCTGTCAAAAACACCCGGCCCTTCTTCGTGTCGAAGCGAACTCCCAGATACTCTAGGGACTGGGAAGGCACCAGGTGACACTTTGCCAGATTGACCACCCAACCGAGCGACTGTAAGAAGGTCACCACACGGCCGGTGGCCTCCTCGCTCTCTGACCTTGATTTGGCCCGAATCAACCAGTCGTCCAGATACGGATGAACCAAAATGCCCTGCAAGCGTAGCGCCGCCGCCACCACCACCATCACCTTGGAGAAGGTGCGAGGCGCAGTCGCCAGACCGAATGGAAGCGCACAAAACTGAAAATGTCTCCCTAAGACCACAAAGCGAAGAAAACGCTGGTGCGCCTCTAGAATGGGAATGTGTAAGTAAGCCTCTGTCAGGTCTAGAGACGTCAGAAACTCTCCTTCTTGCACCGCTACAATAACTGAGCGCAATGTCTCCATCCGAAAGGAGGGAACCTTTAGAGCAGCATTGACCTTCTTGAGGTCTAAAATGGGCCGGAAGGCACCCTCTTCCTTCTTGGGCACCACGAAGTAAATGGAGTAACAGCCCGTACCCCTTTCTAACCTTGGGACAGGTACCACCGCCCCTAAATCGATTAGACGCGACAGAGTGGTCCGTACTGCTCTTGCCTTGTATCTTGAATGACAGGGAGACACGAGAAAGAAATCGGAGAGGGGACTGTCGAATTCTAGGGCGTACCCGTCTCGCACTATCTGTAGGACCCACTGGTCTGACGTAATCTGGACCCACCTCTGGTAAAACAAGCGCAAGCGAGCCCCCACGCGAACCAGAGGCTGGGTCCCCAAACCATCATTGAGACCCACGGGACGTACCGGACGCTCCCGAAGAGAAGCCTCGCCCCCCGCGACGGCCACCTCGAAAGGGCTGGGTTCTCTGGAAAAACCGACCCCTAGTCCCCCCAGAAGACCTACCGGGCCGATAACGTCTAGCCTCCTGAAAACGCCCCCGCCCTGCTGCCCCCTTAGACACCTTGGGACGAAGCTCAGGAAGCCGGGGGGCCTTAGCATCACCCAGACCCCTCACCAACTTATCCAATTCCTCCCCGAAGAGCAGAGAGCCCCTAAAAGGGAGGGAACAAAGTTTAGTCTTGGAGGCGGCATCGGCCACCCAGCCCCGCAACCACAGGGCCCGCCTAGCTGCCACCGCAAAGGTCATGTTCTTAGCAGATGCCCTCAACAAATCGTACAGCGCATCCGCCAAGAACGACGACCCCATCTCCAACTTGGCCAGATCTTGAACAAGAGAAGCCCTATCAGCCTGCGGGCTATCCAGGAGCCTCTCCGCCCAGCGAAAACAGGCCCGAGCCACCAGACCTCCACAAACAGACGCTTGAAGCGCCAAGGCAGACAGATCAAAACTCCGCTTTAGAAAGGTCTCCAATTTCCTATCCTGAGGGTCCCGCAACGCGGCCCCCCCATCCACTGGAATAGCAGTAGCCTTAGTCACTGCCGTCACCACGGCATCCACCGTCGGGGGCCTGAGAGACTCTCTGTCCTCCTGAGGAATAGGATAGAGCTTGGTCATAGCCCGAGCCACCTTACACTGAGCCTCCGGCGAATGCCACTCCTGCGTGATCATGTCTCTCAAGTCCGCATTCATAGGGAAAGAACGAGAGACCCGCCTGATCCCCTTAACCAAAGGATCCACCTGCTTCCCATCCCCAATGGGAGCCGCCGCAGGATCAAACCTTAAAGTGGCGGACACCTGCTCAATGAGGTCAGATAATTCATCCCTGTGAAAAATCCTAACCACAGAGGGGTCTTCCCCAGGCAAAGACAGGTCCCCATCCTGCCCTGCCACCGACCCCTCCTCCTCTTCCAGGGGGCTAAAATCACCCTCAGAATCCGGAGGGGAAAAGACCTCTACCTCTTCCGAGCACTCCACTCGAGGTCTTTTAGCGGTAGCCCCCCCCAATCTAGGACTAAGGGACTCCGCACCCGATGGTCCCGCCTTCCAAGCCTGAAATAAACTCCAAACAAACTCTGGAGGGAACCCCGTGCTGCCCGAGGCCTCCCCCCCAGCGGGACTCGAAATCGGGAGAGACTGAGGCCCCACGACCGTCTCAGCGCTCAAAAGGCCTGAATCCAAGATGGCGGCGGTTCCCGCCAAAATCGGAACCGCCGCTGAAGCGCCAAACTGAGCCGCCGCAACCTCCTGCGATCCCGCCGAAGGAACCTCCGCTGCTAACACCGGTGGCGCGGGGGATAGGGCCTTGGGCTCTCCACAGAACCGGCAGGAACCGCCAGCCGCGTCTACACCCCGACGCGCACACAGCCGGCAACGAAGCAACTTTCCTGACATACTCGCGCCTCAGAAAACAGCTGATTACAACAACCGGCGAACAGCAAATAAAAGAAAAAGCACTCACCGGCGCTTAATTAGTGGCTCAGCTCTCCCAGACCAGCTGAACACCTCCAGAAACACCGGAGTGCAGCTCCTGCAGCTCTCCACACGAGGTGTGCTCTTTTTTTTTTTTTTTTTTTTTTTTTTAAACTTTATTTGAGCCCTGCTGCTATTATCTGTATGGCACTCAAGGCTGCAGGATTAACACTGCAGCCGAGGCACAACGCTGCCCAAAACGGGAGAGCCAGTCGGGGGGAGGGACCCGGCCACCCGGGTGTGACACCCCAGAGGGGACAATGGCAGGCCCCACCGGACCTACCAACCCCTTGCACACCACAGCTATTCCAGGCACAGGGATTAACACTGTTCTTCCATCAATCTATCCCCAGAAACCAACTGAAGATTAACTAATCTCACAACAAGGACCTAAATCCTACCAGACCGGACAAGCTGCACAGGCTGCATGTCTACCCTCTGCTGAGACTGAGAAAATACTGGAGATAGAGGGCTAGCACAGGTTATATGTACTCAGTTTGAAGTTAGTGTTCTCAGTCTCCCTCTGCTGGTAGGCATGCATAACCCAAGCGTCTTGACCGGTCTGGAGGGTTGCTGAGGAACTTGCAAGTTAAGCCACAGACATCTGTGTCCCAGAACCTGCATCCAGACACAGGATCACATACACCGGGAGAACAATAAAGGGCTTTGTCTAGCTTGCAATATCAAACTAAACAGGTCTGAATTAAGTATTTGAAAATGATAAGGCCTTGCTTTATGTTTGGCTTCTTTGGTGTGGACAGAAAAGATCAACATGTGTAACTGTATAATCTTTAAAACTTCCAGAACTGTCTTATAATGTCTTTTGCATTAACACCATCATGTATTTCACCACCATGTAACACAAAACCCTCTGTAAACCAAATGTATATTCACTTCTATTTCCAGTATCCATGATGAATTGTAAGCCACATTGAGCCTGCAAAGAGGTGGGATAATGTGGGATACAAATGCAATAAATAAAAAATAAAATAAATAAAGTATGGTTCCTCTATGCATAATTGGACAATATTCCTATATGAAACAATATTTTTTAGATAATAACAGGTTTAAAATTTGTGTCTTTTTATAATTTATACTTTACATTTTGTAGTCTATTGGATAGGCTCCTGTTTTCTGTTGAAACTGTTATTTTAAGTTATTTTATTCCATTTATATATTTTTTTTTCTGTAAAAATTTAATGTTTATCATCTTTTTATGTATTATGTATGATTTTTATATGTTTTTTAGACTCCTGAGGCAGGCCTGTGGCCGAAACACACATCTGTGTCAAGTCTGCCTTAACGTTTGTTTATTGTTCAACGCAGTTGCCCCAGTTTCTGTAGTGTGCTTCCTCTATGCATAAGCCTTACCTTTCCACGCTGTTGTGATGGATGCAGCCATGGGACCCCCCCACTGCAAAGATCATCCCATCGATCACCCCCACCCCGATGCGGTTGCGGGGCATGCTCATGGGTGCACAGGGGGACCACCGATTGTTCATGGGGTTATAGCAGTCCAGGGCGTTGGAGTCTGTGTTCCCATCCGGGCCGTTGTTCCTTCCGCCCACGGCATAGAAAAGCCCACCCACCACGCAGCCTGAAAGGCCGCTGCGTGGGACCTGCAGGTCAGCCAGCCTCAGCCAGGTCTCATTAAAGGGATTGTAAGCCTCCAGGTAGCTCAAAGATTGGTCGAAGTATCCCCCGGCTGTATAGATGAGCTGAGGGACCCGGGGGGTCCGGCACGGTAGCAGCTTGGTGGGTTTGTGCAGCGTGAGGTCCTGGAAGATCTTGGCCAAGTAGTCCTTGCAGCGTGAATCGAAGCGCAGGATCTCGCATTTCTGGAGCTGCAGCTGCAGGAAATGCGGGGTGAGGGAATGGCAGCGTACGGCTCGCAACAGTGCCTGAGCGTAAGGCCGCCGACTCTCGCAGTCGTGTTTGATCCAGTTGATACAGGCATGGAAGACCTCAGACTCGCAGCGCACGTTCAAATCATCCCGGCTGATCAATGTGGCCAACTGGCAGGGCGACAGATTGAAAAACTCCTCCTGCTTTGCCACCTGAAACAGAACGAGAAAGAACAGGCTAAGTAAGCTCTACCAGGAAAGTACCGACTGACCTGTTTCAGAACAATGGATAAGCCTCAACTCTTAGCATGACAGCCTCTGCCTCAACGTCACCTATTTCTTAATGGGTCTGCATTTTGGAGTGAAATCCCAGCCAGCTCAAATGCTACATGATCCAAATAGTTGACGGTGGGTGGACAAGTGGAGGTGTGGGGGGAGGAGCTCGCCCATTCATTCAGAGATTTCCCCAATCACCCCCACCCCTAAACACTAGTGTAGGATGAAGGATAACCCCAGCAATTTAAAGGTATAATATCCTGGTCCTCTTTGGGTTAAGTGCCATGGACGTCACAGACAGAGAAATAAATGACTCAGTGTTTCCAGGAAAGATTTGTTCTTGGTACAAGTTACATGACTCATGCTCTAGTTAGGACAAACTAGCAAACAAGCCTCCCTCTCTCTACCCCCCCCCCCCCCCCTGCTTTCTGTTTCATTTCCAAGAGGAAACAGGTGAGTTTAAAAAGTCCTGCAGTCTCACCACTGCCAAGCAAAGAAAATGATAACAGTGATGTTGGGCTGTTTGTCATCACTTGAGACACCTTAATATGAAAGTTCCTATCCTGGATCTGAGTGAAAGATATATATATTTTTTTAATAAACAACCAGTCAAGTGAAGAGACAGCAGTCCCTTGAGATACCCAAGGTTTGGATACAGCATGAACAGCTAAACAGAGTGCACAGGGCAGGAGACGGCAGCATGTGGATGCCCTGAAAAGATGAAGACAGCATCTCCAAGAAGCAGGAAAAAGGCTTCATTAACCAACAAGCAGGGAAGGAACTTGTGCCACCTGCTTTTCCACTGAGGAACGAAACCCGCTAAGGTATTTCATCCCCTTGTGATGGCTTTATGCCTCTCCCCATCCCAGTGTGAAGACAGCACAGAGTTTCTGGAGAATTTCTCAGCCACAGCTGCTATGACATCAGAGATAGCAATGCTGCAAGGATCAGGCGTGATGCATGTTCAAGTGTATTTCCTATTACCTTGGGAAGCCATCCTGCGCTGTCACTGCAGGGCAAAGGTGGTGAGTTTCAGCTGGTCAGTACTGAAGGTCCTGGATAATCATCTCTGCACGCTTGGGGCTAATAAGAGGCAGTGTAAATAAAATAAAATAAAAAAAAGACTTCCTCTTTCCATGTGAAGGTGTTTCCAAAGGGTTGGAGGAAGAGCCATCCCTCCTAACCAAGGGGAAACTTTTTCATAGACGTTCCAGAACAGAACCTTGACTTATTCACCTGACATTATACATTATTGCTTTAGTAATTACTATTCAGACCACTTTATCTGAAAATCACACCATGCTATTATCTGTTCATCTTTCCTCAGCATTTGATCTCATTGATCACGCCTTGCTTTTGCGGACTGGGGGAGTGGCCTAATGGTTAGTGTAGTGGGTTGCAGACTTGGGGAACTGGGTTCAGTTCCCTCTGCAGTTCCGTGTGACCCTGGGCAAGTCACTTAACCCTCCGCTGCCCCAGGTACAACAGCAGTACAATGTACTAGCTAGACTGTGAGCCCAATAGGGACAGACCCAGTATATGTAAAATGAAAGTGTAAATTGCTTAGATTTAAGCGGTATATAAATACTCAAATGAATGAATATTGGTGAAACTGGTACAGCATGGTGCTGGTTTCAATCTTATTTGAGTAAGGGTGGAACGACACCCTGGGCAAGATGCACTAAAAAATCGTTAGAGCCCTTCCCTTACCGATTCCCTTAGCGAATTGGTAAGGAACGGGCATGCATTAAGGAAAGGGAATGCAAATGAGCTGCTCGTTGTAGCTCACTTGCATTCTCTATTCCATCGGAAAACAGTCGGCCGGTCGAGCATGCGCAGAGCAGCCAAGCGTTATGCTGGCTGCTCTGCGCATGCCAAGGACGTCCTTCACTAAAAAAAAAAAAAAAAATAAGACGAGCTTCACTCAGCTGAGAGACCTGGAAGTCTCTCTCAGTGCGTTTAGCTTAGCCCCCCCCCCCCCCCCAGGTCGCCGCCGCTCCCCCCTGCATTGAAATGACAGCTTCCCGCAGCCCCGCCATCCTCCACACACCCGGGGCCCCGCCCCCCCCCGATGTCGTCGCCACCGCCGCTCCCCCTCCACCCGCCCCCCTATGTCTGCCACCGTGCCGGACCCTCACAGCGCCTCTCACCTCCGTGTGAAAGCGCTGCAGCAGGCAACAGCTGATTGCTTCCCTTCGGGCTTCCCGCCTTTCCTCCCTGGCCCGCCCTCGTCTGACGTAAGTAGCTTACGTCAGACAATGGAGGGAAGCCCGAAGGGAAGCGATCAGCTGTTGCTTGCTGCAGCGCTTTCAGACGGAGGTGAGAGGCGCTGTGAGGGCCTGGCCTGGTGGCTGACGGAGGGTGGGCGGGTGGAGGGGGGAGCGGCGGCGAGGACCTCAGGGTGGGCAGCGGAGGATGGTGGGGAGGCCGGGGCTGCGGGAAGCTGTCATTTCAATGCAGGGGGGAGGGGGAGCGGCGGCTACCTCGGGGGGGGGGGGGGGGGGGGACCTGAGCTAAACGTGCTGTGAGAGACTTCCAGGTCTCTCAGCTGAGTGAAGCACGTCCATAAAGGACGTACCTGACGAGCACTTTTTTCCCCGATTTTTTTTTTTTTGTAACATTTATAGACGTTTTTCAATCCCACGCAGCCCCAACGAAAGGTACAGACCTCTCATTAGATTTTCCAGCATTAAGGCAATCGGAAAAAGTTAGTGTATTTCATTACAATAGGGTTTCTACACAATTTGCTCATCTGCATTCCGTTTTCGTTAGCTGCTACCGTCGTCGGAAAATGGCTCGGAGAAGTCTTTAGTGCATGCCAGGGTTTTCTACTTGCTTGTTAATGGCTCGTTAAGTTTAGTGCATTTCTTTTTTCACTACCCTCTCTTTCTCCTTCTTTCCTAGTATCTTTTTCTACCTTTTCTATATGTATTGTACTTCATTCCCTTCTATGGCTCTCCTGAACTGCTTTGATACCCTGTCTCCAAGGGGCTGGTTTTAATTTTAAACACTGAATGCAGATGCTGGGCTAGGGCTGCACAAAACAGCTGGAGGAGGGGGAAGGCTGGGGTGATAAAAAAGGATGGCAAGGAAGTAGATTTATATGTTAACGGGACTTGGTTTATTAAGAAAGGGGCAGGGAACAACGCTAACACTTCCCTCCCACTTAGGGTTACCATTTCTTCCCAAGTCAGCTGATTAGGCTGCTCTGGTTCTATTGCCCTGTGTGCTGGGACTGGCTTCTAATTTGCTTAAGTAAAGCAGGACGGTAAAAGTCTGCCTGCAATGGAGTGAAGCCAGGAACAAGTCGGGAAGCTCTTCTCTTTGTGACAAAAGAACTTTGCTGCTCCACCCCCACCCCCAAGCTGGTGAGTTATGAAGGCATCATGGGTGTATTAAGCCTGGCTGCAGAGGAAGCTGCTCACTAGTGGCGGAGTGGGGGGGGGGGGGGGAATCATGATTTCACATCCCCCCTCCCCGGCCACTACTGAGCAGCTTCCTCTGCAACCAGGCTTAAAACACTCATGATCCCTTCATAACTCACCAGCTGGGGGGAGGAGGGAAGAACAGCAAGAAAAGAAAAAGAAAAAGCTTCCTGACTGGATCCTGGCTTCAGTCCACTGCAGGCTTTTTACCCCCCCCCCCCCCCCCCCCCCGCTTTACTTAAGCAAATTAGAAGCCCGTCCCAGCACACAGTGCAAGAAAACCAGAACTGGATGATCCTATTCTGACCTGGGAAGAGGTAGTAATCCTAAGTGGGAGGGAAGGGTTAGCACCACTCCCTGCCCCTCGTCCCACTATAATGTCAACCTGCTTTTCTGCCGTCTTGTCACACCGCCCCAGCCTTCCCCACCCCGCTCCCAACAAAAATCGCTGCCACCCAAAAGAAAAGAAACCCAACACACATATTTATTGCTGCTTTGTGAAATGAAATTGATCAGCACGCAGAAAGAAAAATGGCTCCTTTATCCCTTTCTCTGCAAACTCCATGGCACAAAAGTTCATTCAAACTCAGTTTCATGTGCATCTCTTTGTATGAGCTTGTGCAGCATGCTGATGGCGAACACGGTTCACCTTCAAGATTTCCGACAGCAATGTTTAGCACATGCTTGTGTGAAAAACAAAACAAAAAAAGGCAACAAATCAAGTACAGACTATTCACACAGGATTACAGACCAGCACCTATCAAACCAGGGGCTTAGTCAGACTTCGGCGGGGGGGGGGGAGGTCCAGAGCCCGAGGTGAGGGGGCACATTTTAGCCCCCCCCCCGCGCCGCTGCCCCCCCCCCGCCACTTTTGACCCCACCCCAGTGCCACTGCCCCTCCCCGTCCCTTTTGACCCCCCCTCCTCCCACCGCCAACCCTCCCCTGCCAGGTACCTTTGCTGGCAGGGGTCCCCAACCCCCGCCAGCCAAAGTCTACTTCAGCGCCGGTCTCCGAGTCCAGGCCGTTCGCTGATCTGGATTCTGTTTCTGTGAGTCCTGACGTCCTGCGGACTCACACAAACAGAATCCAGATCAGCAACGCGCCGGAGACCAGTGGGGACCCCCGCCAGCAAAGGTATCTGGGGGGGGGGAGGGTGAAAGCAGGGGGACCAAGGCTAAATCTGCGGGGGCCCATGCCCCCACCTAGCTACGCCCCTGTATCAAACTCATGCACATTTGTATAATGAATTTACATGAAAGATTTTTCCATCACCGAGTAAGACTAGCAAAAAGGCGGCCTGCAACTTTCTGAAGCACCTCTGGCAGGACAGCTTTGGGCTGACTTATCCTGCTGTCTATGGAGAATGTACCTCACAAGAATCAGGACATCGCCCTTGTAACACCCACTTCAGTACCTTCCAGTTCATTACTGTCTGCTCTCACTGCTCCAGAGCAAGTAGATTGTGATGTGAAAACTCTGTCCAGCTCACCCTCGTCAACCATTCACTGTACACAGTGCCTTTTCCTTTCCTACTGTGCACCCAGCAAACACAGAAGTGTCCCAGGACAGATACTTAGCCAAATAATCGGCACAAGCAAGCTTCCTCAGCACTAGGGTGCTTTAGGCCATCCTAAAAGTAATCCTTCCGTCTTTAAAGATATGAACAGCAAAACATCTCTGGGGTCTCTGAAAACTCCTCATACAGTGGGGAGGAGAAGATCCGCAAGGCTGTTTCAGCAGCACAGCATGATACAGCCATCATGATCAGCCCCTCTTATCTTGTGCAACGATGTCGCCACAGCTGGCCCTCCTGTCCATGTCCAAAACAGTCCCCACTTTCTAATATTTAGTACCATCTCCTTTTCTATTTGCACATTTTGGAGAGTGGGGTGGTAGTTTAAAATACTTTTTATATTACTTTGTACAATATATTGATCTCTGGATAAAACTACCTTTCTGTGCACATTCTGGCATTGTTTACTAGTTTAAAAAAAAAAGCATCAGTTTTGTTTTTTACTTTTTCTACATGTGGTTACTGCAGAGGGAAACTGTAATATGATGCACAGGCTGTGGAGCAAAGATTTCAGCAAATACAAAACCCCCCAAAGCCTTGCCTTCATCTTTCAATCCGCTCTATGATATTGTCCCTCCTCCACACCCCACCCTCATCCAACCCATGAGGACACTGCAGGTGTCTCCCCCTCCTTCTGCCACCTACCTCACTAAAGTGCATGTGGATGTATTCTTGGGCTTTCTGATGCAGCTCCTCACAACCAATCTGCTCGGCGAAGCTGGCAATCCCGATGGCATTGCTGGGGTCCAGCTGCTGGACCAGGAAGTCACAACAGGCCTTCACTACGCTGTCCATCTGGTACATGACAGCCCCATTCATCACATGGATGACGCACTTCTCCCCCACCGAGATGCTGGCGGTGTAGGCAAACTCAATGAGGCGCTCCATCACCTTGGGATGGATGCCCTCGATGGGTACCACCTCCATGCCGCACTCTTTCAGCCCGTTGGTGAACATGGCCCTGAAGACAGGGCTGCTGGAAGCCAGCACCACTTTGTGAGCCATGAAGTCTGCTTCTTCTGCGTCGTACTTGACGCGGAGGGTGACGTCACAGAGCAGCTGGCCCATCCGCAGTTCGTTCATGATCTCGAAGGCTTGTTTGGTGTGATCTTCCAGCGTGTAGCTGAAGTAGCGGTTCCCATTCTGTGAAGGTGTCACCTCGGCCTTGCACTCTGTGGCGTACATCACAGCATGTGGCTCCCGGGCATCGCTGGCAGTCCAAAACAAACAAGAAAAAAAAAAAAGATTCCACAGTACACCCCAATAAACGGTCCAAAGGTCCCAGAAAATCTCCAAGAAGGGACCGACTGCTTACGAGCCGGCCATGTGAGCCTTCGGTAAACCACTCATTTCATTTGGAAGCAGGTGCCTGTGGAAACAAATAAAAACAACCATCAGCTGGGTATAGGATTCAGAAACTGCAAAACAACTGTTCAGTACCAGGTTACAGAAAGGAATGAAGGTGCTCAGAGGTGGCAGGGAGGAGTGGGGGACACAGACCATCACAGGACAAGTGGCATCAGCTGAACACTGCCCATCACCTCCTGATAGGGTCTGGAACGAACACAGGCTTTACAAAGGGGTGGTGGGCACAGGGTACTAAGAAGGCGGGGGGCGGGTGCACAAATTAATTCTGCAGGGAGCAGCCAGACCCTGTGAAGCCAGAGGTCCTGGGCTATTTCTCCACTTGCTTGCTCCCTTTAAACCAGAGAGCCTTCCGAGTTCCTGGGCAAACCCTTCTCTCCCCAGCAGGGCACAATGACAAAGCAGAAAGTGCCTGGGAGGAGCAGGAGCTGTCTGCAGCCTGCTCTTCCCTAAGGTTTCACAGGTCCAGAGCTCATAGGGCCAAGGAGCAAGATGAGGAAATCTTGCTTCAAAGAAAAAGGTGGTGGATAGGCAGAAGGACCTCTCAGGAAAGGAGGTGGGTGCAAAAGTATCAGAGAAATTAAGCAAGCCTTGTGCAGGTACACATTGTCCCCAGTCACTAATGAATGAGGCAGAAAGGTCAACAAACTATAACACTGACTGAGCAGTTTAGAGTAAAGGAAGGGAAGGGAAACCCAGTCATCTGCAAAGGCATCAGAAAGGAGCTGCGTATAAAGTGCAGAGACCTCAGGACACTGATCCACTGCCCTGTTTAGGGTCTTCTGGATAAAGTTTATTGCAGAAGCCACAGAAACTTAGTTCTGTGGCTCCTGAAATAAAGTTCCTGAAAGTTATTGGAAACCACACTGCGCTTTCTCTGGAATGAGTGAAAACAGAGTTCCAGGGAGCTACTCATCACATCACAAGGGGCCGTGCCTGTCCCCCCACCCAATAGACGGCTGGCAGGGAAGTACGGATGGTCCATTTGAACAACATTTAAGATCACGGTGCTTCCCCATCTCCATCTCATAAGCAACAGCGGTAAAATCTCCCCCCCCCCCCCCCCCCAGAACTGGGTTTAAACCAGTTTTGCATGAAGAAAAAGCATAGGAACTGCAAGGTCCACCTGTGTGCTGGGTAAACCCAGGTCTGGCCCCCTATCCCAGACTCCCACCATCCATCTGTATATGTCAGGCTCCGGCTCGGTTAAAGATTAACAACCACTGCAAATTCCAGTGACACAGCACAGCGCTCAAGCTCAGATAGCATGCCCCCAATATTCTGTGAACTTTCTAAGTCCATCCTATCTCCTGTGCCTGCTTGAAAAGGGAGAGGACAAGGGGGATGGGGTGCTGGCCACACTAGGAGGCTAACCAAGGAACAAGCTAGCTGAGGAACCTCCAGAAGACCACCAGCACTAAACGTTCTGGAACTAGAACCTTATTTCCCTCTGTCGAGGAGACAGAACACAGCTTAGTTACCCTCATCCCAGTAGGCTCTGCAGTATCCAAGATGCCTACACATACAATCTACTCAAGATGATGCTTAATATACAGGCTGACCTCAGGGTAAAAAGACATTTTCACTTCACCATCTCAACCCACATAAGGACAATGCAACCCCAAATGGTTAAACCCCCTAAATACAGTGTTAACACCGCTCCCAAGCACCAAGCCCAGAAGTCTCTGAAATAGGAGTGAAGAGGGACAGTGCAGGGTACTCCTGTGCATAACTCTTACCCTCTGCCCACAAGAGAAAGATGATGCTCTGTTTTTGCACTGGACATTCCCCAGAGCTTAACTTTGGCGACGTGACAATTTTATAGGTGTTGTCAAAGTAATGCATTTTGCACACACATTCTCATCAGAAAATAGGGAGAAACCCGCATAGCACATGTTTACCCTCTCCCCACCCCAACACAACCAAAAATCTCATCGCAGTGCATTCCCACCCCCACAACAAACCCCTCCAAACTTCAAAATCCCCAACCCTGTCACCATGCAGTCCTTATCCTGGGTTCCCTCTACCCAGTGCACCTTGGTAAACACATCCACTGTCAAACCTTCCAACACAGAGGGTGCTTTCGAACTACCTGACCTGTTTGCAGGAGAGGATGTTTATCAAAAACGTTCAACATAACAGTAAACGTTATTGAACTATAAATCTCTCTTATCTCATATGGATGCAGACCCCATCTTGCTTTAACAAAATAAGTACATGTATATATGTAAACCGCTTTGAATGTAGTTGCAAAATACCACAGAAAGGCGGTATATCAAGTCCCATTTCCATATCATCAAACCGCCAACCTGTAACTGAGGACACTCTTCCCCTTACAGCTTCCTGGGAAACCCACTCACCAGCTCTGTCCTGCGTCTCTGCCCTCAGTGGATAGCTGCAGGTTGGGATAGATACCTCTGAGTCACAATGAGGTGGCATTTCATGCAACACCTCCCAGCAGGTAATACATGCACAAAGCTCCAACTTCCTTAATTCAACTCCAAAGCAACTGGACTGTATTCCTTCCCCTTATTACTGCTCGGCACAGCCCCCAAACTCTCAAGCCTTGGTGAGACATAACTTCCAGTCTCGAAAGGCCTCAAGAAGGAATGATACATGGGGAGGGGGGGCAGGGAGGCAATAAATTAACACAACATGGTAATGGAAAAAACAAAAAAGCAAATTATACAAGGAAGCTCTTATACTGAAACCAGAAAAGCAAAATAGTAGAAGGAAGAGAAGAAAATAAACAAAACATGAAATGAAGCGTCTCCATTTCATTCTTTACCTAGTCCAAAATGATTTATGATGTACTTTAATTTGCCTGTAGGAACGAGACACTCCTGCACTAACCCAGCTTGTTTACCTGCTGAGACCAGCATCTGAAGAAAAATCAGAGAACAAGGAAAACACGTTCAACTCCTGCTCCCCTACCCTAACGAAAAAAAATGTACGAAGCCCTATCGCTCAAAGTGGAAAAGCTGCAGATAAACAGAAAGAAGACGAAGAGGCCTGATCTACCCTTGATTTCTGGATTCTCATATCAGCACTGACCTGGAACCAACCCTCACCCCCAGAAAAAACAAAAAAAAGCAGCGAGAGAACTTCCTTATCTTAAGAGTTCAGACTGAAATCAGGGCTACATCTCCTCGCATTCAACAGAAGACCAGGTCTGGCTCAACCTGCTCCCCCCCCCCCCCCCAACTCCAAATTCTGGAAAAGCAGCTACTCACTTAACACCCCAGTCAGAGAGTAGATCCTAGATGACATTAACATCAACAGGACAAGTCAGTCTGAATCCAACCGCGCAGTCTGCTGGGCCTAGAAATAATCATTAAGAAAGCATCCGTATCTGTTTGTGCCACAAAATATATAACCTGCTTCCCTCCCCCAAACCAAGCAGCTGTGATCTACAACAGAACAATCCAGAACAAGGGCCCCTTCACAATTTTGACTCAGGCGTTAGAAAAATGCGGGGGGGGGGGGGGGTCTTTTTTCCTTCTTTTCTAGAAAGGGTGATCTTTATGTTATCCAACACAGAGGGTCCCAAACCTTTGTCTAAAACAGAACCACTACTCTAGAAAAGAAGCTCAAGAACATATTCCCCTCCCCCTTTATTTGTTCTAGAGCAGAAGCTTGCTCCCTCTTTTTGTTCTAGAACAACTTTGCATTCTTTTTAAAGACTTATTGATTTGTTTGACAGCAGAAGCAAGCTCATGCTCCTCTCCCCTTTCCTTTATCTGATCAAGAGCAGTTTTCCATAAGCTTTCTTTCAAGCAGAGGCTCACTTGCATTTTGCCTTTATTTTGGAGCAATTCTACATGTTCTCCTCTGTCTACAACTATTCTCTTGCATTCTCATTTCCCTCTGTTCTAGAGCAGAGGCTTGCGCCCTCTTTTTAGTTGTTCTAAAACAGTTTTGCATCCTCTTTAAATGTGCACCCGCAATCTCCCTATTTGTTTGGCAGCAGAAGCATGCTCATGCTCCTCTCCCCTTTCCTTTTTCATAAGCTTTCTTTCAAGCTGAGGCTCGTTTGCATTTTCCCTATATTTTAGAGCAGTTTTACATGTTCTCTTCTGTATACAACTATTCTTGCATTCTCTTTTCCCTCTGTTCTAGAGCAGGACCTTGCTCACGTTTCCTTTTTGTTACACTGCAGTCTCACTCTCTAGATCAGAAGTTTGCTTAAACGCTCTCACCTTTATTCCATTTAGACTGATCCTGCATGTTCTTCCCTTTATTCACTGTAGACTAGAGATGAGCTTATGCTGTCCCATATTTGTTCTACATTAAGGTTCGCACAAGCATTTCCCTTTTATTCATTCTAGAACTGTCTCACTCTCTTTAAAGCAAAATTTCTCATGTGTTCTCACCTTTCTGATTTTTCTAGACCCGTCTTGAATACTATATTATGTTTTCTCTTTCCTTCTATTTGCTCCAGTGTGCAGTCTAGAACGAAGAATTCTGGATTAGCTTCATTCTTTCTTCCCTTTGTTCTAGAATAGTTTTCTCTCCTTAGCAGAGGCTCACTATGTAAGGGCAAAACCCTTGCCTATATAGTTATAATGAGAGCTTGGTAATAACCCCAGCACCAGAAACGTTGAGCTACGCCTAAATAAAGCATGAGCTGTGTCCTGGTTCTTATCAAGGTCCTGCATCAGCAGAAAGCGATTGCTTAAGGACAGATTGCCCAATGCGATCACCTAGCAACATTCTTGCTCAACGACATGCACCCCAAGTCACAGTGATTCAAAGGGAGTAGAAACAATGAGAAGGGATCTCCGAACCTTAGAAGAATGGTCGAGGGTCTGGCAGTTAAAATTTAATTCCACTAAGTATTCTGGGTTTTAGTGAAATTTCGTTTTCCCAATCAGTAAACCATAAACTATTTGTCAGCAACCAAGTCAATACAGATCAAAAAACAAAATTTTGTTTTTTGTTCTGTATTGACTTGGTTTCTGACAAATAGTTTATAGTTAAAATATAATGCCAAGAAGTGTAGAGTGATGCACTTGGGGTGCAGAAACCCGAAAGAAAGATACTGAATAGGAGGGGAGAGAGACCTTGGGGTGTTGGTGTCTGAGGATCTAAAGGTGAAGAAACAAGGCGACAGCTGTGGCCAGAAGGATGCTAGGCTGCGTAGAGAGGGGCGTAACCAGCAGAAGAAAGGAGAAATTAGACCTTACCTGCTAATTTGCTTTCCTTTAGTCCCTCCGGACCGGCCCAGGATTGGACTGATGGGTTGTGCACGCCTACCAGCAGGTGGAGACTGAGAAAAAAACTCTGACTCTAGAGAGCCAATGAGAGCCCTGGTCATGTGACCCTAGTCCCAGTATTTGAATAACCAAGCAGAAAGGAAAAGAAGGACCTATATTCTGTGCCCTGAGGAATTTAAGCAGCCAGGCAGCACGAGAGAAACCAACGTGCTTAAACTACGGCTTTGCCGTGACACTGGGCGCACCAACAACTCAGCTCAGAGCCGTGGCCTGGCCAATTATGAACAGAAATGTGTATCCCATAAACTGTGCAAGTTGTACAATATTATGAACTGAATAACCAGAGAACTTGCAAAACATTTAACTTGTAGAACATAATGCATTTGTATTTCTTATAGAGCATAATGTATCTCCTTTAACTGTCTAACTAGCAGAACAGCTCTGTAGACGACAGTTGCATCTCTGTACACAGTAAAATTGAGAACCATAGAACACGGGAGGGACCTGGGCCGGTCCGGAGGGACTAAAGGAAAGCAAATTAGCAGGTAAGGTCTAATTTCTCCTTCCTTAGCATCCCTCCGGACCGGCCCAGGATTGGACTGATGGGACGTAACAAAGCAGTAGTCCTAAGGGAGGGACCCCAGCAAACCCGCTGTGAGTACGCGAGATGCAAAGACGGTCTCCTGACGACACTGTACATCTAGCCTGTAATGCCTAGAGAAAGAATGAAGTGACGACCAAGTCGCTGCTTTACAGATCTCCGCTGGAGGCACCAAGGAACACTCCGCCCACGAGGCTGCCTGCCCCCGGGTAGAATGAGCTTTAAGCGCTGCCGGGACTGGTCTGTCTGCCAAAAGATAAGCAGACGCTATCATTTCTTTGATCCACCGAGACAAAGTAGGCTTAGAAGCTGCCAGGCCCTTGCGATGACCAGCCAACAGCAGAAAGAGGCGGTCTGATCGACGGAAGTCCTCCGTAACCGCAAGATACCGTTTAAGTACTCTCCTAACATCCAGAGTATACAACTTTCGCTGCTCCTGCGTTCCGGAGGAGGATCCCAGAATAGGAAGAAAAACCGCCTGGGACATATGAAACCGAGATAGTACCTTGGGCAAAAAGGAAGGAACCGGCCGAAGGACCACTCGCTCTTTAGAAAATTCCAGAAATGGAGATCTACAGGAAAAAGCTTGCAACTCTGAGACTCTTCTAGCTGACGCGATAGCCACCAAAAACACCGTCTTAAGCGTTAAATCCTTCAGAGAACATGTTTGTAAAGGCTCAAAAGGAGGCTTTGTCAGAGACGAAAGCACCAGATTAAGGTCCCAAGATGGAAAAACCGATCTGACCGGAGGACGAAGAAGGCTGACCCCCTTCAAAAAACGAGCCACCTCGGGAAGACTAGCCAAAGACTTACCCCTTATTCTACCTCTGAAACAGGACAAAGCTGCCGCCTGCACCTTCAGCGACGAAAGAGAGAGTCCCTTATCAAAACCTCGCTGTAAAAAATCTAACATCTGAGGTACTGACGCCCGAAAAGGAACAATGTCAGCTTCTGCACACCAATCCTCAAAAATTCTCCACGTGCGAATATAGTTTAAAGAGGTGGAACGGCGACGAGACTGCAGCATGGTAGAAATTACTGGCGTTGAAAATCCTCGCTTAGTTAAACGAGCTCGTTCAAGAGCCAAGCCGTAAGACAAAATCGAGCTGGATCTGGATGCGGAACTGGTCCTTGAACCAGCAAAGCCTTGTGTGCCGGAAGACGAAGAGGAGACGCCACGGACAGACGCTGGAGATCCGCGTACCAGGGACGCCGAGGCCAGTCCGGTGCCACCAAAATGATCGGCCCCCCGTGGTCTTCGATCTTCTGAAGGAGACGACCTATTAGTGGCCATGGAGGAAACGCGTAAAGAAGGCCGGAGGGCCATTGCTGCAAGAGGGCGTCTACCCCTGCCGCCCTTACATCCTTTCGGCGACTGAAGAAGCGAGGAACTTTGGAGTTGAGCCTGGAGGCAAAGAGATCTAGTACTGGAAGACCCCAGCGCTGTACTATCAACTGGAACGCCCGATCGCTCAGAGCCCATTCCCCGGGATCTAGAGTGTGACGACTGAGGAAGTCTGCTTGGACGTTGTCCACTCCTGCCACATGCGAGGCTGAGATGGCCGTGAGGTGAATCTCCGCCCACGCCAGGAGACTCTCCGCTTCCCGACACAGGAGACGGCACCTCGTACCTCCCTGGCGGTTGATGTAGGCTACTGCCGAGGCGTTGTCCGAGAGAACTCGCACCGCTGTGCCCTCCAGAAGAGAACCGAAGTGCCGCAGAGCTAACCGAATCGCCCTGGTCTCCAGAAAGTTGATGGATTGAACTGCTTCCAGCGGCGACCAGAGGCCCTGGGCCCACTTGTCCAGGCAATGAGCCCCCCAGCCTCGGAGACTGGCATCTGTTGTTAGAGGAATCCACCGCGGAGTCTCCAATGGCATCCCCACAGTGAGATTCTGCATCCGTAGCCACCAAACCAGAGAGATTCGCTCCCGGAGCCGCAAAGGCAGTCTCAACAGAAGGGAATCTGTTTGAGCAGACCACCGGGTCAGAAGAGACCACTGAAGAGATCTCATGTGAGCCCTGGCCCAGGGAACTACTTCTATCGAGGCAGCCATGGAACCGAGAACCTGAAGATAGTCTCGAGCACACGGTACTTTCAGATGCATCAAATTCCGAACTTGAGACCGGAGCTTTAGGATTCTGCCCTGCGGAAGAAAAACTCGACCCCTCGCAGTATCGAAGGTGACCCCCAAATACTCTAGAGACTGAGAGGGAACCAAATGGCTCTTGGCTATGTTCACCACCCAACCTAGGGACTGCAGGAACGATACTACTCGCTCCGTGACCTGACAACTTTCTTGATAAGACTTTGCCCTTATCAACCAGTCGTCCAGGTAGGGATGAACCAAAATCCCTTCCTTCCTGAGAGCCGCTGCCACCACGACCATCACTTTGGTAAATGTGCGCGGCGCCGTCGCCAGGCCGAAAGGCAGAGCGCGAAACTGATAATGTCGGCCTAGAATTGCAAAACGCAAAAACTTGTGGTGAGCAGGACGAATGGGAATATGCAAATAGGCCTCTGTCAGGTCCAAAGCTGTTAAATACTCTCCCTTGCGCACTGCTACTATGACTGACCGAAGGGTCTCCATCCGGAAACTGGTGACCTTGAGAGCGCGATTGACAGCTTTGAGGTCGAGAATAGGACGATGGGAGTCCTCCTTTTTGGGCACCACAAAGTAAATGGAATACCGACCTTGCTTGTACTCGGCAGGAGGAACTGGATAAATCGCCTGGAGATCTAAGAGCCTCTGGAGAGTCTCCCGAACCGCACGCGCTTTGAGGGGAGAACGACAGGGAGACTCCAGAAAGGCGTCTGAAATAGGCCTTGCAAACTCTAAGGCATATCCGTCTCGAACCACCTCCAAGACCCACTGATCTGATGTAATGTGGGCCCACCTCTGATAAAACTGAGAAAGCCGAGCTCCGACAGGTACCAGAGAAGGGGCCCTCGCACCTTCATTGGGAAGGACGCGCAGGGGAGCGAAAATTGCCGCTTGAGAATCTGCCTCCTCTGCGGTAACCTCGAAAGGACTGGTTCCTGGAAAAGAAACGCGACCTCTGAGGCTGAGCAGCTTTATCAGGCTGAAATCTACGGAAAGACCTTAGCCTACCACGTCCAAAGAAGGCCCCCCGACTGGATAGGCGAGGCCGATCTTCAGGGAGACGAGGCACCTTAGAGTCTCCTAGGGAGTGAACCAATTTGTCCAAATCGTCTCCAAACAAAAATGAACCCCTAAAGGGAAATTTACTCAACTTAGATTTGGAGGCTGCATCTGCCGACCAACCTTTCAACCAAAGAGAGCGGCGAGCTGCAACTCCCAGGGCCAAAGATTTAGAAGAAGCCCTCAACAGGTCATATAGTGCATCGGCTAAAAAAGCAGAGCCTGTTTCAATCTTTGCCACTTCGACATCTATAGCTGCAAGATCATCGGAAGATCTATCCAAGACTCTTTCGGCCCACCGAAAGCAGGCCCTGGCCACTAAAGATCCGCAAATGGCCGCCTGCACTGCCAGGGAGGAAACTTCAAAATTATGCTTCAAAAGAGAGTCCAAACGCCTGTCTTGAGTATCTTTAAGCGCCGTTCCTCCATCTACTGGGACTGTGTTGCGTTTAGTAACCGCAGAGACCACAGCATCAACCACTGGGAGCTTAAGAAGTGCTTTATCAGCTTCGGGCACTGGATATAACCGAGACATAGATCTAGTAGGCCGAAAAGCAGCATCCGGGACCTCCCACTGCGCTTTAATGACATCCCAAATGTCCTCATGCATAGGAAAGGTCTTGCTAGAAGCCCTAGAGCCCTTAACCAACAAATCAACTTTACGGACTTGTGAAGCTGGAGGCTGATCATCAAAATTTAAAGTAGTAGCCACCATAACAATAAGATCCTGTAAATCTTCCTTGTGAAACACTCTAGCCACCGAGGGATCTTCCCCCTGGCCCAAAGGAACAGTGTCAGGATCTAAAGAGGAAGGATCCTCCCAAGCCAGCTCATTAAGTGCCGGTCCTAAATCTTCCTCTTCCTCCAAAAAAGGCATGTCTGAACTATGCTCTGGTATCAGATCTGAAGGAAACTCACATGTCCTAGGCTTAGCTGCAGTAGGAACTGAACTGCCCATAGCCCCTGACAGCCCCGCTGTAGCCCCTGCCAGCCCCGCTGCTGGCACTTCTCGCTGCATCAGGAAGGCCTGGTACATCTGAACAACAAACTCAGGGGGAAAACCTCCTCCCTGAGTGGTTGTCGAGTGTGCCAGGACCTCCGTATTTAAATCTCCCAAAATCGCGGAGTTTAAAGGGCCAGACGCGGCACCCGACGTTGAAGGAGCAGGAGACAAAATGGCCGCCGTTCGCGCCACTTTCGCCGCGGGCGCTTCAAGAACTAAGCCAGAGGCCTCCGAACTAGGAGCGAGGGAGCGCGACGGCGAAATCGAAACCCCCGACGGAACCGAAGACAAAACCGGCGGAGGAAGAGGAACGGCGGGCATGTCAAGCGCCGTACAAAATTTACAGGCGCCGGCGGCATTAACTCCCCGACGCTGACACACTGCACATCTTTTCAACTTTTCCGCCATCGCGGCAACAAGCGAGCACTCGCGAGAAAGCGGCAACGCGGTTCGCGCCTTTTTTAACAGCCTAATTAGCAGCTAAAAACCCGAGGGCTGACAGGAGCAATAAAACACTAAAAAGGCACTGGCTTGCCTTAGTTCGCTTCCCCTATCTCGTAGCTCTTTTTTTTTTTTAAAACAGGTGCTGAAAACCCACAACAGAGCTGCCTGACAGAGCTGCCTGCTCGTTAAGTCAGCGGGGAACAGATAGCTTACTCAGCTGTTTCAGTTCTTTTTTTTTTTTTTTTTAATACTGGCTGCCTCTCCCAAAGGCAATACTCCTTTCAATGAAAGGGTAGCCCTTCCCTTAGTTATTAATAAAGCTGTGTGGGGATACACCAGAAGGGAGATGGGGAGGAAATAGGGGGGAGGGACTCGGGACACCCGAGTTTAACACCCCAGAGGCTGAACACTAAGGCACTTAGTATCAGGAATGACCTCAATAAAATTCCTGGGCACAGAAGAACCAATAAAGAAAATCTACCAATACCAAAAAGAGAGACTAATAGGCTCACGTCCTACCTGCTGGGAGACTGAGAAAATACTGGGACTAGGGTCACATGACCAGGGCTCTCATTGGCTCTCTAGAGTCAGAGTTTTTTTCTCAGTCTCCACCTGCTGGTAGGCGTGCACAACCCATCAGTCCAATCCTGGGCCTGCGTAGAGA
This sequence comes from Microcaecilia unicolor, assembly GCF_901765095.1. NCBI lineage: Eukaryota > Metazoa > Chordata > Amphibia > Gymnophiona > Siphonopidae > Microcaecilia > Microcaecilia unicolor. The sequence continues at coordinate 198,447,186 of NC_044033.1, read as the reverse complement.
GGGGCGTAACCAGCAGAAGAAAGGAGGTGTTGATGCCCCTTTAACCAGCAGAAGGAGGTGTTGATGCCCCTTTACAAGTCATTGGTGAGGCCCCACTCGGAGTATTGTGTTCAGTTTTGGAGGCCGTATCTGGCTAAAGATGTAAAAAGACCGGAAGCGATGCAAAGAAAAGGTACGAAAATGGTATGAGATTTGCGCTGCAAACCGTACGAGAAGAGACTTGCCGACCTAAACATGTATACCTTGGAGGAAAAGGAGAAACAGGAGTGACATGATATAGACATTCAAATATTTGAAAGGTATTAATCCGCAAATGAACCTTTTCCGGAGACGGGAAGGCAGCAGAACTAGAGGACATGAATTGAGGTTGAAGGGGGGCAGACTCAGGACTAATGTCAGGAAGTATTTTTTCACAGAGAGGGTGGTAGATATGAGGAATGCCCTCCCGCAGGAGGTGGTGGAGAAGAAAACGGTAATGGAATTCAAACATGCGTGGGATAAACACAAAGGATTCTGATTTAGAAGGAATGGTTCCATGGAATCTTAGTGGAGATTGGGGAAACAAAACAGGAGCTGGGCAGACTTCTACAGTCTATGCCCTGATCATGACTGAATAGATAGGGATGGGCTGGAGTGTAAATTTTAAGGGGCTTTGACGTTAGCTTCAGAATTTTTTGTACAAGAACAGTGCTGGACAGACTTCTACGAGAATGGCAAGGACAAATCAAACTCGGGTATAAAGTATCACATACCATGTAAAACGAGTTTATCTTGCTGGCCAGACTGGATGGACCGTTCAGGCATTTATCTGCCATCATTTACTATGTTACTCTGTTATTTTGGAAACAGGCCTGGAGAATCAATCAAGGCCAAATCAATAGACCATTTGGAGCCAGTGACCCCAGAATTACAATTTGCTGATACAACACAACGTTGCAGTAATTTCCCCGGTGAGGTGGTCCAGAGTATCGGAAACAACTTACTAGTCTTCAAAGACTTTGCCTCCACTAGATCTGTATAAAGAAACACTGGAAACCAAGAATAAAAGGAGCTGGTTTTCCATCCGACATGACTCATGTTATGCCATGCATCCACTCTGCCTGCACTGCTGTGTCCTGCCAGGGATCTTCTGCCTCCAGCTGTTCACTTGCTACCCTCACTATATCTAAGTCGTATACCAGCTGTTATTACCAAAGGGTAATGATAGGAGGCCAGATTCCAGGCCTAGCCTAGGGTTTAAAATGCATTCGCTCTGACCTATTCTCTGATAAGAATGCTCACCTTTCTTTCTTTTTTTTTTTTTGTTATCTTGCATTTGCACATAATTTTCAGTTCCTTGTGTTTTTTGCCTTTGTCAGTTTCACTTGCTTGTAAATAAACAGCCTTTATTTTTATAACAATTGACTTGTTTCCTTGCTGGTCAGTTCCCAGAGCAAAAGAACTTGTATTTGTATAATTTGTAGGGAGAGATTTTAAGGAAACCAATAAAGCTACCATTACACAATGTTGCCCTCCCCCTCTCATTATGCACATAAGACACCTACAAATAAGTGCTGCCCTTCTCTTTCTGGCCCAGATGCACTAAACGTTTTTGCTTGTTAAATGAGCCTTTAACGAAGAATTTTCTACCCGTTGGATGCACTAAAGCCCATTTTCCGACAATGGTAGCAGCTAACGAAAACAGAATGCAGATGAGCAATTAGTCTACAAACCCTATTGAAATGACATGCACTAACATTTTCCGATTAGTTTAACGCACGAAAAGTGAACAAAACACCGTGAAATCTAACGAGAGATCTGTACCTCTCGTTAGAGCTGTCCGCTAAAAAATTTTTTATGTAAAAACCAAAAAATAAAAAAACGAGGGGGGCGAAAACGCGCGTCAGGGGCGTCCTTTATTGATGCCCCAGGTCGCCGCTGCTCTCCTCTCCGTCTACACCAATATAAAAGTACAAAAAAAAAAGGATCGGGAGGGGGGCAAGGGCGCTCGTCCGGAGCGTCCTGTATGAACGGCCTTGCCCCCTCCCCCCCCCGCTGCTCCCCGCTTACGTCAGAAGGAGGCAGGCCTAGGCCAGGGAAGAAGAGACGTCATGAAGACTCTGCGACCAACAACAGATCTTCTTCCTGCCTGTGCAGCGCCTTCAGAAAGAGGTGAGAGGCGCTGCTTGGGCCGGTAATACGGAGGGGGGTCTCGGTGGAGGGGGGAGCGGCGTAGTCGACCTCAGGGGGGGCGGGGCACGGGGCGGAAGAATGACGGGAGGCGGAGCTTTAGCAAAACAGAGGAACAGGAAGGGAGGGGGACCGGGGCTACTAAAATTTCGCTTTTTCGTGCGGGGGAAGGAAGCGGGGAGCAGCGGGGGGGGGGGGGGCAAGGCCGTCCATACAGGACGCTCCGGACGAACGCCCTTGCCCCCTCCCGATCCTTTTTTTTTGTACTTTTATATTGGTGCAGACCGGGTAGCCACGTGTATGTGTTGTGGCTTTTTTTTTGTTTGTTTTGACGGTTGCGGCATGCGCAGAGCAGCCAGCATAACGCTTGGCTGCTCTGCGCATGCTTTAGGTGCCGATTGACGGGGATTGCGAATGTGTGATACATCCTACTTTTCAATACCGCACCGAACATTTCTGAAGCGTTTTTTTTTCAGCATTCTTCGTTTTTTCATATTCGTTAAGCACTTTTACGATTTAGATTTTTTAACGTTTGGTTGATGCATCTGGACCTCTGTTCTAAAATTTCAGAATGCAAGGTTACTTCTTCGTTCACCTATTCTTTTCTGTCCTAGATCACAGCCTTGCAATCCAACTCACTACAGCACTCTTTTTCATTCACATGCTCCCCTTTTATTCATTCTAAAAGTAGTTTCACACTCACTCAAGCACAGGCTTGCGTACACATGCCCCCACTTTCTCCCTTTATTCATTCTAAAAATCTAGGGCAACGGTGAATTCATAACAACAGAAGCATTGCTATACTGGTTTATCAAGCCCAATATCCTGTTTGCAGCAGTCGCCAATCCAGGTCCCAAGAACCTGACAAGATCCCGAAACCGTAAAACAGATTTTATACTGCTTATCCTATTTGCTCTCCTCTTTTTGTTCTACCAGTGGCATGAAAACACTCCTCTGTTCTAAACTCATCTTTCAACTGCATATTCATCTATATATATAAAACTCACCCTCAACGTTCTATTGGCTTCTGACGTCACTGAAGCCAAGGTTCGTATGTTCGAAGCTCTGAAGCCTCGAAAAACACAGTCTCTGGGCCCCGCCCTCGCGTCAAACATTATGACGTTGAGGGCGGAGGCGGAGCAATTCACCGCCCTCGCGTCAAACGTTATGACGTTGAGGGTGGAGGCAGAGCAATTCACCAACATCGACGACGGGAAAGCCTTGCTAGCGCCCGTTTCATTGGCTCCAGAAACGGGCCTTTTTTTTTTTACTAGTGTTCTATATAAAACAGGTTCGCACATTCGTACTCCTTTTTAAATTCAGTTCTTGTCTACATTTTTTTTAGAACAGTCTCAAATGCACACTTTTCCCTGTCCCCATTTTGATCTAGAGTACAATCCTGCATGCTCACTTTCTTCTAACCCTTCATTCTAGAGCAGTGGTGTCCAAACCTGTCCTGGGTCTGGTTTTCAGGATATTCACAATGGAAATACAAGAGATGACTTACATGCACCGTCTCCATTGTATGTACATTTATGTCATGCATATTTACTATAGATATCCTTATAACCCCACTACAAGAAGCCTGGAATCACTGTTACACACTAGTCTCTTACACATCGTTCACTCTCCTCTTTCCCTTTATTTATTCTAGAGCAGAGGTCTATGACCCTCCCTTTACATTTGTTCTGTCTCAGACTCCACAGCATCTTCTTGTACACTTGGTACAGTAGTGAATTTCTCATACACTCTTCCCTTTAAAACACACTCCGGTATGCTATCTAGAGCAGTCTTGAACTCTGGGATCTCACCTTATTTGATCTAGAGCAATCTGCACATTCATCAGGGATATTCTGAAAACACAGCCCGTTGGCAGCCCTCAAGGACTGGAACGGAAGACTAAGGGGCCCTTTTACTAAGCCGCGTAAGCATCTACGCATACCTAACCCACGCCAAAATGGAGTTACCGCCCAGCTACCGCGGTAATTTCATTTTTGGCGTGCATCTGAAAATTTATTTTTTTATTTTCGGCCACGCGTATCAGACGTGTGCCAAGTAGCATTTGACACATGGAAGGCATTACCAACCGGTTACTGCGTGAGACTTTACCTGTCAGGTCAATGGCTGGCGGTAAGGTCTCAGACCCAAAAATAGATGCGTGCCAATTTTCATTTTGCCACACGTCAAAAATTTTAAAAAGGCCTTTTTTACAGGCGTGATGAAAAATGGATCGGCACGCACCCAAAACCCACGTTTACACTACCGCAAGTCATATTTCAGCGTGCCTTTGTAAAAGAATCCCTAAGGTTCTAGAATACTCCTGTACTCTTCCTTTACCCTCGGCTGCTTTTGACCATAGTTTTCCATTTTTTACCTTCTCCTGGAGGCACACCTGTGCAGTCAGGTTTAGAACACCAAACACAACAGGGTCTCCAATATCTCTGGGCATATTCATTGTGCTGATCCTAAAAACCTGACTGGCCAAGTACTGCCTCCAGAAGCACTGCTCTAGAGCAATCTCTGCCATACATTCTTCCCTTTATAAGTTTTAGAGCAATCCTTTCCCCACAACTGAAGTTGTGTTTCCCTTTCCCAACGATAGAAGTTAAGTTTCTTCGTTAGTGAATTGCTTGTAGAGCACAAATATTTTTCTATAATTCAACACATTTAGCATTTGAAGGCAGGTTTTTTTTAATGCCTAAAGGTGGGTTGATTTCCCATCTAAGTTCTGATGTGTGTAATGGTAGCTTTATTTGTAACTAAAAAAAATCCCTCCCCACAAATTATATGAAACCAAGTTCTACTGCTCCGCGAACTGACAAACAAGGAAACAAACCAATTATTACAAAAATAAAGGCTACTTATTTATAAGCAAGTGAAACTGACAAAAGTGGAAGCACGACTAACAGGAAATTATATGCAACTATATACAAATGCAAGATAACGCAGGAAAATAAAAGTCAAATGTTCTTATCAAAGAAAAGGTCAGAGTGAATGCACATTAAACCCTGGGTCAGGCCTGAAAACAGATCTATCAATCATTACCCTTTAGCAATAACACAGCTGGTATACAACCTGGATGTAGATGAGGGTACCAGATGAACAGCTAGATGCAGAAGATCCCCAGCAGGTCCCAACAGTGCAGGCAGAGTGGATGGATGGTGGAAACCTCAGTGATGGTAATTCAGCCTGAATGGGGGAAATAATGGCTTCTTTTCCTTAGTTTCCAGTATTTCTTTATACAGGTTCTGGTGGAGGCAGAAGTCCTTGAAACTGACAAGCTTCTCCCCATGTTCTGGATCTTCTGACCTGAGGAATTACTGCATTGTCATGTTGTATCAGCAAATAGTAACTCAGGTTCACCACGATCTAGGTGTCATTGTAAACAATACGCTAAAATCTTCTGCCCAGTGTGTGGCGGCGGCCGAAAAAAGCAAACAGGATGCTAGAAATTATTATTATTTTGTTTTTATTTATATGTTTATTGGTATCCAGAACAATTCACATAACACAAAATCAATTTGAAGAAAAATTAAACAGTATAAACAGGATAAGATTTTATATTTTAACTTCAATTCCCCCTTCCCCTTCCCAACTCCCCCCCCCCCACCCAACCCCTTCCAAACCCCAATGCCTAACAGTTACAAATTTTACTTCTGGCTGTAGGAGTGAGAGTATCCCAGAATGGGGACCAAGATCTGCACAACATGTCGCCTCTCTTAGAGGCTAAGTCTCTAACTCCCCTCTTCTCTAGCGAACAACATTGAATCATGGCCGTCCTCCAATGGGCCACGCTAGGTCCTTCTTTGTCCAACCACTGCTGGAGGATGGTGTGCTTTGCCATCAAGGTGGCGAGTTTCAAGAATGATTTATATACCCTGTGGGTGCTGGTCTCTGCGTCCTGAAGATATCAAATAATTGTTCCGGAGCTGGGCTCCACCTACAGGACCACATCCGTGAGACGTGTAAGCACAGCAGTTTCCAAAAGGCTTGGATGCGCGGGCAATTCCAGTACATATGTCCTAGGTTGGCACCACCTCTCCCACACTTCAAGCAGTGGTCTGTTGCCCGGAGTGTAGCCCTGAATGCTCTGTGCGGGGAAATGTGTAGACGTAGCAAAAATTTATATTGAATTTCGAACCAGGTCACATTCTCGGTGAGTTTATGCGCGGACTGAAGGCACACCGCTATTTGTTCCTGTTGTAATTGGAGGCCCAACTCCTTGTTCCATCCCCAAGTCACTTTGGATAAATCCATGTCTTTCATTGAGTCTCTGAGGTGTCTATGAAAATAACTCAAGGGGATCTGCAATTGTGCCTCAAGTCCCAATAGCTCGTCCAGTTCTTCCCATGACTCTGAACTGAGCGCTGCTGACGGTAAGCTACCAACATAGTGCTGGATCTGGTAGTATGCAAAAAGATCCCACCCTCCCAGACCATATTCAGAACACAACTCTTTAAATGGCTTGATGACCCCCCTGCTCTGATACCACGTGGTATATATACTGAATTCCGGAGGAGGCTCACCTCCGAAAAGCGGCCGAAGAGGTGCCCGCTGGGAAAGCCAGATTCACCTGGATCGGCAGCAGCAGGGAAATCTCCCCATCTCTGCCACTCCGCCGACACACCCATTTCCAGGTGGCTCTCAAAGGTGCAAAAATGTGCTTGTAGGGACCTAGGCTGGGCGCTTTCCCTGGTGGGACTTGTAACCAGTATGCAAAATGTAGCGGATTGAATAATGAGGTCTCAGTATTAGTATAGGAGAAAAAACAACTGGAGCGGAACCAATCTGAAATGTGTCTGAGACTACTGGCAATAGCAAAAAGGCGTAAGTCTAACAGTCCCAACCCCCCCTTATCTCTGGGTCGCATTATAGATGCCAAAAGGCAGCCTAGCCCTCTTACCCTGCCATAAAAAGGAATTTAACTGTTTCCCAAGCCATCGATCCTCTCTGCCACGCCACCACAAAGGTATCATTTGAAATACATAGGTCCATTTTGGAAATAGTACCATGTTGTACAGTGCAATGCGACCTGTCAGTGAAATAGGTAACGCCTGCCACCTATGAAAAAGCTCAATTGCTTTCTGTTTCAGGGAACCCACATTTAACTCATGGAGTCTACAGAGATCTGATGGTATATGAACCCCCAGGTATTTAATTTCCGAGTTAGCCCATTGAAATGGAATTTTACCTCTCCAATTTGTTCGTATCTCCGTCTGAATGGGTAGGGCTATGGATTTTTGAAAATTTAGGGTGAACCCTGTCAAAAATCCAAATTCAGCCAGTATTTCTAACAGTTGCTGCACTGATTGGGCCAGGTCGGCAAGCGTCAACAAGATATCGTCGGTGAAAGCAAGTACCTTCACCGACTGTAAGGGTAGGGAGATCCCCACTATGCCTGGGTCTGCTAAGATTGTTCTCAAAAGTGGTTCTAAGTACAAAAGAAATAGTGCAGGTGAAGGGGGACAACTCTGTCTAGTCCCTCTCTGTACCGTGAATGCAGTCGACTGGGTCCCATTTACCACTATGCGTGCCGATGGAGAGTGATATAGTGCTGCTATGGCCTCCTTGAACCATCCCTCCAACCCTACGTATGTGAGAACGTGGAAGAGATATGCCCATTGGACCTTATCAAATGCCTTTTTGGCGTCTAAACTTATTAGCAAGAGAGGGTCCTGTGTAACTTGGCTGTGTGCTATAGATAATAACACTTTCCTCACATTTATAGTAGGGTGTCGACCACGCACGAAACCGACTTGGTGCTCACCCACTAACTGGGGGAGATACCGTGCCAATCTGTGTGCTAAAACTCGCGCCAAGATTTTAATATCCACGTTCAGCAGCGAGATAGGCCTGAAAGATTCCACACGATCAAAGGCCTTACCCGGTTTTGGTATTAGAGTGATCAGTGCCTCATTCTCTCTTGGGGAAAAGAACCCTTGCTCTATTACCGAGTCATAATATGAAATGAGTGGTCCCACTAATTCGTGACCTAAGATTTTATAATATTCACTAGGAAGTCCGTCTGAGCCTGGGGCGGACCCTGTCGGGAGTGATTTAATCACCCTTTGTATTTCTTGAGCTCCTATAGGAATTGATAACTGCTCCCGTGCTTGCTGTTCCAGTTTAGGCATACCCGCATCATCCAAATAGTCCTCCCATAGTTGTCAGTGGTTCTCCCCCTCCTCTGTATAAACTTGCTCAAAAAACTTACGGAATAAGTCTGCTATTTCATCTGGGCGGGTAGTTTGTGTCCCATCGGACCATCTCAACAATGGGACATAGCGAGAGGAGGGCTTTGCCCTGGCCGCTCGAGCCAACAGCCTTCCCGACCTATTACCAAACCATTGGAAGTTCAGCTGTCTGGCAAAAAGGTGGCGTTTTGTTTGTGTATAAGCGAGTTCAGGGCGGCCAGGGATGCTGATACTTTTTCCCTGTTTTCTCCTGAAGGGTTAGTAATATGTGCCTTTTTAGCTAACTTATATTCTGCTTCCAAGCGTACTATACCCACCGCCAACCTCTTAGTTCGTGCACTTAAAAAAGCTATCACCTCCCCCCTCAAAACTGCTTTGGAGGCCTCCCAAAATATTATAGACAAGGGGGCAGACACCGCATTGGTTTCCATATAATAAGCCCATTTTGTCCTAAGGTGTTCTACTAGAAGCTTATCTTGGTACAGGTAAGATGGGAAGCGCCAAAATCTAGCTGGTTCCCCACCTATATCAAATTCTAATTCTAATTCCAGTCCCAGTAAAGCATGGTCCGAGATCGCAGCTGGTCCTATGGACGCTTCTTTCACTCTAAAAAACCACAAATTGGATAATAGGAAGTAGTCGATCCGTGACCATGTATGGTGCACTTTGGATTGGTGGGAATAGTCTCGAGCTGTCGGGTTGAATAGCCTCCAGGGGGCTACCAGATTGAGAGATTTACACAGCGCTGGGAGACCTCTCCCCCTACCCATTACCACCTGGGGCCCAGCGGAAGACCTGTCCATAGCGAGGTCCATAACTTGATTAAAATCACCCGCCCACAACCATGGGGCGTCTATATATCTCTGTCCCAGGGCAACTAGTGATTGAAAGAAGGCCGGACAAAATACATTGGGCCCATATACTGAGCAAAGATAAAATGTTTTCCCCTGACATGTTATCTGTATCAATACCACCCTTCCAGCAGTGTCTTTGTATATCAGTTTCGTGTGGCAAGGCACCCCTTTGCCAATTAATATCGCCACCCCACTCCTGCGATTCCCGGAGGAGGCGTAGTGGCACTCGCCCACCCATTGCTGGCACAATTTCATATGCTCCGAATCTGATAGTTTTGTTTCTTGTAAACATGCTATTGTGGCCTTATGTCGTTTTAATTGCCTTAAAATCTTACTACGCTTTATTGGGGATGTGATCCCTGACACATTCCAGGAGAGAATTCGAAGGTCAAACTTACCCATCCCCCTTAATCTCTACCGATCTATCCAAGCTTCCTGGGAAACCTACAAAAAAGGCCTCCGGAGGCCTAGCCTCCCCCGGGTGCGCCATCACTATTACCAGAGCAAGGGGTGACCACTCCGCCAGTGTCCCGTCCTTTTCACTTCCAGCATGCCTACCCATTTTCACTCTCACTCCCTGCCCACCTGTTCCCCCCCTATGCCCTCCCTCCCACCCTGCCCTTTCCCCATAACATGCGCTGCATCATCCACCCAGGCTGCAAGGCCTGTTGGAAAGGGAGAATCACGCAATGGCGCTATGAGACCCCCACCCCAGGAACGCCCAATAAACATCATTGACTTTACCAACCAAAACAGAAACCAATAGAAGTTAACTTGTCTTAATTACCATCAGGTCCTCAGTTCATATCTCGTCCAATGTGCGATTTTCCATTAAGGCTACTTTTGCCTCCTCTACTGAAAAAAAGGTGTGCCATTGGTCGTTCAAAAAGAGGCACAGCTTTGCAGGATATTGCAGGTTGAATTTGATCTTCTTCGCTGCTAGCGCAGCACACAGTGGGTGAAACTTCTTGCGTTACTCTTGTACCTTTTGGGTGAAGTCCTGGAAGATCATAATAGGCTTTCCATTGTATTTTAATGAGTCCCTTCGAAGTTTGAAGCCTTGAAGTATCTCCACTTTATGTTTGTAATTTAAAACCTTTGGTATCACCACTCGGGGCCTTGTATTCGCCTCCAGCTTGCGTCCCACGCGATGCGCTCCTTCTACTATTAGAGGGCCACAAGAATCTGTGAGAGCAAGCTCCTTTGCCAACCAGGTTTCCAGCCATGTTTCTAGGTTTCTTTCTGGGAGCTGCTCCGGTAGACCAACAATACGGAGGTTGTTCCGGCGAGACCTACCTTCGAGGCCTTCAAGCCTATCTCCCTGGTCTTTCAATTGTTGTTGTAGGGCGCGCAAGTCCAGGCCATAACTGCGGGTGTCATCTTCAAGTGCGGACACTCGCGTTTCTAGATCGCTAGCACGTGATCCCAGTCCGTCCAGTCTAGTTTGAAAACTATCCAGCTTATCGTGCAAGGCTGCCCATTTCGGGTCCCACGCTTCTGCGATTGCTGATGTTAATTGCATGAGTTGCTGCTCATTAAAGCACGCAGACGGAGGAGCTTCAGCGAGGCCGCCCGCCATTTTCCCTTCCACAGCGCCCGCCTTGGTTTTTTTCTTTTTTTCCCAAGCGGAGTGCCACATCAATCGGCGATTTTTGGAGGTATTTGTCCATAGGCACTTTGTTTCTGTTTCAGTGAGTTTTAAAATGTCGAAACGCTGCAAAACCTTAGCGATCCTGGGGTGAAGGCCTCGGAGCTGAAAAGGCTTACGTCTTGTTCAGCTCATGGCGCCACGTGACCTCGATGCTAGAAATTATTAGGAAAGAGATGGTAAATAAGACCAAGAATATTATAATGCCTCTGTGTCGTTCTACGGTGCAACCTGATCTTGAGTACTGCATTCAATTCTGGTTGCCATTTCTCAAAAAAGATATAGCGGAATTAGAAAAGGTTCAATGAGTGACCAAAATAATAAAGGGGATGGAATGCCTCTCACACGAGAAAAGGCTAAAGAGGTTAGGGCTCTCGGCTTGGAAAAGAGGCAGCTGAGGATGGGATGTGATTGAGGTCTACAAAATCATGAATGGTATAGAATGGGTAAAAGTGAATCGGTTTTTCACTCTTTCAAAAAGTACAAAGACCAGGGGACATAAGAACGTAAGAGTAGCCATACTGGGTCAGACCAATGGTCCATCTTGCCCAGTATCCTGTTTTCCAAACAGTGCCCCCTAGTCTTTGTACTTTTGGAACGAATAAAAAAAAAATCGATTTACTTCTACTTGTTCTACACCACTCAGGATTTTGTAGACCTCAATCATATCTCCCCTCATCCGTCTCTTTTCCAAGCTGAAGAGCCCTAACCTCTTTAGCCTTTCCTCATACGAGAGGAGTTCCATCCCCTTTATCATTTTGGTCGCTCTTCTTTGAACCTTTTCTAATTCCGCCATATCTTTTTTTGAGCTATGACGACCAGAATTGAATGCAATATTCCAGGTGCGGTCATCCCATGGAACGATACAAAAGCATTATAGTATTTTTGGTCTTATTCACCATCCCTTTCCTAATAATTCCTAGAATCCTGTGTTATGTTTTGGCCACCGCCACACACTAAGCAGAAGATTAAAACAAATAAACAAAGAGGAGGAAATATTTTTTCACTCAAAGAATAGTTACGCTCTGGAACTCGCTGCCGGAGGGTGTTAACGGCGGTTAGTGTGTCTGGGTTTAAAAAAAGGTTTGCACAAGATCCTCGAGAAAAAATCCATAGCCTGCTATTGAGACAGACATGGGGAAGCCACTGCTTGCCCTGGGATTGGTAGCATGAAATGTTGCTATTATTTAAGTTTCTGCCAGGTACTTGTGACCTGGATTGGCCACGAAAGCAGCATACTGGACTAGACGGACCATTGGTCTGACCCTGTATGGATACTCTTATGCTCATATTCAATCTCCAGGCCCAGGCTTCAAAGTAGCTGAATCACTGTGACTTAGGGTGCATGTCACAGAGCAGGAATGTTGTCAGGTGATCACACTGGACAATTTGTCCATAGGTCTTCCTGTTTTTATTGATCCTGGACCTCATTAAAATTGGGGCACAGATCATACTGTTCTCAAGCTCTGTTGCACACTCCCCATTCTCTTTATTTCCTTTCCACATTTCTGGTACACTCTTTCTCTTTACTTGTTCTAGAGCGCAGCCTCGCTTTCTCTAGTTCTCAAGTACCGGTTTCCTTTGTTCTACAGCACTGCTGCACACTCCCCTTGCCCTTTATTTCCTTTCCACATTCCTTCTGCACTTTTCTTTCACTTTACTTGTTCTAGAGTGCAGCCTCGCTTTCCCTAGTTCTGAGGTCCATGTTCCCTTTGTTCTAGAGTACTGTTGCACACTCCCTTTTCCCTTTATTTCCTTTCCACATTCCTCGTGCACTCTTTCTCTTTATTTGTTCTAGAGTGCAGCCTCACTTTCCCTAGAAATCCATGTCCTTTGTTCTAGAGCACCACTGCGCACTCTCCTTTCACTTTACTTGTTTTAGAGCTGACTCGCTTTCCCTAGTTCTGTGGTCCCAGTTCCCTTTGTTCTAGAACACCGCTGTACCCCCCCCCTTGTCCTTTATTTCTTTTCCACATTTTGTGCACTCTTTTATTTGTTCTAGAGCGCAGCCTCAATTTCCCTAGTTCTGAGGTTCCTGTTCTAGAGCACCGCTGCACACTCCCCTTTCCGCATTCCTCATGAGCTCTTTCACTTTACTTGTTCTAGAGCTGACTCACTTTCCCTAGTTCTGAGGTCCCTGCTCCCTTTGTTCTAGAGCACTGCTGCACACACCCCTTTCTCTTTATTTCCTCTGTATTCCTCGTGCACTCTTTCTCTTTATTTGTTCTAGAGCACAGCCTCACTTTCCCTAGTTCTAAGATCCCTGTTCCCTTTGTTCTAGAGCACTACTGCACACTCTTTCCCTTTATTTCCTTTCCGCATTCCTCATGCACTCTCCTTTCACTTGTTCTTGAGCTCTGACTCACTTTCCCTAGTTCTGAGGTTCCCGTTCCCTTTGTTCTAGAGCACTGCTGCACACTCCCCCTTTCCCTTTCTGCATTCCTCATGCACTCTTTCTCTTTACTTGATCTAGAGCGCAGTCACACTTTCCCTAGTTCTAAGGCAGTGGCGTAAGAAGGGGGGGCGGTCCGCTCGAGGTGCACACCGCTGGGGGTGTTGGCTCCGCACTGGTGCACTGCCCTCTCTGCCCCGGAACAGGTTACTTCCTGTTCCGGGACAGAGAGAGCAGAGAATCAGCGCAGAGCCGACACACCCCAGCAACGTGCAGTCGGGGCGGATCGGCCCTCCCGCCCGTCCCTCGCCGCAGGTATGCTCTCCGGGGGGGGGGGGAGGTATGCGCTCCGGGGGGGGGTGCGCTCCAGCGGGAGGAGGGTGCGCCGTGCTGCACCTGGGGGGGGGGGGGTGCGCAGCGGCGACCCACCTCGGGTGTCAGCTCCCCTCGCTACGGCTCTGATCTAAGGTCCCCATTCCTTTTGGTCTAGAGCACCGCTGCACACTCATCTTTCCCTTTATTTCCTTTCTGCATTCCTCGTGCACTCTTTCACTTGTTCTTGAGCTCTGACTCACTTCCCCTAGTTCTAGAGCACTGCTGCACACTCCCCCTTTCCCTTTATTTCCTTTCCGCATTCCTTATGCACTCTCCTTTACTTGATCTAGAGCGCAGTCACACTTTCCCTAGTTCTGAGGTCCCCATTCTCTTTGGTCTAGAGCACCGCTGCACACTCACCTTTCCCTTTATTTCCTTTCTGCATTCCTTGTGCACTTTCACTTGTTCTTGAGCTCTGACTGGCTTTCCCTAATTCTGAGATTCCCGTTCCCTTTGTTCTAGAGCACCGCTGCGCACTCCACTCTCCATTTCCTTTCCACATTCCTCATGCACTCTTTCTCTTTACTTGTTCTAGAGCGCAGCCTCACTTTCCCTAGTTCTGAAGTCCCCGTACCCCTTTGTTCTAGAGTGCATCTTCGCTTTCTCTAGTTCTGAGATCCCTGTTCCCTTTGTTCTAGCGCACCGCTGCGCACTCCCCTTGCACTATAACCCCCTTCCACGCTCCTCTCCTTATAACTGTTCTAGAGCGCTGGGTCTCGCGCGCGCCCCTCTCCTTTCCTCTCTTCTACAGCGCGCGCTCTCGACGGCCGTTCACTGGCGGCCGTGTGTAACGGTCGCCTGACGCCCCCTCCCCTTCCTCAATACTCACCGGTGCGTCACGAGGAGCCTCGGCTGTGTCCGGTCCATGGCAGCGCGAGACGTAGCAGGGCGAAGCGGGACAGTCACCGTGACTCAGCACCGGAGCCACTGTCACAGTAAGAGTCCCCACTCCCCAGCCCGGCTCGCTCCGCCCCCACGACGCTTACGTCACTTACGCCGCGCCCCCAGATAGCGTCCCGTTACGTACGAGGCAGTACGTCATCAAGCTGTTCCGCCCCTTTTCAGTGTGCCCCTGCCCGAATCTAGCCTGCTCGGTTTGTACTTATCCCCGCCCATAAATTAGTGCGTCACATTGAGGTCCCCGTAAGGAAGAGTCCCGCCCCATCAACCCGTCCGCCGAAGCTGATTGGTTGGCCTTTCCGCCTGCTTTGCTTTTTGTTTGGGTTTAGCTCAGAAGCACGTGAGCACTTTCGCTATGTCTGGGGTCTGCACGTGCTGTCTAAGCTTTCAAGAGCTTCCTCCAGAAGGTTTGGGTCTTTGAAATCTAGTCCCAACAGTGTGCTTACAATTCGGCTTACAAAAACAAATAAACATTATTTTTGCAAAGACAAAGTGGCATGTTGTTTGTTATGGTTTTGCTTTTATTTATTATCGTTCAATGCACAATGTCTGAGATTAGTAACCTAGCTCCCAATTTTACACCACCAGTGAAGTCGTGCAACGCACTCCCAATCCTTCCAGTGCACAGTTATCTGACACAGGCCCAGATGCATAAAGCCTAAGCCAGCAAGGTGCATTTTAGACCAGTTCTAGCCCATTTAGCGAGCAAGACGTAAAACGAGACACGCACAAAGCGGTTATCCAAGCTCTTTTCCTATCACGGTAGCAGCTAACGAAAACAGAATGCAAAGCTATTATAATGAGCTAATTAGTATACAAATGTGCATGAAAGGCGATGCACAGCCGTTTTTGATCCGATACATAGAAGTAGTCCCTAGCTTTACCAAGGAAAACTTAACAGGTGGTCAGGAGTTGTCGGTACTGCATATGACAGCCAAAACAGTAGAGTGAAGGGGGGGGGGGGGGTTGTATATCCACAGTTAGCATGTGTTATTTATTTATTCATTTTTATTTATTACATTTGTATCCCACATTTTCCCACCTATTTGCAGGCTCAATGTGGCTTATATAGTACCGTAAAGGCGATCGCCAATTCCGGTATGAAAAATTACAAAGTGATGTAGTGGTAGAATAAAGTTCATGTGTAAAAGACACAAAAGGGAATCGTAGAGGGGAGGAGTTGTGTTATGTCCATTACGCTCTTTGGTTTCGCTTGTGTTGCAGGGTTCAGGAATTTAGGTTGGGTATGTAAGGTATGTCTTATAATTCAACCTTATAATTGAAAGAGAAAAACGCCTAGATTTCGACCCAAATCAGGAGATGGACATTTATCTCACAAAAACGAATAAATCGGTATAATCGAAAGCCGATTTTGGACGTTTTCAACTGCACTCCATCGCAGATGCGGACAAAGTTGATGGGGGCGTGTCAGAGGTGTGGCGAAGGTGGAACTGGGGCGTGGTTATCGGCCGAGGAGAGATGTACGCGTTAGGGCGATAATCGAAAAAATAAAGGCGTTTTTAGTGAACATTTAGGACACTTTTGTTGGACCCTTTTTTCACACGAACAGGTCCCAAAAAGTGCTCTAAATGACCAGATGACCATCGGAGGGAATCGGGGATGACCTCCCCTGACTCCCCCAGTGGTCACTAACCCCCTCCCACCACAAAAAATGATGTTTCACAACTTTTTATTTTCACCCTCAAATGTCATACCCACCTCCCTGGCAGCAGTATGCAGGTCCCTGGAGCAGTTGTTAGGGGGTGCAGTGGACTTCAGGCAGGTGGACCCAGGCCCATCCCCCCTCCTACCTGTTACAATTGTGCTGCTTAATGCTTAGTCGTCCAACCCCCCCAAACCCACTATACCCACATGTAGGTGCCCCCCTTCACCCCTTAGGGCTATAGTAATGGTGTAGACTTGTGGGCAGTGGGGTTTGAGGGGGATTTGGGGGGCTCAACACACAAGGGAAGGGTGCTATGCACCTGGGAGCTCTTTTACCTTTTTTTTTGTTTTTGTAAAAGTGCCCCCTAGGGTGCCCGGTTGGTGTCCTGGCATGTGAGGGGGACCAGTGCACTATGACTCCTGGCCCCTCCCACGACCAAATGCCTTGGATTTATTCGTTTTTGAGCTGGGCGCTTTCATTTTCCATTATCACTGAAAAACAAAAACGCCCAGCTCACAAATTGTCGAATAAAACATGGACGTCTATTTTTTTCGAAAATATGGTTCGGTCTGCCCCTTCACGGACCCGTTCTCGCAGATAAACGCCCATGGAGATAGACGTTTTCGTTCAATTATGCCCCTCCATGTGTTATATTTCTGCAGATTTTTTTTCTCTTGGTTAAGGGCCAGTAAAACAGACATCACAATGCACATGGTACATTTTAGTCATTACTTTTTAAATCAATTGCCTACCTTTGTTTTCGTTTGAAATCAGCTGTTCTAGCACCAGCAAGGGGTGGGAAGCAGCTGAAAGTTTCAGGATCTGCCGCCACTGCCCCCTCACCCCCACTCCCTAGTCTGCTCATGAGCTCAAAGTAGCTGTGCCTCCGCAATCCTCCATGCCACCACTATCCTTGTGCAGCTGCTGCTACATTCCCAAAATCGTCTGGCCAAGCACCACAATCAGCAAGTGCAGGCTCCTGGGATCACCATTTTTTAAAAGGAAAAAAAAGGGGGGGAGGAAGCTACACCAGCTTTCATACATGCAGCTTATCTGTGTGCATGAGAGTTGTCTGTAGCATGCGCAGAGTAGCCATGCTTAGCCAACTGGCTTCCCCATATCACATGCAAATGAGCTGGGTTGTAACAGCAAGGAGCAGCTGATTTGCATACAATGCTCTTTGGGAATCCATCTGCATTTCCAAATCGGTAATTTTTACCAATTTGAAAATACGGATGGATTTGTAACAGGGATCTTAATGCGTCTGTGCCTCAGTCAGTGCAACACACTCTCCTACTGCAGCTCACAGTGTACGCACTACACACTCCATTCTCTTTCACCTTAGCTAACAGTGTACCTTATTTCTTTATCCTGGTTGCCAATTTACTGGCATGTTAAAATGTAATTTGTTTAGTTTTTAAAGTTTTATCCAGGGAAGCTCCTTTCGCAGAACATCCCTGAGATCCTCTAGGCTAGCTAGAACTTAGTGTTCCAGCACTAAAAAGTTGTTCCAGTTCTCTACTGCTGATTCCTATAATGTAATGTAATTCACTATTTATAGACTATTTTATCCCACTATAGGGGTCCAGAGTAGTTTACAAATAACAAGTAAGATTAGAATGGAATGTTACTAATATTTGGGTTTCTGCCAAGTATTTGTGACTTTGATTGGCCATTGTTGGAAACAGGATACTAGGCTTGATGGACCTTTGGTCTGTCCCAGTATGGCAATGCTTATGGTCTTATATACCTTCTGGCATCACACCAGACTCCACTCTATTCCTCAATGACAATTTTCTTCCTCAGTGATGAAAGAGTGAGTGGTAAAGCCCAGGATAAGCACAGAGGATCCTTAGCTCTGGGGGGATTGAGGGGTAAAGTCTGGGATAAGCACAGAGGCAATAACACAGAGGCAGTGGCGTACCAAGGGGGGACGGTGGGGGCGGTCCGCCCCGGGTGCATGCCGCTGGGGGGTGCCGCGCACCGGTCAGCGTCATTTGTTTCCATGCTCCCTCTGCCCCAGAACAGGTTACTTCCTGTTCCGAGGCAGAGGGAGCATGGAAACGAACGACGCTGACCGGCGCGTGGTACCCCCCCAGCGGTGTGCACCCGGGGGGAGGGGGTTCTTTTGCCGGAGAGGTGTCCTTTCGCCGGGGGGGGGGGGTGTTGCACGGGGGGCGGAGCGCATCGGCGATCCGCCCCGGATGTCAGCGCCCCTAGGAACGCCACTGCACAGAGGACCCTTAGCTGTGGGGGGGGGGGGGGGGGAGGGGTAAAGCCTGGGATACGCACAGAGGGCCCTTAGCTGTGGGGGGAGTGAGGGGTAAAGTCTGGGATAAGCACAGAGGACCATTAGCTGTAGGGGGGGGGAGTGAGGGGTAAAGCCTGGGATAAGCACAGAGGATCCTTAGCTGTGGGGGGAGTGAGGGGTAAAGCCTGGAATAAGCACAGAGGATCCTTAGCTGTGGGGGGAGTGAGGCGTAAAGCCTGGGATAAGCACAGAAGATCCTTAGCTGTGGGGGGAGTGAGGGGTAAAGCCTGGGATTAGCACAGAGGATCCTTAGCTGTGGGGGGAGTGAGGGGTAAAGCCTGGGATAAGCACAGAGGGTCCTTAGCTGTGGGGAGAGTGAGGGGTAAAGCCTGGGATTAGCACAGAGGATCCTTAGCTGTGGGGGGAGTGAGGGGTAAAGCCTGGGATAAGCACAGAGGGTCCTTAGCTGTGGGGAGAGTGAGGGCTAAAGCCTGGGATAAGCACAGAAGATCCTTAGCTGTGGGGGGAGTGAAGGGTAAAGCCTGGGATAAGCTCAGAGGATCCTTAGCTGTGGGGGGGAGTGAGGGGTAAAGCCTGGGATAAATACAGAGGGTCCTTAGCTATGGGGGGAGGGGTAAAGTATGGGATAAGCACAGCTGTGGGTGGAGTGTGGGGTAAAGTCTTGGATAAGCACAGAGGGTCCTTAGCTGTGGGGGAAGTAAGGGGTAAAGTATGGGATAAGCACAGAGGATCCTTAGCTGTGGGGGGAGTGAGGGGTAAAGCCTGGGATAAGCACAGAGGGTCCTTAGCTGTGGGGGGAGTGAGGGGTAAAGCCTGGGATAAGCACAGAGGATCCTTAGCTGTGGGGAGAGTGAGGGGTAAAGTCTGGGATAAGCACAGAGGACCATTAGCTGTAGGGGGGGGAGTGAGGGGTAAAGCCTGGGATAAGCACAGAGGATCCTTAGCTGTGGGGGGAGTGAGGGGTAAAGCCTGGAATAAGCACAGAGGATCCTTAGCTGTGGGGGGAGTGAGGCGTAAAGCCTGGGATAAGCACAGAAGATCCTTAGCTGTGGGGGGAGTGAGGGGTAAAGCCTGGGATTAGCACAGAGGATCCTTAGCTGTGGGGGGAGTGAGGGGTAAAGCCTGGGATAAGCACAGAGGGTCCTTAGCTGTGGGGAGAGTGAGGGGTAAAGCCTGGGATTAGCACAGAGGATCCTTAGCTGTGGGGGGAGTGAGGGGTAAAGCCTGGGATAAGCACAGAGGGTCCTTAGCTGTGGGGAGAGTGAGGGCTAAAGCCTGGGATAAGCACAGAAGATCCTTAGCTGTGGGGGGAGTGAAGGGTAAAGCCTGGGATAAGCTCAGAGGATCCTTAGCTGTGGGGGGGAGTGAGGGGTAAAGCCTGGGATAAATACAGAGGGTCCTTAGCTATGGGGGGAGGGGTAAAGTATGGGATAAGCACAGCTGTGGGTGGAGTGTGGGGTAAAGTCTTGGATAAGCACAGAGGGTCCTTAGCTGTGGGGGAAGTAAGGGGTAAAGTATGGGATAAGCACAGAGGATCCTTAGCTGTGGGGGGAGTGAGGGGTAAAGCCTGGGATAAGCACAGAGGGTCCTTAGCTGTGGGGGGAGTGAGGGGTAAAGCCTGGGATAAGCACAGAGGGTCCTTAGCTGTGGGGGGGAGGGGTAAAGTAATGAGATAAGCACAGCTGTGGGTGGTGTGTGGGGTAAAGTCTTGGATAAGCACAGAGGGTCCTTAGCTGTGGGGGGAGTGAGGGGTAAAGCCTGGGATAAGCACAGAGGACCCTTAGCTGTGGGAGGAGTGAGGGGTAAAGTCTGGGATAAGCACAGAGGGTCCTTAGCTGTGGGGGGAGTGAGGGGTGAAGTATGGGATAAGCACAGCTGTGGGTGGAGTGTGGGGTAAAGTCTGGGATAAGCACAGAGGGTCCTTAGCTGTGGGGAGAGTGATTGGTAAAGTCCGGGATAAGCACAGAAGATCCTTAGCTGTCGGGGGAGTGAGGGTAAGCGCGGTAAGCACTGCAGGGGGGCGCCTGCCTTCAAGGGCGCTGCACCGTCGCGTTGTATTTTTTAAAAAAACCCTTACTCCTCCGCTCCCCTCCATCTCCGATTCCCTGGCGCTTTAAATTTACCTCGCTCCACCTCCGACGTCTGCGCAGCATCAGTGAAAGCGCTGCCTGTCTGACGTCTCTCCACCAGCCTTCCCTTCGCTCATTCATTCCCACTGTGTCCTGCCCTCAAGGAAATGACGTCAGAAGAAGGCGGGACACAGAGGGAATGAACGAAGGGAAGGCTGGGCTGCTGGAGAGACATCAGACAGGCAGCGCTTTCACTGACGCTGCGCAGACATCAGAGGGAGGCAAATTTAAAAGTCCGGGGGGGCGCACACCAACTGATAGTCTGCAGGGGGGCGCCAGAGACCATAGGCATGGCCCTGAAGCCTGGGATAAGCACAGGGGACCCTTAGCTGTGGGGGGAGTGAGGGGTAAAGTCTGGGATAAGCACAGAGGGTCCTTAGCTTTAAGGAGTGAGGGATAAAACCCAGGATCAGGTAGGGTTTGCCATGTTGTGAAGGGTATGGAGAATGGTTGTAGATGGAATGGGTCTTTCTCTGTGTTTCTGAAATCAAGATCTCATTGGAAGGACTAAGTGTTCCTCTCCGATAACTACCAGGAAACAGCAGTGACTCTGCAGAAGGGCTGAGTGTTACCCTGATGCCTTGGGCACCCCTGTTAAATACTACTACTACTACTTAACATTTCTAGAGTGCTACTAGGGTTACGCAGCGCTGTACAAATTAACAAGGAAGGACGGTCCCTGCTCAAAGGAGCTTACAATCTAAAGGATGAAATGTCAAGTTGGGGCAGTCTAGATTTCCTGAGTAGAGGTGTAGCTTCAATGCACGTCCCAAGGACCAGCAGCAGCTCTTTTAAGCCAGCAGACTAACTGGGTCCTCCTGTGTTCCCCACACAGCAGCTAGGGGACATAGTTCACAGGTTGCTAGTCATGTCCACTAAGAAATTAGAGTTTCGCCTCCAAGCATGCCCTGGGAGAAAAGCAGGACTGGAGCAGCCTGGTCAGTGGACCCGGAGTGAGGAGGGCACTAAGCATCGCTAGTTAAGAGGAGACAGCATTTTCCTGTTCCCTCCCCTCCCCCCTCCAAATAAAGCAACACAAGAAACAAGTCTTCGTTTTATTTTAAAAATCTGCTATAAAAAAAATCTGTCACAGAAAAGGCACTTAATTTAACAAAGTCACATTATTTACATTTCAAAGAGATGGGCTAAATTACAAAGATTCAGGCATGAAAGTGAGGAAGTAAAGCCAGGGCCTGAATCCCCACCTCACCTTCATCATCATCCCAATGATAATGCTTCCATCAATGGTGTGTGTGTACATGCACACACGCATACATACAAACAAGGAGAAATGCATAGACAAACAAATACACTCAGACACAAAGAAATACACACAGACACAAACACACATACAGACACATACATATATATATATACATGCACATGTGTGTACACCTACATACATAGTCTCACACGTGTGCGCTCACACACAGAGGTTTCCCAGGGTAACTCAGTTGGGTGGTATAGCTATGGTTTCCTGGGGTACTTCCTTCATGTCTTGGTGGCTAGTGCAGGTGTGTTTTCCCAGCTGGCCACCAGGCCAGGAACATCTAGCTTCAGTGTGTGGAGTTGCTGAATAACTCAGGTTTCTCCAGAGTCCCCTTCTGGCCTTTGAACTTACACCCCGATGCACAGCATCCCCTGTAGTCCCTGCTTCATTCGTGTATAATGCGTACTAAGGAAAACAGAATGCAAAGCGGGGGAGTGGAGCAGGGGTCGTAAACCACAAACTAAAAGAACATTGCCAAAATAGATTCTCTGCGGGAACTGGAACCCTTGGAGGCTCTGAGGTCTCCCTCACAATTTTGGTGTGAGGCGAGCAGTGACATTTTCTGGGACCCCCCCCCCCTCCCCTGGAAAACTGACTGTTGTCGCTCAGAGAGCTTCAGGGCATTAGGCACTGGCTTGGTCTAATTCTGTCTGTGTTTCGGACATCACCTTTCTAGTGATAAATGGGACTAGCAGAGCTGAGTCTGTAGCAAAGACCCAGAAGTGATGTGACTTTCTTTCTAACCAAACCCAGCAGCCAACCTTCAGCCTCACTTCCAAGAAATCCTACCACAAGGGGCTGATCAAGAAAGCTGTGCTCTCCTCATGATTTCTCTTTTGACACGGCAGAGTTATGTTCTCAAGTTCATCATGCATTTAATGTTTGCTCTTAAGTTTATTAATGAGGCTGCCCACATGGCTAGCCCCATGTTCCAAAAATGGCTAGAAGACGCACATCCCCAGCATGTTACTGAAGTGCTTTGAGGAAGTTCACAGAGAAGCAGCTTCTGGTTTCCACCTATGCTATGCTTCATCGGGAATCTCATCTCAACACACAGGGAGAAATCAGCAAAGGCAGGGATGTCCCATTGAGACTCAACAGTCAGAGACTTTAGGCATCAGGGTTTTGATCGGCGTGGGGTTGGCGTTTCCAGTGGACACAGTGGTTTCCAAGCCCTCGTGCTTGTGAGAGGACTTCTCCGATTTCGTGGTACTGCACTCCAAAATTCCTAAGCGCTTGCCCTGTCCATCCTCGGAGGCCAAGCACCAGCAGCACAAGAGCTTCAGAATGGCTCTCCGCATGTCCTTGCTGGTCAGAGTATAGATGATAGGGTTGAGTAATGAGTTGATCATGGCCAAGCCCAAGAAATAGTCAGCCTTGAGGAGGATGGAGCAGGTCTGCACCTCACAGGAAATGTCAAAGAGAAGCAGGAAAAAGAGGGGTAGCCAGCAGGCAATGAAAGTGCCCACCACGATGGTGACAGTCTTCAGCAGGGCCAGGTATTTCTGGGACTTCTTCAGGGCACCCTTGCGTAGGGTGCCCAGCCGTTGACTGTTGAGCTTGACAAGGCGGTAGATGCGGATGTAGAGTGCCACGATGGAGACCAGGATGGCTAGGAAGACAGTGATACAGAAGAGTATGTAGTTCTTGGAGTAGAGAGGCAGGATGGTGGAACATTCTGGAAGATTCTGGATGCAGTTCCAGCCTAGGATAGGCAAGATGCCCAAGAAGACCGAAGCCACCCAACTGGCACTTATGAGCAAGAACATCCTACCCTTCTTGTCCTTGTGGTAGAGCTTCATGCGCACCATGGTAATGTGTCTCTCAATAGCAATGGCCAAGAGGCTTAAGACGGAAGCCGCCAGGGTGACAAAGACTCCCCCTTCTCGAATGAACCACATCACCGGTGTCAGCCTCAGCGTGTTGGCCCCAGACATGATGATGTTGACTGTGTATGCTATGCCGGCGAGAAGGTCGGACAAGGTCAGGTTCCCCAACAAGTAGTACATGGGCGAGTGGAACTTCTTGTTCTGCCAGATGGCCAAGAGTACGATCAAGTTCTCTAGGACGATGAAAATGCAGATGACGAGGAAGACCACAGCATCAGCCTTCAAGCCCCCTTTGTACCGGCTGGTGGCCAGCTTCCCTGTATAGTTGTAGTGGAGTGAGATAATCTCATTGTTGTGGTATTCTCGGAAGATGCGCACAAGCCGGTTCGGCGGGGCTGCCCCCGTGATGAATTCCATGATTCACCTCCCAAGTCAGCCTCTTAGCTTCTGCATACAGCTACATGTTGCCAGGGAAGGGGGTGCGTGGTGGAGAGGGTGAGACCTCCAGGCACACTGTGTTCTCACTGTGTTCTCGAACGTTTAATGGGGGGGGAGGTGGAGGTTGGTGCTGTCCTGAGGTTCCAATGTTTCTTCTAAAGGTCTCCACCCCGCTTCCCTTTTCTCCACTATCACAAAACAATAGTTTATTTCTTGCTTTCCTGCAGAGATTTATTTTCAATTTGTATTCTTCCGGGCTTCTGTTGGGAAGGGAGTGATAGGCCTGTGTTTGCAGTTGCTGTACCAGAACTTGCCAGCAGGTGGCAGGGCAGCTCCTCAGGTCAGGGATGGGTCTGCAGACGTTCAATTGTAATGAATCTTGATGCAGAGCATTTGAATTGGAGCTAAGGACGGTGGGATGCGATACCTGCAAATCAGAAAAGAACAAGATGTTAATAAGTCATAATTATACCCCCTATCTCACGGCCAGCGTTAAGGGTGGGCAACCGGGGCAATTGCCCTGGGCCCTCATGTCAGAGGGAGCACTAAATGTGCCTGAAGTTGAAAGAGGGACAGCCTGCAAGCAAGCTTTGGGGCCCCCCTCCCTACTATCTAATACTGGCCCTGCCCTCCCCCCCAAAAAAGAAAATACAAGAGAACATACTTTGGTTTGCAGAAGTTTCTGCCACCACCAATACTTCAAAGGCAGTTCTGTTCACCCGAATACATTCAACTCAGATATTAGCAGATCTGAAGCGGATTTGGACTGGGGCAAAGTGGGGTCTCCCCACCCAACTCAGAAGCATCAATCAGACCACTTTCAGGCCTCTGTCCCTTTCTGCTCTGCTCTTATGCCTTATCCAAAGTTTCACATTTATTGTAATTGGATTTAGCAGCTATGAAATGACCAGACCACCTCAGCAACTTTACAATGTGAAATATAAAATGCAAAAAAAGAAAATAAAATTAGAAGCAAGTTACAACAGATAAGACTTTTTTTCTTTTAAAAAAATGTTAAAATTATTTTGAAAAAAAAAGGGGAGGTTTTGCTATCTATTTTTTTGCAGTACTACTTTTCTGGATCACTGTGATCCTGGAAAATTCTGCTGTTTCAAGGGAAGAAGGTTATCAATAGAAATCAAACAAAATAAAACATGGAAAAGAAAATAAGATGATACCTTTTTTATTGGACACACCTTAATACATTTCTTGATTAGCTTTCGAAGGTCACCCTTCTTCGTCAGATCGGAAATAAGCAAATGTGCTAGCTGACAGTGTATATAAGTGAAAACATTCAAGCATTACTATGACAGTCTGACAGGGTGGGAGGATGGGGGTGGGTAGGAGGTATGCATGGGGACATCAAAGCATATCGTTGATATTCTAACAGGATGGGTGTGGATAGGTGAGGGGAGGGAAGAAGGGAATGTCTGACATTCTTGAGGGCTGCCTGTGATGCAGGAAGGCTCTCCTCTGTGTGTCTACAGGAAAAGTCCTTCATGAATCAGACTCTGAGAGGAAACCCTGCAACTGCCCCCCACCCCAAAAAAAAATAATACAACCCCAGTAGTGCATGGAGACATGTAGGGCAGGAGGGCATCTTCTGGGCTTATAATCAGGAACCTGCTGGCAGACAGAGATGGAGGTTCGTGTGGGGGATTTAAAATGTCACCAGAATTCCAAGCTCAGTTCTGCTCAATGGTGGACATCTGAAAGGCTTTTGCAGAACAAGAGAGAGAGAGAGAGAAGAGAGACAGACAGACAGACAGACAGACAGAAGAAGAGACCAAGAGAGAGGGGAAGAGATTTTGCACAGCTCAGGGGGTCAATGCATTTGATTCTCCTTTTCCAGTCTTGCCCTGCATGCAAAGTCTTTCTCTCTCCCTCCCAGTCCGTTCACTTTCTCCAGCCTCCCACCAGCAGCCCCCTCACATGCAATAAATAAATCCTGAACCTAGCCAGAGAGGAGACCTTTACACTCGGATCCTCTTGGAAACCAGCACGTACCATCAGAATAAATCAATGTGTCAGCCTTCTCTGGACACCCTGCTTGGATACCAGAATGGTTTCCATGTTGGAGGGGGGGGGGCAGCAATAATCCAGCCGACAAGCTCCTCCACCGGTTCCCAAGGCTAGTGGTGGGAAGACAGACTTGGCTCTTCTCTTTTCCTGTTTCCGCCTGGTTGGTTTCAACTTTCTCGCTTGAAAGATTGTTTCCCCAGCTCTGGATTCAGCTCCAGAACGATTCTGGAAATGGCTTCCAAAGAATCTGAGATTAAAATGCTCAGAGAGACAAGATGAAAGGGCCAGCAGGATTTCAGAGTAAAAGGAGTTTCTGCCCTCTAGGACCCTGTACATGCCAAGTCAGATTACAATATCCCTGCCTCTGTCAGCATGAAATTGGGCTGCTAAATCATTATTTTTTAGACTGTTCCAAGCTACAGTTCACCCTGTGTGACTCACCCGCTTGCACCCCCTGCCCTTCCCACTTTGTCACCACCCAAGACAGTGGGCTGGGAACAACGTTTGTACCTCTCCACACTGCTGGAACAGCCCTAGTTACAATGCTGGGTTGCAAGCCCCAGGAACATCTGTGTTCATAGCAGCACCACAAATTACCTCGTAAGGAAGGGGGGGATCTGATTGGTTCTTGCAACGTATGAATATGATGCCATTCATGATATCATAACCATCGATGAGCCAACGAGGCTCCAGCGAGGTACATTGTGGCTCTCTCCATCCTGGTGAATTGGCAGCTTAGACAAAAAGTCAAACTTTACACAAGAGTTTGAAAAGAAGAGCAGGAAACTTCTAGGCCTCTGTGGGAATCAAGTCACGAGACATCAGGGAGCACTCAGAGGATGCCCACCTGGCATTCAGAGATCTACTTGAACGAAGAGACATGAGGGATGGGACCGATCTTATACAGCAGGTGACAGGATATGAGATAGAGCCATATTTCCTTTTGAAGCAGCTCCGATTAGAGTCATATTTATTTAAATTTGATAACCCAGATACCAATTTTAAGCAAAGCAATAATGCAACAATAATCAGCAACCAGTGACGACAGAGCGTTGGCAGAGGAAAGGGAGGGGAGGGGAAGCTTAAACTAAGCACTGCTTCCAAAATCTCAGCCTCGTGTAGTCCTTTACCAATAATATTCCAAAATCATCTCTAGCCGCAGGGTCAGATGCTAGATGGGCTTTCATTCTGACCGTTATGGTGGTTCAGTACTACAACGTTGGCCCTTAGGGTCCGCGGGATTCCCATCTTTGGAGCTTTATAAGAGCAGATTCAATGCACGTTAGTTCTGGGTGATGCACAGGAGAGTGGACCAGATGACCTCCGGAGTTCTCTCTCCCGGGACTATCATATTCTGATTCTAGATCATCTTCTGATGTCCTTTTCAGCCTTAGGTTCTAGATAGGTCCCTTCCAGCCCTACTTTTTTGTGGTTCCAGATTATCTTTTGAGGACCCTTTCATCCCTACCTTTCTGTAGTTCTAGATGATTTCTGAGATCCCAGCAGGCCTATCTTTCTGTGGTTCCAGATGATCTTTTGAGGCCCCTTCCAGCCCTACCTTTTCAGCCTCATTCGTCTATGTTTCTAGATGACCTGAGGTTGTTTCTAGTTCTTGCTGTGGTTCTAGGTGACTTCCTTCCTTCTGAGCCCTCTCCAGCCATATCTAGCTGTCATTCTAGGTGAATCCTGAGGTCTTCTCCAGGTCTTCATTTCCCTATTTCTGGAATTAGATTATAGGGAGTGGGACAAGAAACCATAAGAGAACGCACGATGATCACTGGTGTTTTCAGATCACCAACACGTCCATCAATCCATAGCACATCTCCGTAATACATGTCATGGTGATGATCTAATGAGCCAATGTAATGGGTCAACGTGACTGCTTTCAAGAAAATATTACCCACTTATGCAGCTGGTCTGCAAATTGTGTGGAAATTTTAGGAAGGAATGAGATTGATTACGTGACTTAGTTACGTTGTAGTTTAACTCACATGTGAAGAATGAAGTCATGGAGTGGGGGGGAAGATGTGGGTGGGACAGACCCAGCGACTGCAACATGGGGCATCTCATGATGGAGGTCACTTATGGTAATATTAAAAATGGATGCATTTTTAAATTCAAACGTGCATAATCGAGTCTCACCCTTAAGAAAAGAGATTAATAGGCAAAAGTTATTTATCCCATATCAGAATGGCCTGCAGGGGTTATAGCACATCTGTAGCCAGAATTTCCTTCTTTTCAATAAAAACTAGGAGATCTCTTTGCCATTTGATGATGGTGCAACATTCTTCCCTCCTCCAGGTCTAAGTCTGGTTATACTGTGCATTTCCACCAATGACACATTTCAAGGAACGGTGGTTGGTCCTCTGGCCAGGTTCCTCTATCAGCCTGAAAGCTTTGAAGAGTTTCATCAGTTTGTAAAGACCGAGATAAACCATCTCTACTATTCAGAGA
This sequence comes from Microcaecilia unicolor, assembly GCF_901765095.1. Taxonomy (NCBI): domain Eukaryota; kingdom Metazoa; phylum Chordata; class Amphibia; order Gymnophiona; family Siphonopidae; genus Microcaecilia; species Microcaecilia unicolor. The sequence goes on along the minus strand of NC_044033.1, from coordinate 198,418,574 downwards.
AAGGAAGGAATAGATCGCATTCAAGTCTAGAAATGCAAGACCCCCACCCCCTTAACAGATCATCTTTTCACAGCCCCCGAGTTCATCCCTAAGAACACTACCATATAAGAACATTCTTACCCCCCCCCCCCCACCTCATGGAAATAATCCCTGTTATAAGAACACTCCACTTTATAAGAACATCCTTACACATACACTCCCCCCCTGTGGAAATAATCCATACAAACGCAGAAAATTTTAGGCAGAAAAAGACCATGAAACCTATGGAACTTTGTAAGGCTAAGTGCTTTGAAAATACGCCTCCATATGGTCTATCCAGTCTTCCCATCCGTGTCATCTATTTTCCCTATCACTCCCTTAGAGATCCTATGTACTTGTCTCAAGCTATCTTGAATTCAGATACTGTTTTCGTCTCCACCACTTCCACCAGGAAGCCAATCCACGAATTCACCATCCTTTCCATGAAGAAGTTACTTCTGAGTCTATCCCTTTCACCTTCATCCTATGACCCCTCGTTCCAGACCCTCCTTCCAACTGAAAGAGACTTGCCTCCTGTGTATTTATATAACAGGGATATTTAAATGTCTCTATCATATCTCCCCTCTCCTGCCTTTCTTCCAGAGTATACATATTGAGATCTTTAAGTCTGTCCCCATACACTTTATGACGAAGACCACTGACCATTTTAGTAGCTGCCTCTGGACCAACTCCATCCTGTTTATATCTTTTTGAAGGTGCATCTCCAGAATTGTACACAATAGGTCTAACCAGAGTCTTATACAGGGACATCATCACCTCCTTTTTCCTACTGGCCATTCTTCTCCCTATGCACCCAAGCACGCTTCTAGCTTGCGCTGTCACCTTTTCTACCTGTTTGGCCACCATGAAAACATCACACCCAAGTCCCGCTCTTCTTTCATGCACAAAAATTCTTCACCCCCTACTTTACCATTCCCTCGGCTTTTGCAGCCCAAATGCATGACCCTGCATTTTTTTAGCATTAAATCTAAGCTGCCAAATTCCAGACTATTCCTCTAGCTTTGCTAAGTCCTTCCTCATGTTATCCACACCATCACGGATGTCTACCCTATTGCAAACTTTGGTATTATCTGCAAAGAGGCAAACCTTACCAGACAGCCCTTCAGCAATATCGCTTACAAAAATGTTAAAAAGAACCGAACCTTGCGGCACACCACTGGTACCATCCTTTTCCTGAGAATGAGCTCCATTTACCACTACCCTCTGTTGCCTTCTACTCAACCAGTTTCTAACCCAGTCAGTCACTTTAGGACCCATACCGAGGGTTTCATCAAATAAAGACAACCTTGAACCCTGAAAGGCTTTGCTAAAATCTAAATGCATCACACCTAGCACACTCCTTGTTATAAGAGCACCTTATGGAAATAATCCTTGTTATAAGGACACCTCCCTTATAAGAATATCTTTACCCAGCCCCCTCCCTGTAATCCCCCTTAACAGCTGACATTCCTCTTCCTCTCTTACAATGACAGCAGAAGCCCTCTTGTACTTTGCAAGAGGAATGAAAGCAGGCAAAGTTTCTTTGCACTTACCAGGCACCAGGAGGAAAGAGCTGGACTGAGGTCTGTGAGATCCTTCCGATTCGGGGCGCAGGAGCAGACTGGAGTCTAAAAAGCCTGGTGGGGAGGGTTGGACTCAGTGTCAGAGGCAGAGCCTGGCCCACAGCCAGCCCAGAGAGCCTTGTGGTTCTCAGAACAGCACACTAGCCAAGAGTTACCAATTCAAAGCTGCCATTTTCAGAACTCTTCTATACTCCTTTTGCATTTTTTAGGAGGAAGGGGGGGGGGGGAGAAATCTCCACCTTCCTTTCCCTCCTAGAAGGGCAGGGTGAAGAAGAGGGGGACTGAAGAAAAAGGAAGGTCATTCCTATCCCTGCCTCGCACACGCAGGGGCTGAATGTGCAGCTTCACTGAAAATAAATCGGAGTCATGAGGTGGGGGGGAGCGTTGAGCAAATATGATTTGCAAGAAAAACTTCCACGTTCCTGTTCATTTTGTGTTCCTGCTGCTCTAAGCCACCCAGGAGAAAACCCACACAACCAGTTCTGAATGTTTCCTCAGCTGTTGGTTAAGTTCGGGAAAACCATTCCCTTTGATAGCCAGGAATGCGCTGGAGTCACCAGACAAAACTATTTTGGGGATACAGGGAAGGCAAGTCAAAATGACATTTCTGGCCATCACACCCCCCCCCCCCCTTCCCCACCTTCAAATTGTCTATAAGAAGTCTCAAAGGCCAGTTTCAGCCATCCAATAAAACAAGTATTTGATAGCACCATTCAATGAATTCTTCCATGTGGGAGGGAAGTCTGGCGACTATAGAGGATGGGACTGATGCACTAAACTAAATGACCCTTTAACGAACAAGTTTTTAACCATGGCACGCACTAAAGGCCACTTTCCGATGGACAGCGGTAGCAGCAGTGGCGATCCTAGCCTGCATGACACCCGGGGCGGATCGCCGATGCGCCCCCCCCCCCCAGGTGCAGCGCCCCCCCCCCGGCGAAATGACACCCCCCCCGGTGCACGCCACTGAGGGGGGTGCCGCGGCGCGCGCCTGTCAGCTGAGTTCGCTAACTTCGCTGCAGCTCCCTCTGCCCCGGCCAGAACAGGAAGTAACCTGTTCCAGGGCAGAGGGAGCTGCAGCGAAGTTAGCGAACTCAGCTGACAGGCACGCGCCGCGGCACCGCCCCACCGCCCCCCCCCCCTTGGTACACCACTGGGTAGCAGCTAATGAAAATGGAATGCAGATGAGCAAATTGTGCAGAAATCCTATTGTAATGAGATGCACTAACCTTTTCCGATTGCCTTAACGGTGGAAATCGCCGGAAAATTTAATGAGAGGTTGTACCTCTCATTGGGTCTGCGCTAGATCGAAAAATTGTCAAAAACATATGTCATATAGGCCGCCCGAAGACGCCATGCCACTCACCTCCCCGTTTTTCAATCAGCTGATATCGGAGAGTGCAGTTGAAATCATCCATCAGAAAAATAGCCTTCCATTTTGGCCGGGTTTTCAATCAGCTGATATTGGAGAGTGCAGTTGAAAGCGTGCATCACAAAAATAGCCTTCCATTTTGGCCATTATTCACACCCAAATAATAAAAACTTCCTTTTTGTCGGTGCTTCACTCAGCTGAGAAACCTGGAAGTCTCTGAGCCAATCACAGCGCGTTTAGCTGAGCTAAACACGCTGTGATTGGCTCAGAGACTTCCAGATCTCTTAGCTGACTGTGAATCACTGCCAGAAAAGATGTTTTTATTATTTGGGTGTGAACAATGGCCAAAATGGAAGGCTATTTTTGTGATGCACGCTTTCAACTGCACTCTCCGATATCAGTTGATTGATGAGAAACGGGGGTGAGCGGCACGGCGTCTTCGGGCAAGTCATAGGTTTGGCGATTGTGCGCATGCATTTCCTATACCGCTGGCTGAGATTACACCAGATTAACGATACTTTAATGCATCCGACGTTTGAATACCGCGCCGAACATGTGCGTCTTTTTTTTTTAGTGCATCCTTCGTTTTTTCTAAAACGGTAATGACTTTTACGTTTTCGGTTGTTTTACGTTTTGTTGATGCATCTAGTCCAGAATCTCAGCATAAAGCCGACGCTCTCACTTCTGTTACACACTCCACATTCCCAACAATCAAGCTAGGATGATTACCTTTATAATTCAGCACACAACTGTAGCGTCATCTTGGGAACAAACTCAGGGGGTCTGGCCGGCGTTTTTAGCACGTGTTAAAAATAGGCATGCACGCTAAACACTAACGACGCCAATGTATTCCTATTTTTAATGTGTGCTAAAAATGCCAGCATTCCTACATAAAAGATCCCCTTGCCTTCCAACGGAAGCACTTGCACAGTAACACAAAACGACACGTGGAACCCCTGCCCTTCCAAAATAGCACTAGCTCCCACAATTGAAATGGCAGCTACTCTGAGTGTGAAAAAGGGCGATGCTGCCAATATTGCAGTAGGCCCTAGAACATTCAACACACCTCCTGGATAGGCTGCCTTACACGGTCCGTCTTTAAAACGCCAGAGGGAAGCTCTCTTTGGCGCAATGCGAGTTTTACGGCAAACATTAGCAGGAAGTGTGAGAGGCTAAGATCAGACTCCACATACCCCTGGCTTAGGACTGAGGCTCAGTCCTGTCAAAGTCAGTGCAAAAATTTGCCCAGAGGGATAGATGACAATTTACTAGAGATCCCAGGAACTACACACTAGCTTAATCCTTCACCTCAGTCACACTTGCAGGAGGTGGATATATCCGCACCTAATACAGAATAAGGCGTCAGAAAGTCGAAACAAACATGCAGACAAAACCTGAAACAGAAACTCCCCAAAACGCTAGACAGAGAAGTGCAGTGCAGGAAAAAGAAAAACTCAAATGCATTTCCTCCTGTACTTTGCAGCATATCAAAAACTGACAAGAGATCAGGCCCTAAACATGGAAAATATTGTTTTTTGTGTTTACCTTTGTTGTCTTGTCATCTTTATTTCTCCAACTGGATTAGTCGCTGTTTTCCATTGTTCTTGTTAGCAGTCTTCTATGTTCTTTTCCAGGGTCTCCTTTCCATTCCACCTCTATATGCCTCTGCCATTGACTTTTCATCCTGTTCTCCATTTTCTCTTCTCTGCCTCTCTATTTTACCACTCATTTTCTTGCTTTCTAGCCTCCTTTTTATTTTTCACTCACCTATCAGTTTTCCATCTCTCACTCTCGGCTCTTCAGCAGAGCTCCTGTCCTCTCCCATCTCTCTCTGTCCCTTATCTCCTCTATACTGCACCCACTTCCTATCCTAGGCCTTCATTTTCACTCTCTACACTAAGCTCCTCAACCCTCATCTCCCTTTCATCTCCCCATCAGTCCCAACTCCTTCCCTGTCAATTATTTGCTCTCTAGTCTCAAGCCCTCTCATTATCCCTCTTTCGCCAGCAACCCTGCCCCATTTTCACCCTCTCTCGCCCCCTTTAGAGATGAATTTTTCCTCCTGCAGCATCTCCCCAGACCTCCAGGTCTTTCACGATGCATCTCAGCTCCTTCCCATCCTTCATCCCTCTTCTCTCACACCCTCACTTATACCCCCATCATCTGACAACCCCCCCCCCCACTCATACCTATCCAATTGCCAAGCCTCCATTGTCTACCCAAATTCCCTCAGCCTTCAAGGTCCTCTCTTATGCCCAAATTCCTTGTTCTGTCCCCCAACTCTATCTTTGAGCCCCACTTTCCCATCCAGTCTGAGTCCCTGCTTCTCCCCCAATTACCAAATCCATGTTTTGTATTTTTTTGCTCTCCCCAAATCCAATCCCAGTCTCTGCCCCCCCACCCACACGCCAACGTGTGTGTGTGTGTGTGTATGTTTTTAACTTTTGTTTCTCTTTATCCTACTCTGTGATATGAACTTCACACTTCCCTCCCCTGACCTCCTTCTTCACATACACACCAGCCTCCTTCCTTGTTCTTCTCCTCCGTTCCTCCCTCGTCTCTGTTTTTGATATTCCCTTCCTCAGTTCCCCATCTCTCTCTCCCTTATTTTACATTCCATCATCTGTCCCCCTTCTCTATTTGTACCTTTTCACCTGCAGACAGCCAGGCTTGCACGGAGCAGCAGTAAGCAGCTGGGGTGGACTGAGGGTGGTCTGGGCCCCCCGCTCGGCTGCTGCCCAGACCCCCCATTGCTGCAGCTGATGCCCCCACTGTCCTGGTCCTACCTGAGGGGTCCTGGTGGCCTCTGCGGGGGACATGTTCTTTCCTGCCCGCTGCACTGTCACTACTCCCCTGCCTGCCAGCGCCACCGTGTTTTCAAAATGGCGACCTAGACTTCCCGCAGTATCGTGAGACTTCCCCAAGGAGTCTCAGCTGCCATTTGTAAAATATAGTGGTGCCAGGCCGGGGGGGGGGGGGGGGGGGGGGGGGGGGGGGAATAGTGGCAGCACAGCGGGCGGGCAGGAAAAACATGTTCTCCCCTGCACTAGATCACCAGCAGTGCGCCTTCCAGAGTAGGACCGGGGTGGGCTGTAGTGTGTACCAGGCATCCGGGCAGAGCCTCAGGGCCCCCTAGAGCTTCTGGGCCCTTGGGCACTGCCCGGTTGCCCAAATGATGAGTCCGCCCCGGTAAGCAGTGTGTTCCATGGCATCCCCGAGGCTTTTCTGCTGTTTAGCACCTTCCCCTCTGAGGTCAGCCCGGCCTGCCAGCTCTTGCAGCGAACAGAGGAAGCAACGCGCTCCACGGCGCCTGCCGCTCTGTTGAACAGGAAATTCAAATGGGGAAGAAGGCGGGACTGTGAGGAGAGATGCCGCGGATCCCACTGCTTCCTCGGTTCACAGCAAGAGCTGGCAGGCCGGGCCGATTGCGGGGGGGTGAGGCATTAACGAACAGAAAAGCCTCAGGGCAGACGCTGGCATAAAAAAAAACATGAGTTTGGGGTGGTAAGCCATACGTGCCACCCCATAACGACGCCTATGCAACAATGGCTCTTATAAGATAAGAGGTTTTCTCTTCGGAAGTTGACGAGCTGGTATTAAGGGCTTCACAGGTCAACCAAATACTCTCTCCTCTGTTCCATTCCATCCTTCCTGATGGACCTGATCAGTGTCTGTCTGAACTCCCCAATCAAAGCCTTGCACTCCCCTCTCCCCCCTCCTCAGTTAATTTTGAAGTACTTAGGCCCTTCCATTGAGACTTTGATACTTTAACTCAAGAGTCATGTTCACCCCAAATTTGCCCTTCGCTAGGTTTACCATATGGCTCCAGAAAAAGGAGGACAGAATGAGCCAGTCTCGGTTTTACTTCCAATGCTGTCAATGGAAGTAAAACCCGAACTGGATCAATGTGTCCTCTTTTTTTCTGGAGCCATATGGTAACCCTACCCTTCACAGAACGATCTGGTAAAACGTACCACAGTGTCTTTTTACTGCCCCTCAGAAGCTGTCACTCTAGATAAGTACATGGTTTGCCTAATGGTTCAGCCAGCCCTGCCCCAATGTTTGGCACAGCGGGATCCCTTGTGCCCAGCTCTCAGAAACCTGACTACTCCCTAATTCTTAGGGTTGCCAGGGTTTAACTCATTGCATGCAGGGATTTTCCCTAAGGAAAGCAAGACCACAAGTATTTGCATGGAATGGGTTCAAACTCAGGACTGGATCAACCCTGTCACTGAATCTGGAGCCAGTTGGTAACATTATTAATAGCCCATTCATCACCAGTACCACCAGCACAGAGAGCTCTCTTACTTCCCCTCAGTCAGGAGTCTCGGTAACAGGGACTCTCAACCCAGCCCTCGGGACACTCCTAGCCAGTCAAATTTTCAGGATACCTATAATAAATATGCATGAAATAGATTTGCAGGCATTGTCTCCCTGATATGTAAATTGATCTCATGCATATTCATTGTGGATATCCTGAGGATTGCAGAGCTGTCAAGTTACCCATTCCAGGAGGGAGACATTTTAGCCAGTTCTGGTTTTAAACTTACATCCCAAAGCAGTGTAGTATTTGTAGTCCATGATCCTATCAATTGAGGTCAGAGCTGCAGGTCCCATAATGCACCAAGATGAGTTTGGCAGAAATCCAGGACTGGCCAAAAAGTCTCCCTCCTGGAATGGGCAACTTGGCAGCTCTGGGATTGGGACATAAAATTCACCCTCCGTGAGTCTCATCCCATCACTAGGACAAAGAAAGAATGCCACACAGGCCTCCACTGCCATTGCCAGGGGTGAACAGAGCTGCCAAGCTTCCCAGATCCCGGAGGAAGAAAGTTTAGCCAGTGCTAGATTTGAATTTCTAGCTCAATGCATTATGGGATCTGTAGTCCCTGATTCTCTATCATTGCTGTAGATCCTCAGCGCTTCCAAATTACCTTGTCTAATGGGGGAGATTTTAGGTCAATCCTTGATTTCTGACCATGCCATCCTGGTGTATTCTGGGACCCGCAGCCCTGATTTCAATGGGTAATATCAGGGACTACAAATCCCACACTGCTTTGGGACTGGCCTAAAAGTCTCTCTCTCCTGGAACTGGGTAGCTCTGGGTGTTGCCTCTTTGTGCTGAGTTTCATGCAATGCTTCCCCCCTCCTTCTGCCTTGCTCCCAAGGCAGCCACCATGCAGACAATGCATGAGGCCCATGAGAATTCAAAGGTCAGAAAATAAAGTGGGGGGGGGGGGGGGGGAGGAGGAGGCCCAGACGACTTATTCAAACAGCAAAGAGGAGAGAGTGGCGGAGTCTGGCGTTTTCAGACTTAAATGAGAGCGAGAACAAAGAACAACCCAGCAATTCTCCCACCCCCCAACACACACAACCTGCTGCAGGCCTATCCCCACATTCCTGTCCCTTTGTGTCACCCAGAAGTGGTAGGGGGGGTGGAGGGGGCATCTTTTGGCAATGCAGACTCTGGAGAAGCCACTCAAACTTTCAAGCTTGATAAAGTGGATGCTGCCTCTTGAAATACTATGGAAACCGGCTCCTCCATCGCTCTGAGCAGCAGCCACTCTATGGATTTTCTCATTCAGAGGAGCCAGGGTTGGATGGGCTCTGAAGGGGGGGGGGGGTATCCAGGGAGCATTTTGAGACAGGACAATGGTGTCCAAGAACACGAGTGATGTCTGGTGAGGTGAGGACACGGCAGGTGAAGTTCAGATAGACCTTGGAGGGTTCATGTGTTGCAATGCTTCTATCACCAGGATAGGTTGAGCCCACGGTTCCAAATTATCAGCTGTGATGCTTTTGGCTCCACTGTAGAGGGTCTGACTCCATGAGGTCATGATGAGACCTAGATGCAGAGTTGATAACGATTGATAAAGACTCTTTGACCCATTAGTCTTCCAGTGGTCTCTCTCTCTCTGGTTCTCTACCATGTGGGGAGATAGGCAGATATAGCAAAATTTTCAGCTGAAAACTTGGGAGCCTAAGTTTTCAGCTGAAAAGTTTGCTATATATAAGATAAGAGGTTTTCTCTTCAGAAGTTCAGCAGTTGGCATTAAGGGCTTCACAGGTCAACCAAATACTCTCTCCTCTGTTCCATTCCATCCTTCCTGATGGGCCTGATCGGTGTCTGCCTGAACTCCCCAATCAAAGCCTTGCACTCCCCTCTCCCCCCTCCTTGGGAGCCTAAGTTCAGCTGAAAATAGACAGGCGACTGAATTTAAGAGTTCAGCTGCTTTTGAATACTGACATCTAAGTATCTAAAATGGGACAACTGGGTCAGAGGGAAGAGTGTTCCCTCACACCATGCTGAGACACTGGGTCAGAGGAAGCAGTGTCCCCTTTCACTATCCTGGGACACTGGGTCAGAGGGAAGAGTGTTCCCTCACACCATGCTAAGACACTGGGTCAGAGGAAGGAGTGTCCCCTTTCACCATCCTGGGACACTGGGTCAGAGGGAAGAGTGTTCCCTCACACCATGCTAAAACACTGGGTCAGAGGAAGGAGTGTCCCCTTTCACCATCCTGGGACACTGGGTCAGAGGGAAGAGTGTTCCCTCACACCATGCTAAGACACTGGGTCAGAGGAAGGAGTGTCCCCTTTCACCATCCTGGGACACTGGATCAGAGGGAAGAGTGTTCCCTCACACCATGCTAAGACACTGGGTCAGAGGAAGGAGTGTCCCCTTTCACCATCCTGGGACACTGGGTCAGAGGGAAGAGTGTTCCCTCACACCATGCTAAGACACTGGGTCAGAGGAAGGAGTGTCCCCTTTCACCATCCTGGGACACTGGATCAGAGGGAAGAGTGTTCCCTCACACCATGCTGAGACACTGGGTCAGAGGAAGTAGTGTCCCCTTTCACTATCCTGGGAAACTGGATCAGTCAACTTTGCCACCACTTCCGTAAGTGTCCACTTCCCTTTGAGGATAATGGTAGGAACATAGTAACATAGTAGATGATGGCAGATAAAGACCTCTATGGTCCATCCAGTCAGCCCAACAAGATAAACTCATACTATAAGCTATTACATACACATACTTGATCTTGATTTGCCTTTGCCATTTTGGGCTGAGACAGTAGAAGTCTCCTCTGCACTGGTTTTGCTTCTCAATTACTGGTGTTGCATCTAATCACCACTACACTTGTTTGGTTTCACGCCTTCTATACCAGCTTGAGAGATCAGATTAAAGATATGGGGACTGGTGTTGCTGTACATCTGGGATTTTATCTAGTAAGTTTTCAAGGGGGACAGTTTAGACTCCACAGATTTAGGATCTTAACCTCTTTGAAAAGCAACCATGCAGTGTTTGGAAAATATAAGAATACTAGTAAAAAACGCCCATTTCTGACACAAATGAAACGAGCGCTAGCAAGGTCTTCCTTGGAGTGTGTATGTTTGAGAGAGTGCGTGTGAGAGTGCCTGTGTGAGAGAGAGAGAGTGAATGTGCGAGTGTGTGTGTGTGACAGAGAGAGAGTGAGACTGGGTGCAAGTGTGTCTGTGAGAGAGAGAGTGTGTGTGTGAGAATGAGAGTGTGTGCGTGAGAATGAGAGTGTGTGCCATGGGCCCCCCTCCCTCCCTCCGAGTTCCAGGGTCATCCCCCCCTCACTCCAAGTTCCAGGGTCATCCCCCTCCCTCCCTCCCTTCCTCTGAGTTCCAGGGTCGTCCCTTCTTCCGAGTTCCAGGGTCATCCCCTCCCTTCGAGTTCCAGGGTTGTCCCTTCCCTCTCTCCCTCTGAGTTGCAGGGTCGTCCCCTCCCTCCAAGTTTCAGGTTCCCCCTCCCTCCCTCCGAGTTTCAGGGTCCCCCTCCCTCCGTCCGAGTTTCAGGGTCTCCCTCCCTCCCAGTTCCAGGATCCCTCCCCTCAGAGCATGATGTCACACGCATGAGGGTGGTGTCATCGTTCCTCCCTTCCTCCCTCCCTCCCTTCCAGTTCCAGACCCCCTACCTCCAAATTTTAAAAGTCATCTTCACTTACGAAGTCGGGTTTATGGCAGCCGGCAGCAGCGGTAACGGGCATGCAGGCTCGACCTTCTGTCTCTCTCAGCTCTGGTCCCGCCCTTGCGGAAACAGAAAATGAGGGCGGGACCAGAGCTGAGAGAGACAGAAGGGTCGAGCCTGCATGCCTGTTACCGCTGCTGCCGGCCGCCATAAACCCGACTTCGTAAGTGAAGTTGACTTTTAAAATTTGGAGGTAGGGGGCCTGGAAGTGGAAGGGAGGGAGGGAGGGAGGAAGGGAGGGATGACGACACTGCCCTCATGCGTGTGACATCGTGTTCCGTTGCCTGGCAACTCTGCAGCGTTCCCTTCCAGTGATTGGTCTTTACGAACATGGAAGTACGTGACGTCATTTCAGGAGATGGATACAGCAGGAGCACGAATGCTTCAAGGCTTCACTTTCACGGAGTCAGCTTCAAAACTTTGGAGGTGCTTTTTATTATATAGGATAAGAACATAAGAGTTGCCATACTGGGTCAGACAAATGGTCCATCTAGTCCAGTATCCTGTTTCCAACAGTGGCCAAGCCAGGTCAAAAGTACCTGGCAGAAACTCAATTAACAGCAACATTCCACGTAGAATCTGAAATAACAGCAACATTCCAGAATTCCAAACAATAACAAGATTCCAGAATCCCAAATAGTAGCAATATTTCAGATCCAGATTCCAAGATCATACACAAGAAATTACAAAATGCAGGCGTGAATAAGACACTCTGAGGTTCTGATGCTGCTCCAGATGAGCCCTGACCAGAACCCATTTCTCCTCTTTCCCCAGGATTATAAAGCTTTTTCTGCTCATTCTTTACTGGGAAGTCTTTGTTTTTTCTCTCTCTGGCTTTCTGTATTTTGTTCAGTACAGGAGGAAATGCATTTCTGTTTCCTCTTTCCCCAGGATTATAGTTTTTCCTGCTCGTTCTATGGGAAGTCTTTGATTTTCTCTCTCTCTTTCTCTTTCTGCATTTTGCTTAGTACAACAGGAAATGGTATTTCTGGTTTCTGTTTCTGCAGTATTGCACTGTGTGCAGAATCTGGCTTCTTGGTGTTTCAAGTTCAGTTTTTCTGGTCCCTTGTTCTGTATCTGGTGAGGATTTGTTTGTGTTCTGTTGTTTAATTTAGGTGAGGTGTTCTGCTAGCCTTTAGCTTCTGTGTAGGCATTTCTCTCAGTCCAGTCTGTTCTCTTTTCCCAGAATGAGATGTTTTGGCGTAGTTTGACTGTTTCATTTGGGAGGGCAAAGGGTGTGGCTTGGCACATTTGCATATTCATTTGCATATATACATCTCAAACATATTCATTATGGCTATTAATAAAATCAACGAAAACATACACGCACCAGACTAAAATGCCGAATATGAAGCCAGTATATCAAAAACAATAGGGTCATACACTTTATGAAATAACACAAAACCCTACAAAGAGACACTCAAAACCTATACAGAAAACTTAACACACAACAGTCTTAACCCACCTATGAAAAGACAGTGCTATAAATTTTACACTGGACCCTAGAGCACCAAAATACCTGCTACTGGAAAACTGTAACAAGCTGAACTGTTACACATTCCTACATAAACACTACATGCTAGCAGAATCCGTCACGTCAATCACATATGCAGAACATGGACAGACCCTCATGTGATACAAAATAGGAACCACAAAAAACATGCCCACAAAAACTGAAATATCGATCTCTTCAAGAAAGCCAGACTCTGTAAGCAGTGCAAATACTGGTAAAAGAGAAACAGAAATGTATTTTCTCCTGTACTCTGCAAAATACAACAATAGAAAAAAATGTACATTTCATAAAGCAGGCACATCTTAGTCCTTAAAACGCATTAAATAAAAAGAATGTTTTCTTTTCTACCTTTGTTGTCTGAGCATTCGATTTTTCTAGTTGGTCTGGTCCCAGTCTCCACTTTCCATGTATCAGTCTTCTCCTAAATTCTTTTGAAGGTTGACTTTCCATTTCTTCGCTCTTCTCTTGTCTTCCTGTCCTTCTCTGTATCTGTCTGGCACTGATCTTTCATTTTACGTCGTCCCCCCCCCCCCACCACCACCACCACCACACACACACACACACACACTTTTCTTTCACTCTTTAGTCCTTAGTATCCATCTACCTACTGGCTTTGACCATCTCCCTCTCGTTCCCTCTCCAGCACTCCCATTCCCCCCTCTGTCTCTCCCTTACCCAGTCTCCTAAATACCTCCCCCATCTTTCACCCACTTCATTAGTCCACCATTCCCATACTCTGTACTCACCCCCTTTGCCCTTATCTACCCTCCACTGCATCTCAACACCCTATCAGTCCCAGCTCCATCCAAGTCTCTCCTTCCTTCCTTCCTTCCCTTGCCTCCAAGGTCACTCTTCTGCCTGTTACCTTTTACCCCATGCCCAATAACTTATCTTTCACCATCTTTTTAATCCCTTTCTACCATAACTCAACCCCCTTCAGAGACTTATCCTCTTCTCTTACACCCCTCACCAGTACCCCAATCCCTTTTCAATGTCTCTTATCCTCCAGTCTTCCAGGTCATTCACATTATGTCTCAACCTTTTCCCACATCATCCCTTTTTCTTGCCCTTTTTCTCATATCCCTCATTTCATACCCTGCTTCTTCCCCTCTCCCAACCCCCAGTCCCATCCATCTCCTGCTCCTTCCCTCTGCTCACCACCCCTCCCAGTCCTATCCATCTCCTGCTCCTTCCCTCTGCTCACCACCCCTCCCAGTCCCATCCATCTCCTGCTCACCACCCCTCCCACTCCCATCCATCTCCTGCTCCTTCCCTCTGCTCACCACCCCTCCCAGTCCCATCCATCTCCTGCTCCTTCCCTCTGCTCACCACCCCTCCCACTCCCATCCGTCTCCTGCTCCTTCCCTCTGCTCACCACCCCTCCCAGTCCCATCCATCTCCTGCTCCTTCCCTCTGCTCACCACCCCCTCCCAATCCCATCCATCTCCTCCTCCTTCCCTCTGCTCACCACCCCCTCCCAATCCCATCCATCTCCTGCTCACCACCCCTCCCACTCCCATCCATCTCCTGCTCCTTCCCTCTGCTCACCACCCCTCCCAGTCCCATCCGTCTCCTGCTCCTTCCCTCTGCTCACCACCCCTCCTAGTCCCATCCATCTCCTGCTCCTTCCCTCTGCTCACCACCCCTCCCAGTCCCATCCATCTCCTCCTCCTTCCCTCTGCTCACCACCCCTCCCAGTCCCATCCATCTCCTGCTCACCACCCCTCCCACTCCCATCCATCTCCTGCTCCTTCCCTCTGCTCACCACCCCTCCCAGTCCCATCCGTCTCCTGCTCCTTCCCTCCGCTGTGCTCCATCTCTCCCAGTCCCATCCATCTCCTGCTCCTTCCCTCTGCTGTGCTCCATCTCTCCCAGTCCCATCCATCTCCTGCTTCTTCCCTCTGCTGTGCTCCATCTCTCCCAGTCCTATCCATCTCCTGTTCCAGAAGCCTTCTCTTCAACTTCCTGTTCCCGCATTGGTGGGACCAAGGGACGCTGCAGAGAAAAGGCTTCTGGGGCAGTGTGAAGGCAGCGTGGATACATTACTAACGCTGCCAGGAGCACAGAAAGATTGAAGACTGCAGCGCCGGAGGGAGGGAGGAAGCGAGGGGGTAGACGGAATCGCGATCAGCAATGCAGGAGGTGGCAAGCTGTTTGGGGGGGGCATTGCCTCCCCTCGCCCCCCCCCCAAACTATGCCCATGATTAGAACATAAGAATAGCCATACTGGGACAGACCAATGATCCATCTAGCACACTATCCTGTTTCCAACAGTGGCCAAGCCAGGTCACAAGTACCTGGCAGAAACCCAAATAATAGCAACATTTCATGCTAACAATCCCAGGGCAAGCAATAGCTTCCCCATGTCTGTACTATGTAAGCTATATTGAGCCTGCAAATAGGTGGGGAAATATGGGGTACAAATGTAACAAATAAATAAATAACAGACTATGGACTTTTCCTCCAGGAACATGTCCAAACCTTTTGAATCCCAGATACCTAACCGTTGTTACTACATCCTCCGGCAACAAGTTCCAGAGCATAACTATTTGTTAAATGAAAAAATATTTCTTCTTATATGTTTTTAAAATATTTCCATATAACTTCTTTGAGTGTCTCCTGGTTATTGTACTTTTTTGAAAGAATAATAAAAAAAAAAAATCATTAGAACATAACATAACATAAGAATAGCCATACTGGGTCAGACCAATGGTCCATCTAGCCCAGTATCCTGTTTTCCAAAGAGTGGCCAAGCCAGGTCACAAGTTACTGGCAGAAACCCAAGTTGTGGCAACATATCAGAACCCCAAAGAGTAACAAGATTCCGGAATCATAACCAATAGCAAGATTCTGGAACTCTAAAGAGTAGCAACATTCCATGCTACCAATCCCAGGGCAAGCAGTTGCTTCCCATGTCTGTCTCAATAGCAGACTATGGACTTTTCCTCCAGGAACTTGTCCAAACCTTTTTTAAACCCAGATACACTAACCGCCATTACCACCTCCTCCAGCAAAGAGTTCCAGAACTTAACTATTCGTTGACTGAAATAAAATTTTCCTCCTATTTCCTTTAAAAGTATTTCCATGTAACTTCTACTCATTCTACTCCACTCAGGATTTTGTGGACCTCAATCATTCCCCCCCCCCCCCCCCAGCCATCTCTTTTCCAAGCTGAAGAGCCCTAACCTCCTCAGCTTTTCTTCATATGTTTGTGGTGCTGCCTTTTCATAGGTAGGTTTGATGCTGTGTGAATCACAGCAGTTAGTGCTGTTATTGTGTGGTGAATTTAGTCCATAGGTTCTGAGTGTGATTTTTGCTGGATTTGGTAACAATTCTTTCTTTTTGTTCTCTGCTTAGGTAAATATAGCTCCATTCCAGTAATCGTTGTCTGTAGGCAGCGAGCACACAGACATGACAGGGCTTGCATTACACACCTCAGGTGTTCTGGAAAAGCAAAAGATTTGGTGACTTCAGCCACCCACCAAGTTGTCTTGTGTCCCCAGAAAAGCCCCAGGTCCCATTGGACCTTTCCATTGGATCTGGACCCCCATTCCACATGGCACCTTCTTCCTGGATGGGGTGGGGGAAGGGAGCTTGTAAAAGTGCCTATACAAAGCATCTAATGTCACCCAAGTTCTGCATAGTGCTGGGACATGATATGACCTGATTCCATCCCACCCCACCAATATCTACACAAATGATCCATCTCCAGACTTTCCATTTCTCATGCCTGTCACTTTTATCTCTTGCAAGCGACAGGTGGATGGTAAGCAGACCCAGGAGTGAGGTGCAGTTTTGCAATAGCAGGTCAGTGCTATGAGGAGTGAGGTGCACTGGCAGAGCTGAGTGTGAGAGGGTCTCATTACTGGAATAGAAGGAGGTGTAGCGGGGTAGGATTGAGGTGCATCGGCAGAACTGCGTGTGCATGTGTGTGTGTGAGGGTTTTGGTACTAGACTAGCAGGAGGTGCTGCAGGTCAGGAGTGAGGTACATTGGCAGATGTGTGTGTGGTGTGCGAGGGTCTCTACTGGAATAGCAGGGGGTGTTGTAGGGCAGGAATGAGGTGCACTGACATCAGTACTGGCTCTCTGCAGGTGTGCAAAGTGAGACTTAGAGTCAGCAGAAGGTGTGTCCATGTGTGTCTTTTCTTAATTGTTCTTTCATTGTACAAACCACACAGTAACAGTGCCGCATTCAATGGGGAATTAATAGACTTTGCTGACCCATTAATTCTTACAAAAGCATGAGAAAGGTTCCTGGGGGTGGAGGCTGCAGAGTCTGGGGTGTGGCTCCTTTAAACATGCTATGACTTCACCTTCCTATTATTTCCTCATCTTTCCCTCCTCTGATCCACCCCCCCCCCCCCCATCTTGAAAGGAAATCAAAGAGGCTGGCTTTTAAACAGTTCCCTTCCTGATCAAGTGGGTCTCCAAACACAAGGGTGGGCAACCTTGCAACCCTAGTCAGGTTTTCAGGATTTCCCCAATGAATATGCATGAGAAATATTTGCATACAATGAAGGCGGGGCATGCAACTAGATCTCATGCATATTCGTTGGGGAAATTCTGAATGCCTGACTGGGTTATGGTTCTCGAGGACTGAGGTTGCCCAGCCCTGTTGACTTCCAGTTCCAGGGACATTTTCAGCAAGTCTGGGATTTCTGATAGCCCCATCCTGAACCACTGATTTCAAAGGGCAAAATTCAGGACTAGAAATGCCACACTGCTATGGTCTAAACTGTCTCTACAGGAACTGGATAAATTGGAAACTACGGGGGGGGGGGGGGGGGGGGGGGGGGGAGGGGAGGGGGAACTAAGTGGGGGAGAAAGAGAGAGCAGCACCGACAGGGTTTCAAAAGGCAGATGCAACTCATAAGTACACAAGTGTTGCCATACCAGGACAGACCAAAGGCCCATCAAGCCCACCATCCTGTTTCCAACAGTGGCCAACCAAGGTCACAAATACCTGGCAAGATCCCATAAAAGCTCAATACATTTTATGCTGCTTATCCCAGAAATAAGTAGTGGATTTCCTCAAGTCCATTTTAATAATGGTCTATGGATTTTTCCGTTAGGAAGCCGTCTAAACCTTTTGTTAAACCCCACTAAGCTAACCGCCTTTACCACATTCTCTGGCAACGAATTCCAAAGTTGAATTACACGTTGAGTGAAGAAAAAGTTTCTCCGATCCGTTTTAAATTTACTACTTTGTAGCTTCATCGCATGCCCCCTAGTCCTAGTATTTTTGGAAAGTGTAAACAGACGCTTCACATCTGCCCGTTCAACTCCACTCATTATTTTATAGACCTCTATCATATCTCCCCTCAGCCGCCTTTTCTCCATGCTGTACATGTACTCGAAGCCTGCACACGCGTATCTGATAAATTAATCGCGTACCTTGTAACGTCAACCCTCTTCTGCCCAGGCTATACCTCAGCAACTCCGTCTCACCATCAACAAAAACGCGCACATGCCCCGTCCGTGCCCTTACTGCACTTGTGATATACCCACACAACTTTATAACCGCCGTGTTCTGTGTGATGCGTGTTCTACATAAGGAATATGCTTTCTGAAGGGCCCCTCCTGGGGGCAGTTCTGTAACCAGGCACCTCCCTTTAAGTGCTCCGAGGCTGCGTGGTGAGGCATCAGGACACCTAAACTCCAGTATAGCCCTGTCATCCGTGTGCTTTTTTTTTTTTTTTTAGATTATAAGCCGCTCAGGCACACGTTTAACGGGCAGGTTGGTAAATGTTTCTAATAAACTTGAAACTTGAACGTTTAGCTGCTCACATTAACACCAGCCAGAGACCAGGCCCAATTCTCACAATAATTGCACAGCAAAAGGACCTGTTTACCTCTGTGCCTTACTGTGGAATACTCAAGTTAACATCCATTTGAATGCAAAGTGCAGCCATGTATTCTGTAAGTTAACACCTGTGCCTGATCCCTCTCTGCATATAACCCATGTTCCTCCCGAGGTAATTGTGCACTTAAGAGCCATGATATATTAGACTGCAAGCTCTTTCCAGTAGGGACTGTCTCTTCATGTTCAAGTGTATAAGTCTCTGGTGAGACCCCATTTAGAGATCGCACCTACAGAAGGATATAAACAGGATGGAGTAGGTTCCAGAGGGCGGATACAGAACTGGTAAGTGGTCTCGGTCATAAAACATATAGGGGCAGGCTTAAGAACCTCAACATGTATATGCTGGAAGACAGGCGGGAAAGAGGGGATATGACAGAGACACCTCAATGGCGTTAATGTACAGGAGGTGAGCCTTTTTCAAATGAAGGAAAACTTGGAACGAGAGGGCTTAGGATGAAGTTAAGGGGAAACAGGCTTAGGAGGAATCTAAGAAAATACTATTTCACGGAACGGGTGGTGGATGTGTGGAATGGCCTCCCGGTAGAGGTAGTGGAGACAAGGACTGTGTCAGAATTTAAGAAAGCGTGGGACAAGCATGTCGGATCCCTTAGGAAAAGGTAGAGTTAGTGGTTATTGAGGAAGGGCAGACTGGATGGGTCACTTGGCCCTGATCTACCATCCATGTTTCTAAGTGTACAGTGCTGTGTACGTCTAGCAACGCTACAGACATGATAAGTCGTAGTAGTAACTTTCTGCTGTAAAATGCTTAGCTGAACTGGCGCAGTGCCAGGGCCTTTCTTCCCCAGAGGGTCTATTCGCGAGGGAGATTAGCACTCAATCCACAGAGAGCTTGTCTCGTGCTACCTCCGTCCAGTAGCTGTAAAGATACCTCCTTATGCCCTGGAACAGAATTTAATATAGCTGGGTGGGGATGTCTCTTGCAGAAGTTAACTGTTACTGGGGAGCAGGGAGGTCTTTTACGGTGTATAAATGATTTTATGACCCTCTGACATAATCAGTATAATGTGACTATAATGGATTTATTAATATCACACAGAGATATTAGATTTACTTCACACCTTTTTCAGGAGTAGCTTGAGGCGAGTTACCCTCAGGTACTTCTCCGCCCCTGGAGGGTTTACAATCTACGTTTGGACCTGAGGGCAATGGAGGATTAAGAGGGGGTCCTTTTACAAAGGTGCGTAGGCACCTATGCGCGTCAAATTGGCACTACCTTCGAGCCCAGGGCAGTAATTGCATTTTTGGCACATGCCCAAAAACACGCTTACCCGGCGATTACCCGCTGACCCGACCGCACCTGGAGTATTGTATTCAGTTCTGGTCGCCTCATCTCAAAAAAGATATAAAGGAATTGGAGAAGGTGCAGAGAAGGGAGACAAAAATGATAAAAGGGATGGGACGACTACCCTATGAGGAGAGGTTAAGACGGCTAGGACTCTTTAGCCTGGAGAAAAGGTGGCTGAGGGGTGATATGATAGAGGTGTACAAAATAATGACTGGGGTAGAGCGGACAGATGTGAAGCGTTTGTTTACACTTTCTAACAATAATAGAACCAGGGGACACAAGATGAAATTAGAATGTGGTAGGTTTAAAACAAATTGGAGAAAGTTTTTCTTTACTCAGCGTGTGGTTAGACTCTGGAACTCATTGCCGGAGAAGGTAGTGATGGCAGCTGGCCTTGCTGAGTTTAAAGGGGGTCTGGACAGATTCCTGAAGGAAAAGTCCATTGATCGTTATTAAATTTTGGGGGTTTTGCCAGGTTCTTGGGGCCTGGATTGGCCGCTGTCAGAGACGGAGTGCTGGGCTTGATGGACCTTTGGTCTTTTCCCAGCGTGGCAGTGCTTATGTATTTATGCACTAATTGGCAGTTGATGCGTATTGAACGGTTACCACCCGGTTAGCAAATGAGACCTTACCGCTAAGTCAACGGGTGGCGGTAAGGTCTCAGGCCGAAAATGGACTGGCGCTGGTTTTAATTTTGCTGCACGTCCATTTTCTGGAACAACAACAACAAAAAAGCCTTTTTTTCCAGGCACTGGGGAAATGCACCAGCGCATGTCCAAAACACACACCTACACCAGCGCAGGCCACCTTTAGGCGCACCTTAGTAAAATGGCCCCTAAGTGACTTCCTTAACAAAGTAATATAGTAGATAACAACAGAGAAAGACCTGCATGGTCCATCCAGTCTGCCCAACAAGATAAACTCATATGTGCTACTTTCTGTGTATACCCGACCTTGATTTGTATCTGCCATTTTCAGGTCACAGACCGTAGAAGTCTGCCCAGCACTAGCCCCACCTCCCACCTCCCAACCACCAGCCCCGCCTCCCACCACCAATCACAAGGAACAGCTTATCTAACCATTCGACTACTCCTCCTCTATCTGTGGCAGCGCTGGGATCAAACACGCATCTGCTGGTTTACTTGAGGCAGCGCTGGGATCAAACGTGCATCCGCTGGTTTACTTGTGGCAGCACTGGGATCAACATGGATCTGCTGGTTTACTTGAGGCAGCGCTGGGATCAAACGTGCATCCGCTGGTTTACTTGTGGCAGCACTGGGATCAACATGGATCTGCTGGTTTACTTGAGGCAGCGCTGGGATCAAACGTGCATCCGCTGGTTTACTTGTGGCAGCACTGGGATCAACATGGATCTGCTGGTTTACTTGTGGTAGCGGTGGGATCAAACATGCATCCGTTGGTTTACTTGTGGCAGCGCTGGGATCAAACACACATCTGCTGGTTTACTTGAGGCAGCGCTGGGATCAAACGTGCATCCGCTGGTTTACTTGTGGCAGCACTGGGATCAACATGGATCTGCTGGTTTACTTGTGGTAGCGGTGGGATCAAACATGCATCCAACACAGCCTCCAAATAATGAATTCATTGGCGGACGCATTCCAATTAAACTAAACGCAGAAAAGACACAATGAGGCTTATTTTCAAAGCACTTAGCCTCCCAAAGTTCCATAGAAACCTATGGAACTTAGCCTCCCAAAGTGCTTTGAAAATATGCCTCAATGTCTCATCTTATCTTCCCAATACAACCCAAATAAAAACAATACTATAAACACTCCAACCTATACTCTCCCAGTCTCTGATAGCCTGAAAATTTGGGGAGTTACGATTGACCGAAATCTCACACTAGAAGACCATGCGAAAAATACAACAAGGAAACTGTTTTACGCCATGTGGAAACTTAAAAGAATCAAACCTTACTTCCCAAGGGAAACATTCTGCAGCCTAGTACAATCAATGGTGCTAAGCCACCTAGACTACTGTAATGCAATTTATGCAGGGTGCAAAGAACAAGTCATTAAGAAGCTTCAAACAGCCCAAAATACAGCAGCCAGACTCATATTCGGGAAAGCAAAATACGAAAGCGGCAAACCCTTAAGAGAAAAACTACACTGGCTACCATTAAAAGAACGCATTGCGTTCAAAGTCTGCACCATGGTCCACAAAATTATACAAGGGGAAGCTCCAGCCTATATGACAGACCTTATAGACCTACCTGCTAGGAACGCAAAAAGATCAGCACGCACATTCCTCAACTTCCACTACCCCAATTGCAAAGGATTAAAATACAAGTCCATATACGCAACCAGTTTTTCCTACATTTGCTCGCAACTATGGAACGCACTTCCGAAGACCATAAAAACAACGCAAGACCTAACTATCTTCCGAAGACTACTGAAAATTGACTTATTCAAGAAGGCATACAATAAACAACCTTCCTAATTACTAAACAATAAGAATGAAGAATA
This sequence comes from Microcaecilia unicolor, assembly GCF_901765095.1. Classification (NCBI taxonomy): domain Eukaryota; kingdom Metazoa; phylum Chordata; class Amphibia; order Gymnophiona; family Siphonopidae; genus Microcaecilia; species Microcaecilia unicolor. The sequence goes on along the minus strand of NC_044033.1, from coordinate 198,396,435 downwards.
AGACTGGATTGACCTTAACCACGCGACCGAGTAACCTCAATGCTCTTAATGAACAAACAATACCACTTCTAACCTAAAATCGATTACTATATAACCACATAACGCTGACTAACCTCACTGCCAAACACTATCAGTCACACCCTAATGTCGATACCTGAGCAACAACATAATGCTGACACCTACACAAGATCACAACGTATTCTTCTAATATGTATGTACGCACTTGAATGTAAAACCATGTGCAACTCTGTAGTCCGGAAATGGCAATCGCCACTACGGCAAATGTAAGCCACATTGAGAGCCTGCAAATAGGTGGGAAAATGTGGGATACAAATGCTACAAATAATAATAATAATAATACTTGTGGCAGCGCTGGGATCAAACATGGATCTGCTGGTTTACTTGTGGCAGCGCTGGAATCAAACATGCATCTGCTGGTTTACTGGCTCTGGTCTACCAGCACTACATTCCCCTTTGTTCCATTACACATACTCCCAAAACATCTTACACTATAAGTCACTACATCCATTACCCTGTGAGGTCATTATATTTATACCAAATTGAAATATAAGCTTATTATTTTCATAACCGTAAAAGGCACCCACTGGGATATAAACCACCCCTGAGTAGGTGGCAGCCCAGCAAACATGTCCAGGGCTGGGAATGTGAATTCTTTTAAATAGAAGCAGTCTCCGAGGGGCTTACAAATGTCAAAACAGGATGGGACTGAAGGGGGGGAGGGGGTTGAGAGGATAGGAGCATTGCTGAGACTGTAGAAAATGTCATGTTTTCAAACACAAACCAGGGCTCTGCAATGAGGTGATGCTTCTAAGTGCTTAAAACCAGGGCCTGATTTTTTAAGAGGAACTGAGCAAAAAATGCAGTTCTCAGGTGTTACCTGTGGCTTTAGTTTAATGCCTGAGAAACCACAGGGGTTTCTAGTTGCTCAGTTATAATTACCCAGTGACTACATCAGCGGATTATTAATTTTCTAATGATATCAGCAACTGAGCATAAAAACATCAACAAGAAACCTTCCCCATCAAAATAAAAATAATAATAAATAAAAGAAAAACAAACACAGTCTGAACTTTGTGGTCTGGTTCCACTCTGCAATAATGGAGTATGTGAACAAAAAAATAATTCCAAAATGTGTACCTACAGTAAAAGTACAGATGAGAAGTTACAGAGCTAACTGCAAACGTATACCTACTGCCAGTGTCTTAATAAAGACTAAAAATAGATTTTATTGGAATGTTTTTCTTATTTGAAATGCACATCCCGGAAGAAAGTGTATTGAAAGTTCTCAAGCAGGTTGCAAATAGCTGGAAAGTTTATTTTAACTAGCGAGCTTGCCTATGATTTGGGGGGGGGGGGGGGGGGGCTGTTTGTGACAGGAGTCTAGGAACCGAAAGTGTATTTATTGTAAGAAAATCCCATTTCCATCTGTTCCAGTATCTCCGTAAGGATAAAAAATTCTCCAAAATTCTGACAGGAGATGACAGTGTTACAGGCAAATATCTGACTATACATATATATTTTTTGAGTAGAAATGTCATGGCTGTAAGAAATTACCCCAGCCCCCCCCCCCCCCCCCCCAGTTCTCAGGATGGTGGAGGCCGGAGACTTGAGTAAATGCCAAGTTCACCCAACCACCTCAATCAATCAGGCAGCGCTGGCTGAAGGTCAAAGAGAGGGTGTAGGGAAGGGGTGGGTGTTGTGGTTTTGGTTTTGGTGAGGGGGGGGAGGACACATTTCCTTCTTATCATAAGGCCATCAAATAAAGGTCAGCCCTTCCTGAGATGCTGAACTAAGTTTGCCAGCTGGCTCTGTGCTCAGTGTGTTTTCCCATGGCAGCCTCATCCAGTCCTGGGTTTGAATTTTCAGTGCATTCTGGGACATGTAGTTCTAAATTTTGTTCCACTCGATACTCAAAGCAATTTAAACAGCAGGTAGAGGCTCCTGGCCATTTAAATCAGTGGCATAGCCATGGGTAGGCCAGGGCTCACCCAATTTGGACTAGGGTCCACCCAAAATTAGAGCACTCATGCCCTAAACTCTGCCAGCTGAAATTTCCTCCTCCTCAGGCAGCCAGTGCTCTTCCAAATGGCTGACAGCAGCCCCTCCACACAAGCTCAGTTTTCACACTTGCGGAAGCAAAAGAACATAAGAGTACTACTACTACTACTACTACTTAACATTTCTAGAGCGCTACTGGGGTTACGCAGCGCTGTACAAACCAACAATAAGGACGGTCCCTGCTCGGAAGAGCTTACAATCTAAAGGACGAAATGTCAAGTTGGGGTAGATAAGTTTTCTGAGAGGAGGTGTAGTGATTAGGTGCCGAAGGCGACATTGAAGAGGTGGGCTTTGAGCATTGATTTGAAGATGGGTAGGGAGGGGGCACGGCGTATGGGCTTAGGGAGTTTGTTCCAGGCATGGGGTGAGGCGAGACAGAAGGGACGGAGCCTGGAGTTGGAGATGGTGGAGAAGGGTACTGAAAGGAGGGATTTGTCTTGAGAGCGGAGGTTACGGGTAGGGACGTAAGGGGAGATGAGGGTAGAGAGGTACGGAGGGGCCGCAGATCGAGTGCATTTGTAGGTGAGTAAGAGAAGCTTGAACTGTATGCGGTATCGGATTGGGAGCCAGTGAAGTGACTTGAGGAGAGGGGTGATATGAGTATATCGGTTAAGGCGGAAGATAAGACGTGCGGCAGAGTTCTGGATGGACTGAAGGGGAGTAGATGGCTACGTGGGAGGCCGGTCAGGAGTAGGTTGCAGTAGTCAAGGCGAGAGGTAATGAGAGAGTGGATGAGAGTTCGGGTGGTGTGCTCGGAGAGGAAGGGGCAAATTTTGCTGATGTTATAGAGGAAGAAGCGACAGGTCTTGGCTATCTGCTGGATGTGCGCAGAAAAGGAGAGGGAGGAGTCGAAGATAACACCGAGGTTGAGGGCAGATGAGACGGGGACGATAAGGGTGTTCTCAACTGAGATAGAGAGTGAAGGGAGAGGGGAAGTGGGTTTGGGTGGGAAGACAATAAGTTCAGTCTTAGACATATTCAGTTTCAGGTGGCGGTTGGACATCCAGGCAGCAATGTCGGATAAGCAGGCCGAGTCTTTGGCCTGGGTATCCGCAGTGATTTCTGGTGTGGAGAGATAAAGCTGGGTGTCGTCGGCATAAAGATGATAGTGGAAACCATGAGAAGAAATCAGGGAGCCTAAGGAAGAGGTGTAGATTGAAAAAAGAAGGGGCCCAAGGACAGATCCCTGAGGAACTACAACAGAGAGCGGGATAGGGGAGGAGGACGAACCATGAGAGTATACTCTGAAGGTACGATGGGAGAGATATGATGAGAACCAGGAGAGGACAGAGCCCCGGAACCCAAGGGAGGACAGTGTGTCAAGAAGTAGGTTGTGATTGACAGTGTCAAAAGCGGCGGAGAGGTTGAGGAGGATGAGGATGGAGTAGTGACCTTTGGATTTGGCGAGGAATAGGTCATTGCAGACTTTAGATAGTGCCGTTTCTGTTGAGTGTAGGGGGCGAAAGCCGGATTGGAGCGGATTGAGGATGGCATGAGAGGAGAGAAAATCAATACAGCGGCTGTGAACGGCGCGTTCAAGTATCTTGGAGAGGAAGGGTAGGAGGGAAATGGGGCGGTAGTTGGAGGGACAGGTAGGGTCAAGTGATGGTTTTTTGAGGAGTGGAGTGACCACAGCATGTTTGAAGGTGTCCGGGACAGATGCAGTGGAGAGAGAGAGGTTAAGTATATGACAGATGGTGGGGGTGATGGTAGGTGTGATGGTGTTAAGTAGGTTGGTGGGGATGGGGTCAGAGGAACAGGTGGTGGCTTTCGAGGAGGAGAGGAAATGGGCGATTTCCTCTTCGGTGATAGCAGGAAAGGAGGAGAAGGAGGGCTGGGTAGGTTGGATGAGAGAGTGAGATATAGGCTGAAGAGGAGGAGAGGGAGTGGTGGTGAATTCGAGGTTGATCTTCTGGACCTTGTCAAGGAAGTAGTGGGCCAGAGATTGAGGAGAGAGTGAAGGGGGGTGGGAGCAGAGGGCACTTTGAGGAGGGAGTTGAGGGTGGCGAATAGATGACGAGGGTTAGAGCTAAGGGAATTGGTCAATTGGATATAATAGTCCTGCTTAGCGAGGAATAGGGAGGATTGGAAGGAGGATAGCATGAATTTGAAGTGAATGAAGTCAGTAAGGGTGCGAGATTTCCTCCAGAGGCGTTCAGCCGAACGGGCACAGGAGCGAAGGTATCGGGTGCAAGGGGTCAGCCAGGGCTGGGGATTGGTACGTCTTGTGGGCTGGGAGGTGGACGGTGCAAGGGTGTCTAGAGCAGAGGAAAGAGTGGCATTGTAAGTGGAGACAGCTTTGTCAACGGATGTGGAGGACAAGATGGAAGGGAGATCAGAGATAGTAGAGGATAAGGTGGAGGGGTCAACAGCCTGGAGATTTCTGGACGTAGTAGTTAGTGTTGGGCGAGAGTGAGGGGGAGGGTGCTGAAGTGTGAATGTGATAAGGTGGTGGTCGGAGAGAGGAAGAGGTGAAACGCAGAAAGTGGAGGGTGAGCAAGAAGAAGAGAGGACATAAGAGTAGCCATACTGGATCAGACCAATGGTCCATCTAGCCCAGTATCCTGACAAGAAACCCAAATTGTGGCAACATTCCAGAAGGTTCTGCTCCCTCAGTCTGTCTCTGGCCTGCTCCTGTGTGTTGGGACCCGGGTGATTGCGTTAACACAATAATTCGGGTCCTGGCACACAGGAGCAGGAGGGTAACATACCAAGAGAGGAGCAGATGCAGGAAGATATTGGGTGGGGAGGGGGGCGGCAGCTGTGGCGGCCCTGCCCCTGGCCCAGCTCTGTCTCTTGGTGGCCCTGCTAACTGCAAACGATTCAGTTGAGCCTGGAAAACACTCAACCAACAAAGAATTCAATAATCAATTTGTGACAAAATCAAGGCATGCGAAAGGATATTCTTTGGCCTCCTATCCAAACAAACAAAACAGTAATCTCATTTGCCTTAAATAGAAAAAAAAAAGAGGTTTTCACAATCTTTGAAATACGAGATTCAGAAGATAACTTTGAATCCCAACTTACCAATACAAAGTATTGCTATATTCAGCAGTTACCTCATGGTTCAATGCGGATGCCAAGTTTAAGAAATCAGAACATATAAATATAAATCAACATCCTAAAAACGATTTAAAAAGAAAAGCTTTCAAAAATTTACAAAATAATTATCTTTAACTAAAATTGAATTTGTGGACAAGTTTGGCCTTTGGAAATCCATAAAGCCTCACGTTTCTTTGGATTCAAAAAGGGTTTATGAACGATAAGCGAATTAGATGTCTCACCTAGTTTCGACTCAAGTTCTACTTGACACTGAGAATTGAACGAATCACTAACAATCACCTGCTGAATACCGTTGGCATAAAAATAAGCACTCAAACCCCAAATCTTGAGCCAAAAAAAGCTAAAGGGGCAAGAAACACATTCAATAAAACTGGGACTCAAACTGTTCCTTGATAAAGTAAAAATGCAAAAGGAAAATTTCATGACAAATGATCATTAATTGCTACCTAAATGAACAAAGCAAAAAATAAGATCAAAACCAGTTTTACGCAACTCCTGTCAGCCCAGTTTCAGCCAATCTAGCTAAAAGAAACAAATGATTGATCACATCAAAAGTTGCCGTCAAGTCCAACTGAATCATCATTACATCTCTACGACTCTCGCTACGTGTCAATACCTCATCAAGCAACTTAACCAATTACACGTTGAGTAGAGAGATGCAGTAGCTGTGTTAGTTCACTTTTAAAGGTACTCAATAGAAATAGAATAAAATAAAACATAGAAAAGAAAATAAGATGATACCTTTTTTATTGGACTAACTTAATACATTTTTGATTAGCTTTCGAAGGTGGCTTCCTCCCTCAAAACACCCAGAGAAAATCTGCTACAAGAAAAAGAAAGCCACAGACAGAACCCCCCCTTATAGTGACATACAACCCAGAGCTTGAAAAACTGAGGAAAATCATAAGAGATCTGCAGCCACTACTCCAGGGGGATGAATTACTGAAAGAGATATTCCCATCCCCACCAGTGCTGGCCTTCCAACAGCCACCCAATTTAAAACACAAGCTAGTGAGAAGCAAGCTCTCAACAGAGACCCAATGTCCTTGCAATATATCCAGCTGCAAACTATGCCAAAACATTTCACAAGACCCCACAGTCATTAACAAAGGAAAAATATTCAACATAAAGGAATCCTTCACATGCTCATCTTCCAATGTAGTATATGTCATCCAGTGTAAAAAAAATGTGACGAAGGGTGTTATATTGGAGAAACAAGCCAGATGCTGAAGAAGATATTTAATTTACATAGACATCATATGAAAAATGCCAGTGCAAAACAGGATGTTACCTCTGTGGTTCTGTCAGGCTTTCAAGGCAGAAACTAGGTTCGTGAGCCCTTGGGCCACTGCCGTGGAGCAGCAGTGGCAGGCAAAACCACCCCACACCACAGACAAGGCAGAACTCTGACAGAAACAGCTAGACTTCACCTGCGCTTGACCGCCCTTCCCCAGGAGTTGAGCCCCTGGGTGCAGGCGGCCGGCAGGACTTACCGGACAGGGCAGGCACTGGATACCAACTAGGCTGAACAGGGACTGAGGGTCAGAGGGGAAAGGAATATACATGGGCAGCAAGGCAGGAAATTGGGCTAGGACTCACAGACAGACAGTACTACACAAAGCAGGAAAAAGACAAGCTAAAGGACAGAAACTGAAAGCTGCCACGCAGCCACTGAAAGAGGGTACAAATACTGACAGACAAGAGACAGGACTGAAAGCTGCAGAGCAGCCACTAAAACAGGGTACAAATACTGACAGACAAGAGACAGGACTGAAAGCTGCAGAGCAGCCACTAAGCAAGAGACACAGACAAACAGAAACTAGAGAAGGAATATAGACCAGAAACAAGACTAGGGAAGAAAGCAAATAAACCTAAGCTAAACTACACACAGATAACTAGAAACAGACAAGGAAGTAAACAAGAAACCAGACTAGGCAGAAGTGCAACAAAGCACCAACAAACCAGGGACCTTAGACGATGCAAAGGCAAACTCAGAAGGTTCCAGGTGGTAATAAACCCATCCGGAGCTAAAACTCAGCTGCAGGAATCATGAGGCAGCTACGGGTGAGGCTAGCTGCCAAACTTCAAACCAAGTCTGGAGGGCTGGAATATCTGGACCGGACCAGAAAGAAAGTCTAGAAAGTCTATGGCAGCCACCGGTTCTGGCCACCAGGGGGCAAGAGGAACACAAACCAAGACACAGGCAGAAAGCATACTGAAGCACAGAGAGGCTTAACACACACAGGTGCAGTATAGTGGAGTAATCAGAGCCATGCTGGAAGCAGCCAGCACACAGAGACAGAGACAGAACTAACTGAGGAAGAACAGACAGAAGCCAGCTCAGAAGCTGACCGCCGGAAATAAGTTGAGTCTGAGAGGGGTCACGACCACAATCGTGACAGGTTCAGCACTTTACAAAATCAGAACATTGTACCAATGATTTTATGGTGAGAATACTAAAAGGAAACTTTAAAACAATACAGGAACGCAAGACCTTTGAAGTCAAAATGATTAAATATTTTGACACCCACCAGACAGGACTTAACAAAGACCTGGGTTTTCTAGCCCATTATAAACCATGAAATTCTACTGCTCTGTCACCCTCTGTTCTCCATGCATATCTCCCTGTCCCTCATCCTTTCAGCCCTCTGTTTCTCACCTAACCCACCCCTCCCTCATCCTTTCAGACTGTCACTGAAATACTTTGATGTTTCACTTATATATGCTGTTACTTATCAAAATTTGCTTATTTCTGATCTGACGAAGAAAGGCTACCTTTGAAAGCTAATCAAAAAATTTATTAAGTTAGTCCAATAAAAAAAGGTATCATCTTATTTTCTATTCTATGTTTTATTTTATTCTGTTTCTGTTGAGTATGTTCAGTGGAGAAATATTTTCTCCGATTTGTTTTAAATTTACTACTTTGTAGCTTCATTGTGTGCCCCCTAGTCCTAGTATTTTTGGAAAGAGTAAACAATCGATTCACGTCTACCCATTCCATTCCACTCATTATTTTATAGACCTCTATCATATCTCCCCTCAGCTGTCTTTTCTCCAAGCTGAAGAGCCCTAGCCGCTTTCCCCTTTCCCTCATAGGGAAGTCGTCCCATCCCCTTTATCATTTTTGTCGCCCATCTCTGTACCTTTTCTAATTCCGCTATGGGGCTCATTTTCAAAAGAGAAAAACGTCCAAAAAGTGGCATAAAGAAGCATTTAGAAGTTTTTCTCACAAAAACTTCCAAATTGGTGTTTTCCAACCCATATTTTAGATGTTTTTCTATGAAATTGTCACGTCTGTGGCCGTGACCCCTCTCAGACTCACCTCATTTCCGGTGGTCAGCTTCTGAGCTGGCTCTTGTCTGTTCTTCCTGAGTTAGTTCTTTCTCTGTCTCTGTGTGCTGGCTGCATTGGATTGTCTGTGTGCTGTTTCCCGTTCCAGACTTCAGCCCAGTCCAGTCCGGATCTTCCGGCCTGCCAGACTTGCTTGTCTTGCTTGAGCCTGCACAGCATCCGTAGCTGCCTGGTGATTGCTGCAGCTGAATCTCAGCTGCTGCTGGGCTTATTAGCCATTTGGAAACTCTCTGCTTTGCCTTTGCATCACATAAGGCCCTGGTTTGTTGGTGCTTGCTGCACTTCTGCCTAGTCCAGTTTATAGTCTGTATTCTTGCCTGATTCTAGTTTAGTCTTTGTGTAGCTTCTTGTACTGTATTGCTTGTTTCCCAGTCTTGTTTCTTGTTTGTATGTCTTTGTCTAGTTCTAGGTTGTCTGTGTTTCTTATTCAGTGGCTGCCTGGCAGCTTTCAGTTCTGTCTCTTATCTACCAGTGTTTTTCCCTGTTTCAGTGGCTGCTTGCAGCTTTCAGTTCTGTCCCTTGTCTGTCTGAGAGTCCTAGTCTAGTATTCTGCCTAGCCTCCCTGTGTGCTCTAGTCCCTGAGTGTATCCTGCTGGTATCCAGTTCTGGCCCTGTCCGGCAAGTCCTGCCGGCCACCTGCACCCAGGGGCTCAACTCCTGAGGAACGGTGGTCAAGTGCAGGTGAAGTCTAGCTGGCCCTGTCAGAGTTCTGCCTTATCCCTGTGTGGGCTCATAATCCTAGTTCCTGCTTTTGGAAAATGTGACAGAAATTCATCAAAAGTACGTTCAAATCACAAGGGGGCATGTCAGAGGTGTTTCAAAGGCGGGATTAAGGCATGCATAACACTTGGATGTTTTACAGCCATAATGGAACAAAACCAAAACATCTAGGACTAAAACTAAGACGTTTTGATCTAGACCTGTTTTCAGAATGAATAAGGCACAAAAAGGTGCTTTAAATGACTTGGATGACCACTGGAGGGAACCAGGTGTGTCCCCTCACTATCCCCCCCAGTGGTCTCTTACCCCCCTCCCAACCCCCCCCACCCCACCCCCACCATCCCCAAAATGTGAATAAAAATATGACTTACCAGCCTCTATGACAGCCTCAGATGTTAAAGTGTTAAATGTTAAGGTGGAGGAGTGGCCTAGTGGGTAGGGTGGTGGACTTTGGTCCTGGGGAACTGAGGAACTGAGTTCAATTCCCACTTCAGGCACAGGCAACTCCTTGTGACTCTGGGCAAGTCACTTAACCCTCCATTGCCCCATGTAAGCCGCATTGAGCCTGCCATGAGTGGGAAAGCGCGGGGTACAAATGTAACAAACAAACAAAAAAAATAAAAGTCAGTCCTATTAGAGCAGCATCCAGGTCAATGGAGTAGTGTAGTGGTCAGTACAGTGCACTATGGAGCAGGGGGCTCAGGTCCCTATCTCCCTCTACCTGTCACACTTGTGGTGGAAACTGTGACCCCTCCCAGACTCACCAAAACCTTACTGTATCCACGTATAGGTGCCCCCATCACCCATAAGAGGTACTGTAGTGGTGTAGAATGGGGGACAGTATGTTTTGGAGGGCTCAGGGGACAAGATAAGGGAGCAAAGATGAGATGTGTACCTGGGAGCATTTTCATGAAGTGCACAGAAGTGCCTTTTAGGGTGCCCCATTGCTCTCCTGGGATGTCTGGGGGACCAGTCTACTAAAAATACTGGCTCTTCCTACATCTCAATGGCATGAATATCTGTGTTTTGCACTTATTTGGGGGGGGGGGGAGGGTTCAAAAATGGATAAAAAAAAAGTCCACATCACAAAACCTTGTTCGATACAGTATTTAAAAAAAAAAGATAGACATTTTTCTTTTTCGAAAAATGACCTTCTTTTGTATTGGGGCTTTGGACATTTTGCGTAAAACATCCAAAATCAGACTTAGACGTCATATCGAAAATGTCCCTCTACATCTTTTTTGAGATGCGGTGACCAGAATTGCACATAGCATTGCAGGTGATGTGCACCATGGAGCGATACAAAAGCATTATAACATCCTCATTTTTGTTTTCCATTCCTTTCCTAATAATACCTAACATTCTAATTGTTTTCTTTGCCACCGCTGACCACGGAGCAAAGGGTCTCAACACGTATCATCAACGATGACACCTAGATCCCTTTCCTGGTCGGTGATTTCTAATGTGGAACTTTACATGACGTAGCTATAATTCGGGTTCCTCTTTCAAACATGCATCACTTTGCATTTGCTCACATTAAACGTCTTCTGCCATTTGGATGCCCAGTCTCCCAGTCTCGTAAAGTTCTCTTGCAATTTTTCACATTCCTTTTGCAATTTATTAACTTTGTTAGGACCTGGATACTGTGGCCAGGAGCAACATGACTAGGCAGTAACCTAGGCAAGCACCTTCAAGGGGGAAGCAAAGAGAAGCTGCAGTAACGGGAAAACATTAATTCGATCCCGTCAACAGTGGGACAAAGTCAGAGAACATTAACAGGTACTTTATAGCTGCCAGGAAGGAGGAGACTTTTCAGAAAGTCTATTTACCACTCGACTCGAGATTTTCCTAATTTATGGACAAATAGAAGAACTAAAGTTCAATGTTTGATAATCCGTCCAACTGTACATTTGTACGGGATTGATCTGGTGGGGGGGGGGGTGTGTTTATGCCAGTATTTCTGAGCCCTGAAACCAGCTCGCACCAGTGACTCTGTATCTTAGAAACCAGCTCACACCAGTGACCCATTCATCGATATTTGTCCCTTTCACCGAGGGATTTGCTAGCCCTAAATAAATGATGTGGAGATTTTTTGCCCACTCCTGGTTTTGAACTTCAGTCCGAAAACATTGTGGGACTTGTAGTCCATGATTCTACTTACAGCTCCCATAATTTGATTTATTCTTACTGTACACCGCCTTGAGTGAATTCCTTTAAAAAGGCAGTAAATAAATCCTAATGAATAAATAAATAATGGACCAGGATAGGGGTGGTCAGAAAGCACCTGTGCTATCAACTAGATCCCCCCCCCTTCCGTACCCCCACACATAATCCTCTCTTTCTCCCTGCCTTCACCCCATCTCTCTCCCCCTTTATCCCATCAAGGCAGTGTACAGGGTGGCAGCCTCCAGACCCCATCAGACTGCAGGAAGTCCCAGATTTATAATTAACCATCCTACCACTTTCAGTAAATAACAGAGCAGGAATCAAAGACCCCACGCAGGCAGTATTTCACTTCACAGATCCAGATTTCAAATGACATCTTGGCTGAAACTTCAGAGGCTGATGATTATTGTAATGTTATTAGTACAGAGGAAAAGGAAATTGCTGTAATGAGGTCCCACTGAGGAGAAAGTGCTGCAGATCCTTTGGAAAAAGCTGGACACATGAGGAGAGGGGGCTGGTACCAAGGCAGGTCTGAGCCAAAAGGAAGAAGATGGAGAGCTCAGGACAGCAATGGGCTGAGAACCAGGGAAGCCCGGGTTCAAATCCCACTGCTGACACTCCTGGTGACCTGTGCCTCAGGCATCAGGGGCTGATGCAGAAAGATACTGCAAGGTTTACATGAAAGTTCATTGTCAAGCAATGCAAAAAGGGGTTGGACGCAGGTGTTAACTCACACTGTAAACATGACCACACGCTGTGTTAAAATGTGGAATTAGAAAAGGTACAGAGAAGGGCAAGGAAAATGATAAAGGGGATGGGATGACTTCCTTATGAGGAAAGGCTGAAACAGTTAGGGCTCTTATGTTTGGAGAAAAGACGGCTGAGGTGAGATATGATAGAGGTCTATAAAATAATGAGTGGAGTGGAACAGGTTGACATGAATCGTTTGTTTACTCTTTCCAAAAATACTAGGACTAGGGGGCATGTGATGAAGCTATAAAGTAGTAACTTTAAAACGAATCGGAGAAAAGTTTTCTTCACTCAACGTGTAGTTAGCCTCTGGAAGTTGTTGGCAGGGAATGTGGTAAAGGCGGTTAGCTTAGTGGGGTTTAAAAAAGGCTTGGACGGCTTCCTAAAGGAAAAATCCATGGACCATTATTAGAATGACTTGGGAAAAATCCACTGCTTATTTCTGGGATAAGCAGCATAATGTATTGAACTTTTTGAGGGGATCTTGCCAGGTATTTGTAACCTGGATTGGCTACTGTTGGAAACAGGATGCTGGGCTTAATGGACCTTTGGTCTGTCCCAGTATGGCAATACTTATGTACTTACGTACTCATGAATGCAAATGAGGTCATTACCTATTCCACAGTCCAAAAAAAAAAGGATTTTTATGCATACACTATACAAAAAGTATTTTTGCAAGTTCAGGGGCAGCATAGAAGGATTGGTTGAGAGAAACAAGTGATTAGTGGCACCCAATCCCTCCCCCAACCTGATCCACGGTAGAGTTCTCCATCGGTCACAGTGGCCCCCAACCCTCTCCCTCTAAACTTAAATTCATTCATTCATTTCATTTTCTATACCGCCCTTACTAACTGGTAGACCAGGGCGGTGTACCGACTAAAGAAATTATAAATATTTAGTAGGAAAGGAACTACAATTTTAGATAGGAAAGAAAACTCATACACTCAGACAAAGTCAGGTTAGAAGGAAAATTAGAAAGGAGGGAGGGAGGTGGGTCATCATGGTTAGAGAGGGGCAGGAAAAGGAGGGGAACAAGGGGGAAAAGATGGACGGCACCTCTCAATGCAGAACCAAAAGTGAGGGTAAAAAGTCACGTTGTCAAAGCAATCTTAAATTCTTTCAGGGATAATTCTGCATGTAGAGCTACAAGCATTGTGTTCCAAAGAAATGGTGAAGTGAAAAAGAAAGCTTTGTGCCTGGTGGGTTCAAGAGTAGCCCGTTTTAGGCCTGGGAGAAACAGGCAATTATCATTTAGGGATTGAATAACACGAGATGGAGGATAGGGGATTGCAAAAGAAGATAAGTATTCAGGTAAACCTACCCGAAATGCCTTAAAATGAGGAGTAGTGTATTAGCTGGAACAGAGCTGAAGGTCTGTTTACAGTTCAAAACTGCATCCCAGGCGGGCTGAGGTCTTCACATTGCAGTATTATTGTGGGAGAGATAACAGAATAGAAATTAAGTCACTCATTCTAGGGTATCGTAAATATTTTCCACTTATGATTAGTCTGTGTAGACTGGGCTTTAGGCCAGCGGTTTTTTTTTTTTATTTAATAGGAGGGAATTAAAATAGATTAGCTTTTGCAGAAGTGACCTCAGAGATTCCCTGTGGTCAGGTCATGGGATGGTTTTGTTTGAGTTCATCCCTCATTCCCAGCCCAGTCAAGCTTTTTTGGGTTCTGCTGGTCCAGTACAGGCCAAATCACTATTGCTCTATCCCATGAACGAAAATATTTTGAATGGCTCCTCAACAGAAAGACCAGAGATGGCAGAAGGTACAAAATGTCATTCATTGAGGGCATTCTGCATGTCTACAAGGGTTTGGATGGAGCTCAAAACCCTCTGGGAAGCTAATTGCTTTTAACACTCAAATCAGTCCTGGAGGTATATCTGAAAGCTATTAAACAACCATTTAGGGGATACCACAGTTAATATACGATAATCTTCCTTCTCCACTAAAATTCAGCTCATCAGGAAACGTTTTCCAGTCAGGCCCCAAAAGGGGACCTTTAGATTCAAAGGAAGCATTTTTAGCTGATAGGCCAGGGGTGGGCAAACAGGGTCCTTGAGGGCCAAAACTGAGTTGAGTTTCCAAAATTTCCACAATGAATATGAATGAGACTGATTTGCACGTACTACCCTTGTATGTAAATAGATCTCACGCATATTTATTGTGGAAATCTTGAAAAGCCAACTGGGACTCCAGTCCCCATCCCCCCCCCCCCCCCCCCCCCCCCGTGGTGATAAGCTAAGCAGGGTTGTGCTCTAACTATTCCCTGCCCTCCTCCAGTCTCGCAGGAGGGGATCACGCCACAATGACGACAAATCAAGTTTACAACAAAAAAAGTTCTAGAACGAGGGGGCATAGGATGACGATGAAAGAGGATGGATTCAGGAGTAACTTGAGGAACTACTTCTTCACAGAAAGGTTGGTGCATTCAAGGAGCAGCCTCCCGGTGGAAGTGGTAGAGATGAAAACAGTATCTGAATTCAAGAGAGCTTGGGACAAGAACATAGGATCTCTAAGGGAGTGATAGGGAAAGTAGATGTCATGGATGGGAAAACTGGATGGGCCATATCTGCCTATATGTTTCTCTGTTTACATGAAGAATCCCTTTCCTGTACCTGCTCATCCAGAACTGTCCTTCTTGAAGTGGTGGTGATGTAGTAGCTGGTTGAGTCATAAAAAGAGCTCCACGCCTGTAGTTTCCACCCTTCCCATAAGATGGAACCCTTTCTCCTTCACCTACTGGGAAAGGCTTCATGACATCTTGGAATAAGCAACGGTAGAGTGGATCTGGTTTATGTCTTCACTTTAAACTTTTCATTTTGACGAACAGAAATGGCTGGGTGAATGATATTTTTTTGCAGAATGAAGACCTTGCCCATCCTGATGATCTCCTGGGGTGTCATCAAGATCTCTCTCTCTCTCTTCTGACTCTAGATATCCTCCTGAAGTCTCTTCCAGCCCCCCCCCCCCCCCCCCAACACTCCTGAAGATCTCCTGGGATATCTTCAAGGCCTATATGACTCTAGATGACCTCATGGGGTCTCTTCTACCCCTAGCTCTCTCTCTTTCTCTACATGACTTCTGGGGTTCCTACCAGTGCTGTCTCTCTCTCTCATTCTAGATGTCCCTCCCAGTCCTGTTCTTCTGTGTCTCAGATTGCTTATATACTACTGTACGTTTGGATAAGCTTAATTTTTTTATTACACTTTCTCTTTCTCCTTTTTTCTCCATTCATGGATATTTATCCCTTTCACTTCCACACCCAGCTCTTTTCCTGACCACTAAATCCCCAGACTGTTGGCAGGGTGCCAGGCAATGATGTCATACCTATATTTAAAGACAAATTCTTCTACATAGATGCAAAAATACCCCAGACCAGGATAAAGCCAAGCCCAGGCTAGAAATAATCCACCATTCCCCTTCTCTCCTCTCCATCACCCTGTCCATCTGGCAAACCCCTGCAATCCCACTCCAGAGGCGGCCATGTTTAGAACAGCAGATCCACAATGACATCACAGGAAGTGGTGTCTGCTTGGTCCGCCTTAGTCTGTGATGTCATACGTGAGATTTCTCACATGAACCAATGGGCAGCATGTGGCAGAATGTCATCTCCTTGCCCTGTGTGCCCTCTCCCCACCTCCATGTTCTCCCCTCTCATCTAATTCGAAAAATGTTCTTGAAAATTCCCACCTTCTCAAATTTCCAGGACGGTGTCAGGCAGCTATTTTCCACCATGGACTCACTCTTATTTCATCTTCGGAAAAACACGATTTGAAAGCGCAACACCCCTTCGAGGAAAACTACATTGGCTACCAATCAAAGAACACATTGCCTTCAAACTCTGCACTATGGTTTGTTTGTTTTTGTTACATTTGTACCCCGCACTTTCCCACTCATGGCAGGCTCTATGTGGCTTACACAGGGCAATGGAGGGTTAAGTGACTTGCCTAGAGTCACAAGGAGCTGCCTGTGCCTGAAGTGGGAATCAAACTCAGTTCCTCAGTTCCCCAGGACCAAAGTCCACCACCCTAACCACTAGGCCACTCCTCTCCACTTGGTTCACAAGATCATCTATGGTGAAGCACCGGGATATATAATGAACTTGATCGACCTACCAACCAGAAACACATCCGCATCAGCACGACAATACCTAAACCTCAACTACCCAAGCTGCAAAGGACTAAAATACAAATCAATCTACGCATCCAGTTTTTCCTACATCAGCACACAACTATGGAACGCACTACCAAATACCATGAAAACCACGTACAACCACCTCCAATTCAGGAAAAAACTAAAAACCCACCTGTTATAAAAAAAAGCCTTACCCCACTGACCCAACTTAAATACCTGAACTCCATGACACTATAACACCACAGTCCGTACTGATCACCAAACAATCTCATCTGTTCTTGCTATCCTCTTTATGGTCCCACCACATGTTCCTTCATGTGGTCCCTACCCGTCCTACCTCAACTTAACCATTATTTGTATTTGTTTTACTCTGGAGTCTGTCTACACCTCTCTGGTACCATGTAAGCCACATCGAGCCTAAAAAACAGGTGGGAAAATGTAGGGTACAAATGTAACAAATAAATAAATAAATAAATAAATAAATAAGAGTTGCTTTACTCTTGTGGGCAAGCCAATGGCTCATCAAGGTGTTAGAAATGGGAACGTTTTCCAAGAAGGGACGCTCTGCATAAGCCATGTTATGTCAGAAAAGTGGGAAGCTTGAAGTGGGAGAGGAAGGGTACAACGTCAGCTGAAGGTCTCCTCTGACCAGAGAAAGAGAGGGAGGAGAAGGGAGGGAGGGAATGCATGATGTGATGTGTGAGAGACTTTTTATTTTTAATTTCGATTTGCCTCACACTTTTTTCCGATTGTAGCTTAAGGCAATTGAGGAACAGCAGCATGTCTCTCATTCTCACGCCCTCAGGGCAGTCGCTGGTACAGGTCACACAGGAAGAAGTACTGCTGCCACCTCCAGGCTCCCTGGCTGCTGCCACAGGAAGGTTGTAAAGCCAGGGCTACAGCCCTGCATGTGCTCTCAAACCAGCATAGAAGCCACAGGTTCACAGTGCATTTTAAAGGAGACCTGCCTCCCTTCTCGCACAAATGAACTTGTGGTTTCTAGAGAGGTCTAGCATCTTAACACAGGAATTCAACCAAGGCTAGAGAAACTACAGCTTGGGGCCTCGCATTACAAAGGTTTTCACACTTCACTACAAAAAAAAAAAAATTACATGCATTTGTAACTAATGAAAATTACAATATAAAAAACGTCATAATTATTGTTTTTATTATTGACTGTTGGTTGTTTTATATATTTTTTTATTTATTGTAAATAGTATCACTACACACAATAGCGAAAAGCAAGAGAGAAAAAACTATGGAACCTAAAATTTACTTCCTACTTAATTGCAGGGTGGGAGAACTCTTAAATGTTACAGCTTAGGGGCCACAGTACCCCTAATTCTAGTAAGTTAAGCACCCCAACTTCCATCTCGTGTGCAAATTTGTCCACATAACTTATAGAATAAAGTCTGTTGCATGTGTAACTTAATAGATTAATTAGATGCTAAATAACTAGCTATAATTGGGGTTAACTGGCAAGAGTTGGAAGTTACGCATGTAACTGCTCTTAGCCGCTATTCTGTAAGTTGTGCGCTCAAACTCCAGAGCCTGCAAGTTCGGGGAGGGTGTAGACCTGGGGGGGGGGGGGGCATGGTGTCACGGTTTTGCCCAGGTTCCTGACTCACAGTTACCGCGGTCCCCGGTGGTTAGACCTGGGGAATGCGGTGAATTGATGGTTTACCGTTTCCCATGTGCCAGAAGATATGCTGGTCCGGTCCGGATCTTCCAGCCCGCCAGATTGTTTTGGGAGTTTTTTGGAACTAAGCAGTACCCGTACCTGGTGAACTCCCTTATGGGCTGCCTTTATTAACCACCTGGGAAGGTTCCTAGTTGCCTTGCAACAGTGTTCTTCAGAGGTGTTCCTTTTGGTATGAGTTGTTGCAGTGCCCTTGTGCTTTTACTCTTTTGTGACTTTGACTCTGTTTGGCTACTGGACTTTTCTTCTGCCTGCCGCCTGCCTAGACCCGGATTGTTTCTGGACTATTCATTTGCCTGCTGTTTCCCTGGAACCCAGTGTGTATCTAGTGTTTCCTGATGTCTGTCTGCCTGCTGCTGTGTCCTGCAGTCCAGCCTTCCTGTCCTGTCCGGTAAGTCCTGCCGGCCACCTGCAGCCCGGAGCTTAACTCTGGGTGAAGGGTGGCTAAGTGTAGGTGAAGCCTTGCCCCGATCCACTGTGTTCCAGTTCCGGTCTGCCTTGTCCGGTGTCTGGGTGATTCTCCTGCCACTGCTGCTCCTCGGCAGTGGCCCAAGGGCTCACAAACCCAGTTACCTGCGGAGTATAAGTGACACATGGTCGGATCGGGGGTGTCAGGCAGTTACGCACGCTGGTTAAATAATACTTTATTTTATTTATTTATTTATTTGTTACATTTGTATCCCCCATTTCCCCACCTATTTGCAGGCTCAATGTGGCTTACATAGTACCGTAAAGGCGATCGCCAATTCCGGATTGAACAGATACAAAGTGATGTTGTGGAAGAATGAAGTTCATGTGTAACAGTCCCATTAGGGAATCATAGTTAGGAAGAGTTAGGTTATGTCCAGTATGAGCTTAAGTTTCATTGTGTTGCAGGGTTCATGCATTTACGTTGGATCAGTAGCGTATGCCTTTTTGAACAGGTAAGTTTTTAGTGATTTCCAGAAGTTTAGGTGGTCATCCGTTGTTTTCACAGTGTTTGGTAACGCATTCCATAGTTGTGTGCTTATGTAGGAAAAGTTGGATGCATAAGTTGATTTGTATTTGAGTCCTTTGCAGCTTGGGTAGTGGAGGTTTAGGTATGTTTGTGTTGATCTTGTTGTGTTTCTGGTTGGTAGGTTTATGAGGTTTGTCATGTATCCCGGGGCTTCACCGTAGATGATTTTATGAACCAGGGTGCAGATTTTGAACGCAATACGTTCTTTGATTGGGAGCCAGTGCAGTTTTTCTCAGAGGGGTTTGGTGCTTTCGAATTGCGTTTTTCCAAATATAAGCCTGGCTGCCGTGTTTTGAGCTGTTTGAAGTTTCTTTATGAGTTCTTCTTTCCAACTCGCATAGATTCCATTGCAGTAGTCTACATGACTTAGTACCATTGATTGTATCAAGCTGCAGAATATTTCCCTCGGGGAGAATGGTTTCACGCATTTGAGTTTCCACATTGAGTGGAACATTTTTTTTGTTGTACATTTTACTTGACTCTCTAGCGTAAGGTTACAGTCGATTGTAACGCTGAGAATTTTCAGGCTGTCTAAGATAGGGAGGGTGTAATCTGGGTAATACTTGCTATTACACCACTAAACCACCTACAGTCAGGCGTGAGCATTTACATTAGCCATCGAGCTAGCGCATGTGCTCGCATCTAAAGTTAGATGCATAAATGCAGACATACGCTGTATTAGCGGTTGCACGCGCAACTGCCGTTGAATACACGCTTAGCACGCGTCATCCCAGCGCCTATAATTAGGTGATCTATTGAGAGTTATCCCCAACATACATAAATCCAGCCCTGATTTCAGCAATTCACTGCAGCCTCCAGCAATACATATTTCTTTCAAAAGTGTAAGAGAGATCCTGGCAGGGGTAAAGGTTCAGCTCTCCCTGTTGTACCAGGAATGTGTTATTCCTTCCCTAGCCATGGGCCGTGAAGCGACTTAGCCTCCGGCTTTTTCTCTGCCTCTTAGCTGGGTCAGCGCACACAGAGCAGCAAAGTGCAGAAACGACAAACATTCCAGGCATCCGAGCCACGGAGGTCGGGAAGCAGTCCTTATATAGCAGTGCTCGACTGTACCAGACAAGTCACTTTATCTCCCTAATCCCCAGCTCTGTCAATGACTCTCTGTGTGACCTCAGGGCCATTTTATCTCCCTGTGCCTTAGTTCTAATCCCCGGCTCTGTCACTGACTCTCTGTGTGTGACCTCAGGGTGAGTCACCTTAACCCTGTGCCTCAGTTCTAATCCCCAGCTCTGATACTGACTCTGTGTGTGACCTCAAGGCTGAGGCACTTTATCTCCCTGTGCCTCAGTTCTAATCCCCAGCTCTGTCACTGACTCTCTGTGTGACCTCAGGGTCATTTTATCTCCCTGTGCCTTATTTCTAATCCCCAGATTGTAAGCTCCCTATTAGATTGTAAGCTCTTTGAGCAGGGACTGTCTTTCTTCTATGTTTGTGCAGCGCTGCGTACGCCTTGTAGCGCTATAGAAATGCTAAATAGTAGTAGTAGTAGTACTGTCACTGACTCTGTGTGTGACCTCAGGGTGAGTCACTTTATCTCCCTCAGTTCTAATCCCCGGTTCTGTCAGTGACTCCGTGGGTGTGACCTCAGGTTGAGTCTTTTTATCTCTCTGTTCCTTAGTTCTAATCCCCAGCTCTGCCTCATCTCAGAGGGACTGATGCGTTCCTGTTACCTTTAGGTGGTGATGGAAGTGGACAAAACTGTAGGAATGATGGACATAAGATTTGCGGTTCCGCAGCAGGACAAAGTGATTATGATCTAGGCTTTGTAGGTGTTATCGGGTCGTCTTGCTCTTAGGGAAATTGCCTATCTCACCTCGGCGAAATTCCCTCAGATAGCACATGCCCCTGACAAATAGAAAGAGACAAATTGGGACCTGCTTACTAATCATGTCCTGAATAGGAAGCAGGGGGCAATGAGGGTGGCTCAAGGAAACTCTGTCCATGCAGACTCGAGACACCTTATGGATATTTTTAATGAAGGAAAAGAAAGATAGAGGGAAGAAAAAGGAAAATGGTGGGGAGAGAATGATGGAGAGGGACAGAAAATTGGAGGAAGAGAGTGGAGAAGGTAGACAGGAAAAAAGCAGAGGGGGGAAGGAGGATGGAGAGAAAATGAAGGTAGAGAGACTGGAAAGGCGGAGAAGAGAGGAGGAAGGAGAGAAAGAGAAGGAGGGAGAGAGAGTGGAGAAGGTAGAGCAACAGGAAAGGAGAGAAAGAGAGGGAAAAGGGGAGAGGGGAAGGAGAGAGAGTAGTAGAGAAGCAGAGAAATATAAGGGGAGGCAAAAAGAGGGGATAGGAGAGGAAGAGGGAAAGTGAAGGGGAAAGAGTGAGTAACAAATGTTATAGACAGAGAAAGAGGGAGTGAGAGGGAGGAAGATCTCAGAGGGGAGGTAGAAAGTGAACGAGAGGTGAGGGAGGAAAGAGAAAGAGCAATGGGAGAGAGGGAAGTGGAGGGCAGAGGGAAGGAAATGAAGAAGGAAGCACAGAAAGAAGCTTAAAGAAGGGAGCAAGGGAAAGAGATGGAGGAGAAGAGTAAGAGGTGGTAGAGGACGGGGAAAAGGAAAAAGCAGAGGATTGAAGCAAAAAAAATAAATAAAAATAAGAAAAGTTAGAAAGAAAAGTGAGGGAGAGAGAAAGAGGCCAAAGGGAGAGAGGGAAAGGGGAGGGAGGGAGAGAGGGAAAGGGGAGGGAAGGAAAGAGAAGGGGAAGGGGGGAAGTGCAGTGCCGCTGTCTGGAAGCAGACGTTCCACATTGAAAGTGAATTTTAAGCACTGCAAGAACCACAAATAACCAGTCACAGAAACCAATGAATGGAATCTTGCATCCCTGGCAAAGCTCCCCCCCCCCCCCTCATAAATAATGGGCTGGGTGTATGTGAGCAGTACGATGCTTCCCATGTAGTCTGTCTCCTCCAGAGCTGCCACTTGAGTAATGAACCCACAGTGGGAGATCCTGGCTATCAGAGGGACTTGGTGGCTGCAGCAGTGGCCAGACTCCTCCTCTCTTTTAAGAGCCTGTGGCTTACATCTCGCATCTATGACTCATTTGTGCAGATTTCTGGGCTGCTCCTCCAAAGCTGCATCCCATGTCCCCTATCCTCTCTCCACCCTGGCCCTTGGGGTCACATTCTCAGGCCCCAGACGCTTGGCTGATGGCACAGGGGATGCATTCATTCCACTGGACAAGATTCCTTCACAGAGCTGTTTTTCCTTGCGCTACACAGCCCGGGTCCCCTGCGGTTATTTTGGTAACATTTCTCTAGTCGGAGACTGAGCAAACATGTCCTTGCCACCCTTAAATATTCTTATGGGGTAGATGGGTGGGGAGGGAAGGGGATGGAGGGAAACAGAGGCCTTGAGCAGAAGACAGAGATAGGGGCAGGGGGTGGGGGTGGAGATGGGGTGGCTTTTTCATAGGTAAAGGGATCCCAGAATTTACAAGTGGTTTAACAGAGAGCAAGGGTGGAGGCTGCTTAGTAAGTAGGTGGGTGTGAGTTCACACTACATTCGCCTGGGCTGCTCCAGTGTAGAGAAGTGTTAACCTCAGCGACTATACACAGATCGGCCTGCTCCGCTCAGTAAAACCTCAACTCAATGTACTGGGTCTAGGTGGAGGAATAGTCTAGCAACCAGGGCAGCCCAGTTCAAATCCCACTGCCGCTCCTTATGATCTTTGGCATGTCACTTAACCCTCCATTGCCTCAGGTTTAAAAACTTAGGCTGTGAGCTTTCCAGGGACAGGAAAATACCCAATGTAACTCACCTTGAGCTACTACTGAGCTAAATCCAGATAAATAGATATTACAAATCAGCCATGTACAAAGACCACATCAGTCCAGGGTGTGACCTCCTTGGAAATACTGTCGATGAATACTGTAACATATTTCAGTATCTTTCCAATTCATGGTGTATGTGTACTGTCAATTAACATTGTACATATCCTTCAATGCATATGTTGTTTCTTCATTTCTGGATATACAAATGATCGATGGTGTACATCTCTGTATACAGAGTAAATCAGTGGTGTATTATCTCATTGTACAAGGTCAACCAGTGAGATACCCTATCTATGTAATTCAATGATGTACCCTTCCCCATTATACAGTTGACCAGTGCTCTGCATCTCTGTCTTCAGAGTCAATAAATAGTGTATTCCCCACACATACGTCAACCAGTGAGGTATCCTATTTACGTAAACCGTTATTCAATGGAATACCCTTCCAGAGTATACATTGACCAGCGATGTACATATCCATCTTCAGAATAGATAGTGTTCCGGGTATACAGTTGATTGGTGGTGTGCATCTTTCTAGACAAAGTCAATCAATAGTTTATTACTTCAGCACATAAGGTCAATCAATAATGTACCCTATCTACATATACTGTACACTTCCTGGATGCATAGTTAATTGGTGGGGTATATCTCTGTGTACAGAGTCAATCAATGGTGTATTACCTCGACATATGAAGTCAACCAGTTCACGATTAATCAGTGGAATGCATCTCTGTATACGGAGTCAATCAATGGTGTATTACCTCAAAATACTGAGGTCAACCAGTTCACGATTAATCAGTAACATAGTAATGTAGTAAATGATGCAGAAGGTCCATCTAGTCTGCCGTCAAGATAAACTCATTTTACATGGTATGCGATACTTTATACCCGAGTTTGATTTGTCCTTGTCATTCTCAGGGCACAGACCGTAGAAATCTGCCCAGCACTCTTCTTATACTAAAAGTTCTGAAGTTAACGTCGAAGCCCCTTAAAATTTACACTCCAGCCCATCCCTATCTATTCAGTCACGATGATGGTGTAGACCGTAGAAGTCTGCCCAGCACCAGTTTCGCTTCTCCATTACCGGCGTCCCCACTCAATCTCTGCTAAGATTCCGTAGATCTATTCCTTCTAAACAGGATTCCTTTGTGTTTATCCCACACATGTTTGAATTCCGTTACCATTTTCATCTCTGCCACCAGTGGCATGCATCTCTGTATACAGAGTTCATCAACGGTGTATTACATCGACATAGTAATGTACTGCGTTTGTGTAATCTGTCCTGTCTGTGCCTCAGGTTACAAGATTATAATCAGATAGGATTAACAGAGGGTTATTACAAAAAATTACACAGAGCGTATCGCTCATCCTTCTCCCTTCTTCTTCTGGTACCAGACTAGGGCATTGAAACTGCCAGGCAGACCCTCATGCCCTAGAAATGGCTGCATCCCTGTTTGCAAAAGGATCTGATGGTGCAGTCCTAGTCCAACGTACCAAAAGGGACTTGGGAACTGAAACTGAAACTGTGGTTTATTCACAGTAATCAGGCGAGCAAGGGGGGAGGCGGAGGATGCTGGACCTTGATTTGCTCAACCGTAAGCATATGGCCCACCCGTATTGGCAAGCTCTGCCATCCACTATCTCTGTAGTGTGGTTTACATCATTCAGCACTCAGGGCTGCTCTCTCAGCCTTGCCTGGCACCTCCCCAGGCTGGTTATCTTCTGAGCGGATCCAGCTCTCATATCCTACTATTGTCACAGGGGACGCATGACCTCAGCAGCAGTAAGAGAGGAACAAGTGATTTTGAAAGGCAATTTTTCCAAGCAGAAAGTTGTCACAAGGAGAGAGGGGCCAAAGGTCTTCAGAGGCTGAGGGAAATTCTTTTGGGGATAGAAGTTGTTTTTAACCCTCAGGATGGGTGTAGCTGTTCTGGAAAGCCCCCTGACACTGGCTGATGTGCTGGGGGGAGGGGGCTCCATTCCTTAGGATCTGAGTCTCTGGAGATTTCTCTCAGACTGAAATCTGCAGTGCATTTATTCAATGAATCGCTTAGCGTTCGCAGGTTAAATACTACTCAGTTTAAAAATGTTGGATCAACTCAAACCAGGGTTTCAATGCAGCTAGGCTAGGGTAAGGAAGACTGGGCATGTGGGTGCGTGAATGTTTTTTTTTGCTAGAAGGACCAGGCTGAGACGGAACCCTAGTAGCATGTTCCGTTCCTTGGGCTGGCTGGAGCTGGGAGAAGTGAGGGGGTCACAGCACCCCACAAAGGAGAAAACTGCAATGCCCCCCTCCATCTCTACTGTCAGTCCCATGCAGGAGACATCACACCAGTAAACACCATACAAGAACCAGAGGTGGAGGACCTGAAAGGAATTCTTTAAAGGTACTTTTGGTCTCCTACAGAGATGTGTACACCAACGAAACATTCTCATGTTAGCATTAGGACACAAGCGGTGCTGGAGACCTTCGGCAGCCTCAGATTTTCTGATTTTTCTTGAGTAGAGAGGTGTGGTAGCCATGTTAG
The DNA here is from genome assembly GCF_901765095.1 of Microcaecilia unicolor. Taxonomy (NCBI): domain Eukaryota; kingdom Metazoa; phylum Chordata; class Amphibia; order Gymnophiona; family Siphonopidae; genus Microcaecilia; species Microcaecilia unicolor. The sequence goes on along the minus strand of NC_044033.1, from coordinate 198,371,146 downwards.
ACCACTTTTAAAGGTAATCAATAGAAATAAAACAAAATAAAACATGGAAAAAAATAAGATGATACCTTTTTTATGAAAAATGCTAGTACCAATAAAAGATGTCACGCCTGTGGGGCAGCACTTTACAAAACCAGAACACTGCACCAGTGATTTCATGGTAAGAATTGTGAAAGGGAACTTTAAAACAATACATAGTAACATAGTAGATGACGGCAGAAAAAGACCTGCGCGGTCCATCCAGTCTGCCCAACAAGATAAACTCACATGTGCTACTTTTTGTGTATACCTTACCTTGATTTGTCCTTTTCTGGGCACAGACCGTATAAGTCTGCCCAGCACTATCCCCACCTCCCAACCACCAGCCCCGCCTCCCACTATCGGCTCTGGCACAGACCGTATAAGTCTGCCCAGCACCATCTCCGTCTCCCGCCACCAGCTTTGCCACCCAATCTCGTCTAAGCTCCTGAGGATCCATTCCTTCTGAGCAGGATTCCTTTATGTTTATCCCACACGTTTGAATTCCGTTACCGTTTTCGTTTCCACCACCTCCCGCGGGAGGGCATTCCAAGCATCCACTACTCTCTCCGTGAAAAAATACTTCCTGACATTTTTCTTGAGTCTGCCCCCCTTCAATCTCATTTCATGTCCTCTCGTTCTACTGCCTTCGCATCTCCGGAAAAGGTTCGTTTGCAGATTAATACCTTTCAAATATTTGAACGTCTGTATCATATCACCCCTGTTTCTCCTTTCCTCCAGAGTATACATGTTCAGGTCCGCAAGTCTCTCCTCATACGTCTTGTAACGCAAATCCCATACCATTCTCGTAGCTTTTCTTTGCATCGCTTCAATTCTTTTTACATCCTTAACAAGATATGGCCTCCAAAACTGAACACAATACTCCAGGTGGGGCCTCACCAAGGACTTATACAGGGGCATCAACACCCCCTTTCTTCTGCTGGTCACACCTCTCTCTATACAGCCTAACAACCTTCTAGCTAGGGCCACCGCCTTGTCACACTGTTTCGTCGCCTTCAAATCCTCAGATACTATCACCCCAAGATCCCTCTCCCCATCCGTACCTATCAGACACTCCCCGCCTAACACATACGTCTCCCGTGGATTTCTACTCCCTAAGTGCATCACTTTGCATTTCTTCGCATTGAATTTTAATTGCCAAACCTTAGACCATTCTTCTAGCTTCCGTAGGTCCTTTTTCATGTTTTCCATTCCCTCCGGGGTGTCCACTCTGTTACAGATCTTAGTATCATCCGCAAATAGGCAAACTTTACCTTCTAACTCTTCGGCAATGTCACTCACAAATATATTGAATAGAATCGGCCCCAGCACTGATCCTTGAGGCACTCCACTACTCACCTTTCGCTCCTCCGAGCGAATTCCATTCACCACCACCCTCTGGCGTCTGTCTGTCAACCAGTTCCTAATCCAGTTCACCACTTCAGGTCCTATCTTCAGCCCATCCAGTTTATTTAAGAGCCTCCTGTGGGGAACCGTGTCAAAAGCTTTGCTGAAATCTAAGTAGATTACGTCCATAGCTCGTCCTTGATTCAATTCTCCTGTCACCCAATCAAAGAATTCAATGAGGTTCGTTTGGCATGATTTCCCTTTGGTAAAACCATGTTGTCTCGGATCTTGCAACTTATTGGCTTCCAGGAAATTCACTATCCTTTCCTTCAGCATTGCTTCCATTACTTTTCCAATTACCGAAGTGAGGCTTACCAGCCTGTAGTTTCCAGCTTCTTCCCTATCACCACTTTTGTGAAGAGGGACCACATCCGCCGTTCTCCAATCCCTCGGAACCTCTCCCATCTCCAAGGATTTATTAAACAAATCTTTAAGAGGATCCGCCAGAACCTCTCTGAGCTCCCTCAATATCCTACGGTGGATCCCATCCGTTCCCATGGCTTTGTCCACCTATAGCTTTTCAAGTTGTTCATACACACTCTCTTCCGTGAACGGTGCTCTATCCACTTCAATCTCATTTGTACTTTTTGCAGTCCATCGCGGTCCTTCTCCAGGATTTTCTTCTGTGAAAACAGAACAGAAGTATCTATTTAGCAAATTTGCTTTTTTCTTCATCATTATCCACATAGCGGTTCGCAGTATCTTTTAGTCTCACAATTCCCTTTTTAGTCATTCTCCTTTCACTAATATACCTGAAGAAAATTTTGCCACCCCTCCTTACATTTCTAGCCATTTGTTCTTCCGTTTGCACTTTTGCCAGTCGTATCTCTCTCTTGGCTTCTTTCAGTTTCATCCGGTATTCCTCCTCGTGCCCCTTTTCTTGCGTTTTTTTGTATTTCTGGAACGCCAACTCTTTAGCCTTTATTTTCTCAGCCACTTGCTTGGAGAACCATATCGGTTTCCTTTTTCTCTTGCTTTTATTTACTTTCCTTACATAAAGGTTCGTGGCCCTATTTATAGCTTCTTTCAGCCTGGACCACTGTCCTTCCACTTCTTGTATTTCCTCCCATCCCATCAGCTCCTTCCTCAGGTATTCCCCATTTTACTAAAGTCAGCATGTTTGAAATCCAGGACTTTGAGTTTTGAGTGGCCACCCTCCTCTTCAGCCGTCATATCAAACCAAACCGTTTGATGGTCACTGCTGCCCAGGTGGGCACCCACTCGGACATTTGACACATTATCCCCATTTGTGAGTACCAGATCTAGCGTCGCTCCCTCCCTCGTGGGTTCTGACACCATTTGTCTGAGCAAAGCACTTTGAAAAGCATCCACGATCTCTCTACTTCTTTCCGATTCCGCAGACGGAACCTTCCAATCTACATCCGGCAGATTGAAATCTCCCAACACAGCACCTCTCTTTTCTTCCCCAACTTTTGAATATCAGCGATCAGATCTTTATCTAGGTCCTCCAATTGTGTCGGGGTGGGGGGGGGGGGGGAGGTCTGTAGACAACACCCACAGGGACAGAGGTTCTATCCTCTCTTTTTAAGGTTATCCATATCGCTTCTTCCTTTCCCCAGTTCCCTGTCATTTCAGTCGCTGTGATATCATTTCTCACATACAGAGCTACTCCGCCACCTTTACAGGAACGTAAGACCTTTGAAGTCAGAATGATTAAATATTTTGACACCCACCAGACAGGACTTAACAAAGATCTGGGTTTTCTTGCCCATTATAAACCATAAAATTGTACTGCTTTGAAAATCATACTGCTTTGTCACCATCCTGTCTCCATACATATCTCACCTATCCACCCCCATCCTGTTGGACTGTCACTGAAAAGCTTTGATGTTTCACTTATATATACTGTCATCTACCAACATTTGCTTATTTCCGATATGACGAAGAAGGGCAACCTTCAAAAGCTAATCAAGAAATGTATTAAGTTATGTCCAATAAAAAAGGTATCATCTGATTTTTCTTTAAATTTCTGCCATATTATCTACCTAAGAAGGGTGCAGGTGGTGTTCACAGACCTTCTTCCTGGTCCAGGGCTAGAAGGGCTATTCCCCCCCCCCAGACTAACACCTTCAGCTCCACTCTCTGTCAGTCAAGGGTAGCCACATTGGACTTCCCTGCTACACCCATCCCCTGCCATCTAGTGCCTGCGGGACCACAAGCCTCCTGCCAGACACAACCTCTAACACCCACTCCTAAAATACAATCCTGTCCAATTTGCCTGTGATGCAGGGCTGAGAAGGTACCTGGTTCCAGGAGAGAGATTTTAGACCAGTTCTAGCTACTAAGTTCTCTTAGTAGTGGAGGAGTAGCCTAGTGGTTAGTGCAGTGGACTCTGATCCTGGGGAACTAAGTTCAATTCCCACTGCAGCTCCTTGTGACTCTGGGCAAGTCACTTAACTCTCCATTGCCTCTGGTACAAAATAAGTACCTGAATATATGTAAACTACTTTGAATGTAGTTGCAAGAACCTCAGAAAGGTGGTATATCAAGTCCCATTTCCCTTTTGAGAATCATGTGGCTCAGTTGACCAGAAAAGTCTTTTTTTTTTTTTTTTTTTTGTTACTTAAAAGAAGGATTAGACATTGTTCAAATCCCTGCAAATTAGAATAATAGTCCAGGCCTTAATTTTAAGTCAGTTAAGACTATTGTAATGTGCTTTTTGTGGGCTGTACACAATAGAGAGTCACAAGGGGATGAGGACAGGGACAGAGCCTGCGGGGATTGGGACAAGCTTTGTCCTGGTGTCATTCTCTAGTACACAACTAATTCTGAAGAGGCCACAGAAAGTAGCAAAGTTATTTTGTGTCCACTGTTGGTTAGAGCCCACTGGCTTCCAGGCTGGGGTTTACTTTAAGACTTGCACAATTGTTTTCAAAATATTATACGGTCTTGCTCATAAGTACATAAGTATTGCAATACTGGGACAGACCAAAGGTCCATCAAGCCCAGCATCCTGTTTCCAACAGTGGGCAATCCAGGTCACAAATACCTGGCAAGATTCCCCCAAAAAGTACATAACATTTATACTGCTTATCACAGAAATACTGGATTTTCTCCAAGTCCATTTAATAATGGTCTATGGGCTTTTCCTTTAGGAAGCCATCCAAACCTTTTTAAAACTCCGCTAAGCTAACTGCCTTTACCACATTCTCTGGCAACATGACGTCATTGTTAATTTTTAAGTATTGCTAGACTGGAACAGAACAAAGGTCATCCAGCCCAGCATCCTCGTCTGTTTTTTACGTCTTCCATCTTTTAGACCTATTAGATACAAGAGGGTATTCCAGTTCTTGTTTCTTTTACGGGTGGTTAAAGTTTGAAATGATCGCCCTGTAATTCTCAGATCCCTTGATAGTCTCTAGCGATTCAGGGACATTTTTTTAAACTTGGCTACTCGAGAAGTTCTTGTGTGAGATTTTAAATGTATGATATGTGTTTTAGTAGTTTTTAACTTTCTTCGATTGATTTGATTGCAACTTTGTAGATATGCCTGGTCTCGTATTCTTTAGTTTTCGTTTAGTTCTGACATGCCTAATGCATGACGGAACCAGCAACGCCTGATGTCAATGATTAGAATTTACTATTTGTTTACAAAAATTATCTGGGCAGAATACAATAAACAAACATATAATCAAATCCAATAAAACACCATCAACAAACTCAATGCACATAAACAGAACATAAACAGTCAAATACTGCAGACAGAAGGAACAGCCAACAATTCTTCATCCTGCGATTGCAAGGATCTTTTCAGATGATATTTCTGCAACCTTGAGCCACATCATACGGAGACTCATCATGCAATGCCTTAAAATCAGTACCAGCAGTTTCAATTGAATCCGCCATGAAATGGCCAACCAATGCAATTTTTTTTAAATGTGGAGTGATATCCTCAAACTTACTCACTCTAGGAAGCAGTCAGGAACTACAAATCCCACATTGCTTTGGGAAATTAATTCAAACCAGGACTGGCCCAAAAGTCTCCCTCCTGGACCTGGACAACTTGGCAGCTCTGAAGGGTTGGGGCAGAAGGAGGAGCTGGAAGCCTTTCAGAAAGGGAGTGATGGAGGGGGGGCCCTCAATGGAACCTTAAGTCTGTCTCTTCTCTCTCCTCTGTTGGTGCAAGGCTGGATGGTCTGGGTTTGAACCTGGTGGGGGAAGGGGAGAAAGGTGGGGAGAATTTTTGGCTCCTATAATGGGGAAGCCTCTTCTCTGGTCAGGCAGAATCCAGTGGGACTGGGGTTTAATGGGGTAGGGGGAGATGCCTGCTGTGTCCACTCTGGCACTTGGTAGAGGACCAGTCTTGCTAACCGTTTTAGAGGGGATGGGGTGAGGGGTGCAGTTCCATAAAAAGGAACCAGGTGATTTCCGAGAACTTTCTGTTTTTCATGGGAAGGATGAGAAATGAGGATGAACTTGTCTTAGCGCCAAGCTGCCCTCTTTAAAGGACTGGCACGGTGCTGGTGGAGGCGACTTGGGTCAGGCCATTCAGGGAATGTAATTGCCCCCTCCCCCCACCCACAGATATTAACTTGTTTATATTTAATTGGGTGACTTTTGTTTAATACTCTCTAAATAATCAACCAGGCTGGTAGCAGAGGAGGGGCATTCATTGGGTCACTGCTCGCCATGGGTCTGGGGGGGGGGGGGGGGGAAGGGTGACAGTCGCTTAGTTCATTCCTGTTTTTCCAAGGACCTTTCACCCACTTAAATGAAATTCCCCCAGGCGTGAACAAGTTCAAAAAATAAAACAAACAGTTCCTCTCACTGCCCAGATGATGATGAATGATTTAGATAAGAGGTTCTCACCCAGTCCTTGAGGACACATACAGCCAACTCAGGTTTTCAAGATATCCACAATGAATATGCATGAGATAAATTTGCATGCACTGTCTCCACTGTATGTATATCTCTTTCATGCATATTAATTGTGAGTGTCCTGAAACCTGACTGGCTAGGGTGTGTCCAATATGCCAACAGGTTCTAGGTTGGCATGAGGATGAGATGATTAATTTTGTACAGAAAGGATTCCGCAATTTCAGGCAACAGAATGAAAGCTTTCATTTGTCAGAGGGTGCTTCCAAATTCCCCGCAGCAAATTCAGGTAGATGTGAATCGTTGTTTACTCTCTCCAAAATACTAGGACTAGGGAGCACGCAATGAAGTAATAAAAACAAATTGGAGAAAATATTTTTTTCACCCAACGTGTAATTGAACTCTGGAATTCATTGCCAGAGAATGTGGTAAAAGCAGTTAGCTAGCGGGGTTTAAAAAGGTTTGGCTAACTTCCTAAAAGAAAAGTCCATAAGCCATTATTAAGATGGACTTAGGGAAAAATCCACTGTTTATTTCTAGGATAAGCAGCATAAAATGTGTTGTACGGTTTGGGATTTGTGACCTGGATTGGCCACTGTTGGAACAGGATGCTGGTCTTGATGGACCTTCGGCCTGTCCCCAGTATGGCCTATGTTCTTATGAATTAAAGTGGGGTTACACTAAGATTCAAATACCAATATTAGACCAGCATATTCAGAAATATTTTTCAAACAGTAAAGTTTCCAAAGACTGTCTAAATTGATAATACACCTTCAGTAACTGGAGACCTGCTTTTGGGTAGTTGCTTGCCTAGAGGAGGCAGATGTGCCAGCCAGTGGATGAAAGTGACAATGCAGGGGGCAAAAGCTCGCAAGATGCCCTGCTGCAGGGGCTGTAACTCCTGTCCCCATGAGCCTAGGAAAGGGAGGGGGAGCCCAATGAAAGAGCTCTGAAATACTTGACTGGGAAGAGATCAGCAGGTCCCAACACCTACCATGAGGAGGAACATGGGCCATGACACTGGCACACCCTGACGGTCCAGCCCATCTCAGTCCAGTTTCAGTCCTGGTGCAGCACTAGGGACCTCACCTTAACTCCGAGGTTTTCCCTCACTTCTCAGGTAAAGTCCTCTGGGCTTATCTTGGGAATTTTCTCATAGCTGCCAAGATTACCCAGTTCCAGGAGGGAGGACATTTGGCCAGTCCTGGTTTTAAACTTACAGGCCAAAGCACTGTGGGCTTTGTAGTTCCTGATTCTACCCACTGAAGTCAGCGCAGCAGGTCCCTTAATGAACCACGATTAAGGTTGTGAAAATTCAGAACTGGCACCAAATCTTCCTCCCGGAGCTGGGTAATGTGGAAGTTCTGATTTGGTCTCCTTTCTGTGGATCCCTTGCAGCCAGTCTCTCTCCCTTCAGAGGTTCGACCTGCAGAACCGGACCTGGTCCTCCAGCTGAGGACTCACCAGCATCCGGTTCACAGAAGTGTTATCTCTCTCTCTCTCTCTCTCTCTCTCTCTCATGTGCAATACAGGACACTTCCATGTCCTCGGCTGGGTTTGGATGCTACGTGCTTCAGGACGTCTAGAAGGATTTTCAGCTTTTTTCTTTCTCTATTCCCCAGAGGAACACTGGTGAGAACAGGAGGCCAAGAATAATAATAAAGGAGCAAAGATTCATTCCTTTCCCATCCCCTAGAGGATCCAGTGTGATACAGATCTTATAGCTGATACAGATCTTACTTACAGCTGTTGGCCTTCAAGATCAGCTCATGGGGGAAGGGATGGGAGGATGACGAATTCAGAGAAGTGTGGCTTTTGCAGGATCGTGTGCGAGCTGCACGTAGCACTCGTATCGTGCTCCGGCAGTACTAGATATGATGGGTGGGTGAGAGAAAACGATGGTACTGCTCCACCGTGGGAGTCTTAATGTATTTCATACCAGGGTAATGGTAAACTGAAACAGGCATAAGAACATAGAAGAACTACAAAATTTCACTCTGTAGTATTTTTGTGTGAAAGACATCAGCTCTAGACAGAACACACCTTGAGCTTCCCAATCCAGATTCCCTCTGCAGCACACTTCAAAAATAAATCAAATTTTTTTGTTTAACCAGTAAAATTAGCGGATCTCACCTAGATGCTCCAGAACACAAATTGCTGACAGGCATGGCTTAGAAGATTAAATTACTGTCATGAAGTGAGGAGGTCCTGCATGTATCACTAATCTAAAATTACCCTTCCTTGGACACAGTGAATGAGCTTTCTCAATATTTGGGTGCTCAGGACCACTGATAACCAAAGAACTGGCTCTTGTGGCCACCACCACTGTGAAATCCAGGCAAGGGCTGCATGAGTCCACAGGCCAAACCTGACTCATCAGTGGACAAGGGATTAGCCAAATGTGGCTTGTGATGCCAGGACAAGAATGTTGATGCATTTTAGACAGGGCTGGTTGGATGTCTTTGTGCCAGAGCTATTCCCTGGTTGTTGCCACACCCATAGCCCTGCTGGTTCCAGGTGGAATCGGTGACTGGCCTCACCCTTTCTAAAAGACCTGTCCTGGACATGGCATGCCCTGAGCATCTCACCTAGCAGGCTGTGAGGAACATGTAGGGGACAGTATTCCATTCATTCCTTGCCAGGGCAAAACACCCTGTGTGTGTCTCTGTGTGTCTAACAGCTCTGCCTCTCTTAAATATGGTCAAGGAAAGCAATTTTAGGACAATTTGGTGTTTCTGACAACTTGTCACCCACACCATTGAGGTCAAATGGTAGATTCAGGAACCACAAAACCCTCAATGCAGTGGGACACAACAGCAAACACAGGGACCGACCCAGAAATCTCCTCTGAGAATCGAGTCATGGGAAAAGTGATGACTCTGGTAACACCCCACAGCACCAATTCCCTCTGCCCTGCCCTGCCCTGACCCCTCATCTGGACATCTAAGACGCCTGAGTATACCCTGACCAGAGGTCCATTCCAGGCTTTCATGGAGGAGGTGTGAAAGCTGGAAGGCGCAGAGGAAGGGCAGAAGGGAAAAGGTGAGAGGCAGACAGGAAGAAAAGTTAAGGTCTCAATTCAAGAGCTTTCCATGGATGGAGTAACAGGCCAGGACTGTAGGAGAGAGGAAAAATAGGTTGGAAAGTTTATGTAAGAAATGGCTGGATCTGCTGAATCATGAACAAGTGAGGTTAACAACTCAGTAATTAGAATACTCTTAAAGAGGAATGATGCAGGGAAGAGAGATTTAATAGGGTGATGCCATTGAAATCTATGGGGGTGAATGATGCAGGGAACAGATATTTAAGAGGGTGACGCCACTGAAATCAGTAGGGTGAATGATGTGGGGAAGAGAGATTTAAGAGGGTGCTGCCATTGAAGCTACAAAGTAGTAAATTTAAACGAATCAAAGAAAAGTTTTTCTTCACTGAATGTGTAATAAACTCTGGAATTTGTTGCCAGAGAATGTGGTAATGGCGGTTAGCTTAGCGGGGTTTTAAAAAATATTTGGCCGGCTTCCTAAAGGAAAAGTCCATAGGCCCATTATTAAATTGGACTTGGGGGAAATCCACTATTTCTGGGATAAGCAGCATAAAATGTCTTGAACTTTTTCGGGATCTTGCCAGGTATTTGTGACCCTGGATTGACCACTGTTGGAAACAGGATGCTAGGCTGATGGACCTTTGGTCTGTCCCAGATGGCAATACTTATGTACTTATGAATTATGGAATCATCTCCCCATTTTCATTAGAAATATTAAGAATTATATGTTATTCCATCATAATTTGAAAACTTGTCTGTTCGGAAAATATTTGATTGGAAATGTCTGATGTTGCTGGTATCATCGTTTTTGCTTATTATGTAAGAACTGCTCTTTTTATTGTAATTTGGAAATTGGGATTTTTAGGATGTATTTAAATCAAAATATTTGACATTGTATTTTTCTTTGTTAAAATCTGCACAATTCTACTACTAAGTACGATTCTTATGTTGTAATCCGTTCTGAACTGAAGGGCTGAGAGGAATAATAAATGTGTTCAATTAAATTAAATTCAGTGACAGAACGGGGGATTAGAACTGAGGCATGGGAAGATTTGCCCAATACACCACATAGCAGGGATTAGTACTCCTCGTATATCACATCTCCCTGATATGGGGGACATAAACTGAACCCCCTTTTCCTTTTTCATGGGCTGATGCTGAGAATCTAACGCTGGCACTAGAGCGGATTTAGCGCTGGACTGGAGCCGACATTAATCTGCGCAGAACGTTCACAGGACCTCTAGCACGAGAAACAATATGTGCACCAAAGGTTTAGTGCAAAACACTATTTAAAAGTAGTCAAAGGATGTTAATGAGCTCATCTCCTATTCCCTCCGCCCTTAATGCTAGAAATCCAACGCCAGCTCGAAGCTGATGTCAGGCTGTTTTGAAGAGAGGAATTCCCATGATTTTCTCCTTAAAATCTGCTGGTTTTGATTGAATTTGGAGGCGGAAGGAAGCCCCTGGAAGCCTCTAAGCGCTGGGACTGAGAAACACCCGTGTGCGAGTCCCAGCAAAGCCGGAAAACGAAAGTGCATGTTGGCGCCTGTTTTCTGGACTTAAATATAAGCCTCGGTGAAAGGAGACGTTGAAAACCTTATATTAAAGGCACAGAGAATCAGCACCACTGTAAGCGTCACTTCCGGATTTACCTGCTGCATGTGCACAAGATCCGCGGTTTACTGTGAAACTCTTCGCGCATGTACCAGGTACGTTCCTCCTCCTTACTTGCAGGGTGTCAGTGCGTGTATTTATTTATTATAGCATTTATATCCCACATTTTCCCACCCAAGGGCAGGCCCAATGTGGCTTACAGAAATTTACAAAATCATACATCAATTCTACAACAACAGTCAACGGCATTGTAGTTGAAAGAGGCTAGTAAGTAATAGCAGAGGTGGGGAAATGTGGAAAGAGAAACTGAATTCAATAGACAGCGGTGCGGGGCGGGTCAGGAGCGTAAGCTTTTCTGAATAAGACGGTCTTAAGGTATTTTTTGAAGGTCGGATGATCAGGGGTAATTTTCACAAACTTTTAGGTAGACCATTCCATAGTTGTGCGCTACTATAGGAAAAGGTGGAGGCGTAGGTGGTTTTATACTGAGGCCTCTGTAGATTGGGTAATGCAGATTTAACTACAAGCGAGCTGATCTGTGAGAGTTTCGTGGTGGTAAGCTGACAAGGGTGTCCATATACGCAGGGGCTTCACCATAAGAGAATTTTATGCACAGAGTGCAAATTTAAATGTTATTCGGTCCTTGACAGGGAGCCAATGCAGTTTCTCACGCAGTGGTCTTGAGCTTTCAAACCTCAGATTTACCATAAATAAGCCTAGCAGCTGTGTTATTATTTGCATGCACATAGTGTTAAGCATTGGGGAGCTATTTTTCTGCACTGTTCCTGGAATTTCACTTTAGCGCTGGAGTTCTGCGCATTGGCCCATCAATGTTCATATATTGGGATTAGGAGGCCGAAGACCTGACAGGAACCCCAGAAACCTGCATCCCTACTCTCACTCCCTTGCTGTCTGTTCAGACCTTGTGGGCGATGACACTCATACAGGGGAGCCAACCCTCTTTCCCCTAAACATTCCCCAGCCCTGCTGTGCACAGGATGGAAACAGCATAGTAGCCCCTGCCCAGAAAGGATAGCAGAGACCACAGTGGAATCCCAACCCTTTAACCATATGTCTCAGCTGCCAGCCTCCAGCTGTCTCGGGGCTGCCTATTCCCCCGCCCCACCCGATGCATACCAGGGACTGTACTTGATTGTTCTAAGCAATGACGTTTATGGGGGTGTTTATTGTGACAGATTGGTGCCAGTGTCTATCTCCCTGCCGCCCAAGTTCAAAGCCATGCATCCTTGAAATGTCTCTTGCCATACCACACGTGACCTCGGTGTAAGGCTCCCAGGTCAGATCTGGAGACAGAACTTGTAGTTTTTATCTTCTGCCCTTGTTTTTAACTCTTGCTGTTGCGTGTAATGTCAAGTGGAAGTGCTTTATGAAGTCCAGAATGTGTTCTGCCGTGTCATGACATCATCATCAAGGCTGGCCACTGTCTAGTTGAATCATCATCAGAAACAGAAACCCGGGGGGGGGGGGGGCAATAATGCATTTTCCTATCAACAGGGTTCTCGAATTAGTGCTAAAGGAAGCAACATACCAAGTGTTGTGGAAAGCTCTTATAAGGGGGGATTCTTATAACATGAGGAGGGGTTTCTTGGTAATGATGTTCTTACAACAGGTACTACAGTCTATTTTCCAGATGTGTACCTATAGCAGTTGCTAGTCTCATTCTGGGTCTCTTATTCCAGCTTGTCCTTCAGGTTGCCATGGCCAACAGATGGCTTAGCTTATGCTGGGGTTGTTTCCTGGGGCTGGAGAGACAACGTGACCCCTAAAGTTCAGTCAATAGGTTATTAATGTCTGCTCCATTAAGCTGTGGAATCTGTTACCAGAAGATATGGTCGAGGTAACTAACATGGCAGGGAATCAAAACGAGGAATGGAGAAGTTCCTGGGGGAAAAGTCCATTCTAAAGTAATTGGGTAGAGTTAGGAGAACTGTACACAACCTTAAAAATTAAATATGGTAAATAGATCTATGTTTTGGGATCTGCTGGGTACTTGTGACCCGATGTGACCACTGTTGGAGACATAGTGCAGGGCTCCATGGACTTTGGTCTGACTCAGCATGGCTATTCTTATGTTCTGACATTTTCAAATGACAGTTACTGAAAGTGAGTGATATAGGCTAGCATTACTGAAGCACAGAGCTGTGTACCAAAGGGATGGAATGACCAGAGGGAACCACACGATTTTATACCCTCCATTCTAATTCTCTCTACACTGTTTCTCAAGTGGACTTTCATCATGATATTTCCAGGCAGTTTGCCCAAGAGAATAACCACATTTGTCTGTGCTGGCACCATCAGGACCCCTTTCTTTTGCATTTAGGAACTGGGCTAATGGGTTCCAGTCCCATTGGAACTGAAGCAACACATGTGAGATTTCAATTACCCAATTAAATTCTCAACAGCAGGTAGAGACCTTCAGAACCACACCAAGAGTTCTCCCATGGCAACATTGAGATCTCTACCAACATTAATAAAACTACCCAGCAATCTCAAAAGATCACCAAAGCAACATCATGAAACCTAGAGATCGACAAAGCAACATCAAGAGATCCCCATCAGCATTAATATGAATAGATCTACACAGCAACATCAACAGATCTCCATCAGCATTAATATAAGTAGATCTACATAGCAACATCAAAAGACCTCCAGCAACATCAAGCGATCGACAAAGCAACACTAAGAAATCTCCATCAGCATTAATATGAGTAGATTTACACAGCAACATCAAAAGACCTCCAGCAACATCAAGAGATCTCCATCAGCATTAATACTACAATATCAGGTTGGCACCGGGGGGGATGGGAATGCCTGATATAGCCTTATATAACCAGGCCTGCCTACTGAGACATGTGGGAGACTGGATAGGACAATCCAATATATTTACGCCTATGGAAGAGGAGGGGGAATATTTCGCCCCCTTTGATGTTCTCACCCTCCTACATCTTGATCAAAGACAGGTTCCAATCCAGTTTAAGCATTGTCGATTGTTACAACCTATGCGCATGGCTTGGAGAGGGCTGGCCATCAACATGGGGGGCACACCAACAACATCTGAACTGTTAGCACTCAGAGGAAACCCGAATTTCAAGCCAGGCAGAGTAACACTACATTTATAAGATGGGGAAACAAAGGAATCACAAGGGTGGAGGACCTGATGGGACCAGAAGGGAACATACTATCATTTGAAGACTGCGAGATAAGATAGGGAATACATGGGGAGACCAATTTGCCTATGCTCAAGTTAAGCATTATATTCTCCATCTGAACCAGCAAGCCCTAAGACAGAAACTTGGACACGAGGTAAACATTTTTTTCAAAATCTAGAGATCACGGGAAATGTCAGTCTCAACCCTATGCAGAGCGCTAGTGTCATGCGCCACCCAAAACAAACCTAGGATATATTATACAAAAATGGGAAAGAGATTCCGGGAATTCTTTGGGAGGATGGACGTCGGGGCAACACTGAGACGCATTCCGTCACTTACTATAGACGAGAGGTTGAGAGAATGTGGGTACAGGGTGGTCATGCGAGCATACATGTCAGGGCAACAATGGAGACACATGAGGGCCACAAATGGACAGTAAATGTGTAAAATGCAATCATACACCTCACAGCCTGTACCATGCTTTTTGGGGCTGCCCAAGGATACATGCATTTTGGGGACAAATAAAGAGCTATCTGACTAACATAACGCAGATCCCAGTGGGTGGAACTTGGGACCATTATGTCTTAGACACACAGGCAGCTTTTGCGAATCAGACAAAAAACGAGAGAGTTTGGTGTCGCAAGGTATGCCTAGTGGCACGCAAGACTATTCTTCAGAAGTGGATAGAACCAGACCCACCAGTGTACTGGCACTGGAGGAATCAGATTCATGAGTTGGCCACCTGGGAAGCCAGAGAGGCAAAGGGAGTCCCAAAACGGAAAAAGCAGTTCATGTCAATATGGGGACGATATATACAAGGACTTAGTCCACGGGGGCGAAGCTTGCTCCTTAATCTATTGTAACTGTCGAGGAAGTACACATGGTCTGAAGGGTTAAACCCATTATCCCCAATATTGGTTGGAATCCAAAGAAATAAGGGGGGAGGGAGGGTGGAAGAGAAGTGGGGGGGGGGAAATAAAAATTTCTGATGATGGCTTGTTTAACAATTATCTGTGAAGCATCACTGTACAACAGCAGTTTTGTATTTTTCAGCATTTGTATATTATATTTATCTTGTCATCAATAAAATGTTGAAACATAATACTACAATATCAAGACATCTAAAAAATGTCATCTCAAGATCAACACCAAAAGAACTCCAACAACAATATCAAAAGATCTCCATCAGCATCAACACAGCATCCAAACATCTCCAACAAAGCATTGATCCCACTCCCTTTTGACCTCCGAACATTAGCACAAACAACAAATGTTTTTACACAGCATCAAGAGATCTCCAGAAACAATGCCAAGACATTTACCTAAGTTTCCAAGTTTATTACAGGCTTGCTATCCTGCACATCAAACAAATATCTATGCAGTTTACAATACAGATTTGCACAGCAATATTAAGAAATATCCAGATATTAAGAGATCTTCATCACCATCAAAATAGCAACAAGAGACTTCTATCAGTATCAACAGATTTGTGCAACCAACCAAAAGGTCTCCTTAGCACTGGGATGATGACCCTAAGAGAATTACGGAAAATGAAGAAGTTATGATCACTTGGGACATTCCCATTCTAACTAATAAAATGACGTATGCAAGAAAACTGTACACGTCGATGAAGGAGGAAAACATTAGAACGGTACTGATAAGAGAGGTGTTAGTGTCAAGTGATTATTCTGTGAATTGTGAAGGAGAAGATCCTCAAGTATCAAGAAATACAGTCAAAAACCAAGAAAATGTGGCAGAAAGATACAGAAATATTTCCCATTGTATTGGGTGGGTGCCACAGGATTGATTAAAAGGAATTTTCAAGCACATTTTGGCAGGCTGCTAGGCAGCCAGGTTATATCTTATAAACTCCAGAAGGAAGTTCTTTGGCACAATGCAAGTACAGTACTATGGTGAGCACTAGCAGTGAATTTGAGAAAGTGAGATCATACTCAACATACCTAGTTTAGGAGTCAGGTAACTAACCCATTTGGAGACATTGTCCTGGGAGATCTCAAAGAATAGCACCAGGTGATCAAAAAAGCAACACCAAAAGACCTCCAGTAAGAAAGACAAGAGATTTCCATTAGCACCAAAGGATTTACATAACATCATGAGGCCTCCAGTAGCATTCTCAAGACATCTACACATAAATGTCAAGAGTTTTTCAGAAATTTCAAGAGATATCCAATAACATCAGCAGGACATCTAAATATCAATGACAAGAGGCCTCCAGAAATTTCAAGAGATCTCCAGTAACATCAGCAAGACATCTACATATCAATGACACAAGGTTTTCAGAAATTTCAATAGGTCTCTAATAACATCAGCAACACATCTACATATGAAAAGGAAACGGCTTCACTTCATTCACATCTGCAAACTGTCTCTTTATAAGCGGTTTCAGCCCATAGGGGACATTAGAAGAGACATTCAAGACTGATGGATAAGGCATTGTCCCATCTCAAAGCAATGCCAATACCTATTAACCATTACCATTGGCATCAGGTAGGAGCAATTTGTGGACAGCACTCGGCATTTGCTTTCATTCTGTTTCTAGGGTAACTTCGGTTAATTGCCATTAATTTGGTGGTGGTTGCTACCGCTGTATGTCTCTGGCAGTTCCTGCTTTGCTTGGGTTTTGAAACCTAAACAAGAATTCTTAAAAAATGGTTCCAGACATCACTCCCAGCACACTCTCCCTCCTCCCCCATAACTGGCACCAGGGGATTACCAGCATGGTCACTGCATCTGCAGAGACTGAACGTTCATGCTCACTGTTGCCCCATATAGGCTACAACTGAAAATACACTATTATCTGAACTCATCTTCATCTGTATTCCTGTGCCTGACCCTCGAGCCCTCCAGTCCTAGAGGTGGCAGGCTCAGTATCTTTGTGTTCATCCCTCGAGCCTTCCAGTCCTTGAGGTGACGGGTTCTGTATCCCTGTGTCCATCCCCTGAGCCCTCCAGTCCTAGAGGTGACAGGCTCTGTATCCCTATGTCCATATCCTGAACCCTCCAGTCCTAGAGGTGACAGGCTCTGTGTCCCTGTGTCTATCTCCTGAACCCTCCAGTCCTAGAGGTCAAAGGCTCTATATCCCTGTGTCCATCCCCTGAACCCTCCAGTCCTAGAGGTGACAGCTCTGTATCCCTGTACCCATCCCCTGAACCCTCCTAGAGGTGACAGATTCTGTATCCCTGGGTCTCTTACTAATTACTGAAGATTTGTTTTTGTACTTATTGATCAATTGGAATTAACTGCCTTTATGAAGAGATTCACCCAATTGTGTTATCAGCATAACAGAATTAACATGACCAAACTTAAGCATAAAATACAATTGAGGAGGTAAACCTGGAGACAGGCATATCAAATGCCAGTAAGAGCAATGACAGGATACAGTATCAGGACATATAAAGCAGACCATTGAGCAAGTAAAAAGTATCTGATGTCCTGTCTAATCCTCCCTTCTCTTTGGTGGTGTCGGTTAAAATACTTCCTAGGATGTCACATACACAGCACCATGTGACGGCCCTGAACAGATCAGGTAGGAGCAAGATTAATCATATAGGGACAGGGTCTCAGGTTCTTTTGGGGGGGGGGGGGGGGGATGAGAGTCCTGCACAGCTGAGGCTACCTTCAAAGAGTCAGAGGAATGCTAAGGATCTGGGATATTGGATGAAGGGGCATGGTGTCTACATCTGTCACAGCCCCCTGCAGAAATGCGAGTGATCTAAACAGACAATCTACAGATGACTTTACTTAATATAGAGGCTATAAGACTTTTAAAGTTATCTGTCATGAGATGGAAGTCAGGGTGTTCAATTGAATGCATCTGTTTAAATCATTGTTTTTATTTCCCTCCCACTGCTGCACCCCCTACTCCAGCTACTGCACAGAGGAAAGGAGCTTCAAAGGTCACAATTTGCTGTTGCTTCAGATAATTGCATAGGGCAACCCACAGGATGCTACTCTTTGTGTGTATGAGGGAAATTTAAGGGCTTTAGAGAAACTGAGAAAAAACACATCCTGAGCTTTGCAGGAAATTGCCACTGTGCAGTTACTGGCTATAAAAGCAGCCCTCTTTTTTTTCTGCCAAGGACCTGAGAAAACCTGTCTTGGAGGCTGCAGTGCAGTCACCATTCCTTCCCCTTTCCCCCTCCACCCCCCTAAAAGCCTTTAGTTTTATATCTGGGATTTTCTCAGCAAGGATTGTTTTGTTTAGGCTTTTCTGGGATAGGGCTCTTCTGAAGCAGTGTTTGTTTCTGCCCCCCTACGTCATCCTCTTTCCTTCCAACTCAGAATCTGAGCTATAATTATAGGCTTTCAGCTGGCATGTGTGCTTAATTTTTATTTTATAAAGAAGATGAGAAGCTCCTGGTTTGTTTGGGGGTTTTGCTTTAAAAATATATATATATTTTATTTTCCAATATAACTATTTGACTTAAAAGCTAAATTACAGGCTTGCCGAGAGCGCTCTTCTGCCTTAATCCCTCCTCCGTCCCAGCAAAGCTGTTTTATTTTCAGGCAAAAATATTCAAGTCCCTTCCTCTTGAGGTTTTAAAAGATAAAACAAAAAATAATAAAAAGAGCTGATCTGGCAATTTCTCACTCACCAATGAAAAGTCAAAATCAGGAGGGGCCATGAAAAAACAACCAAGCCTGCTATATTCTTTTATTTTTTTTATAAACTTTATAGGTTTTATAATCTTTATAGGTTCTGAGCCAATGCAATGCTTTACCATTTCTACAGCTCTGAATAGCTGCAGCCAGATTTGTGACTAGTTACAGGCAAACCATTCCGACATTTTCTAGAGGGAGACAGACAGTAACTAAGGGCATCATTTGCAGAACCAATCCCAGGCATAAAACAGTGATTTGAGTGGAAATGCCTCCTTATACAATTCTCCACATTTTATACAGATATTTGATAAGGCATTTTGCACATATGTCTAGCTGTGGTGCGCAGATGTGTCCTGGGGAGGAAGTTAGGACCAGGTTTGAATTTACGTACACACTTTTTGATAGTCAATGATCTACAACGTTCAAAAGCTAAGTTATAGTCAGGAAGCACCAAAATCATGATTGTTCAAAGTTCCCGGGATTCACAAAATAATGCCCAATCATTAAATGAACTGTTTTTCTTCATAAGGTCGGCTTCTTTCTTCTGTTTCAGATAAATACCATACGGCCTATCCAGTCTGTCCATCCACACCAACTACTGATCTGTACAATCCCTTCCTCTCCCTCAGAGATCCTCTGTACATAGAAAAAGCCCTGGGAATACCTACACACATCATGCCTGTCAGCTAGGCAGTTGCCTAGGGCAGCAAAGAGCAGCTGCAATGAAAGCAAGACAGTAGATCCTGATATCCACACTAAGAACCATCAAACACATACTTTAACCTCCACTTTTATTGAGTTTAGGGGTGTGTGTGTAAAACTAAATTTAGGCAGCCAAACTGCTTTATAAAATGATGCATGGAGGAGTGGCCTAGTAGTTAGGGTGGTGGACTTTGGTCCGGAGGAACTGAGTTCAATTCTCACTTCAGGCACAGGTAGCTCCTTGTGACTTTGGGCAAGTCACTTAACCCTCCGTTACCCCATGTAAGCTGCATTGAGCCTGCCATGAGTGGGAAAGCACGGGGTACAAATGTAACAAAAATAAATAAATGCACCACCTAAGTGATAACATATTTTAATAAATCTACCCCTGACAGCTTGAATTAAGCATCAGAAACCACAGATTAGCAGCAGCACCCAGCCCAGGACACTCTGCTTACAGCAAAGCTATGCAGAGCTTTGCCCCACCCTCGGAGGCAAAGCCTCGCAGAGCAGGACTGGAGCTTAAAACATTTCTTCCACGCCTCCATCAGACACGAATCTCTGACTGCCTCAACAATTTCTCCACTGCGATTCGAAGGGGTGATGCTCAGACATCGCTCCTCCACATTTGCTAGATTCACAGCCCAAGAGGCCAGAACGTTAACATCAAGGAGGTTTAATTGACAGGAGATGGCGAGAGCATGCCCGGCCCATTATCTGGCCTAAAGCCAGTAGGCAGAGCTTGCTGCCATACTGAGTCACCCAAAACAACAGCAAACACTTATTAGATATTGTATTTCCACCTTCCAAAATTCTAGACAGCAGATGCCTAAATATGTAATACTTGGTAGCAATAATGAAACATTAATGGAATATTCACATAGCAGGCAGACAATGGATTTATTTTGCACTGAAAATAATTAACCTTGTATGAATTTGGCAGCTAATATCATGCTGCTTGCTATTATTGTTGACCTGTATAATAAAATCGCACATGCAAATATTTTTCTTTCACAGCTTTAACAAAAGCACATCATTTCTTACTCGATCGCATTCATACATGTGACCTGTCTGAGAAGCTTCTTAACACAGTCTGCACTATTTTGAAAGAAGAAACCCAAGAAAAGGAAGCTTCTGGACTATCTGGATTTGAAACCCAGCTTCTACAAAATTTTTCACACATAATACAAACTTCAATAACATCTGTTGAGGGAAAAACTAAAGTCAGCTTTACTTTTCTGTTTCATCAGCAATATAAAGCAGTACAACAATTTTTTTCTGAACACATGGTCAGGTCTTGGGATATAAGGTGTAATCATGGTTTGGTATTACAGTTTCATCAGATTCAATGAGACCTTGTATAGTAATAAAATTGTTAAAGCCAGACATTATTTCATTCAAGTGAGTTGCTCTCTTCTGCAACCGCCGTTTGGCTTGTAGCAGTATTTTAATTTTCTTACGTGCCGAAATAAGTTGTGTTTGTGCATGTTCAAGTTCCCGTTTCAGAGCTTGCTTTTCTGGTGTATCTGGATTATTTAACAGACCCGTCTCTGTAGTGGTAGCTTCAGGAGCTGGCAAGTGTATTTCATTATCAGGATTCGGTATGGGCGGTGTATTAGATGATCGGGATGTATCTGGATTAGTTAACAGGTCTGTCTCTGTAATGGTAGCTTCAGGAACTGGCAAGTGTATTTCGTTATCTGGGTTTGGTATGGGCGGCGTATTAGAAGATCGGCACTTTGGAGGTTTTGGGGTCTTTTTGACATGACGAAAATGAGATGGAAAAGCATCAAATATGCTGGGCGCAGCCCCTTCTCGCAAACGAACAACTGACAAGCTGGTTCTGTCAATATCCTCTTCCCTGAAGTGCTTTGAGCACAAAATTCTCACGCCCCACTGCAGCAATCCATCGCTGTCGAAGAACAGGGTCTGATGAAAACCAAAGCAAACAACATGTAACAATTTCTAAATTGTGAACTGATACTGTACCAATGGTAATAACCATCAGAGGCAGACAGGGTGCTATAATTAACACTGTAACTGGGGTAGGATTTAGGTCATTTACTGAGCAAATGCTGTTATCACATCAATATTCTTCTGTTACTCTAAATGTCTATTTTCTAATATATTTCCACCATTCATGATGTATTGTAAGCTACATTGAGCCTGCAAATAGGTGGGGAAAACGTGGGATACAAATGCAACAAATAAATAAATAAATATTAGGAAGCCACCCTGGGGGGGGGGGGGGCATGGTGTCCCTATAAGCAGCCCCTGGAAATGACACACTGATTAGTGTAAATATAGGAAAAGAAGCCTTTGCCTTGGCCCCCACCTCTTTCCCAGAGAGGGGGGCATCTTGCAACAGACAGGGAGGTTGAGAGGGCTCAGGGCAGCCCAGGAACAGTGATCCAAATGGAGACTGGCACGGGCACCTTTTAGTTAAAGTTAGGGTTAAAATGTTTAAAATGCTCCAGCCCTGTTATAAAACTGAGAACTCAGGTTCCCATAGATGACAGAGTTGTGCTCACTTTCTTTGTTGAAGTTTTAACTATAAAGTCTTACAAATTGTGACTTTCCAGGTTGGGGTTTAAAAGTGATTTTAAATGTTCTGGTTTTCACAGACACTCTGAAGCAGTAAGATATTGTGAGAGGTTTAAGAGCTTTGCCTTTAACTACTAAAATTTTAGGAGTTTGTAATGGGGAGGACCTGCAGCAGTGAGGTCTGTTACAAGGCTCCTGATTGGCTGTCTGAGGCCCCAGGGAAAGCTGGGAGCTTGAGGGACATATGAGGCAAGCCTGAGGGGCAGTGTGGAAGGCAGCCAATAGGAGCCAGGATTTAGTAAAGGACATCAATTTGGACCAATGAGGTGGCAGGAAGCAGCCCAACCCATAGATTGGTGCGAATTTCTAGCCAATCCAGAGGACAGGAGGGGGTGGAGCAGCAGGAAAAGAACAGGAAGCAGCCCAGAGGCAACCTGGGAAGGAGAAATGCAAGCAGGGCAAAGAGAGGGGGCTTCAAGCATGCTCTGAAAGGAGAAAAGAGAAGAGCAGGCTGGGGGAGGAGTGTGCTGCAAGCAGGGGCAGAGAAGGGCAAGAAGAGGCAGCTGCAGGAGACAAAGATCAAGTCCAAGCAGGAGTGAGCTGCTGGCTAGAAAAGAAGGAGCCACTGACGAGCCCCGGATGAAGAGAGAGAACTGGTGAGGACTGGGGCCGGGCACCAAAGCAGACAGGAACAGAGGAGGAGGAGAAGGGTGTCTAGAGCGAGCCGGGGGCAGAAGAGGAGCTGAGCTGCAGGGGAACAGGCCAGCTGGGGCCAAGAAGAGGAGGGAGCTGGGACAGTGATAAAGATCTGTTAAATGCGGCTCGGCCACGTCTTGTGTCCGGCAGAGATGACCCTCCCCCCATACCTATGTCTAGCTATACTGTGCATCCTGTATGTGTACCACAGACACTGCTCCCCTCCCTATGACTTCTATAATCACTTTCTATACTGCACTTTCTGTATGTGTAATACAGAAACTCCTCCCCTCCCTATGTCTTCTATAATCTCTTTCAATACTGCACTTCCTATATAACAGACACTGCTCCCCTCCCATGTCTCTATAGATCATATACTGCACTTTCTGTATGTGTAACAGACACTGCTCCCTTCCCATATGTCTCTATATATCATATAGTACGCTTCCCGTATGTGTAACACAGACACTGCTTCCCTAGGTCTCTATAGTTCTCTATCTATCCTGCGCTTCCTGTATGTGTAATATACACAGTGCACCCTTCCCCCCAGCACATGTAAGTATCAGTTACACCAGTCTCTATCCATATGTATATATACACTGTGCTTCCTGTATGTGTAACATAGACACAGCTACCCTCCCATCCATATATAACTGTATATTCATATTGCTTCCTGTTTGTATAACAATGCACCTTTCCCCCCTCAGCACATGTAAATGTCACTTACACCTATCACTAAATATGTATCTATGCATATACATACATTTAACATAGTAACATAGATGACGGCAGAAAAAGACCACGGTCCATCCAGTCTGCCCAAGAAATATGCCACTTTTTTGTGTATACCTTACCTTGATTTGTACCTGTCTTTTTCAGGGCACAGACCGTACAAGTCTGCACTATCCCCGCCTCCCACCATCGGCTCTGGCACAGACCGTATAAGTCTTTCCAGCACTATCCCCGCCTCCCAACCACCAGCCCCGCCTCCCACTGTGCCACTTTTTTGTGTATACCTTTCCTTGATTTGTACCTGTCTTTTTCAGGGCACAGACGTACAAGTCTGCCCAGCACTATCCCCGCCTCCCACTACCGGCTCTGTTATCCAATCTCGGCTAAGCTCCTGTATATATAACATACCGTGCATCCCTCCTCCCTCAGTGCTTGTAAATGTCACTTTAACCTATCTTTATCCGTATGTATCTATGTGTACTCTTTATTATCATCAATGAAACCAGTCTGAGCTATCATTAGCTCAAAGCTGCTTCTTTCCTGAGCCACAGCATCGAAGAAAATATACGTGGCACAGTCTTCCCCCTGTGGATAGGTATTACTCTCTTTGGATACACGGTGGCTCGTTTCTGCTTGTGGAAATGCATTGTCTGATTCTCCTGTTGTGTGTAGTGTATCCCTCCTCCTTGTGTGGATATGAAATCAGTGCTTCTACCCTGGAAGTGGTGTGACTAGGAAGCTTAGCTTAATTACCCGTTGTCAGTGCCTTGAGAAAATCACAAAACACAGCCTTGTGCAGCAGGCTCCATGCAGGTCAGTGTACCTGGGGCAACCTGTTTGGCAACATCTGGAGGACAGTCCTATTTGTGCCGGCTCCGAGTTGCTGCTGTGTGAAGATCCACAGTTCTGATTGGAAGAGGGTCATGTGTGCTAGGCTTTGGCTGGGCTGTGGTTGTAACAGCTGCAGGGGAAAGGCTTGATGTTGGAGGGTGTGACTAAGCGTGTGTCAGGCATGTAGTGGCCTGGGAAGTATGTGAGAGAGAATCGCAGCACGTAGGTGAGGATCTGTGATGTCTCTCGCGTTCTCTGCACCTTGCCACTTGTTGTTGGGGTACATGTTAACTCCCTGGGAAACCAGGACCTGTTGGCTGCCATCTTAATCTTTTTTTTTTTTTCAATGTGTTTTACCCTATCCAGTGCTTCCTGGCGATGAACTTACCCCCGGGACAGCGGTGGCGGCTCTGGATGTTCTCTCGTTTCCCTCACCACCAGAGGTTAAATGAATTCTGTCTTGCCTGGCCCAGCCCATCTGGCCCCCACAAGCCAGGGAGAATCATGCCAGCCCCGAGGCCTGTGTAAGTTGCAGCCTGCCGCTTCCGAGAAGGACTGCGACAACACATTCGTTGGGGAAGGGAGCACCCTGCAGAATGACCTGGACGAGGTGGACAAGCTGAAGAGCAAATTCATGTCAGCATGGAACAACATGAAATATAGTGAGTCAAGCAGCCTCATACTGTGATGGTGGAGGCTGGTGTCTCGGCACCGCTGGTCTTACACTTGCAGCTGCGATTCTGTGGTGATGAACAGGGGACAAAAGTCACTCTTTCATTAGACAGCTGGTCAAGAGTTTGTCAACGGGGCAAAGGGGAAATTGTTTGGGGAGGGAGTCGCACCTATGCATGCATGAGAAGAGGGCATCCGTGTGTTTTTCACTCATAGTCTGCTCTGGCATCAGCAGGGACAAAGCCACCTTCAGAGTTGTAATAGCACAGCCCAGTTAGGGTTTGTGGCTACTACAACAGCTCAGTGGCTGAGAAGGTGACTTTATTCCTGCTGATGCCAGAGCATACTATGGCTGAAATAATATGTATTTTCAAGTCTCTGTAAATACATTTGGCCACAGTGATTTCTTTTGATAATTTAGAAATGCAATTTGCACTGAATCAGCCTGAATACACTTCTTCCATCTTCCTATGCCTTTCAAATTTAAAAATAGCACTTTTGTCTGCCAGCTGGGAGAGTAAGGCTATTTGTTTCATTTCATAGTTTTTAAATACCGGTTTAGCGTAGGCTGAGCAGCAGAGCACAGTGCCGTATGACACCTGTGAACCCACATTCCCAGCCTGCTGCTACCGCCAGTCTTTACTATGTGTGAGCCAGGACCCTGAGGACAAAGCTTTGATGCTTGTGGATCCAGATTCTAATCCCACCACTGCCAGCAGCTGCCCATTCTTTCTGCCTTTTCTTACATTCTCTGCCTCTCCTCTGTTGTGTATAATTCTTTGGGATGTAGTACTAGAAAATACACAACATCAGATGTGACAGTGACCTAACTCTGTCAGAAATCTCATTAACGCCCTTCTTAATTCTTAACTGATTCCGCATGCCTGGCGTAATCTCAGAGCAAAATGTTTTTTCTTTCCCTGCAAGGCTGGACCGTGAAAACAAAGCCCAATTTCAGTAAAACCTCACCCCTCTACCTGCTGGGCCATCATTACCTCCTAGACAACAAAGGTGAGTCTCGTGCTTGCCCAGTTGCAAGCACTGGTTCTCAGTCCCACCTGGCATCCAGTCCTGCTTTAAAAAAAAAAAAAAAAAAAAGAGTGAAGCATTCTGGACTGTGGAGTTGTTTGAACAGGGACTTGAGGATGTTGACTAGAATAGTTTTGTAGTTTCCTGTTGCATGATGAAGCTGATATTAACGTGATGCGGGAGCTTTTTGAACACTTCCCTCTCTGTTTCCACTGACTTGTCTGAACAGGTCAGCTCGTCGGCTAAGGGGACTCATTCTGCCTAGCTGGTGTTTACTCAGTCCCTGGGCCCTTCCACATTCCCATATTGCTTTCCATACTGCTGTTTACTGAGGTTAATCCTTGCTCTTGTCTCTTCTGTGGCCCAGAGGACTCCGAGAGGTTCCAGAAGGATTTTGTGTCCCGGCTCTGGTTCACATACCGGCGAGAGTTCCAGCCGCTGGAGGGTACACTGTGGACAACGGACTGCGGCTGGGGTTGCATGCTACGCAGTGGGCAGATGCTGCTGGGCCAGGGTCTCCTGTTGCATCACCTATCCAGAGGTTAGACCTGAGAGAAGGTTACATTATAGTCTAGGAAGGGAACTCAGTTATCACATCATGTCCCCTATCTCACTTAGCAGCAGAAGCAGTTAGGACTTGAAGTTTGTGTTGAGCTGCTGATCTGAGCTTTGCCCTTGAGCTCAAGTAAAATCACAAGGATAATGTGTCACTTTTGCATGTTCTGCACTATGGGCCATGGCTGGAACCTGGTGCCTTGTTTCACACTGCATGGTATGAAGTGTTGATTTCTGTTTTGAGATACCTTTATATTGAGAAGCATGTATGCCAGAAATATTTTTTGTAAATTTGTATGTCGTTATGATACTGGAGTTGTAAACTGAAATGTATTTTCCTTTATTCAATGGCTTGGGGGACACTGATGGTTGACGATTATTTAGCCTGGACCTGCTCAGATGCCTTGTTTACCAGCCTGATGGAACGGGAACCTCAGAAAAGTCTCTCTCCCTCGAAATCCGCCAGCCCAGGCCTCAGGACTCTGGAGAGGAGCAGGCCTGTTAGGGACATTTCCATCCAGTCCCACAGTCCGGCAGACCTGGTGAAAGAAGGCCTCCACCGCAAAATCATCTCATGGTTCTCAGATCACCCCAGGGCCCCGTTCGGGGTGCACCAGTTGGTCGACCTGGGGAAAAGCTCAGGGAAGAGGGCAGGAGACTGGTACGGCCCCTCCATCGTTGCTCACATAATCAGGTAAGGTGTATGAGCTCTTGGTCACACACGTTAACCCATTAGTGCCCAATGTTCCCATAATAAGTGATAATACAAAAACAGAAGAAACAAGTCTTCGCTAAAAATACAACAAAACAAAACAGAGAAGATAACTAAAAGATAAAAAAGACGACGCTTCAAATAAAAATCCAGTTAAAAATACAATTTTAATGGTCGATAAGATAAAAATGATATAAATCTACAATTTAAAAGATAAAAAATACAATTTGGATGGTCGATGAGCAAGACTCGACACAGCTGTGTTTCGGCCTACCGGGCCTGCATCAGGAGTCTTTCACCATCAGATATGTCAATTCTTATATCTTTCACCATCCAATATGACAAATCTTGTTTTCGTCACACGATGAGCATTATTTGAGTCCGATCCAAGAGACGCTGCAGCCCCATTACAAGATCTACTATTGTAAAACGAAAACAAGATTTGTCATATCTGATGGTGAAAGATATAAGAATTGACATATCTGATGGTGAAAGACTCCTGATGCAGGCCCGGTAGGCCAAAACACAGCTGTGTCGAGTCTTGCTCATCGACCATTCAAATTGTATTTTTTATCTTTGAAAATGTAGATTTATATAATTTTATCTTGTTTATTGACCATTAAAATTGTATTTTTAACTGGATTTTTATTTGAAGCGTCGTCCTTTTTATTTTTTAGTCATCTTCGCTGTTTTGTTTTGTTGTCCCATAATAAGTGCCCATATGGGAACATTGGGACATGGTTCTCAACTGGATGCCATGGTGTTTGGTTTCAGCTGTGTCCATGTCTCTTTCAAATCCAGTTGCTGTGACTGTGAAAAAACTTCTAGGTTTTTTCTGCTTTTATTGGGCTATCACAGGGTAGGCAGCGGTTGGACACAAAGAGGCATATTTTCAAAGCACTTTGGGAGGCTAAGTTCCATAGGTTTCTATGGAACTTTGGGAGGCTAAGTGCTTTGAAAATGAGCCTCAAAGAGCTGCATAAATGTCAGTACCACAGGATAGGTATGTGTCACATTCATACTTATTTGACGCATTGGTCTTTAAGTTATTTAGATACGTTGTAACTGCTGAGACTTTACTTTTAATTTGTATATTTATCTACATACATATATATATATATATATATATATCTATGTTCTTTATTTGCCATATTTATTGCCACTGTTATTTTTAGTTATTGCCAGTGATTTTATCGGTTGTGGCTATTATTTTTAGTTGGATTTTGATGCAAAATCGAATTATGTATTTTATTATGTCATGTCATGGTTATTTACATATTTATCATTGTTTTTATTATTATTATTTTGTATATTGAACCCGTTTCAATTGTTTATTGACTTTATATTGTGTTTGTTTCTATTTGTCTTTTAATTAATTTGTTGTTTTTAATTTTGTTATAATTTAATTTACTGTTTTGTAGCCCCCTGAGGCAGCCCTTTGTGGGTGAAACACGGCCAGTGGTGGGCGATGCAAGGAGATTGCTATTTACACGAATAAAAGTTTAAATATCTATCACTGATCTGCTTTTATCACTTCCCACCCTAAATGTCAGTACTATTCAGAAAATTAACAAATGTGCCATATACTGCCAACAAAACTCAATGCAGTGACAGAATGAGCATGAATTATTACCAGAATGAACTGTTACTGTGTACGTCAATCTTTCCAAACACTCACCAACACTGTCGAACAAGTCTTGTCCCGTTGTATCCTTCAACGATTCCACCGACGATAAAACTCTGGTGAATGACCCTCGTCTGGGCTGTTTTCTGTGCATACTTCCCACGGTCTGCGTAAAATTCAGTGGCAGGTTTCCCACCCCTGGATTATCAGGACTCATAGCTAGTGTAAACACTTAGGTTTGCATTGTGCATGTAGGGTACTGAATGATCACGTTGGTAGGTCTCTAAGACAAAAAAATGGAAGAGGCTGCAGACACGGTTGTGAAGGACCGTTTGTATGTGTCCTGAACCAATCAGCGTTCTCATTGTGTCATGTGATTTCTTATTTTCCTTGTGCTACAGGAAAGCGGTGGAAGGGGCTTCAGAAGTCTCGGACCTCTCTGTCTATGTATCTCAGGACTGTACCGGTACGTAACCCTCTTATAGTGCAAGGATCTTTGCCTCTCTGGTTTTCCCTCATTCTGACTGTCTGCTGATCCCCCTCTCAGTGTACAAAGCGGATGTAGAACAGCTGTTGGGCTGGGACATTGGACCACGTGGGCCTAGAAAGGCTGTAATAATTCTGGTGCCGGTCCGTCTGGGAGGGGAGACGCTGAATCCCGTCTACACAGACTGTGTGAAGGTCAGTACTCTTTTGTATTCTTTCTCTGGGAATTCGTTTTCAAAATAATAATAAAGCTGAGGTTTGTCATCCCAAAAGGGGTGCCTTCCCCAAGCACTGCTGCATCATACAGAACATAAGTATTGCCATACTGGGACAGACTGAAGGTCCATCAAGCCCAGCATCTTGTTTCCAACAGTGACCAATCCAGGTCACAAATACCTGGCAAGATCCCAGAAAAGTGCAATACATTTTATGATGCTTATCCCAGCAATAGTGGATTTTCCTCAAGTCATTTTAATAATGGTCTATGGACTTTTCCTTTAGGAAGCCATCCAAACCTTTTTAAAACCCCGCTAAGCTAACCACCTTTACCACATTCTCTGGCAACGAATTCCAGAGTCTAACGTCTGACGCACTCAGTGTGACATAATGTCACATCCTGGTGGAGTCACACCAGTCCTTCTCCCTGCCCGCTCTGATATATCCTTCCCCAGCCTGAGCCAGTACCGTGCTAGAATTATTATTCTCTAGGGTGCGGGGGAGAAGCTTTTCTCTGTCTGAAAGGTTCTCCTGCTCTTTTAACAGGAGATTCTGAGGCTAGAATCCTGCATCGGGATCATCGGAGGGAAACCCAAACACTCGCTTTATTTCATCGGCTACCAGGGTAAGAACCCCCCACCCCATGAAAGGCCTGTGCCCCCTGCTAGTGTGCTTAAGCTGTCATGCTTTTAGTCTTTAGACTGTACCTGTGTGTTAAGTGGAAATGAGACGTATCGAACGTTAGCAGATCCCTTTCCTTGTATCCTTCCCGCAAAGGCCTTTTAATCTTTTCTTTATCTGCCTTTAGATGAATTTCTCTTGTACCTGGACCCGCATTACTGCCAGCCTTTTGTGGACCCTGCCAAAGACAGCATCTCCCTGGAGGTGAGTCCGGAACAATGAGACACAAGTAAAAGCATATCTGATGCACCTCATTCAGTTACAGGGGCAATGGCGAGGTGTGTGAAATGAGTCACTCTTCCTCTCTCCTTCCCTAAGTCCTTCCACTGCAGCTCTCCGCAGAAGATCTCCTTCAGCAAGATGGACCCCAGCTGTACCATTGGCTTGTATGCCCGCAGCAGGCAAGAGTTCGATGTGCTCTGTGAGCAGCTCACGAGGGTAAGAGCAGTGCTGGACACTTCTTTATGTGCTTGGCTTATGAACACGTCTCTCGCTTCTGTCTTGGACCTTTCTCTTTCTCTCATACGTTGCTCTCCACAACATTTTCAGTGGGATGGGAGAGAAGAAAGGAAAATATTACAGCATTTGGATTTGGGTTCTAATCCTAGCTTTACCACTGCCTCTGTGCTGTGCATGAGCTAGCTGCTGGTAAGGGATAAACCACCCCCAATACAGAAAGATAAAAAAACACATCTTTTTCTGTCTTCCTCCCTTCCAGACCCTGAATTCATCTTCCGTGAAGGAGAGGTATCCCATGTTCACATTTGCAGACGGACACGCTCAGGAGTACAGTCTGGATGACGTCTGCACCCCCTCAGAACGAGCCGTGCCCACCCCAGAGGCAGGGGCACGGGGAAAGGTCAAGCGGCCCAGCACCGATGAGTTTGTCTTTCTATAAACCAAATGTGGGATCAGAACATTTTTACAGGAGCTGGACTAGTGCAAACTGTACATGGTGGATGTAGACCGGCCGTTGGGCTAGAACATTGTACCATGTAGGCCCAAAATAATCCTGGTGCTGGCCCAGCTGGGAGGCGAGACGCCGATTCCCATCTCCCAAGTCTGTGTAAAGGGCAGTAGTACGGTGCGCATTCCCCTGCCTCTCTCCCAAGTAAATCACAAATTGTTAAAGATAAATTTCAGAACAGGTGCTGTGAAATTAGCCAGACAGTGCACGAGACAGGCATAGAGCTGGCAATTATTGGCCTCTGTTTTAACAAACAAAAAACGAATCTATTTTTTCAAAATTATTATTAAAATTAGACCTTTGTTTATCAAGGATCAATGGCTCAGTTATTGTTAGCAAAGTTACTTACCTTTAACGGGAATCCGCCGTGGACAGCAGGATAAGTCAGCAGTACACAGCAACATCCTTCACTGCTGTCAAACTTGGAACGTTTGCTGTCCTAAATACCCGAAAAGTCTAGCAAATTTTTCTGCGCATGCATGAGACCTCCCATCTTCCTGTTCCGCCCAATCGTCAAGAGCAGAGCAAACCTCCAAGCTTGGCGCCATCGGATTACAGACATTTGACAGAAATACATCTCTCTCTGAGCAGTGCCAGATCTGGAGCAGAAGTGTAATCCAAGAGCTGGGGGGGGGGGGGGGGGGGGGGAGAGATAGGTGTCTTGTATATTTAGAGATGCACAGAGGATGTCTGATGGAGACCAGTGGCTTCCAACAGGTCTGCTTTGCAGGGGCTCCAGAATGAATAGAGACGTCAAAACAGATTTGCATACCGTGGATCTCTATTCTACATACATTTTGGCTTGCTTGTATTCGAAAACCAGACAAATCCGGAGAGCACAGCAACCAGGACGGCTTAGGAAACACTGGTCTAGCGCAGCAGGCCTTGCCATGGGCAGGTTAGCAGGGATTAGTAGCTGCCATTTGCTTGCACTACATATGTCTGGTCATTTACACTAGACAGAAGATCATGTCTTTTCACTGTACTGTCTTAACAACAAACACAGTTTATATTTCTGAGTTTATATGCAAAT
The DNA here is from genome assembly GCF_901765095.1 of Microcaecilia unicolor. Taxonomy (NCBI): domain Eukaryota; kingdom Metazoa; phylum Chordata; class Amphibia; order Gymnophiona; family Siphonopidae; genus Microcaecilia; species Microcaecilia unicolor. The sequence goes on along the minus strand of NC_044033.1, from coordinate 198,338,958 downwards.
ATCGGCTTGCTGGATAGGGTTCAGAGACTTTCTGGAGGGCTTTATTTTTTATAAAGAACAAGATAGGGTTTATATTTTTCCTAGGACACTATTTTTTTTTTTTTTTTAAAGGATTGTTGGTCACAGAGCAGAAGCTGAAATCAGGAAAGCACCGAAACGTTTTCCTACTGTACTTCTTTTTCTGAAGACCTTCATGTGGGGGAGTTAGAGGAAGCTAGTACTTCCTGAGAAATGTCTCCGATAAGATCCAGCAGTATCATGGCTCTGGAGACTGGGTTGGGCAGGTGTTCTTTTGAAATTAGAGGTTTGGACCTTAGAGGAGGGGAAAAGCCTGTGTTTGGCCTTGCAGTTTCTCTGTGTCTAAAACATGAAATATGGCAGCTTTTCTGCGTGGGCAATGCACTTGGGTTGGAGGGTTATAAGCAGAGTTGCTGGTGAGAAGCAGAAGAGGAGGAACGAAACTCAAATCTCCAGCTTTCTAAAATGCACACAAAACTGCTAAACAAAAAAAAAACACACAAGGAACTGTTTTAAAAATTAAATAACAGTGAGAGCTAGTCTTCAGTCAGTTGGTTCCCTATAAAATCTCCCCAGGACTTTGGGCCAGATGCACTAAACTTAACGAGCCATTAACGAGCAAGTAGTAAACCGTGGCATGCACTAAATGCTTCTCCGAGCCATTTTCCGATCACGGTAGCAGCTAACAAAAACGGAATGCAGATGAGCAAATTAGTACCCCAATGTGTATAAATCGTATTGTAATGAGATGCACTACCATTTTCCGATTGCCTAACTGTGGAAAATCTAACAGGAGGTCTGTACCTCACAATTTCTATAAATGTAACAAAAAAAAAAATGGGGAAAAAAACGTCCAATTGCTCATCAGGGCCGTCCTTCTAAAGCACCTAACATAGACGTCCTTCACTGAAATAAAAAAAAAAAAAAAAAAAGGACGGCCCTGGCAAGTACTTTGGGGCCGGAGCGCAAGCTGCAGCTGCCGGTACAGCCGGTGATCCATGCCGCCCCACTCTAGGAAGAAGGGGGTGGATTGCGGCTGACTGTGCAGACCCTCCTCCCCGGGAACGCATGGCTCTGGGGGCGATGGGGGGGGGGGGGGGGTGACTGTTGCACCAAATTACCACCGCATCGGGACGTGCGAGTACTCCTAATATGGACGTCCTTCACCGAAACATACAAAAAAGGACAGCCCTGACGAGCAATTGTCACCGGTGTCAGCTAAACGCGCTGTGATTGGCGGAGAGAGACCTGGAGGGGGGCATAATCGAAAGGGACGTCTAAATAGTTTTTTATTTGGACGTCCTCGCAGAAGAACACCCATCACAAAAAAATCTGGGGAATAACGTCCAATTGCTCATCAGGGCCGTCCTTTTTTTGTATGTTGCAGTAAAGGACGTCCATGTTAGGCGTCCTCGCACGTCCCAATGCCGGCGGTGGTAATTGGTGCAACTCTCTCCCCCCGCAGCTCTAACAAGTGCTCGCCAGGGACGTCTTTTTTGGACGTCTACCGCATGTGCAGAGCAGCCAGCATAACGCTTGGCTGCTCTGCGCATGCTCGACCGGCCGCCTGTTTTTCCGAGGAAATAGAGAATGCAAGTGAGCTACAACAAGCAGCTCATTTGCATTCCATTTCCTTAATGCATGGCCGTTCCCTCTCTCAGCCCCCTACCAATTAACACAGTATCCCAGCCCTGCTGATAAGGTAAAGCAGTACTGAATTGTATTGTCTGTTCAGGGGGCTCCATCTCAGCTAGTTGCTGGGGTCTACGGGGAGATGGCCTTAAAGCTGGCTGTAGGCCTACTTTCCTGGGAAGAAGGTTAATAAATCATCTGCCATGCCCAGCTAAGAAAAAGGTTTGGTTGACTAGTTTTAGTTCTGTTTAACAGCTCCTATCACCATCTTAGGCAGGCCGGGGAGTGTGAATGGACGTGTCTTTCTGTTTTTGCACGATACAAATACCAAAATCGCTCTCGACAAGGAGCAGAAGTCAGTGATCACAGAACAGCCGAGCCCTGCTTTTCCGCATATTCCTCACTGCCCTCGTGAAACTGTTTATCTGCTTGCTGTTTTAATTTGCGATTTGGTCAATTCTGTTAACGTTTCTTGCCTGAACAGTGCAATTTCTCCTGTATTTCCTTTGGCTCTGTAAATAATAAAGTCTGGTACCATGGTTTACGGTTGGTTGTTTTATTTTTTTCTGCTAATATACCTCATTCCTACCCTGTAGCACTCTTGTAAGCTCTGCCTGTGCATCTCATGCTGCTATGGATAGCACCATATACTTTTATTAAAATACAGATGTGGGTCGATAAAAGTTTTAATTGAACATCACTACAGTGTGCAACATTATTTACTTCTACTTGTTATACTGCCTTTTAAATATAAAATTGTGGCAGTTTACAATACAACTGTAAAACCAAGGAACACATAAGGAAGGGTTAGTGAATAGCAGAACAATAATTTCCAAATTAACTGAAGTCAGAGACACACAAGCATTGATTTTACAAAAAAACAAACAAAAAAAAACACCAGGCCCAACATGTAATCTAAAGGATTGTTTAAGGCAAACTTTTACATTTTCTGTGTGAAGCTTTATGACTCAATTCAAGCAACACGACCAAAAGCTGTATTACCAGACCTCTAACCATCTGGTTAAGGAAATGGGACTTGAAATACCTCCTTTTCTGTGGTTTTACAACTACATTCAAAGCGGTTTCCATAGTATATACAGGTCCTTATTTGTACCTGGGGCAATGGAGGGTTAAGCGACTTGCCCAGAGTCACAAGGAGCTGCAGTGGGAATTGAACCCAGTTCCCCAGGATCAAACTCTGCTGCACTAACCATTAGGCTACTAAGATGGGACAACTAGATTAGCTTGAGAACTCAACTCAGTCTGCTTTTTAAGATATCCACAATGAATATGCATGAGAAAGAAAACAGGGCTGGCTTGGTGTGTCCCAAGAAAAGAGGTTTAGAATCCCTAATTTAGAGAAACATCAGTCTTGCCCCTGCCTAGAGATTATGACCGAGCCAGTGCCTGCATAATTTCTTAACAGAGAATTTAGTTTTTAAACCCTCAGTCTCACTGCTTCTTCCCATACCCATGGCCTCGGAGGACCAGTACGTGGTTAGTGGGAGGGTAAGGTGGCTCATAGTGTGCTAGAGTCTTTTCTGAAAAGAAACCAAGCCCTCCCATGAAAAATTAAGAGTCCTGAGGCTGCAGGAAAGGCAGATCTCTGAGCAGGTGTGCAACAGATGAAAATAACTGCTGGTTGCTGGAAATGCAAATTAAATCTCAAATCCCCCCATGGACAGGATCCAAGGTGGCCTCTCCCATAAAAGCAATTAACAGCTTTGTGGTATGGGGGTAGGGGAATACATAGAAATGAAATATTTTACACTGTAGAAAGGATGAAGTGACCTCCCACATGAGGAGAGGATGGGAGAAAGCATCTTGCTGAGTAAAACTCCACCTGTCTCTCGGGTCTGTGACGATACAAAAAATCAACTGCAAACTACCCTTCCTATTTTCTGAAAGTGTCGCCCATTCTCTCAGCTCAGGAATATTTATTTAAAATATAGTAGACTCTGACCTAGTACCCAACAGTGGCCAAACCCGGTCACCTGGCAGAAACCCAAAAAGATAAGATTCCATGTTACCGACGCCCAAGGTTAAGCCGTGGCTCTCGGGTCTACCTGGCCAAGAAAGCTTTACGAACTGTTCCAAACTTTTTAAACCCAAACTGTCTTGACCACATGCTCCAGTGAGAAATTCCACAGCCAAACTGCATCAAGTGGAAAAAGTCTTCCTCCAATTTCTATGTGTTCCTGGTCTTAGTATAATCTGAAAGGGTAAATAACTTTTCCATTTACCTCTTGCACCCCACTCAGTATTTTGCAGACCTGTATCATACCTCAGCTCTAACCCCTTCAGCCTTTTCTCATAAGACAGGAGTTTTGTCGCCCTTCTCTGGACCTTTTCTACGGTGACCAGAATTGCACACAAGACAAAGGCAGCAAAGGAAGCTGAGAATCCAACCATTGTTGCTTTGTTTTATAAACATTGCAAATGTTTTTTTTTAAACAGGTCTATTTAATATTAAACATGCTCAATCGGGGCTGTTAATGGCAGATGATGTCACTTCAGCTGTGGGTAGAGAGGGGGGAACAACGGGAGAGTGCTTGAGCCACAGGAAGTGGCAGGAGGTGGAGGAGGGATAAGTCTCCCTGCCTCACAGGTATGACTGAAAAATGGTTTTCTAACACCCATTTGATGGGCAAGACTCTCAGTTTGGACAAAGAAGGGTGAACACAGTACAGAAACCTGAGAACAGAACTCAACACTACAAGGACCCCCTCCTCGCCCTTCCCAGTCTTCGTACGTTTGACGGCTTACCAGGTCACGTTCCAGCTGTAAACGGGCCTCTGGCGCCTTCAGTCCTTCTTCCCGGACTGCAATCGGTCTTTCAGTTTCTGCTTCTTTCTCTTCTCGTTCAGTAGCTGCTGGAAGCGGAACCTCTTGGGGTTCAGCCCGTAGGCCCGCAGCCTCTGCCCGCTGAAGTTCCAGCCTCCCACTTTGACCTTGGTGGCCAAACACAGCCCCTTTCGCCGCTTCCTATTCTTCGCTGGCTGCAGACCCTGGCCCAGAGCACTGGTGGAGGCGCCTACCCCGGAGACCCCAAGTCCTCGCTGCTCCATCTCAGGCTGCCATCGTTTCGGCTCTTTTGAGAGTCCTCCCTCCTCAGAGGTCAGTACTTCTGCCGCCACCAAGCTCCTGGGCGACTTCAGTACTGCAATATCTTTCTTCTCCTCCTCAGTCTCCTGCTTAACTCTGTTCCCTTTCTGCAGGGAAGGCTCCTCTCCTACCTCCGACCCCTGCTGTTCCTTCATTTTCTCGCGTTTCTTTTTCCCAGGCTTGGGTTTGCTGTGCTGTTGTCCCTCTGTGGCCTCCTCTTGACTGCGAATGAAAAAAGAAAAAAAAAAGGGTGAACAGGGAAGAGATGATTCAAACAAAGAAAAGACAACTGTGCTACAACACAGTTCCGTAAAAAAACATCAACAAACAATATCGCATGTGTAATTAAACTCTGGAATTCGTTGCCAGAGAATGTGGTAGAGGCAGTTAGCTTAGCGGAGTTTAAAAAAGGTTTGGATGGCTTCCTAAAGGAAAAGTCCATAGACCATTATTAAATGGACTTGGGGAAAATCCACTATTTCTGGGATAAGCAGTATAAAATGTTTTGTACTTTTTGGGGATCTTGCCAGGTATTTGTGACCTGGATTGGCCACTGTTGGAAACAGGATGCTGTGCTTGATGGACCTTCGGTCTGTCCCAGTGTGGCCATACTTATGTACTTATGATCGTTGCGATTATCATGTCCAAGTAAGTGGAACCGAGGTTTCAGCCGTCGTGCTATGCTGCGAGGTCTGCAGCTTGTCTTTATACATCAGATTGGTTTGGGATTTGAAGTTCAAATTTGTAACCACCAGACTTTTCCCATCTTCCTGGGGAATCTGCCCACTTCAAACCACACCCTGACGAAAGCCACAGCACAGTGGCTGAAACGTCGGTTCCGGTTACTTGGTCGCAACAATCCCGACACCGGCCACGGAAGCCCACGAGAAGAAATATCACATCTGCACAGAATTAGAAGATGTGGGAGATTTAGACTCTTTCCCCCACCCCAACTCACTATGGCATATGCCCCGTACACTGTGAATACATCTCTTCAGCTGTTGTGTGCTGCGAGACCTCCACAGTGCTGAGATTCTCTAGAATTTAAATGAGGCACATCTTGTACCTGTAGATCGGGGGTTCAGATCCAGTCCTCGGGACACCCCGAGCCACTCAGGTTTTCAGAATACCCACAATGAATATGCATGAGATAAATCCATAATGCCTCTACATAAGTATTGCCATACTGGGACAGACCGAAGGTCCATCAAGCCCAGCATCCTGTTTCCAACAGTGGCCAATCCAGGTCACAAGTACCTGGCAAGGTCCCGAAAAAGTTCAATACATTTTATGCTACTTATCCCCAAGTCCATTTTAATAATGGTCTATGGACTTTTCCTTTAGGAAGCTGTCCAAACCTTTTTTAAACTCTGCTAAGCTAACTGCCTCTGTTGTAAGCCACTGTATCTCACGCGTATTCATTGGGGATATCTCAAAAACCAGACTGGTTTGGTATGTTCCGAGGACTGGGTTAAGAACCCCCAGAGCGGTCTATAAAGAGTACAGTAAACTTTTTTTTGTAAAGACCTGAGAACACGTGTGGCTATGAAACTCTGCAATCACCCGATAAGTACCTTGTGCAGAGTGATCGCAGGATCTGTTTTTTCTTCCAGGTGTTTTGAGCTTTTTGCTTATAGGTTCGCTGGTCGTTCCTTTCCTCCTGCTCTGACCTAAGATGAAAAGAAACGAGAAAGCCCTGAGATTGTGGCCTGGTAGACGGACATAAGGTGGTGACAAGGTTTTTGGCACAGAGGGGACAACCCTGTGCATTTCAGAGTTAAAAGACCTGTTTCTCCCTTCCTCCCTCTCCGCACTCACTTGTACATGCAGGTTTTCTTCAAGGAACACCACCTGTTCAGCTCTTTGTCATCTGCCGTCAGGATCTTAATGAGAGAGAAATTTGTGGTACAGTACTGAAAACAATTCTGAGAGGGAGGATCGAAAGAAGGCAAAAGACTGATAACCAGCGAGAGAAGCCACAAGGAACAGCAGCACTGCCAACCCTCCTACCCCCCCACCCATAAACACATTTCCAAAGGAGAGAGATAGAGTACATGGATGGAAGAGGAGGGGGGTGGGGTGGGGAGAACTGCATATGAACGTGGATGAAGTAAACTGACACATCCTCCAGTACAGAAGCTCTTTCAGCAGGGACTGTCTTTCTTCTATGTTTGTGCAGCGCTGCGTATGCCTTGTAGCACTATAGAAATGCTAAATAGTAGTAGTAGTACAGAACTCCCATGCGTGTCTGCAACATGCCAAAACCTTATTTTAGCTAAGGGAGAGCTCTGGCACATCGGCTCCATCCCTGATGACATGAACTAGTGTGACCACATCTCCCCTACTTATCTGCGGAGGAAGCAGAGTTCCTTAGTTACATAAGAGTAGCCAAACTGGGTCAGACCAGTGGTCCATCTAGCCCAGTATCCTGTTTTCCAAACAGTGGCCAAGCCAGGTCACAAGTACCTGGCAGAAACCCAAATCGTGGCAACATTCCATGTAGAACCCCAAAGAATAGCAAGATTCTGCAGAAGCTCAGAGTAGCAACATTCTATACTACAAATCCCAGGGCAAGGAGTTGCTTCCCATGTCTGTCTCAATTGCAGACAACGGACTTTTCCTCCAGGAATCTGTCCAAACCTTTTAAACCCAGTTCTCTGTAAACAGCAAGGAAATGTGGCACACATGACATCATCCATGACAGATCTACTGTCACCACAAGTCTACCTGCATGTTCCCTGCTTGTCTTTGACAAAATGGAATATCAGGTCTATTCCATCCTGGGTGGGGGGGGGGGAATGCAGATACCTATGTGTCAGTAATTTTTCTTAATGGGGTGCACAGGTAGAATTATGGGGTCCAGCCTCAGAAAAGAAATTCACTGCCAGGATCAATCAGTCTGATACAGTGGAGGTGGGGGGTTGGATTGAAAAGCTGTACCTCCTCCGTGGAGAGTCCAAAGTCACAGGGGAGCACCTGACGGTACTTGAATCGACAGGGAAGGTCGTCAATGATGTCTTCGTAATCCAGGCGGTAATATTCATCCAAATATGCGTCAAATGTTTTATCCTCTAACAAGACAAACAAATAAAGAAAAAGGAAAGGGGTAGGTGAGTGATCGGAGAACATTAGCAGACATGGGACTAGCAGCCACCACACACCACAGGGGGCAAAGGGCCATGCACAGTCCTCCCCCCTCCCTGCCTGCAGACATCACAGGGATGGGAACTGGCCGCTCTCTCCTGAACCCTTTTGGCATCGTCAGCGGGTTGAGGGGAAGGGAAGATTTAGAGCAGACTTTCCCAAACACGTCAGGTTCTCAGGGCACTCGTAATAAATAATCGGGAGAGGCAGCTGCATATGCAATTTATCTCATACATATTAATTGTCTGTATCACTAGGCTCAAATAACTTGATCTGGTTACCCTTATTATTATATTGCATTACTACTCGTAACCACTTTTATTTTAGTACAAATATGCTATATTTTATTTTTATAATAAATATTATGTTATTCAAAAGCACAAAATTTCACCCTATGTGCTACCTCTTATTTAATCCTACTCCATTCATTCTTCCCACACATTCTACCAAATAATAAACATAAACCTAAACATAAAATCCTAACATAAATTCTTCTGCCTCGAGTTTATACAGGAAATGATTATCTCTCACTCTTCAAACAATGTTTCCATCCTATGAGTAACCTTCATTCCTTTACTCAAGAGTTTCATAGTCCAAATTTTCCTTAGTTTCCTTAGTAGGAGGAGTTTAATATCTAGGGAGAAATATAAACAGAGTGCATGCGTTGGCGTTTTTAGCAGCGGCGCCATAGTTCTGGGATCCCGAGGTGGAACCAAACTTGTGGAAGCAGGCCATAGACAAATTTGTAAACTATGAAGGTATTTGAATATTTGAAAATTATGATTTAAAGTGTATTAAATTAGGATGTATGAAGGGACAATATCTATGGCTAATTGTCCTTTTAGTAAAACCCCTGATGACGCCAAGCGGTGAAACGCTTTGATAGCGTTGGGTTTAAGCCACATCATTAGCGGAAACATTGAGACCGCCATTGAGGAGTTGGAGAGACAGAGCAATGGAGATAGCCGTTTGAATCAGCAGAGTCTATAGATCATAGACTTGAAGGAGATTTTTGCTAGCCAAGCGAGCAACATACAGGATAAAGTGGAAGGAGAGTGACGAACAATTGAGTAACAGACAATTTGATATAGAGGAAAACGGGACATACATTTAAGAACTGAGGATAACAGCGTTTGGACTATGAAATTCTTGAGTAAAGGAATGAAGGTTACTCATAGGATGGAAACATTGTTTGAAGAGTGAGAGATAATCATTTCCTGTATAAACTCGAGGCAGAAGAATTTATGTTAGGATTTTATGTTTAGGTTTATGTTTATTATTTGGTAGAATGTGTGGGAAGAATGAATGGAGTAGGATTAAATAAGAGGTAGCACATAGGGTGAAATTTTGTGCTTTTGAATAACATAATATAAAAATAAAATATAGCATATTTGTACTAAAATAAAAGTGGTTACGAGTAGTAAAACAATACATATTAATTGTGAATATCCTGAAAACCTCAACTGACCGTGTGGTTCCCAGGACAGGTTTGGGAAAGCCCTGCTCTAAAACAACGAATATGCATGAGGCCGATTTGCAAGCACTGGTGTTTTGGTATAGAAATCTCGCTCATGCATCTTCATTGTGGATATCCTGAAAACCTGACTGGCTGGTGGTGTCCGAGGACTGGGTCGAGAAGACCTGCTCTAAAACAATCTAGAGTAGTAATTCTCAAACCAGCCTTCACAGACCACCCAGCCAGTCGGGTTTTCAGGATATGCACCATTAATATTCCTCATGCATATCTGCGTACAAAGGGTCAAATCCCTGAAGGAGCAAGTCCAGAACACAAAAGCCAAACTGTACATCCTACAAGATTAGTCCTAATTCAGGAACGTCTCATGGATACCCAACACTTCAATATAACAACAGAACACCTCTCATCAACTAAACGCCTGGGCTGCTCGTTAACTGGGGCATCGGTTAATTTACATTGTCTGCCCAGAATCCAGACAGATTCAGTGTGGGCTGGACCTCTCGCCGGTAGCTGGGAAGGAGAGGTGAGTCAACGTACGAGTCACACTTAATCTACAGAAAAGCAGGATGTCGGTTTAAACTCTAATCTCTACATATAAAGGACCTGTCAAAGGCATTTCTGATCTCACATAGAAGGGAGGAAGGGGCTGAAGGGGCAGTATCTTACTGGGGTCAAAGACCGGTTTCTGTTTCTTGACCACCTCTGCAAACTTGGACTTCCGTGGCTTCTTTCCTGTGGCCATGACCTCCCGCTGCAGCTTCTTCCGTTGCTTCTTCCTCGAGAGCTGTGGCTCCTGGCTGGGGTCATAGTCTGCATCCATCTGTCCACAAGAGAAACTGGGGTGAGCGGGGGTTGAACTGGCAGAAGGCTGAAATTCAAACACTGTACAGGGGGCATGCAGCTCCTTCTAAAAACTGCGTCTCACAGCACTTAACCTCTACCAATTAAGTAGCTGTAGAGACTCCGGAGATGAGAAAACCAATGATGCTGACACCATTATAGGAAGGAACAGTATGAAGTGACAACGGAAGCAACAAAACCCTGAAGTTATCTTCTCCAGTCTCTAAAGGCAGCTCTGGATCCAGCCTCAGACTCTGCTGATGATCTGTATCTACACACACGACCCTGCCAGAACGTACCACAAAGTCTGGATCCTCACAATGTGGTTCGTAAGCTGCGTTGGGGTCCTCCACCTCATTTCCTGTCCAGTTATCCCAATTCCACTCATCTGCTTTCAAAAGAAAAAAGATTTGCAGAAGGGTATTTCATTAGATAAAGTAGCAATGAATCAAGGTATAAAGCCCTGGTGGAAGGTGTCGTCATCAGGGATGGCATCGCCTGAAAGATTCCCATATACCCCCTTTCAGCCTTGCACAAGTCTCCCCCCATTGTGTGTGTATGTGTGTGGGGGGATACAAGGGTATTAAGAAGCATGATGGACACAGGATAAAGAGCATCATCCAGAGGGGAAGGGCAGGAAGGACACAGATAAAGGGCATTAGCAGGGGAGGTGGGGGTCAGTAGAGACTAAACTGGAATTCAATACTGGAGGAAGTGGTAAAAGCAATTAGTGTAGCATGGTTTTTAAAAAATCTGGACAAGTTCCTGGAGGAAAAGTCCATAAACCTATTAGGTGCACTTGGGAGGTAAGTATCATCAGAGTATCAGGGTTTAAAAAAATGATTTGGACAAGTTCCTGGAAGAAAAATCATTATTAAGGTACAGGTATCATGGAAATCTGGCTCATTTTTGGGATCCTGCCAGGGGCTCATGACCAGAATTAACCACTGTTGGATGCAGGATACTGAGCTAGATGGATCCTTGATCGGACCCATTCTGAAATTACAGACCCAGTCTTTGGCATTGAACTTTAAATGTCCCTACCCCCCCGCATCACAATAATGGAGGATTCTCACCTTCAATCTCCTCCTCATCTTCAAACTGAGGCTTCTCCTCCTCATCTTTCCCGTAATATTCATCACCGAAGACTTTCTGCACGAGGGAGACAACAAATAAAATGCAGCCTGAGGAGAGGAGAACACAAGGGCTTCTCACAACAGGAAAAGCTATCGCACGGGGGCAGAGGGGAGGTAATGGTGCCAGAAGGTCTCACAACGTGTCATCCAGAACCAGGGAGTAAAAGCTTAACATGCATGGAATTAAATAGAGGGAGGGGGGGGGGGGGGGGAACACTGACCTGCATCAGTTGATCATGTTTGACAGGATCAAAGTCCTCATTCAGATCTTGTTCCCCGAAGACTGGCATCTCGTCGCTGCCACCAGTGAGCTCCTGCAGTTTCTGCAGTCGTTCCGCAATGGCCCTGACTTTCAGGTTCTTCAGCTGCTTCAGCTCTTCCTGCTTTTTCTCTTTCTCCTAAGGGTACAGGGACATTCGAGTGAGGGAAGATGGAAAGCACATGAGTAGCTGCAGAACCTACCCCCACTCCACGGATTGCGACTCTGGCACCAGTTTCCACTGGAAAAACCCACTCGGGAGCTGCAGCAAACTCCAAGCAAGGATGTGTTTCCCTCACTAAGGACTGCAGCCTCCCTTCATTGTGTGTGAGTGAGGGAGGGGGAGGGTATAAGAAGCGTGATGGACACAGGATACAAAGCATCAAAGAGTATCTGGAGGGGAGGGGCAGGAAGGACACAGATATAGGGCATTAGCAGGAGGGGTGGGGGTCAGTAGAGACTAAACTCTGGAATTCATTACTGGAGGATGTGGTAAAAGCAATTAGTGTAGCAGAGTTTTTTAAAAAATCTGGACGTTCCTGGAGGAAAAGTCCATAAAAGTCCTCTCGCCTTGGGTAATCCAGTCATAAAACCATTAATTCCCACCACGATTCTAGAATCCATTCTGCTGGGAAAAGAATGGGCAGCGTTTTACAAACACTTTATGATGTAATAAAAACCTTCTGTGATGTAACCAGGGGTCTGACCAAGGAGGTTTTAGGACAGGAGACAGCATGAGCCTATCTAGCCCATTCGGTGGGCTGAAGCCAGTGGGCGGAGCTTGCCACCATATTGTGTGATCCCAAACGTTTGCAGATGCTATTGAAAATAAGAGCAAACATGAGGTTTATGACTGCCTACGCGTGGGGTATTTTTTTATTTGAAAGCTTCTCATGCGTAACCAGAGACTGGATGCATGTGAGACTTGCCAGGAAAAGATATGTCATCCATCCAGCCTCACAGTCACTGGTGTCCTCAGCCTCCAGGTCCTTTCATGTACCCTGCTGAAGGGTTGGGGAGAAAGAGGAGACTGTTGAAAACTTCCATCTCAAACTTCACACCCTGTGCCTTACCCTCATCTTTCTCTCTCGAATTTCCTCACGCTTCTGTTTTCGCCGCTCATCCTTCCTTCGCACTGTCTGGGAGATGGTTCTGGGGAAAGTCTTAATCTGGAAAAAAATACAAGTATTTAATTCCCTTTTGCTGATGGATGGGGATGGAGATTTGTGTGGGACAGTAAAACATTTGCACCTGAAACACAGAGTAAGTGCTCCACAGCCCTGTGTGGGCACCCAGTCTCTTCCCCACCCCCTGCTTTCAGCTCATAAGGTTTGGTCATTGGGAAGAGAGCTGACAGCCTCCCACCCTTCAGTGCCAGGCTGGAACAAGACCCTATCAGGAAAGGAAGGAAAAAATTCTGTCTGCATGCTTGCTGGGACCCATATGAAGCGTTCTAGTCACATTAATGGCTTCATGGCAAATATAGAAGACGGATTTCTAATTTTGTGCAATTAACCCGTTTCTCTCCCCACTCAAATCACTGCAATAGAAGCACTCTTTATCCACCCCAATCATTCAACCTGGTTGGTCCTCCAGCCACCCCTTGCCCTCCGTCCCACAATCCTCCCTCTCCTTATCTCTACATCTCCCAAGCTCTATCCTCGTCTTCCCTTCCCCCCCCCCCCCCACCCCCCCCTCACCAGGTCTGAACCAGGCTCCTCAAATCTGAAGTTGTACTTTCGCTCGAAGTCCTCCTGTTTCTTCAGAAATTCCTCCCCCTCGTCCTCCGAGTCTTCCACTTCCACTATCGCATCATAGGTGGGAATCCTACGGAAGAATGTTGTGTGTGTAATAGCTAAGTGGTCACCATTTTTCATTATTTTTTGTATATACATTATTGAAGTTCTTCCCTTGAAGTTATATGTGCGAGTAAGTGTTTTCAATAAAAATTATTTTTGTTTTTTTCTTTTACTTCAGCCACCTACTAACAGTGAGCATAGGAACTGTTAGTAGGTGGCTGAAGTAAACAGGTGGGAGAGACGTATCTCCTATAAGTATTTAATCATTTTTTTCTTTTATTTCCTTTATCTTGGATCCACTTCTTATTGTGGATGAAGAATGGTATTTATTCTTGAATTATGATTAAGTCCCTGTATTTTTCTGAGTTTCTATTGTATCCTGATACTGTATATTATTTTGAAAAATCATAAATAAAAATAATTATTTTTGTGTGAATATAAGTTAAGGAGGTTGGATGGTTTGGGTGTGGCCGATTAATTGTAATAGCTGGAGGTATAAGAGGTCTTTTTGCCTTCTCTAAATGAATCTCTGATGCCCTACAGTCCTTTTCTCCATTTTGAACTTTCTCAAGGTTCTTTTTAAATGTAAAGTTTTGCTGTGTTTACATTACTGCTATATATAGTTTGGGAGTGAATGTTATTTTTCTTCTTTTTTCTTGGATACTATTTGGGTTTCTGCCAGGTACTTGTGACCTGGCTTGGCCACTGTTTGAAAAACAGGATACTGGGCTAGATGGACCACTGGTCTGACCCAGTATGGCTATTCTCATGTTAGAAGGGTTGAAAAAAGGTTTGGATAATTTTTTAAAAGAAAAGTCCAGAAGCCATGATTAACATGGACTTGGGAAAATCCACTACATATTCTACGATAAGCAGCATAAAATCTGTTTTACTCTTTTGGGATCATGCAGGTACTTGTGGGGTGGGATTATCGTTATCTGCTTCAGTAAAGATCAACTTTGACAGTGTACTAGGAAATATCCATTAAACCTGAAGAGCTGAAGATATGAGTCAACTCTTAAAAGAAGCATCCCATCTGATTGCTCTGATCTCACCACCTGCAAATGCAATAGGGGTGGTTACATTAGTTGACCAATTATTATAATAACAACTAGTATTTATAGACGGCCTCAACCAATTGCTCTGGGCGGTTTACAAAAAACAGAAACTTATCATATAACCAGGTTTTCAAAGAATTTCTAAAATTCTTTTTTTTTTTGTTCAATCATTTTTATTAATTTGGATATTTCTAAAATTTCTAAAATTCTAATAATCAACCTCTGATGTTAAATCTGGAGGTTAAGGAACGCCACAATCCTGCAGCAACTGAAGCAGAAAGATGTTGAATTTGGTTAACTTAAGTGAAGCAAGATGGATACGATCTTCTTGTAAGTTGTAAATAGGATGATAAATAATGATTATAACCACGTAAAATTATTAAAAAAAAAAAGAAAAAAAATGGTCTCTGCTACAGCAATTTTGGGGAAGTGTCTGGCAACGAATCTGCTTAGTTCCTGGAATCGAGGTCCCCTTATCTTTAAAGCTGCGATTTGGAAATCACGAGGACTCCCCGAGGTTATAAGTACAGAGGATGTTTACAAGCTCGATTTTATGATATCCTGAGCACCAAAGTGTTTATCAGTCATTAGAAGACTCTTGTAATGCCAGACTTGAAATGTAAGGTGTAATTTACTTTGTTATGAAGACACACAAAAGTGAAGAAATGGAGAAAAGTAATGTTATTTCACAATCATGAAAGATCTGCAATAGATCTGATGAATATGTTAGAAGCTGAATCATAAAACCATGTTAACAGACTTTAAGCCAGATTTCCCAAACTATGGATCAGGACCCCAAAATGGGGTCACAACCTGGATGGCCTCCCCATAGGTATATCATTATTCTGCACCTCCGGGGGGGGTCACACAATTTTATTTGGCCATGATTATGGGGTTACAGCCATGAAAAGACTGACAAGTACTGCTTTAAGCTGTATGTTTTTATGTCTAGCCATTAATAAAAATACTTTGGGCAGTCTATGGCAGAAGCAGAATTTGAACCCAGGTCTCGTGGTCCTCAACACGAATCCAGATGTGGTCTCAGGACACACGGGCCCCATCTCCCTTATCTTATCCCAAGATTAATTTTACTTTTTTTTTTAGGAATAAAAGTAATTGATGTAAAACCCCAAGAACCCAGGTTTAGTCATGATTTTAAAAATAATAATAATAATAATAATTTCTGTTATAAATAAATCCTAGAAGCAGTCTTAACCCCACAGCCACAAATCAAAAGTATAAACCCCCATCCAACGGGGAACCAAAGCGTTTGAAATTCTTCCTGTAAAAACATTTTGTTAAAGATAAACCCAGGGTCTGACATAGCCCTCCGGAAGGAGGCGGAAAAGCAAAGAAAACATTTTTTTTTTAAGCCAAATCTACCAGCCAAGGTGGGAGGAAGAGAGAAGAGCATTGTCGTTAGCTAATTACAGAATGATAGATCTATAATATTGAAATTTTGTTTGTATTTATTTTCTGCCTCTGCTGCCTGAAGCTGATCTTGGGAGATGGAGCCAGGGCAGCCTATGGGAGGAAAGGACGCGACCTGTGGCTGGCATTGGGGAGGGCTGGGGTTCAGGGGGTGGCAAAGGGATACAATGTGGCAGTCCCATTACAAAGTAACCTTTCTGCCGAGGGCACAGAGAGGGCAGGGGGCGGGGTCAGGGCTGCAAAGGGGGAGTTTTGAATTAGAAAACCCTTCAAAAAAGGGTTTTGTTTTGAAAGAAAACATGGCCTGTGTCCCTCCCTTTGGGTGGTGATGTGGGAAAAGGGGGTGGAGAGCAGCATTTTGGAGGGGGGGGGGGAGGGGGGTTGGACTCAGCAACAGTTTTGAATTCTCTGGTTCAGATAATACTGTCTATAAAATAAAAAGCAGCACTGCGCCCCCTGCTGGAAGGAGACATCATCAACGGGATCAGAAACGATCTTGTATGGTGGAAAACAAGGGGTCAAAACCAGACCTCAATAACCTCACAAAAGAAGGATCAGAACCACAGTCTAATATCCTTATAATAAGACGGGTCAAGCTGGGTCAGAATCAAGAAGTGCCAGGCCGGATCAGAACCTGGGCATATCAACGTACACAGCACTGTACAGAGGTGATAAGTGTTGAGGTACAAAATGTTTGTACACAGAAGAGCTTAGTTCAGGGAATGGGACATGAAGAGACTTCCCAAAGTCACGAGCAGTGTCCGTGACAGAGGCAGGATATGAACTCGGGCGTCCCCTGGTTCTCAGCCCATTGCTCTAATCCCTAGGCCACTTATTCTCGCATAGGAGGTACCAAATCCAGAGCCCACTGAGCCCATCTCCAGTCAGATCACCAGGAAGTACCCGGCAGGATCCCAAAAAGCAGATCCGTTCCCTGCAGCTCACTACCAGGGATAAGTGGAAGAGATCCCACACTGCCCTGACCAGCCAGGCGGGTTTTCAAAATACCCACAACAACATTGCATGAGCTAAGTTCCCAATATATGCAAATTTATTCCAGCATATTGTCTGGAGTAGAGGTCTAGACCCAGGGAAGTCGGCCTTCAAATCCTGCTTCTCCCACTGAAACACTTGTGACCTCCCCACTGCCTCAGGCACAAACTTAAGATTGTAAGCTCTCTGGGGAAGGGACCTTCCAGCCGCACATGAATGCAACTTGCTTGCAACCTGGATCTGAAAAAGGCAAATTATCTAACAATCCAAATAAAATGAAGTATGTCCACGTATTTCACATGTGTGCGTCTGTGTGTGTGTTTATATACCTTATGTACTTAGATTATATAACATACATGTGGATATGCTCAAGGAATTGCATGGACACCGCCTGCAGTCTCAGACCTCATTACATGCATAACCACAGTACAATACTTACTGTTCTCCCTCCTCTTCCTCCTCCTCATCCCAGTAGCCCTGGTTGAGGATGTAATCCCGCAGAAAGCGTTCGCCTTCTTCCAGCTGTGGGTTATTCCAGTACTCCTTTAGATAGGCCTGGTGGGAGAGAGGGATGTTAGAACGTCCCCTGTCACTCTTTACATACAAGAATCTTCCCATCTGTCAGCCAATAGAGAGAAAGAGGTACTAAAGGCAGATCTTAAAGTCTGCTGGATTTTAAGCTTCTCCGAGACAGAAACATGACAGCAGATAAAGACCAAATGGCCCATCCAGTCTGCCCATCCTCTGTAACCCCCAACGCTTCCTTTTCCTAATCGATCCCACATGCTTATGCCATGCCTTTTTCAATTCTGACACAGTCCTCGACTCCACAACCTCCACCAGGAGGCCATTCCACGCCTCCACCACCTTTTCCATGAAATAATACTTTCTTAGATTACTCCTAAACCTATTCCCTCTTAACTTCATCATATGCCCCCTCATTCCAGAGCTCTCCTTCAGTTGAAAAAGACTCGCTTCCTGTACATTAATGCCCTTGAGCTATTTAAACGTCTCTATCATGTCCCCTCTCTTCCAGCGTATACATGTTGAGGTTCATAAGCCTGTCCATCCTGTTTATATCTTTTCGTAGGTGGGGTCTCCAGAATTGCACATAGTACTCTAAATGGGGCCTCACCAGAGATTTACACAAGGGCACTATCACCTTTTTTCCTGCTGGTCAGCCCTCTTTTTATGCAACCGAGCATCCTTCTGGCTTTGACCATCGCTGGATATGAGAACTTCTCTCTTTTCTGGACTTAGTACAAAACAGACCATTCTAACATCTCACGGACCGTTAAGATGCACCATACTGGGTCAGACCAAGGGTCCATCAAGTCCAGCACTCTTATCTCTGACAGTGGCCAAGACTCAATCCTTGTTGCTCACACCCAGAAATAAAGCAGGGCTTTCACAAGTCCACCTGCCAAATACTGGTTTTTACGTACTTTTCCTCCAGGAACTATTTAAACCCAGCTATGCTAAACTGCCTTCACCGCATCCTCGGGCAACAATTCTATGGTTGAATGGAACGCCAAGTGAAAACCATTTTTTGCTCAAAATATCCCTAAGGCGGGTGTCCAGGCCGGAAGCTAAACATCCTACAGACGCCAGTTTACATGCGTTGATCTATAGGTGGCCTGACCACTGGGACAACAGTAAGAGGCCCCATTCTTTCTAGTTTACTCATTTGTGATAGGTGGTGAAGGGCCCGTGACCCTTAAAGCCCGTGGGCCCAGATCACTATCAGTCCACCCCTGATCTACAGAAATAACTAACTTTATTGCGAGGCACATGACTTTATCATGAATTACACTGTAGTCTGTAAATTTTCAATACATAAATAAATGCATGCAAGTATGAGGGGCCTGTACAGGCTCAGGGACTAGGGTTAAGTCTCGGTCTAGAATCGGCACTTCATGCTCTGGACAAAATGGAACAAGGTCCCTCCCTAGCCACTAGTTCAGCTGTAGAGAGCCCAGGGATCCCACCGCAGGCACAAACAGTGATACATTACCAGTTCCTTCAGCTTTTCCTCTTCTTGCACCTCCTTCTGCCCCTTCAACCAGGCAACGTAATCCTCCTCCTCCTTGTCCTGAAACAGAAGCAATGCGAAACATATGGGATGGGGGGGACCGGCATGTCTCGCCTCACCCCAGACCTCAAAATCCTCCTTACTGAAAAGGAGCTGTCAACACCAGGCTTATCCAGATACAGCCCAGACCACTTTCCTCTTCCACCCATCACTTGTCAGGCAGACATCCTATCACAGCATTTCACCCTTCCTCTGGCTCTCATCAGGAAGACATCCTACCGTATCTTCTCACCCATCCTCTGGCCCTCATCAGCTCACTCACCTCCTCTTCGCAAGTCTTCCTGCGTTTCGTAAGAAATGGCGTCCCCGAGGTCCCTTCCTCCCCACTCTCGCCTTCATCGCTGTTCTCCACGAATTGCCGGAAGCTGCGGACAGTGACAGCAGAGTTAAAGTATCTCCCTCCTCCATCAGCAAACGCATCACTTCAGAATACCATTCCAATTTTGATTACACATATTTTTGGATAGAAGCTTTACCAAACACCATTTATATATTACAATTCTGTGTTTTTATCTAGCAGGGTGTTTTGTAAATAAAGACTATTAGAAATCATAAGAACATAAGAGTAGCCATACTGGGTCAGACCAATGGTTCATATAGCCCAGTATCCTGTTTTCCAAACAGTGGCCAAGCCAGGTCACAAGTTCCTGGCAGAAACCCAAATCGTGGCAACATTCCATGTAGAACCCCAAAGAATAGCAAAATTCCATAAAGAATCTCAAAGAGTAGCAAGATTCTGGAACCCTAAAGAGTAGCAACATTCTGGGACCCCAAAGAGTAGCAACATTCCAGGACTCCAAAGAGTAACAAGATTCCAGAATCCACAAGAACAGCACGATTCCATGTAGATCCCTAAAGAGTTTCTATGTTACCAATCCTGGGGCAAGCAGTTACTTCCCCCATGTCTGTCTCAATAGCAGACTATGGACTTTTCCTCCAGGAACGTGTCCAAACCTTTTTTAAAACCAGATACGCTAACCGCTGTTACCACATCCTCCGGCAAAGAGTTCCAGAGCGTAACTATTTGTTGAGTGAAAAAATATTTCCTCCTATTTGTTTTAAATGTATTTCCATGTAACTTCCTTGAGTGTCCCCTTGTCTTTGAACTTTTGGAACGAGTAAAAAAAACAATCAATTCACTTCTACTTGTTCTATACTACTCAGAATTTTGTAGACCTCAATCATATCCCCCCTCATCCATCTCTTTTCCAAGCTGAAGAGCCCTAACCTCTTTAGCCTTTCCTCATACGAGAGGAGTTCCACTCCCTTTATCATTTTGATCGCTCTTCTTTGAACCTTTTCTAATTACACTATATCTTTTTTTGAGATACAGCAACCAGAACTGAACACGTTAATCCCATCAAACTAAAGAGTTTATACAGTGATTATTTTTAACAACTAGATTTTCAATAATCTGCCCCTCCCAAACCATTCCCTTTCAACCTCTACTCACCCCTCCTTGATCTGCTTTTGTTCTTCGATGTAACTAGGTGAGGCAGCTCTCTGCAGGATGGGGGTGGGGTAGGGGGGAAGAAAACAGAAGAATATTTTTTTTAAAATCAAGAGGCCGCCTGGCTCTCCGCTCCCAGTCTTCCACACTCAGGGTCATTTTACTAAGTTATGTAAGGTGTTAATCTGCATCTAACACAGCAAAAATCCTAACAGAGCATGCGCTGAAATGTTCCACATTAGTTTAGGAATGTTGCATGCGCTAACACTTTTCTCAAGATGAAAGCAATGCTTTCCAGCACCTCACCTGCTGTCGTTCCTGAACTTTCTCATCGTCCTCTGTCTCATCTTCTTCATCTTCGTACTTCCTGGAAAAGTTTAAAATAAACAAACTTCTGCATTTTTATCAGCCCCAGATCTCCCGCCCCACCTAAAAACGATTTAGCCAGGAAACAAGCTCAGAACTTCATCAGAATAAGCCAGAAGGAGCTGGTTAGGACATAAGCGTTGCCATAATGGGATAGACTGAAGGTCCGTCAATCTCAGTATCCCATTTCCAACAGTGGCCAATCCAGGTTACAAGTACCTGACAAGATCCCAAAACAGTGAAACAGATTTTATGCTGCTTATCCTAGAAATAAGCAGTGGATTTTCCCAAGTCCATCTTAATAATGGCTTATGGCCTTTTCTTCTAGGAAGTTATCTAAACCTTTTTTTTAAACCTTGCTAAGCTAACTATTTTTACCACATTCTCTGGCAACAAATTCCAGAGTTTAAATTACACGTTGATTGAAGAAATATTTTCTCTGTTTGTTTTATATTTACTACTTTGTAGCTTCATTGTGTGCACCCCAGACCTAGTATTTTTAGGAAAGAATAAACAAGCAACTCATGTCTACCCATTCCACTCCACTCAATATTTTATAGATAAAGTACATTTTAAAGCACCAACAAACAATCAGCAATCCTCTTCCGGCAAAAGCAATGGAAGCCTCCCTACCCCTCTCTCTCCAGGATCACATTCCGCTCATAGTCTTTCAAGAACAGGGGTTTCTGCTTCTTCCGTTTCTCAGACTCCCGGCCCAAGCAGGATGGACCTATTAAAAAAAGCATGTTTATAAAAAGGCCTGGATTAGTCGTCTTATCCTCAGAAGCCAAGATTTCACATAACTCTAAGCCATTCCCCATTTGATTCTTTTTCTCCACCCTGAAAGAACATAGATGCCCTTCAGAATCCCCCTTTTCCAACGTAACAAATATTTGCTAAATTTATTTACTTATTAGGATTTATTTACGCCTTTTTGAAGGAATTCACTCAAGGCAGTGTACAATAAGAATAAATCAAACATGAGCAACAGACAATTATAACAGTAAAAACATTCAAATAACAAGTATGACATAGTATACAAAGTCAACACAACACGTAATATAACATTTTAATTGACAGTGTAGGGTATATGCAAGGGTGGAACATATAGATAGGTAAGAGAGTAAGAGGAGTTAGAAAATAAGGTGACTAATTTAAAGAAAGGAGCTCATGAGGTCAGAGAGATGGTTAAATATTATTTCAGCTAGGGTAGGAGTGGATAAACACGTCCAATATTCTATGCCCGATCATGAGAACATTACTTTACATTGGTGATTACCTTGCATTTCGCAAACAGCTAAAAACCCAACTGATAAGATCAATCACCAATGACAGAGACAACCAATCCAATATCTAATCTATGGATCATAATATCCATGGTCACTCGCATTATACTCTGGCCAACACAGTATTTTCCATGTATTTTGATTGCATACCTGATGCTAAGTTTGTCACAAAATGTTCTATGTAATTTCAATTTGTTCTGTTACAATAGTAACGTAGTAGATGACGGCAGAAAAAGACCTGCACGGTCCACCCAGTCTGCCCAACAAGATAAACTCATATGTGCTACTTTTTGTGTATACCTAATCTTGATTTGTATTTGCCATTTTCAGGGACAAGACCATATAAGTCTGCCCGGCACTAGCCCTGCCTCCCACCACTGGCTCTGCCACCCAATCTCATCTAAGCTTCTGAGGATCCATTCCTTCTGAACAGGATTCCTTTATGTTTATCCCACGCATGTTTGAATTCCGTTACCATTTTCATCTCCACCTCCTCCCTCAGGAGGGCATTCCAAGTATCCACTACTCTCTCCATTAAAAAATACTTCCTGACATTTTTCTTGAGTCTGCCCCCCTTCAATCTCATTTCATGTCCTCTAGTTCTACCGCCTTCCCATCTACAGAAAAGGTTCGTTTGCGGATTAATACCTTTCAAATATTTGAACGTCTGTATCATATCACCCGTTTCTCCTTTCCTCCAGGGTATACATGTTCAGGTCAGCAAGTCTCTCCTCATACGTCTTGGAACGCAAATCCCATACCATTCTCGTAGCTTTTCTTTGCACCGCTTCAATTCTTTTTACATCCTTAGCAAGATATGGCCTCCAAAACTGAACATAATACTCCAGGTGGGGCCTCACCGACGACTTATACAGGGGCATCAACACCTCCTTTCTTCTGCTGGTCACACCTCTCTCTATACAGCCTAGCAACCTTCTAGCTAGGGTCACCGCCTTGTCACACTGTTTCGTCACCTTCAGATCCTCAGATACTATCACCGCAAGACCCACATTGAACTTGTCTCAAGAAAATGTGGGATACAAACGTCATAAATAAATAAATTAAAATAAATCAGCATTTCACTAAAAAGATTCAGATGTGCTACAAATAAACACCAATAGGCAGAAGACACTGCTGCCCGGATTCCTAAGATAAACTCAATTTCCTTTCTGAAGCCTTCAAGAAATCTTAATTTTTTACAAAGCGCAGAAAGAATCCACAGCCCTGTGTAATGTGACACTGATATGATACGTTAGTACGACAACACCCAGCGGATAACAGTCACCATGAGAAACCATGAAGTTGCTCCATTTCTTTCCTATAACAGTCCCTGATCAAAAGTTATCCTTATTTTAAATTTGTTCTTAAGTAAAATCAGAACAATCTTGGTTTCAAAACCCAAACCGATGCCATCTCCCATGTCTACCCTCACGAAAACACGGTAGAGCGGCTCGCAGGTCACCTTGAAAACTCGGAAACAACATGGAGAAGAGACTGACTCACCTTCGCTGGTGTAAAATGTGACATCTTTCTGATAGATTCTGGGGTCTTTCTTCTTCAGCAAAGACAGGGTGCAATAAAACTCCTTCTCCTTCTCTGGATGAAATGCCTTTCAGGAAAGACAGAAAGAATATCAGAACCCCAGGTGATCACAGAAGACAGTGCTCAATTTTTACACCTCACTATAAACGAATATTGGATCACATACTGAGCTTCAACGATAAGGGCAGTGCTGGCACAAGAATCACAGTCTAATCACTCTAAGTCACGCCCATCATCATGCATGTGAGGTGATCATGTTACTTACCGCTCCGTCATCTTCATCCTCTGATTCAGAGCTCGTGAGGTCTTCTTGCTCCCGACTGTCCCCATAGCGATCCTTCACTGGAAAACGAGAGGACAGCTTCAACCTGATACTGAAGGAACTGACATGTTCTCCTTTGAATCATTCTCCTCCTCGTTCCCCCTGCCCACTGTCTTTTTCACCTCCTGCTTTCTTTCCATATGCCCCAAATGTCTCTGACTGCAAAGAAGTGATCTCAACTGGGGACTGTGGCACAGCACCAGAAAGGAAATGGGGCAGAGACCACAGGAGTCTCATGGTCCTGATATTCCACTGGTTTCCACGTTTCTATTTTTAAGGTGTGTAAGGGGGTTTGGAAGCCATATCAGGATCTGAAGGAAACAGCATAACCTTGTATTGTACTAAAAGAAGAGTTATCCATAGCTAACGCTATAAATGGACCTGCCCTGGTCATGAAAGCTTTGTGATCTGCATAAAGCAATGAGAAGGTGCTGTCAGTTAAGTGCATCCTCCGTCAGCAGGTTAAACCAGTCCTGGTTTTACTCTGGTGCATGAATGGGAATATAGCTTTTGCATTTGGGGGGGGGGAGCATTATTAGCCAGCTGTCATGAAGGAGACTTTGGGGCAATCCTGGTTTTCTGACAACTCCACTCTGATGTATTATGGCACCTGCAATGCTGATTTCAATGGGTAGAATCAGGGACTACCAATATCACATTGCTTTGAGATGTGAGTTTAAAACCAAGAGTATCCAGAACATCTGGAACAGGGTCACTGAGTAGCTCTGGTGTTGTACCAGGTCTGAATTAGCTTAGCAGTTAAAAAGAAAATCAAGCAAGCCTAACTGAAACATTATCTATACAACCTTATACATGCATGGCCACCGAGAAGGAGGGGGGGGGGGGCAAGATTCCCCAGCAGGGGATGGGTGATCGTGTCCTGACAGGAGGAGGAGACAGAAAACTCCGATATCGGGCCCCCCCTTGGAGGCTGGGCAAGACCCGGAGGAGCAGACACTGCAGGTCTTCCCCAGTGCTGCTCTTCACTCTGCCCACTGCTTGCCAAGCGGCTGCTTTTCCTCTCAGGCTACGAATGGGCAGGCAATGGGCAGAGTGAAGAACAGAGCTGGAGGAAGACCTCTTCTGCTGACAGGACCTCGGGATTCCCGCCAGCCAAGGTATTTGCATTGTAGTGGTGGTGGCGGTAGCAGTGGAAATCTTGGGGAAGGGGTGGTAGTGGCAATCGGGGAGGGGGGGCAGTGGCCCTGTATACATGTCTAACAGCATTACAGAAATTATATCTACAGGTACATGCCAAGTGACCCAGTTCAAGGAGGAGTTCTGGTTCTATGCACTGAAATCATTGTTCCTGATCCCAGGACTGAGCTGTCAGAAATCTCCCTCCTGGAACTGGTAGTCGCAGATATGTCTCTAAGCAAACCGCAGATCCTCCTCATCCTGGGACCTGTAGTCCTTCCAAAAGTCAAACCCTCTCAAGTCCCACAAGCCCCAGAGTGCAGCCGATCAGCAGGAAGAGGCCGCTTCCATACAGCGCGGCCTGCAAAGCCGGGGACCAGCGTGAGAAAGCCGCCCACTCCTGGAGAGGCAGAGTCGGTGTCGACCAGCTAACACTCACAGCGCTGCAGCTCCTCCTTCCGCCGGTACTGCTCGTAACGAGCCGCGAACTTAGGGTTGATCTTCAGCTCGCAGGCCCCGGGCATTACTATAATTATAATATGATTACTATTAGTATTTTATTTTTTAATTTATTCTGCTTCTCCACCACCCCTAGGCTCAGCGTCCGAACCAGGAAACACGTGTCAGCATCTCAGGGGCGGAAAGGGCAAAGGTCACAGAAGCTGTCAGCCAATGGCGGGCGACGCCCCGCCCCGCCTCCTAACGTAGCTGTTTAAAGGGTCTTTTTGTCTGCTCTGGAGTCTAGACCGATGGACTTCATTTATTTTTACCTGCTTTCTTGTTTTTTGGAGGTGATAAGAAACTAGATGGCCTATACTCCCCCCTTTCCCCAAATGTAATCACTACTACTACTTATCATTTCTATAGCGCTACTAGACGTACACAGCGCTTACTGCTCCACAGAGCTTAAATCTAATTAGGACAAACTAGAGTAAAGGGAACACTAAAGTGAGGATGATAAAATAAGGGTTCTGAACAAGTGAATAAGGGTTAGGAGTTAAAAGGAGCATCAAAAAGGTGGGCTTGTAGCTTAGATTTGAAGACGGCCAGAGATGGAGCTTGACTACCGGCTCAGGAAGTCTATTCCAGGCATATGGTGCAGCAAGATAAAAGGAATGGAGTCTGGAGTTAGCAGTGGAAGAGAAGGGTGCAGATAAAAATGATTTACCCAGTGAACGGAGTTCCCGGGGAGGAATGTAGGGAGAGATGAGAGTGGAGAGGTACTGAGGAGCTGCAGAGTGAATGCACCTATAGGTCAATAAGAGGAGTTTGAACTGTATGCGGAAACAGATAGGAAGCCAGTGAAGTGACTTGAGGAGAGGGCTAATATGAGCATAACGACACTGGCAGAATATTAGTCGTGCAGCAGAATTTTGAACAGATTGAAGAGGAGAGAGATGTTAAGTGGGCCCTTACCCAACAGTAAATGGCAGTGTGCACATGCTGCATGCCTATCACCTGCGTAGCATGTGAGACCTTACCGCTAAGGCAATGGGTGGTGGGTAAAGTCTCAGGCAGAAAATGGACACGTGCTGGTTTTTATTTTACTGCACATCCACTTTCTGGCCCCTTAAAAAGGGCCCGGTGCATGCCCAAAGCACATACTTGCACTGCCGCAGGCCACTTTTTACCACAGCTTAGTAAAAAGGGCCCCTGAGTTTTAGGGGCCAGTCCCTAGAGCAGGGTTGTCCATCCTCGGTCCTCAAGGGCCACAATGCAGTTGGGTTTTGCAGGATTTTCCCAATGAATATGCATGAGATCTATTTGCAGGCACTACCTCCATTGTATGCAAATAAATCTAATGAATATTCATTGTGAAAATACAGAAAACCCAACCTGGCCGAGGTTGGATACCCTGCCCTGCCTTAGAGGTTTCTCTCATTCGGTCCCACATTTGGAACTTATGAACAGGCCTCAAAATTCAGTCCTCTTTAAACGTCACTTACCTGTGCTCGATTCCAAACAGCTGTAACTAGAAATAAAACAAAGGGAAGGAAAATAAGGTGATACCTTTTTTTTTTTATTGGACTAATTTAATACATTTTCTGACAAACTTTGGAAGGCCAGAGTCACCTTCTTCAGGTCAATGCCAATGCGTAGTACAAACTACAAAGTTTTAGAGACTTACCCCATCAATACATGGGCAGATTTGTAAAGGGATGAGATCACAGAGAATGAGAACTGGTAAAGAAGCACATTTATATGTAGCTGAGATGCTGCCCTGGGGAGTGTCTGCAACTCGATTCTTTTGAGCTCATCCAAAAACCAGTCCATCATACTCTGGGGTAAGGGAATTTGAAGGTGAACTAAATCCATCTGTTTAGTTGTTGTTTTTTTTTTTAATAAAGGGTGTCGGAGAGAACGAAATAATGGCAGCATCAGTTTCATTACTCAGCAGGCAAAGAGGTGCATCACGCTAGTGCTTGTCCTGTTGTACCAGTCAAGCAACTCGGCAAGCCTTAGTGTAAAAATGGGCGTTGGTTCAGGTGGCACTTGATACTCCCCTGAAAACCTGGGCTTCTCTTGTGATGCTTTGTAACCAAGCATTGATGCCTGCTCCTGTACAAGGATTCAAAGCTAAGTCACTGTTTTGGTGAATGGATAAGGATTCCTGAGAGTTGATGTTCCCTCCTGTTTAATGTATGGCATTGGCTTGAGTAGACACAACTTGCCCTGTTATCAAAAGATGTTTTCTTTCTAATGTGAGTGCTGCAGCTATTTAGATGAAACCAGACCTAGAAATTCACCCTGATTACACACGTGCATAAAATCCTAAACTGTAGAAACAGTACAGGATGGCAAATAAAGACAGCAAGGCTCACCTAAGTCTACCTGCTTTTTTTTTTTTTTTAATATGCTGTTTTTCTCCGTAAAACCCTCTTGCATAACTCCTTGTCCCTGCCCATATACCACTATTTCTTAACTACTAAGCTCCTCTCTGCTTACCCCAGACTTTTTCATAAATTGCATTGTGAGGTTGCTAGAGGTTGTTCAATGTACCAGTCTTCCTTTCTATGGAATACCTCCTGATGTTATTATTCCAGCCCTAACTCTTCACTCACCCCTTGTAGAGCACGTTCAGCAGTGAATGCTTATCTTTTTGTACATTTGATTTTTCTCTTGTATTATCTTCTCCACCTCCTTCGGGAATACAGAATCAGGATCTTGAAGTCTTAATCTCCTAGTGCAGACTCTGCACTATTTTGTCAGCTCTTCTGAAGTTTTGACCTCTTGAACTGCACAGTACTTCAAGCTGAGGTCTTGGCCTCACCCCCTCAAATTGTTTGATCACCTTAAGGCCAAAGCCCATGAAAAGACGAGCACTTCCCAAGCCACTGCTTTCATCGTGTAAAGACACCATAAATGTTCTATTGCGATTTCTCAAGCATTGCTGCAATAAATGATTCAAGAATCAAAGCTGAAAACTTTAGCATCACCAAACAATTTAATGGTTAAGAAAAATAACATTAAATTATACACATGTCCTTCAAAAGTATAATAAATACGTTTTTAAAACCAATTCTACCTACACAGCTGAAATCAACAATGGTGCAATTCATTTACAGTAAGCACGCTGGGGAAGACAAAGATTTAGTGGTGTAATTAAGACCCTTCCCCTCAAAAGAAACCTCTGCTTTTTCTGTTACAAATGAAGGCAGCGTCAAGACAGACAAATTCTGATGCCTTATGTGAGATGAGGTATTCTGATTGTAAGCTTATGGTAAACAACATAGAGGTGATCAAAGGGAAAACATTCAGCTCTGTTCAACTTCTCTGAATGGAAAAGGTGGACACCGATGACTGTCTTCCTCTATGCTTTGAAGAGTTTGATTTTACTGCTCAGTTTGAAATCTAAGACAAACGGGCAGTTGTACTTTCTCTAAAGAGGAAAAAAAAACACACTCATTTCTCTCTAAAGCCACTACAAACCATTTCCCTGAATATTATTAAAACAGAAACAAGTGTGAGGTATTTAAAATCAATAAACCACTGTGCAACGGATTCATACTTTGTGTTCTGTACAGACAGCATGTTTTTTGTCCTTTGTGTAGAAAGAGCAATAAACTATTGGAGTTATTCAATGTGACCTGAATAACCTATACAAAAAAAAGTGCTGATCAGACATTGCTGAGAATCAAAATGCTGCAGAACTCTGCCGCTACAATGCAAAAAACATTTAAAATGCTGAGCATTACCAAAACTCTAACGTCTAAGGGGTAACGCTTCAAGGACAACAGCAAAGAGAAAACACAGCCCAGACTGTAGAATCTACAGGGCATTTAAAACACATAATAAGACTCTGGGATACTAGATTTTATCGGATGCCTTTTGACCTTGCTGCTAATTACTAAAGCGCATGAAAAACAAGAAATTTCTACTGGTGTCACATACTTTCAGGAACAACCCAAACCAGGCCCCCCCGACCAAAGCAGGCTAGAGAAAAGGTACCAATGATATTTAAGAGTGAATATATTATTAAGAAGCATCAGAGGTTGGGGAAAATGTATGTAAGGAAAGCTTTACGCTGTTTTTCTTTATAACCAAGTGGAAAAGTTAGCTTTTAAAAAACCCTATAAGACTACATAGTGCAACCAAACGTTTTACAAACGCTTCTCCCTAAGTACCTTAACTTTTAATACAGATCAATTAATTTAACAATTTAATTATCTTTATCACGTTTCCATTTCTGGATAAATACATAGCAAAAGGAATTGTTACAGTACTTTATACATCCAGACATGCAATCCACACTTAACTACTTGTGTTCATGAGGCCGGGGTATTCACACACACACACCCCCCCTCCGAAATCAAGGCTGTTCCATCTGATACTGTTCCAGAAGAGACACAACTTGTGACTGTCCCCCTAGCCTTGCAAGGTCCAGTGCTGTCAGGCCTTGGGCATCTTGGTGCTGCAGGTTGGATTCTGCCACCAGGAAGTTCACTGCGTCGGCATGACCTTCTCGAATAGCCACATGGATGGGCAGAGAGCCGCTGCTGTCTGGCACGTTGACATCCGCGCCGTGCTCCACCAGAAGCTGCAGAGTTTCCAGAAAGCCCGTCCGTGCCGCATCGTGGGCGGGAGTGGTGCCATAAGCGTCCTGGACGTTGGCACAAGCACCCTGTTTCAGCAGTTCTTGCGCAATGGGCGTGTTTCCAAACATCATGACCTAGGAGGGAAAAGGGCGAAGGTAACAGATGGAACAAGCTTAGACTGACAGTTTACCGCAACAGCAATGACCGATAGACTTCAGTGGGGGGGGGGGGGGGGGAGGTATTAAAGCTTGTACCTCTCCACTCTCCCTACATTCCTCCCCGGGAACTTAGTTCACTGGGTAAATATCTCTTATCTGCACCCTTCTCCTCTACCGCTAACTCCAGACTCCGTTCCTTTTATCTTGCTGCACCATATGCCTGGAAAACACTCCCTGAGCCAGTACGTGAAGCTCCATCTCTGGCCGTCTTCAAATCTAAGCTAAAAGCCCACCTTTTTGATGCTGCTTTTAACTCCTAACCCTTATTCACTTGTTCAGAACCCTTATTTTATCATCCTCACTTTAATATTCCCTTATCCCTTCTTTGTCTGTCCTAATTACATTGTAAGCTCTGTTGCGAAGGGACTGTCTCTTTATGTCCAGTGTACAGCGCTGCACACGTCTAGTAGCGCTATAGAAATGATAAGTAGTAGTAGTAATAGTAGTTGTTTCACTGGTGTTCAGCACCACAGCCTGGACAGCTCGTGTGAGGGATGCACACATCAAAATTAAAAGCATGTTTCAAATGTCTGAGAAGAGCTGAAAGATAAAGGAAGGTGTAAATGAATGACAGAGGTTACTAGAGTCTAGAACAAATGAAATCAAACCCTTCATGGTGGAGATATTCCAGGATTCTGTGGGCGTAATTTTATGACCTAGTGCGTGAAGTTGCAGGTGCTGTAATATGACAATTAGCTGTTAAGTGACATTAATGACCAATTATTGGTGCTTATCGGCATATTCATGCGCCCAAAATCTATAACACGCAAATACAAGGGGGACTTGACCTGGGGGGGGGGGGGGGGGGGGGAACATGGGCGGATCAGAGGCATGCCTAGCACCTACCATGTGGATTTATAGAATAGTACCTGGCCTGATTACAGTTAGGTGCGAGCATTGAAAACAGCTAGTGTAAGTACCCGCATCTAAAGTTATGCACAATTAAGGACATCTAATATAATAATTTGTACCTCAATGTTCTATGGCTGGCTGGGTTCATAACATCCTGACGTCAGCAAGCCTCCAGCGTTTCCTTCCCCCTCACTGTTCTGCCCTCGCAAAAAACAAAATGACGTCAGAGGAGGGCAGAACAGTCAGAGGGAAGGAATGCTGGAGGTGAGCTGACGTCAGGATGTTACGAACGCAAGTGAAGGCAATGGAACGCTGCAGGGGACGCGAGCCCAACGGAGGGGAGGCCAGAGCAGAGGAGAATCGCTGGACATGGATGAATGGGAGGCGAAGGGAAAATCACGGCACACGGAGGGGATGGCAGGGCAGAGGAGAATCACTGCACATGGAGGGGAGGGAAGAATCGTGGGACATGGAGGGGAGGAGAAATCGCTTAGATGAGAGCCTTCCTAGGGCCCGTTTCATTTTTGACGAAATGGGCTTGGTTGGATTAGTATGCTAATATTCTGTATCAACAATTAACTTTACATGACCTTTTGAAGATTAACCCCTATATGGAGGGTTCCAGTGAACGTTCGTAATGCCCCCGCACTCTCAGAGAGTGGCTGAATATCGGCAGCACTCCATAGACTAAGGCTGTCCTAATTTTATAGTTTAGTTAATTTAGTTTATTGGCTAGCAGATCAAAGCGGTTTACTTAAGATTACAACTAGAAAAAAAATGGAAAAGAACTACAATATTCAAACGTGAACAACGGCATGGGGAAAGGGGTAGAGGAGGAAAAGAAACAAGGAGCGGGGGTGGGATATTGTGGAAGGTCCAAAAGACACCCATTATCAGGGTACTAAAAGCTAACGTGAACAGCCAAGTTTTTAAAGTTGCTTTAAATCTGTCAAAGGATAGCTCACCCCGAATCTCGTTCGGGAGTAAATTTCCAGCTAGAAGGGGCTGCAAAAAAGAAGGCACAAGGAGTGTGGATGCCATAGCTGGCCTTTTTTGGAGCGGGTAGAACCAGCTGATGGTTGTTTATTGAATGCAGGATATGTGCAGGAGAGTAAGGAATGGTATGAATCAAGAGATAGCCAGGAAGACCCAACCCAAAAGCCCTAAAGGGATAGTGGTCACATATTGCCCACTGTACATACTCAGCAATGCCATTTCTACAGGCAATGGTGCAAAATATACAGAAAAATATTTCAAGAGCGTGGCCAGAATTTTTTTTAATTGCAATATTTATTCAGTAAAGCTTAGACCTTTTTGTTTTGATTCTTTATATTTTAAATTATGTACAATATTTTTGTATGATGTACAGCACATATTAATTATGGCCTACAAGTTTAACAAATTAAATGGAAAACTTCAAAGCTCTCTTTGCAATGGTAAAGACAAAGGAGGGCTCTCAAACAGGAGCCAAATTGTACTGATAAAATTCACTTAATTTTGTTTTCCTGACTTCTTTTTCCAGGATCCAGAATGAAACATGAGGCTCAGCACACCTATGTTCAGGAAGAGAAATCTTAGCCACCTTCTGCCTTTGGCTGTAAAAGGCATAATTTAATCCTCCATTGCCCCAAGTACCTTTATATACTATGTAAACTGCTTTGAATGTAGTTGCAAAAACCACAGAAAGGCAGTATATCAAGTCCCATTTCCCCCCTCCCCATTCTTATGCATTTTTTTCCAAGGCAGGTGTGCCTGGAATTTGTTGCTAGAGAATGTGGTAAAAGCAGTTAACTCAGCAGGGTTTAAAAAAAAGGTTTGGCTCATTTCCTAAAAGAAAAGCCCATAAGCCATTATTAAGATGGACTTTGGAAAATCCACTGCTTTATTTCTAAGTTTTACTGTTCTGGGATCTTGCCAGGTATTTGTGACCTGGACTGACCACTGTTGGAAACAGGATACTGGTCTTGATGGACCTTCAGTCTGTCCCAGTATGGGTAACACTTCTGTTTCCAATCTGACCAAGGACAGCAGCAAGCACATAAAGAAACTTGTATGTAAGCAGTAACCTTCAGTGTCAGCTAGTCACCTGCAGGGCAGTCTTCCCAAAGCGATTGTGGGAGTCTGGGTGCACCAGTTCCTCCTGTAAGAGCCGCTGGACTTCAAAGAGGTCCCCCCTGGCAGCGGCTCGGGTCAGCCGGTCCCCCTCACTGATCTCTTCCAGGAGCATTGGTCACTGGTCTGGGAAGTCACTGAATTCAAAGAGAGATGAAACCCAAAGTGTCAGAATTAACCCAAGACTCCAAATGAGCCACAGTTGCACCTCCTGCCAAGCGATCTGAGGGAATACAATTTGATAGAGGGAGGTGTGTGCAGGGGAGCAGAGGGTGCCTCAGTGGGTGTGTAATCCTAAAACCAGTTAGACGTACAAGAACATTTGGGAATGCAGCCACCTGTATGTAGAGGCAGCTATGACCCAATGTTAGGCGAGGGATATTGAGTTGCAATCGATATGGGAATTTGCATCTGCATTGACCTAAACTGAACAAATCACTGCTGGACAAGACTGGACAGACCTTACCTGCTCTTAGTTTCTGTTACTATGAGCATGTGTTCAGTGGGGAGGGAGGTGATGATGGTGCCCTAGGATGTGTAGGATGGGGGGGGGGGGGGGGGAATGTGTGGAAAGGGTGTTTCATTAGAGTGTGTGTAGGATTGGGGGTTTCAGCGGATGTATAAATGGGAACTGGGATATTTGAAAGTGTGAAGGGTGTGTGGGGGGGGTGAAGATGGTATGAGCAGACTAGAGAGTTCTAGTATATGTGTGAGTGTGGGGGGGGGGGGTCTGTTTGTATAAGGGAAGTGGTTTAAGGGGGGGGAGTGTGAATAAGGTGTCCGTGTGTGTATACTGTGCGAGATACGGACGTTGGGATGGGGAGGGAGTTATGCCTGTGTGTAAAGGGTGGGGGGTTATCCCTGGAGTGTGTATTGGGTGGGGGAGCAGGGATATTTGGGGGGTATCTCTGTGTGTATTTTGGGAGGGGGATATCCCTATTATGTGCATAGGGTGGGGAGGGGTATTTTGGGAGGGGGTTATCCTTGGTGTGTATGGGGTGGGGACGGGGATATCCCTGTGTGTATAGGGCGGGGGTATTTCGATAATATGTGTTGTTGGGGGGGTTGCGCCCGTACTCTCCCCCCTCTCCTGAACAGCCGCGCGCGCTCCCGGTTCCCCCCTCCCAGGCTTTCGCTTCCCTCCCTTCCTACCTACCTGTGCGCAGTGGCGACTCGCGAGCTAGTCCGGTGCGCGCGCCTCCAATTCTCAGTGGCAGCCGGCTCTCTCTCCAACTGACAGCCGGGCGCAGCTCAACCCAACGGAACGCCCCCCCCCCCCCCCCCCCCAAGCCCGCCTGGACTCCGCCCCCACTGCTTGTTTTTGTTATTTTACGAAGGCGATACTTAGTATCGTCGCCGTCTGGCTGATAGGTGATTGGCTGAAGCTTCGCGTGCGATATACCCCTTTCAACCAATCGCCGGAATCTCTAAGGGCTTTAAAAAAAAAAAAAAAAAAATGGGTGGGGGAAGAGGAGCAGACAAGCCGCGAATGGTTATTGGTGCCCCCATCGACCAATGGAGCAGAGTCCGGGGTAGAGGAGGCGGAGCTAAGAGTTTTGTTTTTTTACCCTTTTGTTAAAAACCTTTGGCGGGAAGGCGCCGCCGCCATTTTGTCTCTGACACTTCCTAATTGTCTAATCCAATTAAAATTTGTCCCTTTTTTTAAAGCTTAGTTCCCCCAAGCCACTATAAATAGTAAAATACAGTAAATTAAGTAAAATATTTAAGCACCTAAAATCAAAACCAGTAGTAAATTACAATATTTCTTATGTGCCCCGCCCAGGCCCCAGCATAATCAGATGATAATAATAAAAACAACATAAAAGTTTTTAAGATTGGCTGTGAAAAGCCAAAGAATTGCTTTTCCAGTTTTGTTTGTGGTCAAGTGTGAAAGAAGAAACACAGGCTGTGGTCTTGGCCAATTTGAAATGCCTCTAAATGCTTTCATCCCCATCACTTCAACCATGTTTAGGGATTGAGCTGAAGTGGATTAGCAAACAAATTTAAGAAATCCAAAGTTTGAAAAGCTCAAAGAGGGACAATTGGCAGAATTTACGATGGCACCCATAGCAAGGACTAGGTGTCCAACATTAGCCCTGGCCAGGTTGGGTTTTCAGGATTTGCCCACTGAATATGCATGAGATCTATTTGCATAAAATGGAGGCAGTGCATGCAAATCTCATGTATAAATTAAATACCGAAGGCAATGAATATATTCAATTCCAACCATACAATGACAGATACATTGAAAACTGTTGAAATTCTAAAAGCCTTCATTTGAGAACTGCCTCCATTGTATGCAAATAGATCTCATGTATATTTAATCATCCAACATGGCCATGTTTCGCCCTACAAGGGCTGCATCTGGAGCTAAACAAATAACCAGTGCAATGTTTTCTCTGTCTAGTTATTGCATTGCAACACTAGAAACTAGCAAGAGGTTTGCTTTTACAAGCATCAGTTACAGCAGCCACAACAACCTGGAAAACATTTGAAGGCAGCCTGTTTGCTGTTTTGATGATTTGGAAATAAATATCATTGTATTTTTTACATGGTCTGTTCTTTTTTTTTTTTTCTGTTGCTCTGGGTCTTGCAGATTGTTTGCCTGTTTGTTTGTTTTTGGCTCTGCTCTTTTTTTCTGTTAACATTAGCACATGGTCATTAATAGGAAAACTAGAAAATCAGTCATTTTTCAAGCTGCAGTAAAAATGGCCTTAACGCATAGGAAAAACCCGTGTAAGGGTTGCACTAGGGCCATGTTTTACCGCAGCAAGAAGAATCTAGCCCCCAAAACAGCTCATATTCTCCTGTTACCCCCCCCCCCCCCCACCCACACACTGTCCCTCAAGACCCCTACCTGAGGTCTGTGTACAGCAGGGGCGTAGCTAGACCTCACGGTCGAAGGGGGCCAGAGCCCGAGGTTGGGGGCATATTTTGAGTGCCCCCACGCCTCCTCACCTCCTTGCCACTTCCCCTTACCGCCTCGTCACTCCCCCCGCAAAAATAAATACCTTTGCTGGCGGTGGTCCCCAATGCCAGCCGAAGCCTTCTTCAGCGCCGGTCTCTGGCGCAGCCGTGTTCGCTGCCTGCCCCTTGCTCTTCTTTCTTCTTGCTCCTCCTGTGCATGCTGATGCTCCTTCTCTGTTTCACATAAAGGAGCCTCAGCGTGCACAGGAGCAGCAAGAAGAAAAGCAGGGCAGTGAACACGGCTGCGCCAGAGACCAGCACTGAAGAAGGCTTTGGCTGGCGGGGGTTGGGGACCCCCGCCAGCGAAACCAGGGGCCCGGATGAAATTTACAGGGGCCCAGGCCCCCGTAGCTATGCCCCTGTTGTACAGGGCAAGGCTGGACCTATCCCTACGGCCCCCGTATTCCCCACTAGTCCTGTTACAGACAGAGTTTTGAAGATATTTGTAGTTAGCTGTTTTTCATATTTTTGTACTTCTTTGGCTGGTACTACGGGGGCACATTTGCTCTTCTCACTGGCGCGAGAGTCAAATTTTCACCGTTTATTCCATTATTTGCAGAAAGCAGACTATAAAGGAGGGGGCCTCTTTCTTGCACACAGTCCCAGTTTGACAGAAGGAATTTTGCACCACCACCACACACACATAACACAACATAACAATGTTACAACTCTCTGTGCTGCTGGATACAGTAGCAAGACTAATCCTATGCAACTCTTTCAACAGTGCAATTTGTTAATGGCAGATTTAAGAAGTGTGCGTGCACACGTGTGGTGGTGGTGGGGGGTCCCCTGTTTATTTCTTCCTTTTTTTTTTAGTGCAATCACCATTTCTTCCAGTCATGTGAAAGAATTATTAATAATTTCTTTTTTTTAATCCAGTCTTTAAAGACAAAAGACTTATACGGTCTGTGCCAGAGCCGGTGGTGAGAGGCGGGGATAGTGCTGGGCAGACTTATATGGTCTGTGCCCTAAAGAGCATAGGTACAAATCAAAGTAGGGTATACACAAAAAGTAGCACACATGAGTTGTCTTGTTGGGCAGACTGGATGGACCATGCAGGTCTTTTTTCTGCCGTCATCTACTATGTTACTATGTATGTTACTATGTAAAAGGATTTTTTTTCAAGTGTCCACTCCCCCACAGACCACCATGAAAAATACACAGTTTTCACCACAGTTCACTACTGTGAGAGGCTCCTACTGTCAATGGTGAGCCGGTATTTCTGTCCATAGCATGAAATGCCCATTGGAGCTGAACAGATCTGGATGAAATTTGGCAGGGGCAATGGAGACTAAGGGGCCCTTTAACCAAATTTTACTGTGCCCTCATGCATGTCTTTCCTGCGTGCTAAGGCCATTTTTACCACAGGGGTAAAATGTCTGAATTTTCTAATTTTTTAATTAATGTCCATGCACTAATTTTTCCATTAGAGTGTGGGTAGCATGCGCACATCCCAAAATTACCACAGGATGCCCCATGGTACGCACCTGTTAGCACTTACCACAGCTTTGTAAAAGAGTTGCCAGGGAGTTGTGAGTTTGGTTCAACTTGATGAAATATTTGAAAGTGGCCAAAAAGCTTTGATAGCTTCCAAAAAGAAAAGTTCATTATTATTACAATGGACTTGGGGAAAATCCACTGTTTATTTCTAGGATAAGCAGCATAAAATGTTTTGTACTGTTTTGGGATCTTGCATTGGCCGCTGTTGGAAACAGGATGCTGGGCTTGATGGACTTTCGGTCTGTTCCATAGTAACATATAGAGGCATATTTTCAAAGCACTTAGCCTTCCAAAGTTCCATAGAAACCTATGGAACTTTGGAAGGCTAAGTGCTTTGAAAATATGCCTCATAGTAACATAGTAGATGACGGCAGAAAAAGACCTGCACGGTTCATCCAGTCTGCCCAACAAGATAACTCATATGTGCTACTTTTTGTGTATACCCTACTTTGATTTGTACCTGAGTTCTTCAGGGCACAGACCGTATAAGTCTGCCTAGCACTATCCCCGCCTCCCAACCACCAGCCCCGCCTCCCAACCACCGGCTCTGGCACAGACCGTATAAGTCTGCCCAGCACTATCCCTGCCTCCCAACCACCAGCCCCGCCTCCCACCACCGGCTCTGGCACAGACCGTATAAGTCTGCCCAGCACTATCCCTGCCTCCCACCACCGGCTCTGGCACAGACCGTATAAGTCTGCCCAGCACTATCCCTGCCTCCCAACCACCACAACACTTAATTACTTATGTAACTGTATCCCCCAGGCACTTATAAAATATCTGCCCAAAATAATAACATATTATTATACCATACGGGTTATTCAGGAATACTTTTATTGTAAATTTATTTTTAAATAGAGTAAAAAGATTTTGCAAAAATAACGGATCAATCTCTTACATTTTGGTCTAAAAGGAATGAAGTCAGTGCTTTCGCTGCTCCAATATTCTCCCTCACCAGGTTAGACAACGCTTCAGGAACACAGAGATTCAATTAACAATCAGTGGATCGTGGTTTCTGCAGGCATCTTTTGCTCTCTCTCTCTCCACCAGTGCTGCTGGAGGTAAATTACCAGCATCTGTTCAATCACCTCTGTCTGTTTTTCATCTCTTTGGCAGAAGCCAGCACTAAGCTCCTCACTGCATCCCAACAGAGAAGCATGGGTGGGGGGGGGGGGGGGGGAGTGCATCGGAAGCCTCCATCCCAAAGGGAATCACATTAGTGCAACCTCACCCCCCTGCAGCAAGCATCTTTTCTGTATAATCTGTAAACCCTCGGCACTGGGAACAGGGCAGTGGTTGCAGACTGACCCCTGAGGTCATCATGGGCCACCCAGTCACCCATTGCTTATCCACCCCCCCCCCCCTTGCAATGGCCAGCTGAAGAGCTGTAATACTAAAGAGATCAGTCGAGAAGAGGACCACAATGTGCCAGGTCTACCCCTACCCACTCAATGGCAGCTCAGTCTAGACCAGGGGTGGGCAACCTTTATACACAGAGAGTTGCATGAATGTCAGCACTATCCCTTATGGGCTGCTACATTATGTAATATCAGAACAGGAAATGTACAGAGATCCGTACAGCTTTTGTGATAGATAAATAACTATAATGGAAACAAACTGCTAGACTGGCTGTTCCGAAAATATTTGTGAAGTGCAGTATTTAAAATCGCCAAAACGCTGGTTAATGCTGTTTTCTGTGTATACTTCCCAATGTCTCACGGGCTGCATAAAATTCAATGGGTGGGGGCTGCAGGTTGCCCACCCCTGGTCCACATCAGTAGTTTTCAAAACTGTCCTGGGGGAACACCAGTCGGTTGGGTTTTCAGGATATCCTTAACTAGTATGCATGAGAGATATTTGCTTATATTTGTATTTTAAACTTCACCTGCATCCTTCTGCCCTCTTCCTGCAGCCAAAGGGAACAGACTACCACATTGCGCTGGAAGAGGAGAAAGGAAGGTCTTCATCTAACTCACATAAAGGGAAGGGGAAGGGAATTTCTTTGATACAGTAAATTTGTATATCTCACTAAACTGCAGCCGATTCTTCTGATATAAAGAGATCCCTTACACTGGAACTCACAGTACAACCGTATCCGTTCTCAGACAGTCCATGCTAAAAGGAAATGAGACATTTCAGTAAAAATAAAAATCCAAGATTGTTAACAGGAATCCAGGACTCCTACATACAGCGATAAATATTTGTTTGTTTGTTTTTAGGGGAGTTTATTGCTTTCACTCGAGGCAGATATGCTGGTTCGCTTTCCTTGGGTGGGCTGAGGGAAGGCCCCCTCCCCGTTAGCTTGTACGCAGCTGATAATCTGAAACACAAAGGACAGACGTAAGAGGACCGGCTTGGTCCAGGATAGCACCTGTCTGGCTGTATTCTTTTCTCTCCCTCCCTCCTCCCATATATGAACTGTATGGAATTGTATTCCCAGGGGAAATTGTCAAACTGTGGTTTTAGGACAAAATCCACAGGTAGTTTCTACCCACCGACTGTGCACCAGTTTTCAAAGTGAAAGTCAATGAGGCACAGAACGAAAAGGGCACTTGCAGCCCCAAACCAAGGCAGGGCAGTTTCAGACGGTGATATTATCAAGCACGTGACTTTACAGATTCTCCTGACATAACAAACAAAGCACCGAGACACAAACATACACTCTAACCGGTCACCACCACCCCAATTGCAATCAGTCTATAGCACAAATGCTCCCCTCCCACAGCACTATCATCCACAGACATAGCCCCACAAAGGCGGTTAGCTTAGCGGGTTTTATAAAAGATCTGGACAGCTTCCTAAAGGAAAAGTCCATAGACCATTATTAAATTGACTTGGGGAAAATCCACTTCTTATTTCTGGGACAAGTAGTAAAAAATGTATTGTACTGTTTTGGGATCTTGCCAGGTTCTTGTGACCTGGCTTGGCCACTGTTGGAAACAGGATGTTGGGCTTGATGGACCTTTGGTCTGTCTCAGTATGGCAACACTTATGTATTTATGACACAAGAAGCGAGAGGGGGTGTATCAGGTTAGTCCTGCAGTGGCTGCTCTCTTACAACCAGGAGTCACATGGTTAGATATGGGATTACCCGACAGTCCCTCACCCCCTCCTAAATCCACACCAAACAAGGATAACTTACCCCCGCTCTGGGTGATGTACCTGACCCATGGCAGGGCCTGGTACCCGCTCTTTTCTATAATCTTCATATATCGGACCTAGACAGGCACAAGGGGAGCAGAGTAGCAATGAGAGTACTTATCGACCCTACCAAGTGGGGGGTTTTCTTTGCACTCTAAGAAGAGAGACAGAGAACCAGATACCTTCACTCGCCATCAACCTGCCCGACCCTGAATAATTGTAATATTATTTAGAGCAGAGGTTCTCAACCTAGTCCTCGGATCACACCAAGCAAATCAGGTTTTCAGGATACCCATAATGAATATGCATGAAATAGATTTGCATACTATGGAGATAAATTACTATCTCGTGTATATTCATTGTGGATATCCTGAAAACCTGACTGGCTAAATGTAATCCAAGGACTGGATTGAGAATCCTTGGTCTAGAGCAGGGCTTCTCCACCCAGTCCTTGAGGCACATCTAGTCCCATCAGGTTTTCAGGGTATCCACAATGAATATGCATGAGATAGATTTGCATACTATGGCGATAAATTACTATCTCATGCATATTCATTGTGGATATCCTGAAAACCTGACTGGATAAATGTAATCCAAGGACTGGATTGAGAATCCTTGGTCTAGAACAGCTGCTTCTCCACCCAATCCTTGAGGCACATCTAGTCCCATCAGGTTTTCAGGTTATCCACAATGAATATGCATGAGATAGATATACATACTATGCAAATCTATCTCATGCATATCCTCTTACTGCAAGGAACCATGTGCTCTTCTCCCTCGAAAACCTATGAGCTGGCTCCACAATTGTTCCACACATGAATCAAAATCCACATCTCATCTTGACAGCTTTGTTTTTGTCCCTTGCGAGCTCACCAACACATTTTGCCAGTTACAATTGCAGAGGCATCTCATCCACCTCTGGCCTGTGCGCTCCCTGCTCACCTGGATTCCTGAGACGGTGAAATACGGGATCTCAAACTTAACAGAGATAGGAGGCCGCCCCTCCATCTCCTCCTTCTCCACACTGGGGAGACCAAAGTGGGCCCTCATCAGGTACTCCTTGCCACCCTACAAGCAATACAGAGAGAAGCCAGGGTATACAGAGCCATGTCTTAGGGATGGGGGAGGGGTAAGACTATCAGAAATTAGACATAGGAGGGCAGCAAAATCAACTGGAAACTGCAAGAGCAGAGGCCAACCACATTTCAATTTCGGTGCCAAAACCAACCTGAAATCCTAATTTGGTCTTGTTTCAGTTTCGCTAAAAAGGCAAGTGTGTTTTCACCAGAAACCGAATCTTTGGTGCAGCCCACACTCCTGCCCTCTCTCCCCATCCTCTGAACAAGAGCAGCTGCCCTCCGATGCCTCCCCAGAACAAAAGCAGACCCCCACACCCACTACCATCCATACAGCTCACCCCCCCTCAACAGGGACTATATTACAAGCATTGGTGGTACAGTCGGTGCAGGATTGATCGCTCCTGCCAGCTTTGTTGTCAAAATGGCTTCTGTGACTTCCAAGCGGCAGTTTCATCAGACTTCTGCCAAAGGCTGTGGCAGCCATTTTGAGATTGCAGCCAGTATGGGTAAGAGGGATTGTCTATCCGTGCCAGCTCCAATTTCAAAATAGTTGCTGCGGCTTCTGGCAGCAGCCTCACAAGACTGCTGCCTGAAGTTGTGGTAGCCATTTTGACAATATAGCCAGCAGAGGCAGGAGTGAATGGGAATCACTCCTGCTCCGCCTGCGCCACTGGATCATCAATGCTTGTAAGGTAGGTACCGGGGAGGGGGACACTATGGGTGGGGGTGGCAGCCATGGAAGGATCCAGGAGGGAGGGCTGATTTTACTTTTTTATGTGGGGGACTGGAGGGGAGTTGCTTTTGTTTGGGGGGGGGGGGAAGGGGGTATAGTGCGGTTTCAGTCCAAACCGAGCAATGAAATTCAGTCACAGGTTCAGTTTTGGCCAAAACAAAAATCTCCAGGCTCACTGTACTGAGATCTAACTGCCACTCCCCAAATCCACCCCAGGTAACAGTGAAGGAAGGGCCCAGAGAAGGAGAGAAGCAGGGACAAACGGACAGCCAGAAAATGGCTTCACTCACCGGGAAGGATTTGATGGTCCACACCACCACATTCTTCTCTGGGAGGTACTTTGAACTTCCAACACTGGTTTTAAATTTTGGAGAATCCACGTCACTGGGGACTGGGACGGAGATTTCCACGTTGTTGGCAACAGACTGCTTTTTGAACTGACCTTTTGCCTTATTCAAAAAAAAAAAAAAGTTTGAAATTATTTTATAATTCAGCTCCGTCAGAATGTAACATTTTTACTTTCAAGTTGCTCTGTCTGAAGTTCTGGAAGCCCCTGGGGAAATAGTCACGTTCGTGGACACATCGCCTGTGACATCACACCTGCATACTGTGTTCTAACTGGTCAGCGCCAGCTCACAAGTCACTGCCGTGGCCCTTGAGTGCTCCTAAAATTCCCAGAATCCTCTGCTGAAGAGCCCTAGAATTCCCAGAACCCTCTGGGACTCTCCAGTTAGTGCAATGTACACCATGTCCCAACGGGTGATGGCACAAGTGACAGAAAACCCAGCAGGCATGGCATGTTTACCTTCACCATAATCTCCACCCTGCTATGAGAGAACTTCTCGATGACGGACTCAATCCAGATGAGCGGCTTCACCTGATGGCAAGAAGAGACAGTGAGACCAGACATCCAAAAGACATTCCCAAAGGCACTTTGCAACCACAGGATCACATGCAGACTCTTCCGGGTAGTTGGGGAAAGAGAACAGGATACACTCTAGCTTAGGACCTGAGCGTATGAGAAGTTTCTGGATGAACCTGGCAAGCACTGGTTTTGACATCCTCCTTTCCTTTCAGGTTTGCCTACTCATAGTCTAAATGAAAAGGGTGATTTGGTGCCACTCCTTGGCTTGGGTACCCTTCTTTATTTTATTTATTTAAGGGCGCTCGATATACTTCCTAAATACATGTGGTGTCACTAGGTGGATTACAATATAAAAATAATAAGAAGTGAAAAGTAGAGGGTAGGTCAAGCAAAGGAAGAGAGTACTCAGAAGTAGAGGTCAGAAGTCAACCAAGGACAGAGTGGGTGAAAGAACCAAGTTTTAAGATGCGTTTTGATCTGTTTGAGAGATGGTGAAATACAGATGTTAGTCTGGTAGGGAATTCCATAAGTGAGGGCCAAGATAGCCAAAGGTTGTAGCATGAGTCTGGTCAAACCAAATCTGAGAGGGTGGTGGTGCATTTAGAAGCCGATGAACGGAGTGGCATGTAAGGAATGATCAACATGGAGAGATAGTCAGGTCGTCGCCAGGTACTTGGCTGCTGGCAGCCAGTGCTCTTTAATCAACAGGGGGATAACGTGATCAAACCTATGTGAGTTGTGGAGAAGCTTCAGCGCTATAGCTCTCAGACACTGAATCCAACTCAGCCCTTGCAATGGTCCTGGGTTTGGGTATTTTACTCAACCCCCCATCCAATGGGTGACAATAAGAACTTTCTCCAGAGGCTGATGCTTTCCTTCCAAAATAGCACAATTTACAGTAGATGCCAGCCTGCCTGGCAGCATTGGCAGGGGAAAGAAACAAAACAGACATGGGCACTGGTGTGG
Organism: Microcaecilia unicolor; assembly: GCF_901765095.1. NCBI lineage: Eukaryota > Metazoa > Chordata > Amphibia > Gymnophiona > Siphonopidae > Microcaecilia > Microcaecilia unicolor. The sequence goes on along the minus strand of NC_044033.1, from coordinate 198,294,402 downwards.
TTATGGAGGGCACAGGAGAGAAGAGGGTCTGCCTGCCTAGCAGCCAGTGGACATGGAATTTGACTGAGAATGGCATTTTGGCATACAAGCGTGTTCAGACGATAGGACATGAGCTCCGAGTCTCCATCAGGCGGGATAAAGGAGATGGTGCGGTCATTCTCGAAGCGAGACAGCCGCACGCACTGGTGGAACTTCACATCTTCCAGCTCCACAGACTTGTTCTTGTTGCCTGAAAAAGACAGGTGAGACGGGGGGCTCAGTGGTGTGAAACCGGGAATGAGCTGCACGGGACACAAGGGCATTCTAACCTCCCTAGCAGCAATATCTCCATCAATTCTCCCCTTGCCACACACACGGGACACAAGGGCATCCCCCTCCCCATCAGCAATATCTTCATCGATTCCCCCCTTGCCACACACAAGAGACACAAGGGCATCCCCCCTCCCCATCAGCAATATCTCCATCAATTCCTCTCTTGCCACACACACGGACATGAAAATGAAATAATTGAATAAGGTGGAATTTATGGCCACGCTAGAGATGGGCTCAGCATGCAGGAAAGTCTTGCATTAGGATGCTCTAGCCAAAAGTTTAGTTTCTCTGTGCTGCTAATTGAAATCTCATGCAGTATTATTGTCTTGAGGCACAGGGAACATTGTACTGGCATCCTGGAGAAAGCTATCAATAGAAATCAAACAAAATAAAACATGGAAAAGAAAATAAGATGATACTTTTTTATTGGACATAACTTAATACATTTCTTGATTAGCTTTCGAAGGTTGCCCTTCTTCCTCAGATTGGAAAAAGGGGAAGAAGGGCAACCTTCGAAAGCTAATCAAGAAATGTATTAAGTTATGTCCAATAAAAAAGGTATCATCTTATTTTCTTTTCCATGTTTTATTTTGTTTGATTTCTATTGATAACCTTAAGAGTGGACTAACACGGCTACCACACTCCTCTACTGGAGAAAGCTAGAAACTCCCACCCCTCCCGGGAGTACTTACGCCCAGTCAGCTCAAAAAGCACCCTGTCATTCAGTCCCAGCCGTAGCTCGGGCATCCCGGACAGGAAGACCTTCAGCTTGATACTTCCCACAATCTCACTCAGGAGGACACTTCCATTGGCGTTAACCTGTGTGTGAAATAGACAAGACAGTCTTATAGAGATGTAGATCAGAGAGACATACATAAGTGCATAAGTATTGCCACACTGGGACAGACCAAAGGTCTGTCAAGCCCAGCATCCTGTTTCCAACAGTGGTCAATCCAGGCCAAAAATACCTGGCAAGATCCCAAAAAAGCTCAATACATTTTATGCTGCTTATCCCAGAAATAAGCAGTGGATTTTCCCCAAGTCCTTTTTAATAATGGTCTAGGGACTTGTCCTTTAGGAAGCCATCCAAACCTTTTTAAAACCACGCTAAGCTAACTGCCTTTACCACATTCTCTGGCAACGAATTCCAGAGTTTAATTACATGTTGAGTGACCACTGGATCCATTTCATTTCATTCCGGGAGCAGTGTCAGAGGCCCCTGTTCAACATCTTTCCCTTCACTTCTAGCCTTATGCCAGGATTTCTTGAATTTATTTCCTGTCTGGCTGTAACATATCCCAGGGAGACCTAATCACCCCTTCTATAGAGAAATATTGAGGCATATTTTCAAAGCACTTAGCCTTCCAAAGTTCCATAGGTTTCTATGGAACTTTGGAAGGCTAAGTGCTTTGAAAATATGCCTCATTGTCTCCCCGATGTCTGTCCCCTTGGAGCATCAAGTGATAGTTTCTTAACACTGCAACACAGTAAGTGACAGCAGATAAAGAAATGTACAGTCCATCCAATTTGCCCAAAAGCCACATTCATGATCAATTAGTGATTAAACCAAGAATTCAACAATATTACCAACATTTTACTTGCTAAAGTCAACTTGAAGATGTCTCCCCCTCTCCTGTTGAGATAGACAGCACCCACATTCCTCTGAAGGTGAATTACTTCTCAGTATCAGAATGTCTCTATCATATTTCAAACATGGGTGCCAGCAACTACATCAACAGAACCACAAGCCACACTTTGGGCTTATCCTTGATTTTCTGCTTCCACCTCTAAGGATTCTCGGATTTGTAGCGCTGCCTTGAGTGCTTGGAAAAAAACTGTACTTCAAATTCCCAACAGGGCCTCGGCTGGACTCACCAGAAGGTTGACCGATTCAATAACGTCAATGAAGACCTCGTTTTTCTTGTATTTCAGACCCTCCGACCTCCAGGACACAGCATTGGTGACCGTCGAGGGCACACGGGACTTAGCGATCTCCAGTTTGTTTCCTTGTTGGGTGATGTACCTTCACCATACAGAAGAAAATAAAGAGACAAGAGAAAAGAAATGGTATAGCCACATTCGTAAAAGAACTGATGCAATAGCTGAGGCGCTATTAGATTTGAGTTATTTTGTGAGTCCAAGCTCAGATTCCTACGTTCTTGGGGAATCACAGGAATGGACTCTTTCCCATTTGGGACAGAAGGAAATAAAATCCCTTCACTCTCCATGGTAGGACACTCACTCCTGCAAAATCTTACTATCCGTCGTCTGAGGAAAGCCAAAGTCCATCAGTTCATCCAGCAGCTCGTACACGACAACAAAATTATCCCGAATGCTCTCTTCTTCTAGCTCTTTGAAGTACTCTGTGAAAACCTGGTGGAGGGGGGGGGGGGGGGGGGGACAAAATCCAAGATTTCTTAAATGTGTACTTCATTGTGCCTGTACCTACCCTTCCCTCCAAGTGTCCTCCCGCTGTCCCTCCACCTCCATCTTCAGAGAATGGGAATCAAAAACTGGCCTTTTTCATAGAATTAGACAGGCCTGTCCTGTTTCACCCCCACCCCACAAACCTAAAATTCCTTTTTTTTTTTAAATGAACATTGAAAGCACAGACTCAAAGGTGGAAGGGAGGGGGGGACAAAACCAAGCTCAGCAGGTAACTGATCACCTGAAAACCCAACTACACCTCCCTAGGTCATCCATCACCTACAAAGACTCGGTTTCCGAGCCCTCTCTGTCACCATTATTAACCCACAACAATATCACCCACCAAAATCCAATTTTACCACCATGTTTGTTTTTGAAAGCGTTAATCTATTCTGTCCTTTGTTGCCAGTGGCAAACTGACGGGGGGGGGGGGGGGGGGCTGGGAGGGGAGGATGACTTTTGTGTACCAGTCTGTGAAGGGCACTGGAGGAGGAGCTGGGCAGTCAAAACACAAAAGCACAGGACCTTAATGATGTGGTGTGGGTTGGTGGCGAGTGCAAATGTAAATATTGCCTTCCCCCCCCCCCCCTCCCAGCACTGGAGATGCTTGCTCTACATTCCTGTTTGTGGCACGATCATGTTGGCCTGCTGGATACCCAAGGCACATAAAGACCAAACAAATGCTTGGTGCCCGCTACAGATGACATCCCGCCCGGTTCCTGTCACAGCCGCCACCTCCCAGGACCCTGGAAGTGGAGGAAGAGGAAAGATACTCACCTCTACGATCTTGTAGAGGAAGGAATACACCAGAGAGGCATTTGCATTTTTACTAGTGGTTGCAACCACTGGGGTGGATCAAAAACAAAAAAGGTAGAGTTAAGAAAAGCAATCAATACATTAGTGCCCAACTTTCTCCCCAGCCCTGTGATTGGAGGCTCTGTGCACATTACCCGTCTGCTTCTGATCGTCCACAGGATGCCTTGATTTTTTTTTTTGAGCTGTACAGTCAAACTGATTCCAGCTTGTCACAGAAAGCGACCTCTGAAGCACATCCTGAAAAACTGTTGGAATCTCCTTTTTCACCAGCAGGAGGAATTTCTGGGATTTCTTATATCCCAGGAGTGTGGTAGCCGTGTTAGTCCACTCTTAAGGTTATCAATAGAAATCAAACAAAATAAAACATGGAAAAGAAAATAAGATGATACCTTTTTTATTGGACATAACTTAATACATTTCTTGATTAGCTTTCGAAGGTTGCCCTTCTTCGTCAGATCGGAAATAAGCAAATGTGCTAGCTGACAGTGTATATAAGTGAAAACATTCAAGCATTATTATGATAGTCTGACAGGGTGGGAGGATGCTATATTGGAGAAACAGGCCAGATGCTTAAGACAAGATTCAATTTACATAGACATCACATGAACAATACAGCCAGTAGGGCCCCCACCCCGGTGGGACAGCACTTCACAGAACCAGGACACTGTATCAGTGATTTCACAGTGAGAATACTGAAAGGTAACTTTAAAACCATACAAGAACGTAAGACCTTTGAAGTCAGAATGATTGAATATTTTAACACCCAACAGAAAGGACTTAACAAGGACCTGGGGTTCCTAGCCCATTATAAACCATAAAACTGTACGTCTCTGTTGATCACCCTCCCCTCACCTACCCACACCCATCCTGTTAGAATATAAATAATATGCTTTGATGTCCCCATGCATACCTCCGACCCACCCCCATCCTCCCACCCTGTCAGACTATCATAATAATGCTTGAATGTTTTCACTTATATACACTGTCAGCTAGCACATTTGCTTCTTTCCGATCTGAGGAAGAAGGGCAACCTTCGAAAGCTAATCAAGAAATGTATTAAGTTATGTCCAATAAAAAAGGTATCATCTTATTTTCTTTTCCATGTTTTATTTTGTTTGATTTCTATTGATAACCTTATATCCCAGGAAAATGATGGCCTTTTAACTTTGGCCCAACCGTTTCCTGCTCCTCTCTAGGGCTTCTGGCTCACTCAGGCCACTGTACTATCAGCCATCATTCATAACTGCCTGGGGGTGATCTACCTCCACTGCCATTCTTATAGTCTCTTCCTCTTTATCCCACTCGCTACAGCTGGAGCCACTGACCATGGTGATGTCCACCCTGATTCGGGCCACTAGGTGGCTGGGAATCATCCCAGTGCCGGCTGGCTGGCAAGTCCAGGGAGCCGAGTCTTAGCCCGAGACTTTTCTTTCCATGTCTAACTTTAAAACCGCTTCTATTCCCTCCCCATCATCAGTTCTCTCTCTCTTCCTGGTCTGTGGGTGCTTGAGTCCCCCCTTAGCAACGAGCAAACTCTTTCACTGGGTTCCGGAATTAGTCATTTCTATTGAATTTGCTCCACCCCCAAATCATTCTGAAAAGTTGTCTCCTATGATCTACAGTATTCCTGGGCCCTAAGCTCCTCCTCATTACTGTTCATCCACTAGGAACTCATATTGCACAGAATGGAACATTATCTGCGCAGTGGAGGAGTGGCCTGGTGGTTAGAGTGGTGGACTTTAGTCCTGGGGAACTGGGTTCGATTCCCACTGCAGGTACAGGCAGCTCCTTGTGACTCTGGGCAAGTCACTTAACCATCCATTGCCCCAGGTACAAATAAGTACCTGTATATAATATGTAAGCCGCATTGAACCTGCTATAAGTGGGAAAGCACGGGGTACAAATGTAAGAAAAATAAATATTTAAGCCAGATCCTCCCAGTTCTTTTTGTGCTGATTCTGAACAGGTGGGGTGGATCACTGAGTACAACAGCCAAGTGGACCATGAGTGCATGGTACTCCTCCTTTCATGTAATTTATGGATTTTTGTTCCGCTTAACCAAATAGCACAAGGGGGATTACAAGGAAAAGATAGAAGCACTGACTCCAAGTACTACTGAAGTTATTTGCATAAATTGAAACAATGAACACATGCAGGAGCCTCAGTCCCTGGTAAGTAATTACAGGCCGGTGGTCTCGATTCCCTTTTTGGTGAAGCCTATGGAAGCTGTTGTTACTTCACAGTTGGTTGCTTACTTAGAGAAATTTTACATAGTTCTCGGTCAGCTTTCCGTGCCAGTTTCAGTGCTGAAACTGTGGTCATTTTCTTTTGGCTGAGGTCAGACTGTTGTTGAGTGAAGGAAGGAAAGTTAATATTTTGCAATTCAACCTCTCCAGTGCCTCTGATGTTGTAGGGTATGGTCTACAGCGAATGCTACATACCTGTAGAAGGTATTCTCCGAGGACAGCAGGCTGATTGTTCTCACTGATGGGTGACGTCCACGGCAGCCCCTCCAATCGGAAACTTCACTAGCAAAGTCCTTTGCTAGCCCTCGCGCGCCCGCGCGCACCGCGCATGCGCGGCCGTCTTCCCGCCCGAAACCGGCTCGAGCCGGCCAGTCCAGTATGTAGCAAGACAATACACTTCAAGGGAAGACACAACTCCAAAGGGGAGGCGGGCGGGTTTGTGAGAACAATCAGCCTGCTGTCCTCGGAGAATACCTTCTACAGGTATGTAGCATTCGCTTTCTCCGAGGACAAGCAGGCTGCTTGTTCTCACTGATGGGGTATCCCTAGCCCCCAGGCTCACTCAAAACAACAACATTGGTCAATTGGGCCTCGCAACGGCGAGGACATAACTGAGATTGACCTAAAAAATTTACCAACTAACTGAGAGTGTAGCCTGGAACAGAACAAACAGGGCCCTCGGGGGGTGGAGTTGGATCCTAAAGCCCAAACAGGTTCTGAAGAACTGACTGCCCGAACCGACTGTCACGTCGGGTATCCTGCTGCAGGCAGTAATGAGATGTGAATGTGTGGACAGATGACCACGTCGCAGCTTTGCAAATTTCCTCCATGGTGGCTGACTTCAAGTGGGCTACCGACGCTGCCATGGCTCTAACATTATGAGCCGTGATATGACCCTCAAGAGCCAGCCCAGCCTGGGCGTAAGTGAAGGAAATGCAATCTGCTAGCCAATTGGATATGGTGCGTTTCCCTACAGCCACTCCCCTCTTGTTGGGATCAAAAGAAACAAACAATTGGGCGGACTGTCTGTGGGGCTGTGTCCGCTCCAGATAGAAGGCCAATGCTCTCTTGCAGTCCAATGTGTGCAGCTGACGTTCAGCAGGGCAGGAATGAGGACGGGGAAAGAATGTTGGCAAGACAATTGACTGGTTCAGATGGAACTCCGACACAACCTTTGGCAGAAACTTAGGGTGAGTGCGGAGGACTACTCTGTTGTGATGAAATTTGGTGTAAGGGGCCTGGGCTACCAGGGCCTGAAGCTCACTGACTCTACGAGCCGAGGTAACTGCCACCAAGAAAATGACCTTCCAGGTCAAGTACTTCGGATGGCAGGAATTCAGTGGCTCGAAAGGAGGTTTCATCAGCTGGGTGAGAACGACATTGAGATCCCATGACACTGTAGGAGGCTTGACAGGGGGCTTTGACAAAAGCAAACCTCTCATGAAGCGAACAACTAAAGGCTGTCCTGAGATCGGCTTACCTTCCACTTGGTAATGGTATGCACTGATTGCACTAAGGTGAACCCTTACGGAGTTGGTCTTCAGACCAGACTCAGACAAGTGGAGAAGGTATTCAAGCAGGGTCTGTGTAGGACAAGAGCGAGGATCTAGGGCCTTGCTGTCACACCAGACGGCAAACCTCCTCCAATGAAAGAAGTAACTTCTCTTAGTGGAGTCTTTCCTGGAAGCAAGCAAGATGCGGGAGACACCCTCTGGCAGACCCAAAGAGGCAAAGTCTACGCCCTCAACATCCAGGCCGTGAGAGCCAGGGACTGGAGGTTGGGATGCAGCAGAGCCCCTTCGTCCTGCGTGATGAGGGTCGGAAAACACTCCAATCTCCACGGTTCTTCGGAGGATAACTCCAGAAGAAGGGGGAACCAGATCTGACGCGGCCAAAAGGGAGCAATCAGAATCATGGTGCCTCGGTCTTGCTTGAGTTTCAACAAAGTCTTCCCCACCAGAGGAATGGGAGGATAAGCATACAGCAGACCTTCCCCCCAATCCAGGAGGAAGGCATCCGACGCCAGTCTGCCGTGGGCCTGAAGCCTGGAACAGAACTGAGGGACCTTGTGGTTCACTTGAGATGCGAAGGAGATCCACCAGGGGGGTGCCCCACGCCCGGAAGATCTGTCGCACCACACGGGAATTGAGCGACCACTCGTGAGGTTGCATAATCCTGCTCAACCTGTCGGCCAGACTGTTGTTTACGCCTGCCAGATATGTGGCTTGGAGCACCATGCCTTGACGGCGAGCCCAGAGCCACATGCTGACGGCTTCCTGACACAGGGGGCGAGATCCGGTGCCCCCCTGCTTGTTGACATAGTACATGGCAACCTGATTGTCTGTCTGAATTTGGATAATTTGGTGGGACAGCCGATCTCTGAAAGCCTTCAGAGCGTTCCAGATCGCTCGCAACTCCAGAAGATTGATCTGTAGATCGCTTTCTTGGAGGGACCACCTTCCTTGGGTGTGAAGCCCATCGACATGAGCTCCCCATCCCAGGAGAGACGCATCCGTGGTCAGCACTTTTTGAGGCTGAGGAATTTGGAAGGGACGTCCCAGAGTCAAATTGGAGCAAATCGTCCACCAATACAGGGATTCGAGAAAACTCGTGGACAGGTGGATCACGTCCTCTAGACCCCCGGCGGCCTGATACCACTGGGAGGCTAGGGTCCATTGAGCAGATCTCATGTGAAGGCGGGCCATGGGAGTCACATGAACTGTGGAAGCCATGTGGCCCAGCAATCTCAACATCTGCCGAGCTGTGATCTGCTGGGACGCTCGCACCCCGCGAGACGAGGGACAACAAGTTGTTGGCCCTCGCCTCTGGGAGATAGGCGCGAGCCGTCCGAGAATCCAGCAGGGCTCCGATGAATTCGAGTTTCTGCACTGGGAGAAGATGGGACTTTGGGTAATTTATCACAAACCCCAGTAGCTCCAGGAGGCGAATAGTCATCTGCATGGACTGCAGGGCTCCTGCCTCGGATGTGTTCTTCACCAGCCAATCGTCGAGATATGGGAACACGTGCACCCCCAGCCTGCGAAGCGCCGCTGCTACCACAGCTAGGCACTTTGTGAACACCCTGGGCGCAGAGGCGAGCCCAAAGGGTAGCACACAGTACTGGAAGTGGCGTGCGCCCAGCTGAAATCGCAGATACTGTCTGTGAGCTGGCAGTATCGGGATGTGTGTGTAGGCATCCTTCAAGTCCAGAGAGCATAGCCAATCGTTTTGCTGAATCATGGGGAGAAGGGTGCCCAGGGAAAGCATCCTGAACTTTTCTTTTACGAGATATTTGTTCATGGCCCTTAGGTCTAGGATGGGACGCATCCCCCCTGTTTTCTTTTCCACAAGGAAGTACCTGGAATAGAACCCCAGCCCTTCTTGCCCGGATGGCACGGGCTCGACCGCATTGGCGCTGAGAAGGGCGGAGAGTTCCTCTGCAAGTACCTGCTTGTGCTGGAAGCTGTAGGACTGAGCTCCCGGTGGACAATTTGGAGGTTGAGAGGCCAAATTGAGGGTGTATCCTTGCCGGACTATTTGGAGAACCCACTGATCGGAGGTTATAAGAGGCCACCTTTGGTGAAAAGCTTTCAACCTCCCTCCGACAGGCAGGTCGCCCGGCACTGACACTTGGATGTCGGCTATGCTCTGCTGGAGCCAGTCAAAAGCTCGCCCCTTGCTTTTGCTGGGGAGCCGCGGGGCCTTGCTGATTCGCACGCTGCTGACGAGAGCGAGCGCGCTGGGGCTTAGCCTGGGCCGCAGGCTGTCGGGAAGGAGGATTGTACCTACGCTTGCCAGAAGTATAGGGAACAGTCTTCCTTCCCCCGAAAAAATCGTCTACCTGTAGAGGTAGAAGCTGAAGGCTGCCGGCGGGCGAACTTGTCGAATGCGGTGTCCCGCTGGTGGAGAGACTCTACCACCTGCTCGACTTTTTCGCCAAAAATGTTATCCGCACGGCAAGGCAAGTCCGTAATCCGCTGCTGGACTCTATTCTCCAGGTCGGCGGCACGCAGCCATGAGAGCCTGCGCATCACCACACCTTGAGCAGCGGCCCTGGACGCAACATCAAAAGTGTCATAAACTCCTCTGGCCAGGAATTTTCTGCACGCCTTCAGCTGCCTGACCACCTCCTGAAAAGGCTTGGCTTGCTCAGGGGGAAGAGCATCAACCAAGCCCGCCAACTGCCGCACATTATTCCGCATGTGTATGCTCGTGTAGAGCTGGTAAGACTGGATCTTGGACACGAGCATAGAGGAATGGTAGGCCTTCCTCCCAAAGGAGTCTAAGGTTCTAGCGTCCTTGCCCGGGGGCGCCGAAGCATGTTCCCTAGAACTCTTAGCCTTCTTTAGGGCCAAATCCACAACTCCAGAGTCATGAGGCAACTGAGTGCGCATCAGCTCTGGGTCCCCATGGATCCGGTACTGGGGACTCGATCTTCTTGGGAATGTGGGGGTTAGTTAATGGTTTGGTCCAGTGCGCAAGCAATGTCTTCTTCAGGACATGGTGCAAGGGAACAGTGGACGCTTCCTTAGGTGGAGAAGGATAGTCCAGGAGCTCAAACATTTCAGCCCTGGGCTCGTCCTCCACAACCACCGGGAAGGGGGATGGCCGTAGACATCTCCCGGACAAAGGAGGCAAAAGACAGACTCTCGGGAGGAGAAAGCTGTCTCTCAGGAGAGGGAGTGGGATCAGACGGAAGACCCCCAGACTCCTCGTCAGAGAAATATCTGGGATCTTCCTCTTCCTCCCACGAGGCCTCACCCTCGGTGTCAGACACAAGTTCACGGACCTGTGTCTGCAACCTCGCCCTGCTCGACTCCGTGGAACCCCGTCCACGATGGGGGCGTCGAGAGGTAGACTCCCCTCGCCCGCATCGGCGAAGCTCCCTCCGCCGACGTAGTCGGGGAGCCTTCCTGGGAGGTGGCCGCGGTCGGTACCGCACGCGGTACCGACGTCGGGGACCTCAACCTGGGCGATGGGCCAGCCGGCGCCACGCTCGACGGTACCGGTGGCGCAAGCACCGCCGGTACCGGAGGGGTAGGGCGCAACAGCTCTCCCAGAATCTCTGGGAGAACGGCCCGGAGGCTCTCGTTTAGAGCGGCTGCAGAGAAAGGCTGAGAGGTCGATGCAGGCGTCGACGTCAGTACCTGTTCCGGGCGTGGAGGCTGTTCCGGGCTGTCCAGAGCGGAGCGCATCGACACCTCCTGAACAGAGGGTGAGCGGTCCTCTCGGTGCCGATGCCTGCTGGGTGCCGAATCCCTCGGCGACCCAGAGCTCTCGGTGCCGACACGGGGAGGAGACCGGTGTCGATGCTTCTTCGATTTCTTCCGAAGCATGTCACCGGAGCTCCCCGGCACCGACGAGGAGGACGTCGAATCCACCCGTCGCTTCCTCGGGGCCGAGACTGAAGAAGGTCGATCTCGGGGGGGCTGTACCGCAGGAGCCCTCAGGGTAGGCGGAGACCCACCCGAGGGCTCACCGCCACCAGCAGGGGAATGGACAGCCCTCACCTGCACTCCACCCGATGCACCACCGTCCGACGACATCAGCAGACGAGGTCCTGGTACCACCGACGTCGATGCAGCTATCCGATGTCTCGGCGCCGATGCAGAGGCCCGATGCCTCGATGCACTCGATGCAGGGGCGGCCGAGGAAGATGGTCTGGACGCTGACGACGTCGATGCACTCGAAGATCCCGGTGCCGATGCCGACGAAGAGCCCGAGAACAACACGTTCCACTGGGCTAGTCTCGCTACCTGAGTCCGCCTTTGAAGCAGGGAACACAGACTGCAGTTCTGAGGGCGGTGCTCGGCCCCCAGACACTGAAGACACGACGAGTGTCGATCAGTGAGCGAGATAACCCGGGCGCACTGGGTGCACTTCTTGAAGCCGCTGGAAGGCTTCGATGTCATGGGCGGAAAAATCACGCCGGCGAAATCAAAAGCCGAAATGGCGAAATTTGAAGCACCAAATTTAGAGGGAGAAAAAATCTCGACCGAGGCCGAAAAAAGGCCTACCCCGACGACGAAAGAAAACTTACCGGGGCAAAAAAGCTGGAAGTACGGGGAGGATTTACACGAAACCCGGCGGGGGGTTTCCGGAGCACTTCCCGACTAGGACAAAGCTTTCCCGAAGGAAAAAAAACCACGTTCAAACAAATTGGACGCGCGAGGTCGACTTTCCGGGGCTCGACACGGCGAAAACACGACCGTACCGAGTGCGGACAAAAGAAGACTGGCCGGCTCGAGCCGGTTTCGGGCGGGAAGACGGCCGCGCATGCGCGGTGCGCGCGGGCGCGCGAGGGCTAGCAAAGGACTTTGCTAGTGAAGTTTCCGATTGGAGGGGCTGCCGTGGACGTCACCCATCAGTGAGAACAAGCAGCCTGCTTGTCCTCGGAGAATGCTAAGTATATCAAATGGCATTGATATAGTAGGCAATGGTTAAGATGAATGATAAATAGTCTGCGATGGCTGGTGTCCCTCAAGGGTCTCCTCTTTCCTCTGTCTCATTTAATGTTCTGTCTTCACTGGGTGCTAAATTAAAACATGCATGATTTCAAACCCTTAAATATGCCGATGACATTACTGTGCTAATTCCAACTCTATTAGAGATTAGGTCAAGTATTGAGAACTGTATCCTTGATTGCATCTTGTATGGCTATCACCTGTTTGAAACTGAATAGTGATAAACTAACATTTCTTTTAATTGGGGCTACAGATGATTGAATCTAGGAACATACATTTGTGGTAAATAGTATACCTTATAAATTAGAATCCTCATTGAAGATTCTGGGTATTACGTTAGATCAAAAGTGAACTATGGAATTCTAGTAAATCATCTTGTAAAGAGTTGGTTTTTGCTAACGTGCACTCTCAGAAGAATCTGTCAATATTTGAGTCAGGATTGATTTAAGTTGATAGTGCAGGCACTAATATTGTCAAAACTGGACTAGTGTAATATCACCTATTTGGGCTGTTCTAAGCTTTTATTGAGGAAATTACACACTGTTCAAAACACCGCTCTCTGATTCATCTGCTTCTTGGTACATACCATTCCATTGGTTACCTGTGGAGGCCAAGATTGAGCTCAAACTATATTGCTTCATATTTAAAGTCATTCGAGGACTGGTTCCTCCCTACGTATATTGCTCTCTTACATTTGATACCTTTAAAGGATGGAAGCATTCATTTTAATTGGTTATGAGTTCCGAATTTAGAATGGAAAAAGTAAATTTGAGAGCTTTTTCTTTGTTATTCTCCTATTATGCAGCTAAGCTATGCAACTTACTGTCTGTAGTTCCAATCAGGGGCGTAGCCAGACAACAGATTTTGGGTGGGCCTAGGCAAGAATTGGGTGGGCACCAAGTGTTCTTCCCCCCCCCCCCCCCCCCCCCCCACAAAAAAAAAAAATTATCTCAGCTGGTGGGAAAATGCTTCTTTCCACCATGGCAGCAGGAATGCACTAAAAACTGAGTATGTGCAGGTGTCGGTGTCGTGGAGAGTAGCGTTTTTGTTACCATTAGGGGGAAATCTTCAGCTGGCAGAGCTTGGGATTCCCACCAGTTACCACTGAACATGTGCTACTGTTGGGTGGGCCTGAGCCATAAATGGGTGGGCCCTGGCCCACCCAAGCCCACCTGTGGCTACGCCACTGGTTCCAATGCATAATTATGCTGGTTTTCGTGAATCGATTCAGACTATTTTGTTTCAAAAATATCTTGTTTCCAGATTAATGTTACTTTAAACTGATTGTATCCTTTATATTCCAGAATTAACTGTCTCTGGACTTATCTTTCTGTAATCCACCCCAAACCTACACTGGAGTAGGGCAGAATATAACTAATGGATAAAGCAGTGTGTCCCCATTTCCATCCTGTCCATCTGTCTCTGCCAAAACACAACCATTAAACTTATCTGCCATGCACGTAAGTTCGATCATGTCTCTCCATTGTTTCAAAAATTCCATTGGCTCCCTGTTGAGCAATGATTCCTATCTAAACTACTCACAATTACATTTAAGGCCCATAGACTCGGACTCCTACATTATCTAGCAAATGTAACTATTCCATATTCCCCCATCCATCCTCTTCATTCTATAAATGACCACAGACTGGTTCTTCCGAGCCCCACGGTTGCTCAGCTTGAATTCGCTGCTCCCTTTGTTTGGAATTCACTCCCTCTTAGCATCTGTGCTGAACTTTCTTGTAAACATTTCAAAACTGCTATAAAAACCTATTAAAAACCTGTCTACTATGGCAAGCAGTGTGATACTCATTCTCATTGTTGTTCCTCTAACCTACTTCCACACTCTCCCTTTTTCTCTTGGTCCTTTTTCTACTTGGACTATTCTGGTCGAGTCTGATTTATCTGGAACACATATGATTAGTCATTCCTGTTTTTATTGTAATTCCTTTTCCTACTTTTAAATTATTTTAGTCTGTAAAAGGTCTAGACCTGCAAATTAGGATCTGAAAGGATACGGTAGAGGTTGCTGTGTTTGATCCAGAGGAAGTGGATCTTGCCGTGTGAAAGCAGAGGTGTCAGTATCCCCTCCTCCTCCTTCTGCATCAGCTGCGGCATAAAATGCTCAATCTCTGTCATGCTCACGTCACCCTTGTAGTTCCTGGAGATCAGGGTCTGCGAGATGGGGGAGGGGAAAGCTTGCATTACAGGTTCTCTGACTAGATAGATGACAAGGGGGGGGGGGGGAGGAGAGGAGGTGCCCAACCTGACAGCAATTAATGAGAAACAGATAAGCTCTGCCATGAGAGCTGCTTGGCCCATGCAACAACTAGCAGAATGTGCTAACTGTCCCCGTCACTCCTGTACCATTGCCCAATGCTGCCAGAGTACATAGTTCCTGTTTCTCTAGGAAAAGTGAGAAGTACAAGCTTCTCGCAGATGCAATGGGAGCAAAACCAGAGCTGTCACACTGGCAGGGTTAACCTGAGTCAAAGAGCAAAAATACAATGAGTTGCAGCGGGGTCCTGATGGCACATACCAGGCCTTCCCAACCCTGTGGGGAGACCCTACAACCAACTGGGTTTCCAGGAACTTCACCCATGTCTATGCAAATATATCCTGAACAACAAGACTGGCCAAGTGCATCCCAACAACTGGACCTTGGAGGAACCCGACTTCAGCCTGCACCCCTCCTAGTCCAGAGCTTCTCCACCCTCTCCTGGAGGCAACCTAGCAGGTCGGGCTGCCAGGCCTATGCACCAAATGGATTTGCATAAAGCAGAGACTCATATTAAAATCTGTCTCATGCATACTCCTTGTGGTGATCGTGACAATCCTTCTGCTAGGTGTGTCTCCAGGAGAGGGTGGAGAAGCACTGGATTAGGCATCCAATACCCCATATCACAATCTCCCTGCAACTGCTGCTGGGTAAAAGGTTTTGTTTTTAATGCTGCAGATAGTGCAAAGAAATCTAGACACCAAAGGACAAGTCCTATTACTCTGCATTAAAGGGGAGGCTCAGATCGCAACTTATACAAAAGTACAGGGATCTCAGGCAGATCCACACCTCTGACCCCTCCCGGAAGGAAGTGATCGATCGGGACAACAGGGCCGAAAATCCCCATCCCCTGCCTCTCACCTTGCCCTTCAGGTCTAAAATAAAAACGGCCGAGGCTGACATGGTCCCCCCACCCCTGTATCCCGAGGCGGGGGACACTGCCGATCGCTCGCTGCTTTGCTGAAGTTTGCAGGTTTCGTCCACCTTGTGCTGCGCTTCCTCCTTCCTGACCTGTCCCCACCTGACGTCACAGCTCCAGGTAGGCAGCGCCCAGGTGAGCTGCAGGGCGGGGCTCTTCGCCCCGCCCACACATAATGCAGAGGGTGGGGGGAGGTAGTGTGCAAGACCGAAGACTTACCACCGCGGGCCCAAAGTGCCTTCACGAAATGCAAAGTTAAAATAAATCACCCGGTTATACAGGTGGCAGCAGTGGGATTGGAATTTGGGCAGACTTGTTCCAGTGGTAACACCTCCACTGCCAGTCCATGGACTTCAGTTGTTTCCTGGCATCCCTTATAGACAGGAAGACTTACACATTAGAGGCTCAGATCTGATCCCTGTAGGAGGAGGGAGCGAATAAGTGAAAAAAAAAAAATCACATATACAAAATTAAGCTCCTAACTAGAAAGTTATAAATAAACTATTCGGGAAAAATAGTCAGATATCTTTCCAACAGGCTAGATACAAATATTATCAAAGGAGAAAAACCAGGCTAATCATTGCACCATGGAAAAACTCCTGTAGTTATGGAACAGTTTGAAACAATGCATCATTGTTTTATGTACATATTTCTGTGTTTTACTTTGCTATAAAAATGTTATACATCTTTTTTGAATTACTGTTTATTGTTATTGTTTTGTAGTGATATGAGTAACACATTGCAACTGTTTTCTTCAGAATGTTTACATCTTCCCTCTGAGGAAGCTCTTTTTGTAGGGTGAAACATGGACCATGTAGGAGGAATTGATTTTTGAAGGTTTTTGTCTAACATTGGAGGATATCTGCTACAGATAAGTGTATTTTATTTCAATATTTACATCTTGAGTTGCTTGATCATTTAAAAATCTTTTAAAGAATTTTATATAAAACTCATTAGTACACCATAAAAATATGAATAATAAAGCAGAATGGCTTTCTGTTTATTTCGTGTGCCTGTATCAGAGGTGTGGCGATGTCTGTGAAAACGTATACATATATATAAAACAATAAAAAGAAATAGTAAACCATTAAAATACTTGTTTTATGCATAGATTTAAATACTTGTATCAACACATGCAACTGTGCTTCTGAAGGGCCACTTTTTCGCCTAGTCCCAGTGGAAACATCTTGAGCTCTGTGTGAACATACAAGTACAATAGGGACTCACTTCATATCTAACCCTCTGTGCCAAAAAAAAATCCCCTCCTTCCATCATGCCCTCTAGTAGTCCCCTCCAACTGGCAGCCTCTCAGTGCCTATCCTTGCAGAAGGAACATAGTCTCTTTGATATGCCTTGCCAACTGTTCCACCTTGCAGCCCAGATGTACCATCTGAAAGTGAACCTGTGAGACTTAGCATCTTTTCTAATATCTGATTGTCATTGGATGGAAAGTCTGGCTGCACCCTTCATCCGCTTCACTGTTTTTTGTTTGACTGTGTCTTTTCTGCGGAGTTTTTTTTTTTTTTTGCTTGTACGCCCAGCTTCTCTTCCTTCACCCTTCCATCCACTGAAATGGAGTATCTCACCAACGATGAATTATCATTTCATCAAGGAAACCTTCAACCTGGAAACCTTATGCCTTTAGACTGTTTTCTCTCTTTTTTTTTTTATTTATAGAATTTTATAATACATAATATTCAATCTTGAATAATAATACACAATATATGCAAATCTTCATCATGAATTAAATGGGAAAAAAGAAAATATATGAAAATAAATTAAAAAATATCGACCACAAAATCATTCATAGCTAGATTTGTCCTCATACCTAATAAACCAAAGACTGCACCAAGCTCTGGCGGTTTACTCCAAGTTGCTATACAGTGTTACATTCAGGTCTAAACTTTCACATTTATACCCTCTCTACTTTTTAGAAAGTCCTCCAATTGTTTGGGTTCAAAAAACTGATAGTTTTGCTTGCAATAATATCCTACAAACACAAGGGAATTTCAACAAAAAATTTGCTCCAATACAAGAAATGATTTACGTCTTTTTTGGGTTTCCCTAGGCAAGTCTGGGAAAACCCTAACTTTTGAACCCAAAAATAAAGAATTAAAGTGTCTCAAAGACAACCTGAGTACTGCATCTCTATCTAGCTCCAAGGCAAATGTTACCAACAAAGTGGTTCTCTGTGTAACCACTTCTAATGATGATTCCAGGAATGCCGTCAAGTTCATTGAATCTTGAGGGTTCAAATTTTCTGGTATTTTACCAGTGAATTGAAGCTAATATGCTCTTGTAATAGGTGGCAATGATGTGTCGGGCATCCCCCAAATCTCCACCAAATATTTCTTAACCATTTATACAGGAGAGATTAAAGGTGATTTTGGAAAATTTATAATACGCAGGTTAAGTCTCTTGGACTGATTTTCCAAATATTCCATGCGTCTAGAAGCAAAGTTTCTTTCTTTAATCAGCGATTGTTCCACCAGTTCCACTTTCTCAAGCTTAACAGAAAGATTTTTTACTTCAGCAGCATGGACATCATTAATTTGCAATTGTTTTAGTGCAGTCTCAGCCAAAACCTTCATAGTTTCAGAATTTTTTTAAATCACTGATTGCAAAGTTGAGAGGGTAGTGGAGTTCAGATCCCAAAGTGACTCTAAAGTCACTACAGCAGGTTTTCCAAAATTCCCCTCAAAAACCGGGATGGGTGCTTTAATCGCTTGTTCCAGGATACTCACAGCTGAGGAGACCACAACAGGAGCTGTACTTTTCTCTGGTATATTCAAGCGTTCAGCTGTTGAACCGGCTGCAGGCGGGTTCCCTCCCTGTACACTCCCAACACCTCCAGGAGCCGAAGCACCAGGACTCCCTTGAAGACTCTCACTTCCTGGTTGGGGGGGGGGGGCGCTGCACGAAAAACAAGGCTCAGAGAAGCCCCGTCGGCACTGTCGGTCAGCTCCAATGAACTGACTCCAGCAACAGGAGTAGAAAACATCGCCGAGCCAGATGCGATTCCGAACTGCTCGAGCGTCAGCTGCTGGAGCGGAGGTTTCCCGCCAGGGAGAGAGGGAATCTCACTGACTTTTCCTCGCCTCTTACCCATCTATCCGGCAGGTAAGAACGCTCTTTCAGAATCCGCTGGAGCCCGTCTCAAAACGCGTCTGTTGGCGTCAGTCACAAAATCGCCATCTTGGATCGACCTCCAGCCCTTGACTGTTTTCTCTTACTCCTTATCAATCCAAATTTTTGTTTTTACTAGTTAGCCCCTTCTCTAGGCACACTTCCATCAGAGTAGATCGCTGAAGAAACTCTCTAAGCTCATTTCCACTGGCCACCTTTGCCCACTCATGTGCGACCAATCACTCACTCTTGATCCTTCAGACATCTCACAGTAACAACATTCAGACACATTGCCATCCCATCAAGGCCAGGGGCTATGTACTCTGTACCTTGATTGAAGAATGTTTCTGTCATAGCCATTCCAGCTCACACTATCCCTAAAGGGCTTCTGGAATGCATCTTGCTTCTTCAGCAACAAGATAGGATGGACAGACAGAAATGGCCTGTCGATTTGTTACCACCCCTTCTCAGTGGTTACACACTTCTCGACCATAAAGCTCAGGAAGCCAGGCACCTCATAATTTCAGGGTCATAGCCAACTGCCCCTCTTCCTAGTCACCTGAAAGAGATTCTGAAGGGCTTTCATGGATGGATTTTTGAAAGTCCAATGCTTCCGAGTTGCAGACCTGGTTATTTCAGCGTTACCTATAGAAGTCATGGATTTTTCATTGTTTTTTTTTTTTTGTTGAATTATACAGCCTCTGTTTATTGTTAGAACCCGCCTTGAACTTGGTGATAAGGTGGTATATAAATGAATGTGCAGAAAAGCTTCATCTGTGAGTCTGTTGAGTCAGACCCTCACACACAGGTTCTGCAATGTTCTTGTAGGAGATTTTGACCTTTGGATCTCCACCTTGTCCACATGGCCAGGACCAAGCTGTCGGCTGCATGACCCACTTCTATTTAATCTGGAACCCGGCAGCCTTATCCTGCCAGAGCAACTCCACACACAGGCCCCGATGCTCAAAAGTATACATAGGCACTAGACACCATTAGCGTCAGACTAGTGCCTGCATTTACCTGTGCAGAAGGTTCAGAGGCTCGGAGCGTGGGAACAAATGAGCATGCAGATGAACAACGCAAGTAGCATGCTAACGTAGTCAAGCTTATGTTAATGATGTCATTTTGGATTCCTCCCCAATGCTCAGAAAAGAGCGCCAGAAACAAAACTGTCTTACCGCTGTAAAAAATAGCGCCAAGTAGGAGCAGGCATTAGGGTGTTGCAAGAGAGGACATTTCATGATTCTTTGTGCAAAATCTGCCAGTTTTGATTGCTTTAGGAAGCCCTTAAGAGCTGGTCAATGGAAACTGAATATGTGTAAGCCGCAGCAGACCCAAAAAGTGAAAGCATACATTGGAGTCTGTTTCCTGCATTTAAATATAAGTGTCCAAGCTAAAAATATTAAACAAGCTTATATTTAGGCCACAGAAAACAGACGCCAATGTGTGCTTCACATTTGGGTTTTGCCAGGCGCATGCGCACAGGAGCTGAGCTTACCTCAGTACTCCACTGTGAATGCGCCAAGCACAATCCTCCCCCAAACTCCTAATGCTCAACTCAATAAGCATGCCTATATTTGCATCTCATTAGCGTGGAACATTAGGGAGTTGTTTTTCTGCACTGTTCCAGCAGTATTTTTACGACGTTATTTGGAACAGAACCAGAGTTTTGAGCATCTGGGCATAAGACTGTAAAGGGAGACCACACACATTCTTCTACATAACACCCATTCACAGCCCTCAGCTGGGGAGTCACCAGTGTGTGGCCGACTCATCCTATTTGTTGTCCATGGAGAAAGTGAGGTTATTTACCTGTTATAGGGGTTCTCTGTGGACAGCAGGATAAGTGAGCCACACAAACCTTTCCGTCTGGGGTAAGAAAGCAGGCAGAGATGTACCAAGGGGTGGCCTGAACATGCTCAGAAAGGCCTAAAAACATTTTTCTGAACTTTATGAGAGCTAACCCATTCACTGCGCCATCAGATGACATCACCAGCATGTGACTGACATCCTACTGTCCACAGATGGACAGTAGCTTCACTTTATCAGACCACACTTGGAGGATGGGTTTCACTTTTGGGTACCTGCCTTCATAACAGATTTTCAAATGTTTAAAGACCACTGAGCTAATAAAGGGAACACAACAACTTGTCTGGGATTTATTTGAGTGGCTATAACTGCTTTTCAGCACCAAGGTCTGGACAGCTCCTGTAACAGGTGGCCACAGTGAAATGAAAAAGCCCCCTCAAACCTTGCAAACTCTTGAAAAAGCCACTTGAGGAGACTGAATTGCATTATGAAACAGGAATCACACCAGTATACCCTGGCATAGAAATAAGGTTCATTTCTGTCATGGTATGTGCAAAATTAACTCATTCGGAGACATTACATTACCCCTGATCAATCTACTGACCCAGCTAAAAGACGGGAACATCCTCCAAAATTAAGGGGTGATCAATTTCAGCATCTCCAAGAGCAGAGACATTTTACTCAGGTGGAATTATGGTTGCAGTTATAGACACAACATGAAATTATTTCAAACCTAATTTGGACAAGTTATTGGAGGAAAAAAATATTATAGTGGGCTTGGTGATATAGGTAGACACTAAGGAAAATACCCTTTTTGAGTGGTCTGCACATATAGCGTTGGGGTGGATATTTGTATAGGGTTGCAAGGGACAACAGTACCTACAGTGAAGAGCTGACCATGGAGTGACATATGACAGTCTTGGAATACAATCTGCAGGAATGACAATAATGTCCTCTTTCATACCCCTTATCTCATGTGATTAACATATCAAGGTTCAACAAGGAAGTATTTTATTAGAAATTTTTTCTCCCTCCCCACACCCCCATTATTGAGGAAAATTAATGGTGACATTTTTTCACATCATTTCTCGTGACTTGAGATTAAAAGTGGGTTACACAAACCACAAGGAAATATTCCCAGGGGCTCAGCCTATATCTATCCTTAAGCATGCTTATTCCTTGTCCTTATTATACAAAAACTCTTAGGGCTTATTATTCTCTGTCCTTATTATATAGCAGGAGCTGCTGGGGTCTTATACCCTGCCTTTATTATACAGGCGTGTAAAAAATGTGTTCATTATTTTAGTGCCAGGGGTTTACCTGGCGGTAATCGGGCAGCCCCGCACACTATCTGGTTACTGTCAGGTTAGCACAGGAGCCATTACAGCCTCCTAAATAGGAACCCTTAGTGATCAAACTACAGTGAGGTGACTTAGCTTGCATTGGCAGTGCTCTACGGAGTTTCCTCTTTCACATTTCTGCTTCATTAGGAGCCACCATTTATCTCAATATTAAGTTCCTGCACTCTTATTTGATGTCACAGGAATGAGTGGCAGTGACATCAAATAAGAGTGAGGAAACTTAGCAATCTTGAGATAAATGGCAGCTCTTGAAGGAGCAGAAATGTGAAACGGTGAAACTCCGCAGAGCACTGCCGAAACAAGTTTGATCGCTAAGGTAAAAAATTTCTAGAAAAAGGTTAAAAATATAAAAATAAAAATGTATAACAGTATATGGAAGGTGGAGAGTTTTTTTTAGACTAATGAAGGTAGCTACGAGTAGCCTAGAAGATTCATGAGGCACATGGCCAAAGTCTTTTCCTCCATATTTTTAGGTGTTACTTTATAAGTTCAGTGAAAATACTATGCACAAACCTAATGGAGAAATTGCCCTGAGAGACACTCCCAGAGGCTCTGTCCCTGCCTTTATTTTGTAGCAGGAGTTCCAGCTTATCCATATTCTATTTTAGAAGCTCCTGGGAGCTCAGTCTCTGTCCATATTATGGGTTGCCTGAGTCACTGGTACTGTGAAATAGAGACAGATTTTTAACAGTCGGGAGCCCCAAGCTCATCACTCCCAGTGAAACAGAAGAGGGGCAGCTTACAAAGGCCGGTGGTTCAGGAGCCCCTTCCTTTGCCACCATGGCACCCTAAAAAGTTTTTCCACATTCCGAA
The DNA here is from genome assembly GCF_901765095.1 of Microcaecilia unicolor. Lineage (NCBI taxonomy): Eukaryota > Metazoa > Chordata > Amphibia > Gymnophiona > Siphonopidae > Microcaecilia > Microcaecilia unicolor. The sequence goes on along the minus strand of NC_044033.1, from coordinate 198,271,834 downwards.
ATTGAGGGTGCTATGGCAAGGAGGTCCTGGAGGTGGCAACATTGCACACAAGAAGAATGGTGGGTGTGGGTGTGCATCACTGAGCCAGAGCTATGATCTAATTATTGGTTGTGCTAGTGGAGACAGAGAAAGGGGGCAGCTGGCAGGCAGCATGCGTGGCAAGCAGAGCTTCTGGGAAAGAGGAAGGGGAGGGTCAGGAAAAAGTGCTGGGTTGCCAGCCCCCCCCCCCCCCCCCCCCCCCCCCCAGTGGCTTCCTCCCAAGATCAAGCTCCTTGGAAAAAAACAGACCCTGCTGATTAACTTGAGTTCTATCATGCATCTTTGCACACTTTCATCCAGAGTTAAAAATAAATACATGCTCAACACAGCACCTTTCAACTTCAGGCAGAATGTATCTCTCTACAATTACTTGATCAAATTCTTTTGTCTTCCTTGACTTCTTTGTAACATCATATTTATCGCATTTGTACCCCACATTATCCCACCTTTTTGCAGGCTCAATGTGGCTTACAGAGTAAGGTTATGATAGAGTCAAGACATGATTTAAATACAGTTGATTATAAGCTGAGGTAGAAGAGGATTTAGATGGGTGGATGTTGGGTAGGTTGTGTGAGAAGTGTTTTAGGTGTGCTTGGGTGGTTTGGGGGATGATTTGTATCATTGAGGGTGACTTTTGTAAGCTTTGTTAAAGAGGTGTGTTTTCAGAGCTTTGCGGAAGCTGGTTAAATTGTTCATTGTTTTCAGGGTCTTGGGTAACGCATTCCAAAACTGTGTGCTTTTGTATGCGAAGGTCGTAGCATAGGCCTGTTTGTATTTCACTCCTTTGCAACTGGGGAAATTCAGATTTAGGAATTTGCGGGCCGATCTTTTGGCGTTTCTGGGTGGTAGGTCCACTAGGTATAGCATATAAAGTGGGGCATCTGCGTGAATGATTTTGTGCACGGTTGTGCAGATTTTGAACTCAATTCGTTCCTTGAGCGGAAGCCAACGTAGTTTCTCTCTTAGGGGCTTCGCACTTTCATATTTAGGTTTTCCAAAGATGAGTCTAGCTGCCGTGTTTTGGGTTGTATGTAGTTTTTTAATGGTCTGTTCTTTACAGCCTGCGTACAGAGCGTTGCAGTAGTCCAGGTGGCTTATAACTAGTGACTGTACTAGGGTGCGAAAGATGTTTCTTGGGAAAAAAGGTTTAATTCTTTTGAGTTTCCACATCGATTGGAACATGAGTGCATGATCTGGAAGCTCTGGTTGATCTCGTTGGTTATTTCGTTTAAGTCCTTCTTAAACGGGATGTAGATTGTGACATCGTCGGCATATATGTAGGGGTTAAGGTTTTGATTGGCAAGGAGTTTGGCTAGTGGTATCATCATTAGGTTGAAGATTGTAGGTGAAAAGGGGGATCCTTGAGGGACTCCACATTTCGGTGTCCAAGGCGGTGATCTGGCAGTATTCGTTATAACTTGGTAAGATCTAGTAGTGAGGAATCCTTTAAACCATTTGAGAACTGGGCCTCCAATTCTGAAGTTTTCTAGTATGTGTAATAGTATTTCATGATCCACCATGTCGAAGGCACTAGACATGTCGAATTGTAATATGAGTATGTTCTTGCCGGTTGCAATTGTTTTTTTGAAGGAGTTCATTGCAGACACTAGTACGGTTTCAGTGCTATGATTTGATCGGAATCCTGACTGTGATTCATGTAGTATTGAGTGTTTGGTCAGGTAATCCATGAGTTGCTTCGTCACTATGCCTTCCATCAACTTTGTAGTGAGTGGGATAGAGGCGACTGGTCGGTAGTTAGTTAAGTCCATTGAGCTTTTCTTGGCATCTTTTGGCAATGGCGTGAGTAATATGTTTCCATTTTCTGTGGGGAAGAGACCATGTAGGAGTCTATAGTTTACTTGGTTCGTGAGGTCTTTTTAAAAATTTTTTGGGTGCAGCTCTTAGTAGGCTGGTAGGGCAAATGTCAAGTTTGCACTGAGATTTGGCATATTTTTTGAGCCAGTGTGTGAGTTCATCTACTGAAATTAAGTCAAAGTTGGTCCATGATCGATCAGCTGGGTATTCCCCGGGTATTGGGTCTAGGCATTCAAGGATGCTTGAATATTCAATAGTGTTACTTGTACACTTCACCCTGTATGGTGATGCCACAATAGGTCATTGTAAGCCACATTGAGCCTGCAAATAGGTGGGAAAATGTGGGATACAAGTGAAATAAAATAAATAAATACATAAAGAAATAAATAAATAAATAAAACAAACCCTGGAATCTGATTGTCTGGTTTGATTTAATCTTGTAATTACTTTATTACCTGTACTTCCTTCTCTTAATATCTCTTCTATCTGCTGAATTTATCACCATCTACCCTTAACAAAAATGTATTTTCACTTGCAGGGGTGCTGGCCTCTAAGTACTATGGGGGACTTTTACTAAAGATTAGTTGAGTTATCTTCAGCAGAGCCCATAGGAATAAAATGGACCTTGCTGCATCTCTGGCTTCATACTGGGCTAAATTTGGGCAGAACAAAACAAAAATCCATTTGTTAATGTTCTATGCATTTATACTGCCTTTTCCTAGTTGTGTTTAAAGTGAAAAGCAACTGCCATGGAAAGAGTCCTCTTCTGTATTAGTCAGGGCTTTTTTTAAGGGGGTACTTGGGGGGTACTGAGTACCGGCACCTTTTCCATTGTCTACTAAAATTGACCCATGGACTGCAAGTTTGAATGAAAGAGCTCAGGCCCTACACATCAATTCTGTCTTGTCATAGATTCTGTGACTGGTTGCAGGGGACCTGGCTATTGTGGGGTGGGTCCCTCAATGATCACCCCACCCCTGAAGGGGGACCTGGCATTTGAGTACCGGCGCCTTTTTCCCTAGAAAAAATGCACTGGTATTAATGATGCCGCACCTCAGGTCTCCAATCAGTGTAATCCCATACAGTGCCATAAGGATTATTTTGGGACTCCTACTGCATAACAGTTTGATCCATTCCAAGTTTTACTTTGAGCTTACTTTGGCACCAGTGGCATACCTATATGGGGCCACGGGGGCCTGGGCCCCCCCAAATTTTGTCCAGGCCCCTGGTTTTGCTGGCGGGGGGGGGGGGGGTCCCAACCCCCGCCAGCTGAAGCCTTGTCCAGTGCCAGTCTGGGGTGCCACCACATTTCCTTCCCTGATCTCTCTTCCTCCTGATGTCCTGCACGCTCCTTTAAGTGAAACTGAGCAGTTTCACTTAAAGGAACATGCAGGACATCAGGAGGAAGAGAAAGCAGGGCAGGGAATGCGGTGGCACTGGAGACCGGCGCTGGTCAAGGCTTCAGCTGGTGGGGGGGTTGGGCACCCCCTACAGCCAAGGTATTTGCTGCTGTGGGGTGCGGAAGGGCGGTTGGGGGAGCGATGAGGCAGTGGGGAGGGGGGCAGCAGCCTAAAATGTGCTTCCCACCTCGGTATCTGGCCCCCTCCCACCGTGAGTTCTGGCTATGCCCCTGTTTGGCACACTCAGAGATGCCAAGTTAACCCCAGTTTCAGGATGGAGATTCTAGTACAGTCCTGGATTTCTGACCTTCCCATCCTGAGGCATTATGGCACTTGCGGTCCTGATTTCAACAGGCAGAATCAGGTACCAGAAATCTCATACTGCTTTGGGATGTAAGTTCGAATTTAGAACTGGCCTAAAAAGTCTCCAGCCTGGAACTGGATATCTTGGTAGCTCTGCACACTAGTGATTGCAGCCTACATAAGTACATAAGTGTTGCCATACTGGGACAGACCAAAGGTCCATCAAGCCCAGCATCCTATTTCCAACAGTGGCCAATCCAGGTCAGAAATACCTGGCAGAAACCCAAAGAGTAGCAACATTCCATGTAGAACCCCAAAGAATATCAATATTCTGGAATCCTGAAGAGTAACAAAGATTCTAGAATTCTAAAGAATAACAAGATTCCATGCAGAATTTCAAAGTGTAGCAACATTCCATGTGGAACCTCAAAGAGTAGCAAGATTCCATTCAGAATCCCAAGTACATAAGTATTGCCATACTGGGACAGACCAAAAGTACATCAAGTCCAGCATCCTGTTTCCAACAGTGGCCAATCCAGGTCACAAATACCTGGTAAGATCCCAAAAAAGTACAAAACATTTTATGCTGCTTATCCCAGAAATAAGCAGTGGCTTTTTCCCAAGTCCATTTTAATAATGGTCTATGGAATTTTCCTTTAGGAAGCCGTCCAAACCTTTTTAAAAGTCCGCTAAGCTAACCGCCTTTACCACATTCTCTGGTAACAAAGTTCAGAGTTTAATTACACAATTCCAGAGTCTTTCAGTCTGCATGAAAAGATGAAGTAAATTATGCACAGATATTTCTGATGAGGGGAAGAATTATTTGTAGATTACTGGTGCTCCTGTTTTGAACCTGTGAAGCCCTTTCTCATGGCATCACTGCCACCCCAAAATCTCATACCTGTACTGGAACAGAAACACATGTTCTCAGGCAAAAATGGCAAAAGGAAACAAATCTTGTAGACGATGAAGTTCACAAATGTTGCCAGCTGAGTGGGCTACATTTTGGAAGCTTACAAATACATGTTGCAGAACTTCCTGAAGGGAGACTTTTTGACCAGTCCTGGTTTTGAACTCATGGCCCAAAGCATTGTAGTACTTGTAGTTCCTGATGGTACTTCTTGAAATCAGTCCTGTAGGTTCCCTAACACGTGGGGTTGTCAGAAATCTAGAGCCAGCCCAAGATCTCCTTCCTGGAACAGGGAACTTGGCGGCTCTGATGCTGGATTCTTAAAAATACTTCTTATGCAGTTTCATATCTTTAGGAAACCTGGAAATCCTATTTCTCCAATCCTATGGACTTTTAGTCCTGCTTGTAGCTCTCCTGCTGCTTGTCCCCTTGGTACCTCAATGGCTCCCACCACCTCCTCCCTCTGCCTGATATACAGTCCTTCCCTTTAGAAGTGACCACAAATGAGAAGTAAGAAACAGACAGCCAAAACTGAAGTGAAAACGCCAGACTCTGCATCTAATGCACCACCAGAGAAATACAAACAGAAACGCAGAGATGTAACCTAGTTCCAGGCTGCAGATTTTGGGGCAGTCCTGGATTCCTGACCAGTCCATCCTGGTACGTTATCGGACTTGCAACACTGATTTCAATGGACAGGATCAGGCACTACAAATCCCACAATACTCTGGGATTTAATTACTCATTCCAAAAGTACAAAGACTAGGGGGGTCACTTAATTAAATTACATGGAAATACTTTTAAAACAAATAGGAGGAAATATTTTTTCACTCAACTAATAGTTAAGCTCTGGATCTTGCTGCAGGAGGATGTGGTAACAGCGGTTAGCGTATGTAGATTTAATAAAGGTTTGGACAAGTTCCTGGAGGAAAAGTCCATAGTCTACTATTGAGACAGATATGAAAAAGCCACTGATTGCCCTGAGATTGGTAGCATGGAATATTGCCACAATTTGGGTTTCTGTCAGGTACTTGTGACCTGGATTGGCCACTGCTGGAAACAGGATACTGGGCTAGATGGAACATTCTGATCCAATATGGCTAGTCTTATGTTGTTCATATGTCAAATCTTTCTCCTGAAATTGGTAAAATGGCAGCTCTAATGCTACTACTATTACTACTTATCATTTCTATAGGCAGCGCTGTACACGTGAACATGAAGAGACAGTCCCTGCTCCACAGAGCTTACAAGGTAATCAGGACAAACAGTTCAAATAAGGGATAAGGGAGGAGTAGCCTAGTGTTTAGTGCAGTGGACTGTGATCCTGGGGAACTGAGTTTGATTCCCACTGCAGCTCCTTGTGACTCTGGGCAAGTCACTTAACCCTCCATTGCCCCTGGTACAAAATAAGTACCTGAATGTATGTAAACAACTTTGAATGTAGTTGCAAAAAACCTCAGAAAGGCAGTATGTCAAGTCCCATTTTCCTTAAGGTGGGAATGGAACAAGTGACTAGGGCTCAGGAAGTCTATTCCAGACTTAAGTTGCAGCAAGATAAAAGTAATCTCTTCCTCTCTTCTCTCATTTGCCCCCTCCCCTCCTACAACGAGGAACTGAAAACCCAATTTGTCTGCCCCTATCGGTCTGACTGTTCACGTGTCCTTTAGATTGTAAGCTCTTTGAGCAGGGATTGTCCTTCTATGTTAAATTGTACAGATGTGTAACCCTAGTAGCGCTTTAGAAATGTTAAGTAGTAGTAGTAATAGTAATTTAGAAGATAAGAATGTGCATGGATAAAAACAAAAAATGAATCTCCAATAGCTTTATGGAAGGAAACACAAAAAGTACAAACAAAAAGAAAATTCTACCTAGAACAAATAGTATCTCCCTTCCCCTTCACTACTGCAACTCTTTCCTCCCTCCCCCCACCAATTATTTGATCTCTCTCCTCCTTACTATTTCATTCCCCCCCCCCCTCTCCTTCACTATTGCAACTCTTTCCTCCGCTCCTCCCCATATTTTTGGATCGCCTTCTGTCCCCTCCTCTTTTAGGGATCTACATTCCCCTCCCCCAGCCCTCAGGAATTCCTGCAAGTAGCGTCTCGCATTCCTGCCAAGTAGAGGAAAACAGTCTGGGAGGGGCGCAGCCTAACCCCACCGCGGTCCTAAGCCACGCCCCTCCTCCGCAGGCAGACCGCAGAGCCCCACCCAGGCTCCTCCCTCCCGGGGCGCCGGTTGAGTTGCACCGCAGCGCTGGCCGGCGGCAGAGTGACAGAGCGTTCCGTGTCCCGATGGAGCTGCATTAGGGGGAAGCCGCAGCCGAGAGAGTCATGGAGGGGGACGGGGAGAAGATCCCGCAGGGGGACTACGGTAGGACGCTGGCTGCTTTCCTGCTGCATCTCCTGGAACTGGAAACAAAAATCCCCCTCCCCCCCCCCCCATCTCTGTGCTGGGGTGGAAGGACCTGGAGTCCCTGCCCCACACCCCTTTCCTGGGGCAGATTTCCCTTGCTGCCCCCCCACCCCATCCCCTCTGGCATGCATTGGATCCCTGCTTCTGTGTACTGCCCGGGGCACGTGATGGGGAGTGGAAAAAAAGGGGCTATTTTTATTTCGGCTACAACTCTGCCCGCCTAGATGGACTACAGGCGTTTTTATCTGCGTTCAGTGACTCTATTATGATGTAACGTGGCCTTGAAAGATGGCTGACCAGTCCCATATAGTATTGTCATTGGAGTCGGATCTGGTGCTTTGGGGGGCAGATCCGGGCTAGAAGACAGCAAGATGTTGTCTTAGTTTCAAGGGTGGGATGGAGCAGTCTCCCCTGCCTAACCAGAGAGCTAGGGGGTTGCCGAAAGCCTCGCTTTGACCCTCCTCTCCGCCCCCCTTTTGCCCATTTCTTTTCAGATGCCCTGTGCACGTGGTCGAGGTGGCAGAGTGGAGCTGGAGGACATGAATCCTCTTAGGGTGTGGACATCTGTCCTGTTCTGCAATTTATGTGCAAATAGTCTTGTGAAAATCCCACCCTTGTGTCTGCTGTACCGTTAACATAGGCTTAAGAGCAAGACGAATGTCCAACACACACATGAAAACAAATGCTGAACAATGAAAACAAAACAGACCACGATCCCTGCATTCAAATAAGCCTCACTCTTCTGAAAATACCCCAAACAGCAGCTCTTGCTGTCACAGGGAGCAAGTGATCCTCTCCCAAAGGTGTTGCTGACCTCCTAGAGGCCTGAAGATGGGTGTTGGACATTTTTTTTTTTTTTGAGGGGATGAACCCATTTTTCAACATTTGCACCATCAGACCCCCTACTCTGAAGTTAAGCTTTTATATTTGCATGTGTGTGACAGTGCTTGTCATTCTTTCTGGGGCTGTGACCTAGTGATAGTAGCCAAATAAAATTGTGTGACCACCCCCCCCCCCCCAGGTGCACAATAATGATGCACCTATGGAGAGCCCACCCAGGTCAGGACCCCAGATGTGGGTTTTACTGTCCCACAGTTTGGGAAGCTCTAATTAAGAGGATGTAGGGAATGGTTAAATACTGAACCTGTGTGTTTGTTTTGAAAGCATATATCTTGTCCCACCTCCCCCCCCCAGCCCACACACATCCGTTGCATCTGTTCCACTGAGCAGCTGGGTGTGAGTTTGCATGAGGCCACATCTATAAACACTCACTGCCTCTTAATGTTTGCTTGTAGGTTAAGGAGTGGAGGGATGGGTGACATCTGTCCCCCTCCTCAAAGCTAGATAAGCTACAGCAGTTCCCAAACTTGGTCCTGGAGGCACCCTGCCGGTCAGGTTTTCAGGATACCTACAATGAATATTCATGAGAAAGATGTGCATGCAGTGGAACCAGTGCATGCAAATCTCTCTCATGAATATTCATTGTGGGTATCTTGAAAATCTGACTGGCTGGGGTCCCTCCAGGACCAGGCAGTGTCTCATGCTGCACAAGCAAAAAAAAAATAAAAAAAAGCATCAATAATGAATATTACAATATAACAAAATGATTGTGTTTATTTTTATTATTGACTATTGTTGGTTGTTTTATTTTTATTCATTGTCTATAAAACCTAGTGTGTACATCCTACTTAATCAATGGGGGCCTCTTAAGCCTGGCCCTGCCTGTTACAGATCAGCTGTAGCACTAGCTACAGCTAGGACTGAAGGCTTATTAGGTCACTGACTTTTCAATGGTACCAACATTTAGAAGCCTAAAAAACAGTTGGCCATAGGGGTGGATTTAAGGCAGGGAAAAAGAAAACCAGTGCTAAGCTTCTAACTTACATCTAGCCTCATAGGAGCCAACTTTTCAAAATTATTGGGAGTGCTAAGCCCAGTGAAAATAACCCTTCCTTGGACACAAACAAGGAATTTTCTCAATATTGGGGGTGCTCAAGCACCCACATCGGCTCCTATGTCTAGCCTAATGAATAATGAATTGGGTACACCAAGCGGCATGGCGGAGTGGTCTGGAGGTTAGAGCAGTGACTGGAAAGCAGGTTCGGGTTTCACTGACCCTTTTGATGTCATTTTGGAATATGTCTTAATGCGGTTTAATGCAAGTCCTAGAATGTATCAATGAGACCTGTTTCTAAGCACATTGTTTGCATTACCAGATCATTTTATTTTATCTATTTATTTATTTATGCATTTGTTTCTCACATTTTCCCACCTATTGGTAGGTTCAATGTGGCTTACATGATGATTATGCAGTGTATTGGTTACAGATAGTACAGAATGAATTATTTAATTTATTTATTTATGACATTTATATCCCACATTTTCCCAAACAAGTTTGAGTTCAATGTTGCTTACAATAAACAGTACAGGATACATAACAAAGAATAATGCACAAGAAAGTAATTTGTTGTAAGAATCCGATTTACAATACAGTATCATAAACATTACATTTTTATTAGAGTTTTTAAGGCACAGAGAGAGACTTAAGTAGAATTGTAGCAGATTATATTGAACTACAGTATAGTTTTTATAGAGCAAGTACATTGTATCTAGAGTTAGTGTTGGTTGAGGTGGGTTGGCGCCGCCGCCTTGATTCAGTTTCTGACCAATTATCATATTCTTGTATTGTTATTCGGTAATTTGGGTGGTTAAGTTGGTTTATTTAGAAGGTACTTTCTGAAAAGTATGTTTTCGGAAGGTTACGTAATTATCCTTGAGTTTTAGGTCTTTTGGTAGAGTGTTCCAGAGCTTGGTGCTAACATGGGAGAAGCTTGAAGCGTATGATGATTTGTATTTAAGGCCTTTACATTTAGGGAAGTGGAGGGTTAGGTAAGATCTTGTGGTGGTATTTGTATTCCGGATTGGTAGGTCTATTAAATTGGTCATGTATCCTGGTGAAAGGCTGAAGATTATTCTATGGACCACAGAGCAGATCTTGAACGATATGCGTGCTTTGATTGGTAGCCAGTGCAATTTTTGTAGAAGGGGTTTGGTGCTTTCGACTCATGTTTTTCTGAAGATGAGTCTGGCAGCTGTGTTTTGTGCTGTTTGTAGTTTCTTTAAGATTTGGTCTTTGCATCCTATGTAGAGTTCGTTGCAATAGTCCACCTGGGCCATAACCATGGTTTGAATCACGTTACGGAATATTTCTCCTGGGAAGTATTGTTTTATACGTTTGAGTTTCCACAGTGAGTGGAACTTTTTCTTTGTAATGGCCTTGGCTTGTTTTTTTTTTTATTTATACCCCACGCTTTCCCACTCATGGCAGACTCAATGCGGCTTACATGGGGCAATGAAGGGTTAAGTGACTTGCCCAGAGTCACAAGGAGCTGACTGGTCTGATGATTTATAGGATTTTCAGGTTGTCTGAGATTGGGAGAGATGAACCTAAGACATTAATGGTTGTGAATTTTTTGTGTTGTGCTGGGATGAAAGTATGAGGTGGTGTTTTTTTTTTCCAGTGCGTTCTTTTCTATCAAAAAAGGTGCTGGTACTCAAATGCCAGGCCACCCTTCAGGGGTGGGGTGATCACTGAAGGACCCACCCCACAATAGCCAGGCCCCCTGCAACCAGTCACAGAATCTATGACAAGGCAGAATTGTTGTGTAGAGCTTGAGCTCTTTCATTATAATTTGGGGACCATGGGTCAATTTTAGCATACAATGGAAAAGGTGCCGGTACTCAGTACCCCCTCAAAAAAAGCCCTGTTTTTTTCCCTGTTTAGTTTCAGTTTGAAGGCTGATGCCCAGGATTCCACGGTATTCATGCTGTTTGTGATTTTAGATAGGTTATTTTTTAAGGGGACAAAGATTATAATATCGTCATCATATATGAAAGGATTGAGATCATGTTTGGTTAGCGACTTGGCTAGTGGGATCATCATAAGGTTGAATAAAATGGGTGAAAGTGGTGAGCCCTGTGGGACACCACATTCAGTTTTTCATGGTGAAGAGATTATGGAATTAGAATTGAAGTCTATGGGGTGAATGGTGTAGGAAAGGGATATTTAAGAGGGTGATGCCATTGAAGTCTATGGGGGTGAATGATGCAGGGAAAATATATTTAAGAGGATCATCAAAGTCTATGGGGGTCAATGATGGGATGAAGAGGGTGATGCCATTGAAGTCTATGGGGGGTGAATGATGTGGGGAAGAGAGATTCAAGAGGGTGAAATTTCAGTTGTGTCACCCCCTTTAATATTAGCTACTCCATAATATCTCACAGCAGGTTGAGGGGTGTTAATGTGTTTGTACGTGACTTATTTTTCATACTTTAGAAAGAGATTGGTGCACAGCAGAGGCAGGCTGCATGACCCATGATCTCCAGTGCAAAAGACATAACAGTTTTGTTTTCTTGAGGTTATGGTCTGTGCTCGCAAAGTTGAAAGCTGTTTCCTGTTAATATTCTCACTGTTACTATGCTCTGTATGTTCAGAGACAGGCCTTTATGAGGCTGTATAGTGCTGTGTTTACTGATGGCATTTACATTTTAAAAGTCACTCTGACATTGTACAGCTCTGTGTACACAGAGGGCACCCTGCAATTAATACACACATCGATTTGGGGAGGTCAGATGCCTAGAATCTTTGTTCTAAGCTGGATATTGACTAAGAAACTGTCTCATCTTGTTGCAAAAGGGAGGAGAGTTTCCCTGGGTCAATGAAGCAGTAAGTGAAGTGAGTGTCTTATGATTAAATCTTATTGACCCGGGAGAGCTGCAGTGTGAATGTTATGGCATTGCTGATCCCCACGCATTTTTTCACTGGAACGAGAGGGAGTCTCCTGCAAAGTCCATCAGGCTTCTCAGATTATAAGGGGAAAAGCAGTAGATCCCCTCCCATGTGAAAGAGCAGGTTGAGGGAACCCTGCCGATTTGCCCTGAGCTCCAGATTTTAGTAGGGCCTGTACCTGGCCCCACCTAGGCAAACCTTCAGCGTTGTGCCCTGACGCCAATTTATTTCCAGGCCCTTGAGTGAATCGCCTTAATACTTTGGTGCTAGGCAGTATATAAAGTATTAAAATCAAATCAGGCCCTCCCCCCCCCCCCCCTCCAACCAAGAGGATCATTCTGAAATCAAAGTGGGATCATCTCTCCCATCTAGCACAACTTGATTCCACGTCATCCTGTCTTTGGATAATTTCACTGGCTCCTTACCCTCCACTAATTCAACTCAGCCTTCTGCACCTGACTTTGCAAAAGGCTTTCTAGATAAGACTGGAGTGGAGGAGTGGCCTAGTGGTTAGGGTGGTGGACTTTGGTCCTGGGGAACTGAGGAACTGAGTTCAATTCTCACTTCAGGCACAGGCAGCTCCTTGTGACTCTGGGCAAGTCACTTAACCCTCCATTGCCCCATGTAAACCGCATTGAGCCTGCCATGAGTGGGAAAGCGCGGGGTACAAATGTAACAAAAATAAAATAGGTATTATTGGAGATTCTAGATGGAATGTTGCTATTCCACTAGCAACATTCCATGTAGAAGGCTGCGCAGGCTTCTGCTTCTGTGAGTCTGACGTCCTGCAGATTCACAGAAGCAGAAGCCTGCGCGGCCACATTGGTGATCTGCAAGGGCCGACTTCTACATGGAATGTTGGAATAGCAACATTCCATGTGTAGAATCTCAAATAGTAGCAACAGTGGAGGAGTGGCCTAGTGGTGGACTTTGGTCCTGAGGAACTGAGTTTGATTCCCACTTCAGGCACAGGCAGCTCCTTGTGACTCTGGGCAAGTCACTTAACCCTCCATTGCCCCATGTAAGCCGCATTGAGCCCGCCATGTGTGGGAAAGCGTGGGGTACAAATGTAACAAAAAAAAAAAACCTACATCAAGGATTCAAACCTACTGCCCATTGTTTGCTTCTTCTCCTTGTCACTGATCTCCAATATCTTTATGCTGAGGGGAAGATATTGGAGATCAGTAACAAGGAGAAGACTCCCCTGCATTCTTGTAATCTGCCTTCTGTCTAAGGAAAGTTTCTTCTTGAAACCTTCCTCTCCTCACACACATCTGTTACCTGCATATCTCCTCTTGTGCTTCCCTCAACCTCTCCTTCCATTCCTCCTTTCTATGTTTCAATCTACAGAGGATCTCTGATGGAGAGGAAAGGATTGTAGAGATTAGTAGTAGGTGAGGATGGACAGACTGGATAGATCGTATGGTCTTTGTGTCATTTTCTATGTTTCTGTGTACAGAGGATCTGAGGGAGAGGAAGGGATTGGAGAGATTAGTAGTAGGTGAGGATGGACAGATTGGATAGGTTGTATGGTCTTTATCTGTGTCATTTTCTATGTTTCTCTGAAGAAGGGATTATAGAGATTAGTAGTTGGTGTGATGGACAGACTGGTGGATAGACTGGATAGGTCCTATGGTCTTTATCTGTGTCATTTTCTAAGATTCTATGCACAGAGGATCTTTGAGGAAGAGGAAGGGATTGTAGAGATTAGTAATTGGTGTGGAAAGGGAAATGGGACTTGATATACTACCTTTGTGAGGTTTTTTTTTTTTTGCAACTACATTCAAAGTGGTTTACATATATTCAGGTACTTATTTTGTACCAGGGGCAATGGGAGGGTTAAGTGACTTGCCCAGAGTCACAAGGAGCTGCAGTGGGACTCAAACTCAGTTCCCCAGGATCAAAGTCCACTGCACTAACCACTAGGCTACTCCTCCACTGAATAGGTTGTATGGTCTTTATCTGTGTCATTTTCTATGTACAGAGGATCTCTGAGGGATAGGAAGGGATTGCAGAGATTAGTTGGTGTGGATGGGAGACTGGATAGGTCATATGGTATGTATCTGTCATCATGCATACTTACATAGAAATATAGAAAATATATCTCACTTTTTGAAACAGAAATGGTAACTGTCTTGTACAGCATTAAGCAAGGGAAGTTCTTTTCCTTTTTGAAGTCTTTTAAATTCTATTTCTCTAAGATATTCAGCTCTTAACCGGCTATGTGTTACCACATAAAGATAGGACTGACATTTATGTGGTCCAGGTTACCTTGGCCTGTTAAGAGTTGAATATCGGTACTTAACCAGCCAAGTGCCGACTCTGCCTCCGGAACACTCCTAAAATAGCCGGTTGTGCTGTGAGGATTAACCGGTTAAGTGACTTAACCAACTGGTTAAATCGCTTTGAATGTATTCTGCAAACCAGGCAGCTATGTTTTGGAACGCATGACCTCCTCAGTTAAGCCAAATGGATAATTGTTTACTATTTAGGAAAGCCATGAAAACGTTCTTATTTCAGGAATATAAACTATTGAATTCTGATGGTACTTCCTAGGGTCTACCTAGTTTTTTTCTGTTTGTAATCTGCAAAGAACTGAAGTGGTATTTTTCAGAATACAAGCCAGTCAATAGAAATAGAATAAAATAATACATAGAAAAGAAAATAAGATAAGATGACACCTTTTTTATTGGACTAAGTTAATACATTTTTTGATTAGCTTTCAAAGGTAGCCCTTCTTCATCAGATCTTTCTGATCTGATGAAGGGCTACCTTCGAAAGCTAATCAAAAAATGTATTAATGTAGTCCAATAAAAAAGGTGTAATCTTATCTTATTTTCTTTTCTATGTTTTATTTTATTCTATTTCTATTGACTGGCTTTAGAAGTGGACTAACACGGCTACCACATCTCTCTACTCAGAATACAACAAATGTAATGTGATGTTATCATAACATCCATAATAAACTTATAAACATAACCAATACACAATATTAAATAAAGCAGACACAAAAAAAACATTTTAAAAAAATGACATTAAAATCAACACAAACCCCAAATTCTATAAACGGCAGCCAAAGTTAGTTGCGCAGTTCTAGAATACGGCCAGTTACATGTGTAACATAATTAATTGGTAGCCATTTTGTCTGTGGAGCCAGCATGGGCAGGAGCGACTGGGGATTGTTCCTGCCTCCCTTTAGACCATCGATATGGTAGGCTGGGGGGAGGGGGGCTATCTGTAACAAACTCCCCTATATCCAGGACCTCTTTATCTCGTGTCACCTCCATCTGCTCGCCATAACAGAAACCTGGCTCTGCCCTGATGACTCTGCTTCAGTCGCAGCCCTCTGCCATGGCGGTTACCTTTTTTCACATACTCCTCGCCCTGCTGGTCGCGGGGGCGGTGTTGGACTACTTCTCTCTCCCTCCTCCAGATTTCAACCCCTTCTTCCACCTCAATCTCACTGTTTTTACTCCTTTGAAGTCCACTCTATCCGCCTTTTCTCTCCTCTGCCTCTTCGAATAGCGGTCATTTATCGTCCCCCTGATAAGTCCCTTTCATCCTTTCTCAGTGACTTTTATGCCTGGCTTGCCTTCTTCCATGATCCTTCCTCCCCCTCTCTCATCCTTGGTGACTTTAATATTCCTGCTAATGATCCTTCCAACTCTTATATTTCCAAGTTATTCGCTTTAACATCCTCCTTTAATCAACTATGCTCCACCTCCCCCACTCATCAAAATGGTCACTGTCTTGATCTTATCTTCTCCTCCAACTGTTCACCCTCTAGTTTCCTTGCCTCTGATCTTCCCCTCTCTGATCACCATCTTATAACTTTCACACTTAAATCTCCTCCCTCCCAGTCCAGTCCTATCTAATTTATCTAGGAATCTTCACGATATTGACCCTTCATCTCTATCCTCCCATGTTTCAAACCTCCTCTCTACTGTGGCACCACCATGTCTGTCAACCAGACTGTTTCTTCTTACAACAATACTCTATCCTCTGCCTTAGACAGTCTTGCACCTTTGATGAACCGCCCTATAAGGCGTACAAAACCCCAACCTTGGCTGACTTCTAATATCCGCTACCTACGTTCCTGTACCCGCTCCGCCGAACGCCTCTGGCGGAAATCTCGGGCCCTTGCTGATTTCTTACACTTTAAGTTCATGCTGACCTTCTTCCAATCTGCTCTTTTACGCGCCAAACAGGATTATTATATCCAACTGACCAACTCTCTTGGCTCTAACCCTTGACTTCTCTTCACCATATTGAACTCTCTCCTCAAGGTGCCCCCTCCCCCAACTCCCCCTTCATTATCTCCTCAGACCCTTGCTGAATTCTTTCACGACAAGGTTCAAAAGATAAACCTTGAATTCTCTACCTCGCCACCTCTCCCCTCCACTAGTCCGTTCCCCTCTCTCTCCTTCCCCTCATTCCTTTTCCTCCTTTCCTGAAGTTACTATAGAGGAAACTACACTTCTCCTTTCTTCCTCAAAATGTACCACCTGTTCCTCTGATCCCATTCCCACCCACCTTCTTAATGCCATCTCACCTGCTCTTATTCCTTTTATCTGTCACATTCTCAACCTCTCACTTTCCACTGCAACTGTCCCTACTGCCTTTAAACATGCTGTGGTCAGACCTCTCCTTAAGAAGCCTTCACTCGACCCTACTTGTCCCTCTAATTACCGACCCATCTCCCTCCTCCCTTTTCTCTCCAAATTACTTGAGCGTGCTGTTCACCACCGCTGCCTTGATTTTCTCTCCTCACATGCTATTCTTGACCCACTACAATCTGGTTTTCGCCCTCTCCACTCAACCAAAACTGCGCTTACTAAAGTCTCCAATGACCTATTACTGGCTAAATCCAGAGGTCTCTATTCCATCCTCATTCTTCTTGATCTTTCCGCTGCTTTTGACACTGTCGATCACAGCATACTCCTCGATACCCTGTCCTCACTTGGATTCCAGGGCTCTGTCCTTTCCTGGTTCTCTTCCTACCTCTCCCTCCGCACCTTCAGTGTTCACTCTGGTGGATCCTCTTCTACTTCTATCCCTCTGCCTGTCGGTGTACCTCAGGGTTCTGTTCTTGGTCCCCTCCTCTTTTCTATCTACACTTCTTCCCTTGGTTCATTAATCTCATCCCATGGCTTTTTCTACCATCTCTATGCTGATGACTCCCAAATCTACCTTTCTACCCCTGATATCTCACCTTGCATCCAAACCAAAGTTTCAGCGTGCTTGTCTGACATTGCTGTCTGGATGTCTCAACGCCACCTGAAATTAAACATGACCAAAACCGAGCTTCTCATTTTTCCCCCCAAACCCACCTCCCCACTCCCCCCGTTTTCTATTTCTGTTGATGGCTCTCTCATTCTCCCTGTCTCCTCAGCTCGAAACCTTGGGGTCATCTTTGACTCTTCTCTCTCCTTCTCTGCTCATATCCAGCAGATCGCCAAGACCTGTCGTTTCTTTCTTTACAACATCCGTAAAATCCGCCCCTTTCTTTCCGAGCACTCTACCAAAACCCTCATCCACACCCTTGTCACCTCTCGTTTAGACTACTGCAATCGGCTTCTTGCTGGCCTCCCACTTAGTCACCTCTCCCCTCTCCAATCGGTTCAAAACTCTGCTGCCCGTCTCGTCTTCCGCCAGGGTTGCTTTACTCATACTACCCCTCTCCTCAAGTCACTTCACTGGCTCCCTATCCGTTTTCGCACCCTGTTCAAACTTCTTCTACTAACCTATAAATGTACTCACTCTGCTGCTCCCCAGTATCTCTCCACACTCGTCCTTCCCGTGCACTCCGCTCCATGGATAAATCCTTCTTATCTGTTCCTTTCTCCACTACTGCCAACTCCAGACTTTAGCGCCTTCTGTCTCGCTGCACTCTACGCCTGGAATAAACTTCCTGAGCCCCTACGTCTTGCCCCATCCTTGGCCACCTTTAAGTCTAGATTGAAAGCCCACCTCTTTAACATTGCTTTTGACTCGTAACCACTCGCCTCCACCTACCCTCCTCTCCTCCTTCCTGTACACATTAATTGATTTGATTACTTTTTTTTTTTTGTCTTTTGTCTATTAGATTGTAAGCTCTTTGAGCAGGGACTGTCTTTCTTCTATGTTTGTGCAGCGCTGCGTACGCCATGTAGCGCTATAGAAATGCTAAATAGTAGTAGTAATAGTAGTTGTGGTTCTCGGAAGAGTGGGGGCTGTAGGCTGTACAGCACAATTTTGGTTTCAGCCAAAACTGAAACAAGACCATATCTGAATTTCAGGCTGGTTTCTGCACTGACACCGAATTTCAGTCAGCCTCCTACCAAAGAGTCAAGAAGTCCTAATGTGTCCATCATACACAACAGAAAGACAGTTCCTGCTGGCTGCTCCAACTCCCATCCCATGGGTGAGGAGAGCTGGGAGCAACATTGGCTGACTGGCTGTAAGGTCACACTAAAAATAGCCTTCTCTAATTTAGAATTGGTCAGGCCTACCCACACCAGACCTAGTGATACCCCAGATAACCAGTGGGGGTTTCCAGATAACCCCAATGAATATACATAGGCGAAAACCTGACTGATTGAATCACCAGGACAGCTTTGGGAATCTTGTGACACTTTAATCCAGCCTGGCGTGGCGGGAAGCCATTTTGTGTGTAGGGATGCCCTCACTGGTTTCTCACTGGCTTGCCCCCCACCCCCCTCCCATGGATGTTTCCCCCTAGGGTGAGCCAAATGCAGAAAAAGCATCCTTAAAGTAACATCCAAACTGCTTCATACTTAATGGTAACTGTGAGAACAAGGCCACAGGTCTCAGATTTATGGGGTAGGGGGAGTGGGGGTTGGACTCTGCTGCTGTCTGTCTCATCGCTCCTTCCGTGAGGTATCTCACTTCTTTTTTTCTGTCTTTTTCTCATCAGTTCCTTGTTTTCAGTTTCTCTCTCTCTCTCTCTGCTTCTGTCTGACATGTTCCCTCCATATCCCTGAATGTCAAGGGAATTGTTGGACTTTTGTTTTCCAAGAGAGCCTCCTTTCCTCTGGGGCGTATCCCATGGCCTTGTTGTCTGTGGGAGCAGTGGAAGGAGTGACTCACAGTCCTGCATTGCTATGGTGCCCCCCTCCCTCTGCCCCAGCCCTGAAATCACAGCCTCTCTGCAGCTGTCTGTTTTCCAGCTGGAGGCCTCCAGATACCTTTTACACTGTGTGATGCTCAGAGCTCTGTACAAACAGTGAACAACCAAAGGGAGAATCTTATCAGAGCCCCATTCAGACACCACAAGTGACGCATGAATACTGCACAAACAGCTGAAAAGCAGATCTTTCATGAGAGCCCCAAGCAGACACCACAAGTATGAATACAGCACAAACAAATGAAGAGCAGATATTTGTTTATTACATTCTTAATAACTGCTTTGTTTGTGCAACACAAAAGCAGTCTTGCATATTACAACAAGTATGTCATCATGAACTCACGCAGGCATTGCAGCAGTACATATGAAGCATGAGTACAGCACAGACAGCCGAAGAATGAAGTCGAGGAAGGAGATTATTTCAAGAAGATGGTGATAAGTACTTGCCTTTCCTTTAAAGCAAACCAGAAATAAAGCAATACTGGAGCCAAAGGAGGCTTAACATAGGTGAAGGATCGGCTCTTGTCAGTTTTCAGGTGTGTCGCTCTTTTCTGCCCCCCCGGCTTATCGACCAGAGCCAAAGAGAGCCGCCAAGCACTGAGCTCCCATACTCCCAGGTGCATTGTGGTACTTGTAGTCTGTCTGCATTCTTTGGAAATCAGCATGGCAGATCACCTAAATACATGGGACATAGGTAATCAAGTTGCCCTTCCTGGGCAGAACCGACTGGCACAGCAGGGAGAGAAGTGAGAGGAAGGGGAGGGCTTTTCTTCTTAGTACCTGGTTAAACCAGTTCAGTCAGGCTGTGAGCCCATTGGGTGTGTGGAAGCAGCTGACAGAGACCTAGGGAGGGGAAAACAGACCGAGCAGAGGTGTCCAGAGAGCTGCACCCTGCCAGAATGGGGGCAGAAGAAAATTACTATGGGAAACACGGTAAGAAAAGGTGTAGGGTGTTCCGGTGCAGCAGCAGCCCCCCCCCCCCCCCCCCCCCCCCCCCCCAGTCTCTGCTAAATTCATTTTCCAGGTTGTTTTTCTGTTAACTTTAAGAAGGAGTTGCTTTCTTTCCTGCCTTGGGATGTTGGAACTGCTGGGGCCTTTTCCTGCCAAGAATTATCCAAGATGCCATTTAAATCCAACCGCACGGAATTTTCTTGCTAAAGAGATAAAGTTTGATTTGGCTAAGCCCTTGAATGTCTTTTGCGTTTGCAGTGGCCATCTTTTGTGGAAACGGGAGGCCCCCCAACAGGTCCCCTAAACACAGATGAACCATGCGCATTCTGTGTTAAACTGGGCACACGTTCCTGCCTGTGCTCACACTGTACAGATATGTGAAATGCAGTGCTGAGGCTTTACTCCTCACTTCCCCCACTGCTAAGGCTCCTCTGTGCTTATCCTAGGCTTTACCCCTCACTTCCCCCACTGCTAAGGCTCCTCTGTGCTTATCCCAGGCTTTTTTGAATTCAGTTATTCTTTTGTTCCACCTCCTCCAGGAGAGGCCGTTCCAGTTCACGCATCCCCCACCCTCTCCTATGCAGAACTATTTTCTTTTTGTGACTCATACTGTACATTGACCTTTTTATTCTAAAAAAACAAAAGAAAACTTTTTTCTGCAGAGAAAAAAACCCAACTTTGCTTCTTGTGTATTATTTGTCTTTGTAACAACTCTGGCAGAGTTTTGCTTAATCAGCATCTCGTTTGTGTACAGTAAAGCAGAATCTACCCAGGGTTATGAACTCTCTGCCACAGAGCTCCTGCCTCTGTATGTTTACCTATAATCCCACTTTTCACACCATCTCTAGCTGTGGGCTAAGCCCGGCACTGAGACAGAAGAGTTGTTTCTGGGCTTTCAATTCCACTGTTTCTCCTTGGCTGGGGTAACCCCATGTGCTTCATCTTGCACTGTCCTGAGCTCGCCCCACCCAGCCCTGGTAGGTGCACGGTCTGGGCACATCATGGGATGTCTTGTGTGTAACTTGGGAAGCTGATAGTGTTTTTCTTTCTTTCTCAGGTGAGCCTCAAAAGTATGATCCGACTTTCAAAGGTCCCATTCACAACAGGTAAAAAAAGGAGTTTCCTACCAAGAGACCCTGCATTGGAGCTGAGGAAGGGAAAGGGAAGCTTATACCATAAAAATATCTCACCAGGAAAGATCTCAGCAGCACCCAGTAACTGCGGTACTGTAGAGAGGGAGGCCGGGGGGGGGGGGGGGGGGGGGGGGGGGAGAAGGGCGTTTCATGGCAATACAGTTTTTCTTATTGTAACCTGTTTTAAACCAGGGCCGTGGAGTTGGTAAAAATGAACTGACTGACTCCAGCTTCAAAATGAAAACATACAACATTATGATATATAGAAAACTTATCTTTTTATACTTATATCTTTGTCCTGGATCTAAAATACAGGTCAATATCCTATATAATAATTTGCACCTCCAACATTCTGTCTGGATGCCTAGGTTCGTAACACAATTCCCATTGGTCCGTCCTCGCGTTGGAACGTCATGACGTCAGAGGGCGGATCAATGAGAGGAAAGCGAAACCAGCACCAGCCAGCAAAAGACGTTGGAGGTGCAGTGACGATCCCAAGTCGGCTGCCACCCGGGGCAGATCGTCGATGCGCATCCCCCCCCCCCCCGGGTGCAGCATAGCCCCCCCCCTCTGTTCCGGGGCAGAGGGAGCAGGGAACCAGCGGAGCCGACAAGTATGCAGCTGCTCTCTGCATTCCCCCAGCAGCATGCACCTGGGGTGGACCACCGCCCCGCCCTTGGTACGCTGCTGTGGAGGTGAGGATTAAATCGACGGAGAATCGCCCCCCCTCTCCTTCGAATTTCAGGCCCCCCATCCTCCAAGTTCCAGGCCCCCACCCTTCTCCTCTGAGTTCCAGGGCCGCCACCCCTCTCCTCCGAGTTCCACGGCCGCCCGCCTCCCTCCCTCCCTCTCTCAGTGGCAGCCCGACCTGCGTTGACCGCTCCCTCCCTCCCCTGCGAGTTCCATGCCTCCATCTTCAGAGTTCCACACCCCTGCGCCTCCCTCCCTCTGTCTCTCTCCGTGGCAGCCCGACCTGCGTTGGCTTCTCCCTCCCTCCCCCCCCCATGTGAGTTCCATGCCCCCCTGTCTTTGGAGTTCCACACCCCCGCACCTCCCTCCCTCTCTCTCTCTCAGTGGCAGCCCAACCTGCGTTGGCCGCCCTGTTCTTGCACTCCTGCACCTGCCCCTTGCCTTCCTAAGTGCTGGCTGTAATTTAAAAGTTCTTACCTTGGTGTACGCTGGCAGCAGTGAAAGTACAGCACGCACGGCGCTTCAGCGTGCCTTCTCTTCTCTCTCAGCTCTGTGTCTGGTTCCGCCCTTCCGCAAACAGAAAATGAGGACGGGACCAGAGGCAGAGCTGAGAGAGAAGAGAAGGCATGCTGAAGCGCCGTTTGTGCTGTATTTTCACTGCTGCCGGCGTACACCAAAGGTAAGAACTTTTAAATTACAGCCGGCACTTAGGAAGGCAAGGGGCAGGCGGACAGGTCGTGCTTGCACTCGGAGGGGAGAGAGAGAGAGAGGGAAGGAGGCACGGGGGTCTGGAACTCGGACGAGGGGGGACATGGAGTGGGGAAGGAGGGGGTCCTGGAACTCGAAGGGGAGGGGGTCCTGGAACTTGGAGGAGAGAGAGGGAGGGAGGTAGGGAGGGGGGCATGGAATCTTGCTAGCGCCCATTTCATTTCTATCAGAAACGGGCCTCTTTTACTAGTAATGTATATTTACTGGTACTTTAGATCCAGAACAAAAATGTAAAGCCTAATTTAGTTGGAGAGTAGAAAAAGAGAGGCGTTGGAGTCGAAGGTTTGGTACCAAGTCCATAACCCTGCTTTAAAAGATTTACTTTGAAAAGGTGGAGTAGAATGAAATTAAATTCCCTATGTTTATTCTTCTGCGGTGTTTGCTCCATACTCTGATATTTTATCCTGATGTTTCTTCTCTCTCTGACAGAGGCTGCACTGATATCATTTGCTGTATCCTCATCGTCATTGCCATCCTTGGGTATTTTGTGGTCGGGTTTGTGGGTATGTATCTCGTACGTGACCTGGGCAAAAGGGAGCTTTGGGGGGGGGGGGGGATGGAGAGTATGGAAGAAAACACCTAAGTAAAGATGCAAATGCACCAATATCTAGCTCCATCTAGGTTCTGTGCCCCTGGATCCATACAGGACTGAAATTCACCTCTGATCCAGAAAGGCAGGGTTTGTTCTTTGCTAGCTCTCTCCCAAAAGAAGAACTGGCCACTGCTCCACTGTAGGGGAGAACACAGGGCTATTTGTAGTGCAACTCTTTTTACAAACTCAGGGTAACCATCTGGTCCTGGTGTGTACTTGTGCCTCTGCTGGCAGCTTAGTAGGCAGAGGACTGGAGACTAAAACTTGTTTCATGCTGCTGCCTATGTTTACTTGGAGGATGTTGGGGGATGATAGCAATGTTAAAAGTACAGGTGCTACTTCATAAAATATAGATCGATTTTCTTCCAAGTGTATCATATGAAAAGAAGGTAAATTCAACAAATAAGAATTTGCCGAGCATAAAGAATGTAAGGGTTAATGCAAAGTAGATGAGATGGCTAGAGAAATCTTATTAATCAACACCTTGAACACCAACAAGATGATCTTATAATGAATCGGAAATTCAATTGCCAACCGATGTAATGCCATGTAATTTGCAGCATCCATTAGCAGACTCTTACAGTAATCAAAATGGGGACAGATGACACTTTGCACAGCCATTCTAAAATTATAATCTGTCAAATAATGCTTCAGTTGCTGCACCATTCTTAGTTAAAAAAAAACCCCAACTTACTACGTATATGATCCTGCATAGATGATTTTGAGTAGAGGAGTAGTCTAGTGGTTAGTGCAGTGGACTTTGATTCTGGGGAACTGCGTTCTATTCCCTTGTGACTCTAGGCAAGTCACTCCATTGCCCCAGGTACAAAATAAGTATCTCTATATAATATGTAAACTGCTTTGAATGTAGCTGCAAAAAAAAAAAAAAAATTAAAGAAAGGTGGTATATCAAGTCCCATTCCCTTTCCCTAATAACACCAAATGATTTATTTTTCTGAGCAAACAGTATGCTAACATCATCAATTGAGTGAATGGTGGCTGTTTGCAATATTGCAGCCTCCCAACCTTGTTCTAGCACGTCAGAGAATACCTCATCTTTCCTGATGATGTGCCACAGACTCCATTTGATCTCCATCTTTCCTGTTGACATGCCACAGGGCACCCCGACATAATAGCCCTGACAAAACAGCCTGGTAACAAAATAGCCCTTGACACAATGGCCCCTCCCACAAAATAACCCTTGACAAAATAGCCCCCTAGAGAAAAATGCAGTGCCATATTCTGGGCAGCCTGATCAGACCCTTTTGTCAGGGGGCTAATTAATCAAGGGCTATATTGTGGGCAGGCCATTTTGACAGTGGCTGTTAGGTCAGGGGTTATCATGTCAGGAATATTTTTTGTTTGGAGTTTTTTTGTTGGGGCTATTTTGACCGGGTACCAGCTGTATTTGGAGGTAGGAAGGTAGATTTCATGGGTCCAGTATTCAGAAAATACTGAGCTCCTAAATTTGTGTCCTGTTTTCAGGCAGGACCTAACACTTCAGCTGGAAATTCATCTTCATTTAGCAGTGTAAAAGTCAGTGGCGTAGCCAGACAGCCAGTTTTGGGTGGGCCTGAGCCCAAAGTGGGTGGGCACAAAATTTTCTCTGCTCCGCCCTACCTCCACCTCAAAATATAAATACTTTATGGGTGGGAGGGGCAGGGAGGGAGGGATGGGTAAATAATAGAATATTATAAATGAAAACTCTGAAAATGTGAAGTTTTGGAACCATAAATCTGACTAATTTATTTGACACTTCAATGCAATAAGAATTACTTACTTTTTGGTACATAGAGCAATAATCACTTTGACTTGTATTGTATAAACGTGAACTTTTGAGAATACTTTGGCCTACATAAATGACATGTACTATGGCTTGCATATTGTACTATGTTTCAGATGTTTTGTATTATCTATTAATAAAGACTTCAAAAAATTAAAAAAAAAAAAATATAAATACTTTAGCTAATGAGGATCCTCAAGCTCAGTCAGCTGAAGACATTTTCTGAAGGTGACCAGAACTCTCTTTTACCAAGCTTGGCAGGCAGCAGCAATGACCCTAAGCCACTGATGCCAGCACCACACACATGCTTAGCTGTCGATGGCTCAAGGATGCTGTTGCCAGAGCTTGGTAGAAGGGAGTTCTGGCTGCCTTTGGAGGAGGTCCTTAGCTGGGGATGCCTGGGAATCCTCACCAGCTATACAGCAAGGATTAGGACTATTGTTAGACCTACTTGGCCCAGGTCAGAAAATAAAGGAGGGCTCCCCTCCCCAATTCCCTCTCCTCTTTGCCTCCCCTCCAATCTCCCACCTGCCATTACTATCACAGCAACAGACCCTCACCAAATACAGAACAAGGGATCACAAATTAGAAATAAAAATATTTAGACAAAAATTGAAAAGGAACCCCAAGAAGTTAAACATAGCATTACTGCAACACTGGAGACATAAAACAGAGATGCATTTCCTTTTCTACAGAACACAATACAAAGACATTTGCTATGCACATTTCCAAAAGCTAACATATTCCATTTAAAACATTCAAAATAAAATGTTTTGTTTCTACCTTTGTTGTCTGGACGTTTTATTTTTCCATCTTGCTGGTTCCAATTTCTGTTTTCTGCTTTCCTCTCTGTCATCTGCTAATTCTTCTTCAAGTGGCTGCAGTCCATTTGTCTTTTCTCCTCTCTCCTGTCTGTTCCCTCACTATTCCTGCCTCTGACATATTGATCATTCCTTTGTAGCTCTTTTCTGCCTCTCTCTCACCCTTCTTCATCTCCTTTTTACTTTTCAACTACCTATCAAATTTCCATCTTCTTCTTTTACCCACTAGCTCTCCCATTCCCCATCTTACTCCTCCCCATCCCTACTTTCTCTTTTATCTTTAATCTACTCCCCATTACCATATTTCTACCCTCTGTAATCACTATCTCTCATTCATTTCCTTCCCACCCCCTCCTCCCCCTCTTGGCCTCTCCCACAGGGTTCCACCATTCCCATCGTCTTCCTCCCTCCACCTAACCAGCATCTGATCGCCTCCCCACCCCACCCTGGTAGCCTTATATTTTCCTGCCCCTTCTCTCTTCATTCCTGTCCTCTCCCCCATGGCCCATTTTCCCCCCTCACCACCTACTGTGTACCTCTCCCTCCCTCTCATCCATCCCCCATGTCTATCTCCCCCTCTCATTCCCACTGTCCACCATCTCTCTCTCCCTCTCCCTTGTGCTCTGATCCAACATCTCTCTCCCCTTCCAATGCATCTCTCCCTTCCTCCCCTCTACCATCATGTCTAACATTTCTCCCTTCCCTCCACCCCTATGCCCACCATTTCTCCCTCCTCTCCACCCCTATGCTCACCATTTCTCCCCCTCACCACCTATCCCCTCTCTATGCAGCATGTCTCCCTCCCCTCCACCTCATACACAGCCAAGACTTCTCCCTTCCTCACCCCTCCACCCCTTTGCTGCATCTCTCCCTTCTTCCCCGTGCATCTCCCCCTCCCACCCACCCACCTACCATGCCTCATCTTTCCATCTTCCCTCCCCCCTGTGCAGCATCTTTCTTTCCATCTTTCCTTTCCCCTGTGCAGCTGCTGTCCCCCGTCTTCCATCCCCCATGCGACATCTTTTCCCCATCATCCCTCCCCCCCATGCAGCTGCAGCAACTTTCACTTCATCTTCCCTCACCCTCCTTGCAGGCCCGCCCAGCAGCAGTGTTCCT
Source organism: Microcaecilia unicolor (assembly GCF_901765095.1). NCBI lineage: Eukaryota > Metazoa > Chordata > Amphibia > Gymnophiona > Siphonopidae > Microcaecilia > Microcaecilia unicolor. The sequence continues at coordinate 198,245,186 of NC_044033.1, read as the reverse complement.
GGACCCGACTGACAGCGATTCCAGTTGCAGGCTCCGCTCGTAGTCGCAGCAATTCCCACACGCTGCTTGCCGGCTGCCACTCAACAACCTCCTTGCGCTACTAAGCGCTAACCCGGAAGTCTCTCCTCTGCAGAGGAGAGGCTTCTGGGTTAGCGCTTTAGTAGCGCAGGGAGAGTGTTGAGCGGCAGCCGGCAAGCAGCGTGTGGGAATCGCTGTGACTTTGAGCGGAGCCTGCAACTGGAATCGCTGTCAGGTACACTGCTGCTGGGCGGGCCTGACCCAAATTGGGTGGGCTCAGGCCCACCCGGGCCCGCCCGTGGCTACGCCCCTGGTAAAAGTTCTGCTCCTACACTTAGGCCTTACATTCGTTTGCCTAGATTAATAAACCTATTTTATGATCCTAGTGCAGAAAATCAGTGCTAAGGCTCTTTTTTCCTCACCCTAAATCCGCCCCTTTGCCACCCACTTTTTAAGCTCCTGAATTTGTGAGTAAAAATGTATGCACAGCCCTAGAGGTTAATTGATGAGCATAACTCTGAAAGTTCAGAGCAGAAATCCTTCGAATATTGGGGCTGATATTTTAAGCTCTTCTGGTCAGGGATTGTGTTGAAGGAGCCGCCTGAAACTCCCCCCGGCACACAGATGGTAGATTTTTCTTTTGCTTTTTCAGCATGGACGCATGGTGACCCAAGGAAGGTGATCTACCCCACTGACAGTCGGGGGCAGTTCTGTGGACAGCTGGGTACCACCAACGAGTAGGTGGAATCCTTTTATTTCCTGAGTTTTAAGGGGCTGGTACAGTGGGAGAAGCAGGTGCCGGGCTGAAAGGGGGGGGGGGGGGGAGGTGGCTTGGGAGTTGAGCAGTGATGCTTATAATCCTCTGGGAGGTGAGTAAAGAGAGGAAAAAAGTAGATTTTGAAAGGACGCCTTATCCTCTGTGTCCTGGAACTTTTGAAGCTTTAGAGCGGGTAAGATGTATTTGTGTCCTAGTCTTGCATGTATCCTCCACAAGCAAAGCAACTCAGGAGTGATGGAAAATAAATCAATAAGATATAATTTAATATTGAAATTTTTACCCTTCTCCCTGCCATACAGAAAGAAGCCTTTTCTGTTCTACTTCAATATTATGAAATGTGCCAGTCCTATGGTGCTGCTGGAATTCCAGTGTCCCACCACACAGGTAATACAATACCAAAAAGATGTTCTCGTGCCCTGCCCTGCAGGCGCCCATCAGTCTGGGGAGGGTTGCGCTGTCTGGGAATTGTTAGCGTACTGTTTGTTCATTCTCCCCTGCTGACTGTGCAGCCCTCACCGGGTGGGGGTTTTGGTACTAGAAGCCGACTGAGTTTCAGTATTGACACGGAAACCTGTCAAAAATTGGAATTTGGTCTTGTTTCGGTTGAAAATGCCAGTGCATTTTTGACTGAAACTGTAACTCTCTCCCCCCCCCCCCCCCCTAAGCTGTACCGTTACAGGATTTGGCTGAAACCACATAGCGATAGATTCAGTTTCAGTGGAAACAGGAAGAAAAAAACAGTTTTGGTCGTCCTCTGCAGTGCGAAGCTTTCATTTTAAAGTACTGTGCATGTCGTCATGTGGTATTTTTTTGGGTAGAGGCACTTCCTTCCCCCAGGTGAACCCAGAGAGACAGATTCAGATCCCAGTTTCCTACCTGTATATAACCTATGTAAACTGCTTTGATTGTATCCATAGAAAGGCGGTATATTAAAACCATGACCCCTTTCCTGTTATCTGCATACAAATACCGCTCCCAATTTTCTTTTGAAGACATCTGCTCTTTGAATGCACAGAGAGCATGAGCAAGAATGGATCAGCCTCTTTGGGTTCATCTGGGCTTGGTTAGTGAGGTGGGATAGATTTGAGGACCTTTTCCTCTCCACCTCCACATAAAAATCTATAATCAAGCCACAGAGGCAGTAGTTGGGGTGTTTACAGGTAAGAGACAGCATGGTGGGGGGATGGAAAGGGGAAAGCTGAGCTGTTTGGTAAGGTTTCGGATGATAACAAAATCTGCAATAGGGTAAATACCTGATGGTGTGGATAACTTGAGAAGGAACCTAGTGAAGCTTGACGAATTGTCCGTAATTTGGAAGCTAAGATTTAATGCTAAAATATGCAGGGTCATGTATTGGGGTTGCAAGAACCTGAGGGAGTGGTACAATTTGGAGGAAGTACTTTTGTGCACGAAAGAGGATCGGGACTTGGGTGTGATTGTATGTGATGATCTTAAGGTGACCAGGTAGAAAAGGTGACAGCGCAAGCTAGAAGCATGCTTGGGTGCATAGGGAGAAGAATGGTCAGTAGGAAAAAGGAGGTGATGATGTCCCTGTATAAGACTCTGGTGAGACCTATTGTGTATAATTCTGGAGATGCACCTTCAAAAAGATATAAACAGGATGGAGTCTGTCCAGAGGCAGCTACTAAAATGGTCAGTGGTCTTCGTCATAAAGTGTATGGGGACAGACTTAAAGATCTCAATATGTATACTTTGGAAGAAAGGTAAGAGAGGGGCAATATGATAGACACATTTAAATACTTATGTGGCATAAATGCACAGGAGGCGAGCCTCTTTCAAAATAAAGAAAGCTCTGGAATGAAGGGGCATAGCATGAAGGTGAAAGGGAACAGACAGGAGAAATGTAAGAAAATGCTCCTTCTTGGAAAGCTTGGTAGAAGTGTGTAATGGAGACGACCACTGTATCTGAATTCAAGAAAGCTTGGGACAAGCGCATAGTATCTGTAAGGGAGAGTGGATGGAATGGATTTGCAGACTGGATGGCCACATGGTCTTTGTCTGCCTTCATTGTTCTGTTTATGCCAGATCGCCATCTAGTGGTCATGTATGAGAACTCTGGAACCTCCTGAAGGTTCCCCACACAGAGGGAAGGTGATAAGAGAGAGAGAGCGCTCAGTACCCAACAAAGTCTCTAGGAGACAGTCCCCAACTGAGAAAGCCCCTGGAGGGATTCAGAGGGGGTCTAGGAGCTTTGGAAACAGCCAATGGGGGAGACAAGGGCATTTCTGTACTTGGTTTTCTGTCCTGTGTTTGCATGTTTGCGCTCTCCGCAATACTTACTACATCATTTAATGTTTTTCCTTCAGATCTGTGTGGAGAAATGTCCACAGAAGTTCATGACGTACCTGAAAGTTTATCAGAATCAGCAGGATTGGAATTACTATAGGCAGTTCTGTAAACCCGAATTCAACAGCTTTGGCAAGGTAACTCCTGCCAGGTATCCAGCGTGGTTTCCTGGCCTGTTCTTTTTAAAAAGGTTCCTTTCTGTTTCTTTCCTCTTTGCAGCCAGTGGTGCTGATCTGCTGGGGAGAAAATCCCCCAGAAATAAATACAGCCCTCCCAACCCCCATATATATTGTATGAGAAACCAAGCGGCATAGAGGTGAGCGCAGTGGACTGAGAACAAGGGAAGCCAGGGTTCAAATCCCATTTCTTCCACTGATATTTCTAGTGACCATGAGCAAGTGACGTTCTGCCTGATTCTAATCAAAACACAGAAAAGCAAATAAGACGATACCTTTTTGTTATTGGACTGACTAAATACATTTTTCCATTAGCTTTCAAAGGTAACCCTTCTTCTTCAGTTTGGAAATAAGCAAATTTTGACAAGTAAAGAATACAAGTGAAACAGAAAAGCATTCCAATGACAGTCTCACAAGAAGAGGGTGGGGTGGGTTAGGTGAGAAACAGGGAGAGATGGATGGTAGATAAGAGGGTGACAAAGCCGTAGAATTTTATGGTTTATAGTGGGATAGAAAACCCAGATCTGTGTTTCAAGTCCTGAACCGTGTGTGTCAAAATATTTCATCATTTTGACTTCAAAGGTCTTAAGTTCCTGGATTGTCTTAAAATTTCCTTTTAGTATTCTTGTCATAATATCATTGATGCAGTGTTCTGGTTTTCTAAAGTGCTATACTGGAGAAGCAAGCCAGATGGTGTAGATGAGTCTCAATTTACATAGACATAATATTAAACATTCCAGTGCCAACCAGGATGTCACCTCTGCAGGACAGCACTTTACAAAACCAGAACAGAGCATCAATGATCTTATGGCGAGAATACTAAAAGGAAATTTAAAGACAATCCAGGAACGTAAGACCTTTGAAGTCAAAATGATGAAATATTTTGACACATATCAGACAGGACTTAACAAAGATCTGGGTTTTCTACCCCACTATGAACCATAAAATTCACACTCTCTTATCTACCATCCATTTCTCCCTGTTTCTCACCTTACCCATCCCATCCTCTTCCTGTGAGACTGTCACTGGAATGATTTTGTGTTTCACTTATATATTCTGATATCTATCAACATTTACTTATTTCTGGAGGAAGTGACGTCACGCTCCGTTATGGAGGTCTAGAAGCGGAGCTCCTGACAGCCAGCCTAGAAAACAAAGCATATAGCTGCAATTAGATACTTTGAACAGCCCCAACTCGCATAACAGAACGGCGAAAGGCCAGCGCTCCTGGAGATGTCAAGCACTAAAACGAAATCCGCAGACTTAAATACCTTTGCGTATCGACAACGTGAGTCCAAATCCACAATGCAGGCCACGAATTCAAGTGCGAACGAGACAGCCACACGGTCACAGTCTCCGGTGCTACAGAAAGAACGAGGGGAAGGTGGAGATAGCGAATTACCACCCGATAAATGGGAGCAGCTCAAAACCTGGTTCCAAGATATTAAATCGGAAATGAAAGAGATGCGCAAGGAATTCGCACAACTTGGAGCGGAGCTCTGAGGAGAAATCACAGAACTGGGTAATAGAGTAAATGAGGTGGAAGCAGGACTGGAAGAACACGCAGACTCCTTGAATACGATCTAAAATAACATGCTGGAACAACACGCGGACTTGCGTTTTCTAACTGACAAGGTAGAAGATCTAGAAAATCGGAGTCGGAGATCTAATATCAGAATACGGGGGCTACCGGAATTGCCAGAACACAACTGCGAGCAGGTAGTGAAGGCCCTGACTGACCAGCTCATGACCACACCGGAGCAAGTTACCTCCCCTGAGGACATACGAATAGAACGGGCGCATTGGGCGCTGGGCCCACGCCGAGCTAATGTGCCCAAAGATATCGTGGCCTGTTTCTCTGACTACAAAGTCAAGGAAGAACTTATGCAAAAAGCACGGGCGAATGGCCCGATCACATGGAACACCTACCCGATTGAAATATTCCAGGATATATCAGCCACTACCCTTAAGCGCAGACGAGAGCTACGGCCACTCACAGAACAACTACGAGCGGAAGGCATAAAGCAGTGTTGGCGAACCTATGGCACGCGTGCCAGAGAGGGCACGCAGAGCCCTCTCTCTTGGCACGCGCGCCTGTCGCTGGTCCGCCCATGCTCCCTCCCTCCGAATAGTTCGCCGCATCCCGCCATCCCTCCAACCCAACAAGTATCAGGCCGCACGCCCGTCCTCCCTCCCTCCCAGCACCAGGAACCCCCCTCCTCCTGTGAAATTTTAAAAGCCTGCCGTTCCTCGGGGTTAAAGCAGCGTGCAGCGCCGGCAGCGAAGAAGCGCGTGTTCTTCACTCGGCGCGCCTTCGGCCTTCCCTTCGGTTTCTCAAGCTCTGGTCCCGCCTATGAGGGGGCAGGACCAGAGCTTGAGAAACCGAAAGGGAAGGCCGAAGGCACGCCGAGCGAAGAACACGCGCTTCTTCGCTGCCGGCGCTGCACGCTGCTTTAACCCCGAGGAACGGCAGGCTTTTAAAATTTCACAGGAGGAGGGGGGTTCCTGGTGCTGGGAGGGAGGGAGGACGGGCGGGCGGCCTGATACTTGTTGGGTTGGAGGGAGGGCGGGAGGCAGGCCTGGTGCTGGGTGGGAGGGCGGCCTGATGTTGGGTGCTGCTGGGTGGGAGGGCGGCCTGATGTTGGGTGCTGGGTGGGAGGGCGGCAGGCCTGGTGTTGGGTGCTGGGTGGGAGGCCGGCAGGCCTGGTGCTGGGAGGGAGGCCGGCAGGCCTGGTGCTGGGTGGCCTGATGTTGGGTGCTGGGTGGGAGGGAGGCTGCCTGCCTGCCTGGTGCTGGGAGGGAGGGCGGCCTGGTGCTGGGAGGGAGGGCGGCAGCAGTGTTGCCAGGTGGGCGGTTTTACCGCCCAATTGGGCGGTTTTCCGCGACCCGCCGCGGGAAATTTTTGCCCGCGGCGGGTTGCGGTTTTTTGGGCGGTTTTTTGGGCTTCCGGGCGGCTTTTTGGGCGGCTTTTTGATTTTTTTCGGCCGCGGGGGGCGGGGTTAGTGACGTTTTTGGGCGGGGTTAGTGACGTTTTGGGCGGGGCCGATGACGTGGGAGGCGGGGCCGATGATGGGGAGGCGGGGCTGATGACGGGGAGGCGGGCCCGATGATGTGGGAGGCGGGGCCGGTGACGTGGGAGGCGGGGCCGGTGACGGCGGGGGCGGGGCCGGTGACGCGGGGGTGGGGGTGTCAGGGGCGGGGTTTGTGTTTGGGCGGGTTTTGGGCTGGTTTCTGGCCTGGATTGGGCTGGAAAAAAAATTTCTACCTGGCAACCCTGGGCGGCAGGCCTGGTGCTGGGTGGGAGGGAGGCCTGATGTTGGGTGCTGGGTGGGAGGGCGGCAGGCCTGGTGCTGGGTGCTGGGAGAGAGGCCGGCAGGCCTGGTGCTGGGTGGCCTGATGTTGGGTGGTGGGAGGGAGGGAGGCTGCCTGCCTGCCTGGTGCTGGGTGCTGGGAGGGAGGGCGGCCTGGTGCTGGGAGGGAGGGTGGCAGGCCTGGTGCTGGGTGGTGCTGGGAGGGAGGGAGGCCTGCTACTGGGTGCTTCTGCTGGGTGGGTGGGAGGCCTGATGTTGGGTGCTGGGTGGGAGGGAGGGAGGGAGGGTGCCTGCCTGCCTGCCTGGTGCTGGGAGGGAGGGAAGGAGGGAGGCTGCCTGCCTGGTGCTGGGAGGGAGGGATGGAGGGTGCCTGCCTGGTGCTGGGAGGGAGGGAGGCTGCCTGCCTGCTGGGTGCTGGGAGGGAGGGCGGCAGGCCTGGTGCTGGGTGGGAGGGAGGCCTGCTACTGGGTGCTTCTGCTGGGTGGGTGGGAGGCCTGATGTTGGGTGCTAGGTGGCCTGATGTTGGGTGCTGGGTGGGTGGGAGGGAGGCTGGGTGCTGCTGGGTGCTGGGAGGGAGGGCAGCCTGGTGCTGGGAGGGAGGGCGGGGGGGAGAGGAGGGTGGCTGGACATGGGTGGCTGGAGGGGAGAGGAGGGTTGCTGGACATGGATGGAGGGCAAGAAATGAAGAAGAAAGGAGGAAAGTAAAGAAATAAATGGAATGGAAGACCTGGAAACGGAGTTAAGAGAACAGATAGCAGCAGAATCAGAGACTGGACCAATATGGATAGAAAAACAAAATCACCAGACAACAAAGGTAGGAAAAAATCATTTTATTTTCATTTTAGTGTTTAGAATATGTCCAATTTGAGAATTTACATCTGCTGGCTTATTTTGCACTAGGTATACTGGAGCTGTAACAGCTTACAGAAATGATTTATAATGAAAAAAAATCATGTTATTTTTTCCTCCTATACTAGTATAATATTTTCAGTGATGTCTGTTTATATGCGCCATGGCTGGTGTAGGGGGTGTGGCTATCATAGGGGTGGAGTCATATGTGGTAACCCCGCCCATAATGAGTACCGGCACTTTGCGATAAATAATTCGATTTTGGGTTGCTGTTTGGGCACTCGGTCTCTGAAAGGTTCGCAATCACTGGCATAAAGTATAAATGGCAGCATCCTTTTGCACTGCTATTTTATAAAGCAGGCAAACAATGCAGAATTACATCACTGGACGAGGCTCAAGAGCACCTGGAACAAGAAGCAGTGGCGGAACCCGCGCACTCAAGCCGTCCAACTACAGCCCCACAGAACAGCACTAAAGCGCGATGGCAGCGAGTGTCACAGGGCCGAGGACGGCCGAGAAGGCAACAATCAGGCCATGCAAGTCCCAACCAACGCTGACGGATTACAAACGACGGAGCCTGTAAAGAGCTATGACAGACATCTTCGGAGGGGGCTGCAATGTTGCGTGAATGAACACTTTGCAACAGCACCAGGCTGGTAACATGTTCGGGATTTAATTCACTTACATACTCGACATGTCACCCTTAATGGGAAAGACATGTCATACATGGTTTTTGGGGAAGAGGGGAGGGGGGTGGGAGTTAGGGATTTGGGAGAGGGGTGCCGGTGGTGGCTATATATATGGAACCTATTTTGTCTATGGCTGATAAAGAATTGAAATGTGTTACATTGAATGTGAGAGGGCTCAACTCGCCTACAAAGCGAAAGCTAATGTTCAAAGATATGCTGCGCTTACAGGCTGATGTAGTTCTTTTACAAGGATCTCATCTGAAAAAATGCCATGAGAAACTAGTGTGCCATGGACGATACCCCATCATTAAATTCTCCTCTTGTGCAGCCATGCCTAAAAAACGAGGGGTAGTGATAGCGCTTTCGGCATCTCGTCCATGGCAAGTTTTAAAAACTATAAGTGATAAAGAAGGTAGATACCTGATGATGGTGGTCTTTATATACAATAGTGTTTATACTATACTCAATGTGTACGCCCCCAATCAAGGTGAAGGTCCTTTCTGGGAACAGATAGAACAGATCCTACAGCAACACCAACAGGGCCACTTATTAATGGGAGGGGACTTCAATGTTATTATACATCCCCCTACAGATAACTCCACAGGATCAGCAATATATGCAAAAGCAGATAGGAAACTATTGAAAATGCTAATGGCTCGATGGGGACTGATAGATATGTGGCGAGAGAAACATGGTAATGAGAAGGACTATACATATTACTCCTCTAAGTATGTCATATTCTAGAATAGATGGGTGGCTAGGAGATGTTAACATAGCGAACAAGACACAGGAAACTTGCATAGAACCACGCACATGGTCTGACCACTCCCCAGTAGTGCTGACAATCAAAATGGGTGCTCCCTTTGTAGGCCCGAGATACTGGCGCCTAGATGACGCTTTGTTATATGATGAGAAGAATGTACGAGAGATAGAAAAATACATTGATGAATACCTTAAATTTAATGATACAGGCGAGGTTCAGGTGGTCATTTTATGGGAAGGCCTTAAAGTAGTGATCAGAGGACAACTAATAGCACTACGCGCCCATATATTAAAAACTCGCACGGAACGGGAAAACAACATCAGAAAGGAACTTAGACAGATAGAACAGAAACGTAAAGTACAGCCAGCAGATACTAATGAGGCAGAGAAGCTACACCAATTGAGACTAACACTCAATGAACTTCAATTGGAAAGCCTAGCTGCACAACTACAGCAGGCCCAACAAGAACACTTTGAGTTTGGGGATAAAGCGGGTAGGCTCTTGGCCAATAAGCTTAAAAAACAAACTCAACGAAACCATATAGGGGGGATACAGAATGCAGGCGGAGAGCACATTACCAAATAGAGCAAATACAAAAAGTCTTTTTAGAGTACTACACATCCTTATATGAGAGAGAACCGACATTAGAGCCAAGAATAGTGAAACAATACCTAAGGGATAGTGGCACTCCCCAACTGAGAGGAGGGGAGAGTGAGACTTTATCGGCCCCTATAACGCTTGACGAAATCAAGTGGGCGATTGCAGATAGTGCACATGGTAAAGCTCCCGGTCCTGATGGGTACACTATAAGATTTTATAAAATATTCGCGAAATACCTGACACCAATATTAGAGCGGCTATTTAACGAGCTGGAAGAGGCTCAAGAGCTACCACAATCGTGGAAGCTAGCAGCAGTCACACTACTATTGAAGCCAGGCAAAGATCCTCAACAATGCAGTTCCTATCGCCCAATATCTCTGCTCAATGTAGACTATAAACTTTTCACGAAAATACTGGCCCACAGGTTACAAAAGCAGCTCCCACATTTAGTTCAGGCAGATCAAGCTGGGTTCATAACAGGGCAACAAACCTTCGATAATATCCGAAGCCTCATTCATACCGTTCAGTACGCAAGGGATGAACAAATACCAGCACTACTGTTCTCCATCGATGCAGAAAAGGTGTTTGACCACGTTGACTGGACATACCTTTTTGCAGTCCTGCGGCAGATAGGGATAACGGGAAGATACCTGCATTGGTTACAACTCTTATATAAAGATCCAAAAGCGGTATTAAAAATTAACGGATCATATACAAATACATTCCCGCTTAGGCGTGGTACTAGGCAGGGGTGTGCTCTCTCCCCACTCCTTTTTGCCTTATCTTTGGAACCGCTAGCATGTATACTGAGAAATGACGGGGAAGTGGGGGGTATTATAAGAGGGCGAAAAGAGCAGAAACTTATGTTATTTGCGGATGATATATTACTCACTCTCACACAACCTGCAATATCAGTACAAAAAGTAATAGATCATGTGACATACTATGGAGCAGTGTCAGGGTTTAAACCCAATTTAGCCAAGTCTGGCCTACTAAATATCACAATACCGAATGAAGAGGTACCGAGCCTAAGAGATGCATTTCCCTTCATCTGGGCACAAAAATCCATCAAATATTTAGGAATACAGATCACCCCCAACACAGCAGATTTGTTTCAGGCTAATTTCCCCCCAAAGATAGATGAACTCTTTCAAGAACTAGATAGATGGGAAGGCCTCAACATATCTTGGAAAGGGCGTATCAATGCCATCAAGATGATGTTGCTCCCCAAGTTGCTATACTTATTTCTAGCATTGCCTATCCCGATCCCGGCCTCCTTTTTCTCACAATTACACAGGAAAATGTTTAGATACATATGGAGGAAGCGGCCTCCGCGAGTGCGAAGAGCCATGATGTACCAAACACTTGACCGGGGTGGCATGGGAGTACCCAACCTCTACCTATACTATCAAGCACCACAATTAAGAATATTGGCAGAGTGGGCCCCTGGGGCAGCAAAGAAATGGATGCACTGGGAGAGAGCATGGATAGGCAGGTATGAAATAGAGGATATTCTATTGATACCAGGGGGAGAGCTGACACATATATTACAAAGATTACCTGTCAGCCTAAAACACCCACTCCAAACATGGCTACAAATTAGAAGGCGCATGTTCCCGGAAAGGAAATACTTCCGAAGAACAGCAATAAGATGGGCGGAGGGCTTCCTGCTAGGGGGATCAGAAAAGATATTTGATACCTGGGCCACAGCAGGCTTACACACACTAGGGCAAGTATGGTCAGAGGGGAAAGCGATTAGCTTTAGTGAACTTCAGGAAGAATATGGACTGATGGAGAGAGACCTGGTCTATTACTGCTGTTTACGCAGCTTTATTAAAAGACGTGCACAAGATGAACTAAACTTAGAAGAAACAACCCTAAAACTAGCAATGCGCAAGGGAGGGGGCAGAGGTAGCATATCCCAGATATATCTCGCACTGTTGGGTAGGACCGATCCTCAAGCCGCCTACCATAAGAGGTGGGAGAAAGAGCTACAAACCACCCATCCTAGAACAACATGGACGAGCAACTATAAATACTTACTCAGAGCATCTCCAGCACAATCCATAAAAGAAAACGGGCATAAATTACTATACTGGTGGTATTATACCCCAGACAGATTGCAAAAGATATATCCGGGAACCTTGGGGCAATGCTGGCGAAAGTGTGGCCTTCGGGGCACATTTTACCATATTTGGTGGGAATGTACGAAAGTGGAAATATTTTGGGAGGAAGTGGTGAAATTGGTGAATAAGGTGCTGCAACAATCATACCCGAAAAGGGCAGAACACTGCCTTCTCCATTTCCGGCCCCGATCAATCTCTAGTGGGCAGCACAGATTGGCTACTCAATACTTTGTAGCGGCTAAGATAGCACTTGCACGAGCCTGGAAACAAGCAGAAACACCAGCATTGCAAGTGATAACTCAAAAAGTAGACTTTCTCTATCAGATGTTGAAACTGACAGCCAAGAGGAAAGGCACCATGAGAACTTTTACAAACATATGGTCATTGTATGAACAATTTCAAGATCAAGAGCTAACACCACTGGACTGAGGGAGGGAGGGTAAGGGAATAAGGAGTAGACACTGGTTGAAGATATATGTAATTGGCTTGTCATGTTAGTATATTGTGGCATTCTTAATAAAATAATTCATTAAAAAAAAACATTTACTTATTTCTGACCTGAAGAAGAAGGGTTACCTTCAAAAGCTAATCAAAAAATGTATTTAGTCCAATAAAAAAAGGTATCATCTTATTTTCTTTTCTCTGTTTTGATTTATTTCTACTTATTACCTTTAAAAGTGGACTAACGCAGCTACTGCACCACTTCACTCCTTGATTCTACAAAGTTGGGCGTACAATTTCGCACTTAATGTGCAAAGCTGAGCACGCAAGATCTAGAATAGTGGCCGGTCATGTGTGTAACTTAATTTAATAATCAGCTGCTAATTGGAGTTAAGAAGCTATAATTGGTGTCAATAGGCACTAGTTATTTGCGTAACTGACCTTAGTCGTGATGCTGTAAATTGTGAGTGCAAAACCCCGACAGGGGGAGGGGGCATGGGCTGGTCAGAGGCATGCGTAGCACTAATGCATCTAACTCACAACAGTTAGGTGTGAACATTTACACCAGACATTGACCTCATGCCTAAAATGAGGTGCCTAAGTGTGGACTGGTTATGCATGTTAATTGCCATATAGAATTTGGCAATTAAAAAATTACCTTTTGAGAATTCCCCCTTAGATTTTCCATTGTTTTGGGTACCCACGTTTCACACTTGAAAATGCTTTAAACTGCTTTCTGCTAAATTTAAAAGGCAATCTATAGATAGAAAAGTATTAATTGGCTATATTTTCCCTTTTTTTTCCACATTCTAGAGCCCCCCTGAAGTGCTGAGGGATGGTGACTGTCCGGCCATGATCACGCCAAGCAAGCCATGTATGTTGATGGGCTGGGGGTATAACTTTGCAAGGGGGGAAGGCGGTGACGGAGCCAAGCTAGAGGCTGCAGGAGGGGAACTGTACTGGAAATAGGATCCCGCTACTGGCTGCCGCCTTTGGCTCGTCTGTGGGTTTCGGATGGATTGTAGCAGGCGCTGTGTCTGCTGTGTGTTTTTCTAGTGTATGAACATCATTTTTTTTCTCTCTTACTACTACTACTATAGATCATTTCTATAGCGCTACCAGTCGTACGCAGCGCTTCACAATTTAACATGTAGAAAAGACAGTCCCTGCTCAAGAGAGCTTACAATCTAATAGGACAGAGCTTTTGGGGCTCCTTAGTGGGGAAGAGGCAGGTCAAGACACTTCCTGCTAAGGACTGGCAGATGTCTTGATTCCAGTAAATTTATTCTGTGAACTCCACTAAAAATTTGCTGGCAAAGATGAATAAGCTTGTGGTTTCTCTGCAGCCCATCCGGGGAGCTCTGTTATGTTAAATTCCTCACCTCCCAGCACATCCCTTGTTAATTGGCTGCTGCAGTCAGAGGCAGATTTTTCAGCTGTCCAACAGCTACACAGGAGTATTTTACAAAAACAGAACATCTTTACGTCACTCCTGACCCACTGTGACAAATCTAAAAAACTGGCCATCTATGAATCACTCAGAATCCCTGTCTGGTCCCATGAGATTATCTTTCCACATCCTTACTTCCTGGACAGGTGTGAGCATCGTTCCTCTCGCCATGCTGTCAGAGCAGACCTTCCTAAACTGGGGGTCGGGACCCTGAAAGGGGTAATAAAACCCACATTTGAAGTCTAAGTGGATTATCCATAGGTACATAATTATTCTGCCTCTCTGGAGGGGGTCACACAGTTTTATTTGGCCATGATCATGGGGGTCACAGCCAAAAAAAGATTAGTAAACACTGTTTAGAGAGTTCCCACGAGTGAATCTTTACACGTGTCGGGGATGGCTACAACTTTTGTGGCTCCTGTGCCCCCACCCCCACTCTCTTTAATAACACTTAAGGGTCCTCCTAATCCTCTGCTCACATGGCTTCAGCATCTCACCCACCCAAGGGATGTTGTTCTCATTGTATAAGGAAGGGATTATGAGATCGTAATTCTGGGCAGTCAGTACCAGAGAATGATGGGAAAGTGGGGGGGGGGGGGGGGGGTTCTCCCCCAGAGATCATAAGACTGTTGTGCTAAAGCAAATGGAATCAGGCTCCAATCTAAATCCGGGCCTTACTGCAGAAATACAAACCTTGAAGTGCTGATAGTATCGTGGCTGAGTGATCTGTATTTGGAGGATGTCTCTGCTTTGAGGGGTGGAAGGTGGAGTGCCACACCCAGCCCTCACTCTGGACTTCTCTTGTTCTGCAGTTACCCAGAGGTGCTTCCCAGCAGTCAGCTCCAAGAAGGGGGTGATAATGGTGGGCAACGAGACCTTGTTTGACGACGGGAGAGGAACAACAAGGAATGTGACTGATCTGGTGGAAGGAGCCAAGTTAGTACTGTCACAAGTGCACTCTCACACTCTCTCCTAGCTCAGTGCTCACTTCTTGAGGAACAAAATGATGCCGTTGACTGGTGTGAGGCAAAGGACGGGACAGGGGATGGAGCAAACAGCCGAGGTTGTCTGTCCAGGTTAGAGGCACAGGTTGCAGCTTGAGGCCAAGGAAACAAATCCTGAGGGGTGTATTTTTCATTTATTTTTCCAGGAAAGCAAATGTGGTTCTGGAAGCCCGTCAGGTGGCCATGAAGATCTTCGAGGATTATACAGTCTCTTGGTACTGGATTATAATGTAAGGAAGCTGCTCTTGCCCCCCCCCCCCCCCCAAAACACAGCTGCTGCTGCTGTTCTGATGGCTGTGCAGGCAGCCTGGTCTCACATACCTGCCTCTGTCCTCTCACCCTCAGAGCTCTCGTCATTGCCATGGTGGTGAGCCTTATCTTCGTGGTCTTGCTGCGTTTTCTTGCTGGGATTATGGTCTGGGTGATGATCGTGATGGTGATTGCTGTGCTGGGTTATGGTGAGTTTCTGGCTTCTGTGCGTTGTGTTTTTTAATGTCCCCTATACAAAAATGTACCACAAGTCCTCTGTTGCCTGTCTTCTACTTGACACTCTGAGCTCCACAGAATGTGTGTCAAATTTTTGTCCTCTCCTTCCCCCTACAGGAATATTTCACTGCTACATGGAGTACGCTCGACTGAAAGGAGAACCTGGCTCCGATGTGAACCTGACGGACTTGGGCTTCCAGACTGACTTCCGAGTTTATCTGCACCTCCGGCAGACCTGGCTGGCTTTCAGTAAGTGATCTTTCTTCTTTCCTATACCCCCTTATCATTTTGAAGGTGTGTGGGGAGGGGGGGGATGTCTCTTTTATAACCTGTCCCAGCTGCTCACTGTACAAAAGAACATTTCTCCCAGTCTTGAACAATGGAAGAGCAAACTGTGGTGGTTCTCTCTGAGATATATGTGGGATGTTAGAACACATCTCTGTCATCTGAGGGCAGATTACCTCTGCAGTATCTGAGGCCATTTGCCTGGCTTGCTCAGCCTAGTTCCTGGCTATGTGTGCTATCGTATTGATTCCTTCTTTATTCAGGGGTTAATTATTATTTTGCAGTGATTATCCTGTGTATCATGGAAGTTATCATCATCCTCTTACTCATCTTTCTCCGCAAACGTATCCTTCTCGCCATTGCCCTCATCAAGGAAGCGAGCAGGTGAGGGAACGGGGATGGCAGGTGCCTAGGTTATAGTGGTGTGGGAGAGAGGAGCAAGAGGTGAGACGTAACAGGAGGGTTGCAGGAGATGAGCAGAACTGGTTGTTCTTGAGTTTGTAGCCCTAGATTAAAAGGGGAGGATGAAAACTGAGCCCCTGAGAACAAAAGCGGGCCAAGTCCACTTTGTAACAATGGGAGATATTAGGCATCTAAGTTGTGAGGTCTACATTCCAGTGAAAAGAGGCCTGAACCGGCTTTAATCTGTCTGTGTGTAGGTAAAATACATGGCCTGATTTTTTTTTTCTTCTAAGATTTTAAGCCCTAGAGGCTATGAATCAGTGCATAGCTGAAATGTGGACATGGACCTCTTTTGCTCTGATGGACTCAATTGTCTTTCACACCCAGATACTTGAAAGATGATCTGAGGTTGGGAAACGTATGAAGGAGGGAGTGGGGCGGGGATTTACCTGAACACGAGGGAAGCTCTGAGTTAATCACACCTCTCTCTTCCTCTCTTTCGACAGGGCTGTGGGCTACATCATGTGCTCTCTGGTTTTCCCCCTTTTAACTTTCCTCTTGGTGTGCCTGTGTATCGCGTACTGGGCCATCACTGCAGTGTATCCTTTGAGCGTCTGGAGGTGGGACAATCTTCAAACTTTAAACACCAGAAGCAGAGGCAGCAGCTGGAAAAATTGGGGGAAGGGGGAATGACACTATGCTTCTAGGTCAGTGACTTCCCATAACAATGCCACCCACCCCCAACACTACTTGGGAAACCTGTAGCTCTCTTTTGGGTCCCACAATAATAATATGGGATGTTTTATGCAAACTGCAGATCGAAAAATGGTAGACCAGTGACTTGTCTCCAGTCCCAACCTTCTCTGAAGTTATTTTGTAACAGGGGATCAGTGGGAGGTTGTTGGAGGGGAATTGGAATGACAGGGCTAAAAGAATCATTAGGTTTTGGTTTCTCCACACTCTGTTCATTAAGTACCACAAGGGACGTGCTGGCATTGTCTGGTACTATGCTCTTGATTTTAATGTTAAGGCCATGCTGGAGGGACCTTCCCCTCTCGAGAGGTGAAGTGGGGGATTTCCAGCGGCACGCAGATAGTCAGTGGATGGATCGGGGAGTCTACAGGCTGTGATCGCTTTCTGAAAGGTTTCTGTGGCTATTGGGTGCCAGAAGAACACCCTTAACTGCTCCTCCATACCAGATTCCTCTCCACATCCAACGAGGCTATTTACAAAGTGTTTAACGAGACAGCCTGCCAGTATGCTGGGAAGACCTGTAACCCCGAGGTATGAGGAAGGAAGGGGAGCGGAATAAATGTGTGGGATCCTAGGGAGAAGAGGCCACCTGGGGACTGATGACAGAGGGGAAGGCAGGTGGCAGGGAAGGGGAGGTCTTGAATCCTCTGCCACCACTTCAAAGATAAATTATTATATCACCTTCTCTTTCAGACGTTCAACACTACGAACATCACCAAGCAGTGCCCGGACGCCCGCTGCCTCTTCGCCTTCTACGGCGGCGAGTCATACTACCACAAGTACCTGCTCTTTTTCCAAATCTACAACGTCTTCATGTTCCTCTGGCTGGCCAACTTTGTCATTGCGCTGGGGCAGGTCACGCTCGCTGGGGCTTTTGCTTCTTACTACTGGGCCTTCAAGAAGCCGGATGACATGCCCGCCTTCCCCATCTTCGCCTCTCTAGGCCGGGCGCTTAGGTGGGTAATGCCCTGAGGATCATAGCATTAATCAAACCTAATCAGTATCTCCTATTAATGTACTGCTGCTCTTTCATCCGTTCTTTGAAAAGTTGGAATCCTCATATGCAGACATCCTGCTTTTTGTGATGTGTGATTTCATTGCTCGGACGGTTGACTCATATTCCCAGTGGCTAGTTGACCATTTTAGTACTGGTCACAGGGTATGTGGCAATTATTGGCTCTGTATACATTTCAGTGGACAGCTGTGGATTTGTGCATGAGGGCACCCCTCTGCATTGCACACAGATCCAGTTGATTGTCGCACAAGCTTCATTTTATCTTTTCAGTCAGCCTTAAGAAGGAAGAAGCAGAGCTGCCTGTGCCTGATTTTTGAGAGGGAAATTTAAGCCCCACCCAGCCCCACCCACTCCTGGCTCCACCCCCTGGTAGACCTTGGCACCAGCAAGCTGCCTCACTCTCGGGCAGCAAGGGATGCCTTAATAAAACTGTATCTCCTGCTGCCGTGGGACTATACAACTGCAAAATCTCACAGCTCTTATTGCAAGACCAGCCCCCCCCCCCCCCCCCCCGGCTGCAGGAGATGACATCTTACGAACGCTGCCGAAGGAGGGGGAGGCTGCTCAGTGGGATATGTTCGTTCCCCAGCAGGAGTGTGGGAGACTTAGCGGGTCTGAGACCCTTCTTCCCCCTTTTTGATGTGCCCCCCCCCCCCCCAACCAGGCTATGAGAGGCAGGTTAATTCCAGCCCCAAAGCTGAAGAATCACTGAGAAATTTTCCCTGAAACTGCCCAGGATGATGTGTTGCTTCTTATTTCTTAGTTCATAGGGTTCATAGTTCCTGTTCTTTATTTTGTTTCTTGGCGCAGATATCACACGGGCTCCCTTGCCTTTGGCTCACTCATCCTTGCCATAGTTCAGCTCATCCGAGTCATACTGGAATACCTGGACCATCAGTTGAAAAGTAAGGTAGAAAGGGGGGGAGGCATCTGATTTACCTGCGTTTAAGGGGGATATTGAGAAGACAAAGGACTAGGGAGCTTTGCGTAGCAGAATGCATTCATAGATTAAGCTTAAGTGTCCCCCACCATCAAGAAACATAGTCGATGCTGATAATACTTGGTGAACCGCTAGGGAAAGAAATTTGCCAGCAGTGGCACTGGGCATGCTGCAGGAGGAAAGACGGTGGTTGGGACTGGCAACTGGGAAGTTCTTCATCTTTCTCATGGTATTCTCTCTCTCTCTCAGGCTCCGAAAACGCCTGTGCCAAGTTTTTCCTCTGCTGTCTGAAGTGCTGCTTTTGGTGCCTGGAGAAGTTCATCAAATTCCTGAACCGCAATGCTTATATCATGGTGAGAGGGCGCAGGCTGCCGTGAGGGTGAGATCCAGGGGACGATCAGGCTGGCGAAGGCTCCACAGGCTCTGGGGAAACCAGTTAGGTGGCTGCCAGCTGCGATTCTGTTTTCTTTACCAGTGGATGAAAAAGGCTTCCTTCCCAGTAACTGTCGGGACAGCGGAATATATTTTTGAATGGAGGGGCCAAACACACCAGTCCCCCGGGTCCAGCTCCTAAGCTCTTTTTAGTTAATGTTGGTGTTGGGCAAACTATTGATTGGGTCATGGCCCCTGTAGGCCCCCCTATTCCACTGCCTATGAACTGTTGGCAGAAGTTGCCATTCGGATAAGTGTCGTACATTTAGACTGTCCCTGCACTGCCAAGGCAGAGCAGAGGAATTGCATCTAACTTTACAGATAGTCGGTGAAGCCATGCCGTTATCCAGATAAACTACCTTAAACCACATAGCTGTCTGGACAGCGAAGGAACATCACCGCTCTCCGTACAGCTAGTGCCGGTCACCTCTGAATGCGGATAGCGGGACTGAATATCCGTGGACAATTTAAACAGTTTAAAACAAACAGACTGTGCTATTTGCATATTGACCAGGAGAAGCTGATTTTCATGCGTTCCCCCTCAGTGGTAACTATGGGGTTCTTTTACTAAGGTGTGGGTTTTGGGCGCGTGCCAATCCATTTTTCAGCGCGCCTGTAAAAAAAGACCTTTTATTTAAATTTTTGCCGAAAATGGACGTATGGCAAAATCAAAATTGCCACGCGTCCATTTTGGGTCTGTGACCTTACCGCCATCCATTGACCTAGTGGTAAAGTCTCACTTGGCGCACATCCGATATGCGCATTCAAAATAAAAATTATTTTTCAGCCACGCATGTCAGACGCACAGCAAAAATGACATTACTGCAAGAGCAGTCGTGCGGTAAGTCCATTTTGGCGCACGTTGGGCGCGGGTAGACGCTTACGTGGCTTAGTAAAAGGGCCCCCTAGGTGTATATCTGTACGTTGGGAGTGTTGTCGCACTGGGTAAGCTGTGTAAGACCCAGCTAATGTGTTACTGACTGTTGCGTCTCTGATTCTCTCCTGGCCACTTCCTCCAGATCGCCATCTACGGCACAAATTTCTGTACCTCGGCTCGGAATGCTTTTCTCCTGCTCATGAGAAACATTGTGCGGTAGGTATCCCTCCCCCATCCCTGCTCATGCTGTTGCTCAATGCTTCCCAGCCTGTGCATGTCTACGAGGAGAGAGGGTTTTGTTCCCTTAACTGAGGACCACTGGTTGGCTTTCACATCTCCCTTGCTGGTCTTACTCCCAGGGCTGTGGAGTTGGTGGGTGCACCAAACCTTTGACTCCGACTCCTCTATTTTTCTACTGTTCGACCCCAATTCCAACTCCTACAACGTATAGTAAATTTAAGAGAAATGTGGCTATTTCTTTATGTACAACATTAGGACTAATAAATATAAAAATAAATATATTTATTTGAAGTTTGAACAAAGAACCTGAACAATGAAAATATGAAATACACTTACACTAATATTTATATTAAATCTCTGAAGAATTTGTCCTCAGAAAAAGAATCGCCTCAGTCAGATCCTCCTTCAAAGATGCCCTGAAACCTGATCTAATTAATCTCAATGCAGAGAACAACCTTTCAACACTAACTTGGGTTGGTGGCAAACCAGTAACCACCAGGACGACATTTCAGGATATAAATTACACTTACCAGTACTTTAGGTCCAGGACAAAAAAATATATATATGTATAAAATGGTAAATATGTTTTTGTTTGAAAGCTGGAGTTGGTACATTTTTCCACTCCACCCAAAATTGCTTCTAACTCGGGACTCCACCGTCTTGCTTACTCCGAGGTTTCCTTTATAAATATGCCCCAAAATATTTCAGAGAAAAGTGCTTGTGATTGTTGGTTTTGGGGATAAGAGATGTTGGGCCCGATGTTCAGTTGCTGGGATTTATCCCTGAAAATCCAACATCTGGCTGTGTCTGGGCTCCATCGTTGAATTTCTGGGTATACTACGCCAGCAAAAACATACCAGTTAAGTGCAATATTCAGTGCTTAAACCGACTCCAATGGACTGACTTTTATACGGTCCCAGGTATGCGACTACCTTGCTGGTGAATATTGGTACTTAACCGGCCAAGTGCTGACTCCGCCCTCGGAGCACCCCTACTGTCGGGCCGTGCTGACTCTGCCCCTTGAACACCCCCACTGTCCGGCCAAGTGCCATTGAATTTACCCAGTTAGCCCCTTGAACTCTTGCCGCTCTCCTTTTCCTCTTTTTCTTAATGATATTGTGGGGCCCTTTCATTACTTTCTTTTACAGTTTGTGACCTGCTTTGAGTGTCAGAATTGAAGACTGATATATCAAGTGCCATTTCTGGCTGATTAAATCACTTTGAATACCAACCCCTTTATTTTCTATAAATATAATTTCTCCTCCTCCTTGCAGGGTGGCCGTTGTGGATAAAGTGACAGACTTTTTGCTGTTCCTGGGAAAACTCCTAGTCGTTGGCTGCACTGGTAGGTATCTCTCATCTTCAGCAGTTGCTTTGGTGGGGGGGAGGGGGTTATTTCTCCTTTTTTTACACAGCACCATAGAATATTTGGGCAGAAACAGACTGTTTGGCCCATCACGTCAGCTGCTCAGTCATGCCCACCCTTCCTCTCCTTCAGGGTGCTTAATGGTGCCATTCCGTATTCCCTTGTCCGGTTGAACATGGGTACTGTGCCCCCATCCTAGAATCTGCCCGGGAACTAGAGGCACCTCTAAAAGTGCATTTCAGGAAACCTGGACTGGATCATGGGACGGTGAGCCTGACTCTTCAGGCCCATCAGCTGGGTAATTTTGGCTAACCCTTCTTCTTTTGCTCTTCCTTCAGGGATTCTCGCCTTCTTTTTCTTCACGCATCGGATAAAGATTATCCAGGATACGGCGCCACACCTGAATTATTACTGGGTCCCAATTCTGGTTAGTTCCTTCTCACGATGGTTTTTCTCTCTGGACCAGTCAGAGCACTGTGCACAATGCCGTTCTTCCGTTGTCAGTTGAAGGAAGTTAACGCCACCGGTGTGTTAAGGGTGAATTTTAAAGGCATGGGGGGATTTTACTGCTTGACTTTAGGTGGGTATTTGTACTGCTTTGCAGTAATTAGGGTTTTTAGTTTGATTTTTATCATTTTCCTTTTCTGTCAGAATTGTAGTTGACAGAGGAGAATGATCTTGGAACTGCAGGAATCCAAACTGTAGGATTGCTCAATACTGAACAATCTCCTTCTCTGTGTCCGGGGGGGGGGGGGGGGGGGGGGTCATTTGTATTGCACTTGGCACACCCCCCAATCATTTTGAAATGTTGGCGCCTCATGGCATGACCATTGCCACCTGGAGCACTGCTGAAAGATGCGCCACTGCCAAAGATCACGCCTTTCTGCTTCTCTTGCAGACGGTGGTAATAGGATCCTACCTCATCGCCCATGGATTCTTCAGTGTATACGGGATGTGTGTGGATACCCTCTTCTTGTGTTTCTGTAAGTATATTTCAGCCATTTCCCCGTTGTTGTCTTTCGGTCTTAAGAGATGATACGCTGTATTGCTCTGTCCGTCCCCTGAACCCTCCAGGCTCATGTACCTTATTTCAGTGAGTATATAATCCTCTTTGGTAGAAGCAGCCCTTCCCTATTCCATCCCCAGTTTCAGTGGCTACCCTCCTTTATTGGAAAGGGGCTCTGGGGGGGGAGGTGAGTATTGGATGATCACCACTTGTAGGGTGTTCAACATCCCATTACTTTCCTCCCAATATGTAGGTCCAAAGGGTGAATGCTAAAATCCTTCCTGCATCCCAGTCTTGGAAAAGCAAGTGGGAGGTGCAAGAGATCCTGAAGGATCCCACCAACCACTGGATACAGGTAATGGGGCTAAGCCTTCATACCCACCGGGCAATTTCATGCCCACCCGTGCTCCAACTCATCAAGGAAAAGAGATATCACAGAGGCATTGAAAGGCTGAGCAGACACTTTCTATGCCTCACCATGGGGCCCTGTGGACTCTGAGGAAAATCATCCACTTTTGATCACTGGGCCCAGCCAAGAGTAGGAAGTCAGCTTTGTTTAATAACCTTTTCTTCCTTGCTTTTTCTTCCTGTGTTCTACAGTGTTGGAACTGATGCCAGTCACTGCTACTAACTGTATGTCTTGGGGGTCTCTCTTCCTTCCTATCCTCTCTCTCTGCTTGCTGTCTTCCCTGTTCTTTCTCTTCCCCCTCCTGCCTGTCATTCCTGTTTTTTTCTTTTATTTGTGCTTGGGTGGGATGGCGTGAAAAAGGCGAAGATCTGGAGAGGAATGATGGATCCTTGGAACGTCCATACTACATGTCCCCGGAGCTCAGCGAGATCCTTCTGAAAAAGGAATCGGAGCCCCTGAAACCTGACGAGAGCCAAGATTAGGGGAGTGGTGGTAGGGGGAGGATGAGGATTAGAAGGAAGAGCTGAGGCTTGGCACCTTCTCCTACTAGGGATCCATAGCTCCTTCTGGTGGCAGTGACCTTTGACCTCTAGCAGGGCCTGATGAGTGCCTCTCTCCCATAAACTGTGCATGAGTTTTCTGTTGGCAGTCACTCATGCGGTCCATTTTTACTTTGGACTGTCATTTTCTTTTGGAGTCCATCAGTAGTCGTCCACTGCCACTCGTTGCATGACAAGCTACACACCCCCAAACCAAAGGAAGCCAGTATTAACGTTGAACTTTGACCTGCCTTATGAGCTATGCACTGCCTTTCCCTTTGCCCTCCTCCCCAGTCACAGCTAAGATAAAGGTGGGAGGATTTCATCCCATTTCAAATATTTCTGCTGGTGCTTTTATAGTCTTGCGTCTTAAGTAGTGTTAAAAGCCTCTGGAATTTATGATTTATGTGTTAGAAATCTGACCCCCGATTTTCCTCCCCACTTTGGAAAGAAGAAAATTAATTTACACATGAACACGGGGAGAAAGGATGGAAATCCCCCCCCCCCCATCGTATTTTGCCTCATTCAGTTGCTGTGCTCTGAGGTGTCTAATTCAATCCCTGAGGGAGAAGCCTTTGCCCCCCCTCCTTGGCTGAAAGCCCTGGGAGAATATTATCCTTGTTAAGCCCCCCTGAACAATAAAATTGGTGGATAAAGGGGTACCCTCTAATCAAGAAAATGTGCCCCCCCCCCCCCCGGGCGCTTTTTTCTCTCCACCTCATTCTTACACTTTGTTGTCTGTTACTAACTCTTATGCATCCAGTCTCTGAAATCCTTTGTTGTATCTCCTGCTGACCACTTGGAACAGTACAAAGAATCTGCCTGTATTATTTTTTAAATGCCTGGGAATAGGACATGTGTGGAATGAGGATGATTAGAGATGGGTGTAAAATGCAGGAATGAAATCTGATTGGACGCAGAGGGCTTCTTTTGTGATATCACACCCGTACTTAGAGGCTGTATTGAAGCGGGGATGGGGTGGGGCAGTGAGGGTGGGACTGTCCGGCTTTCTTTCTCACCTCACTGTTAAGCCATAAAACTCTGATTTTGAATCAAAAATTCTCCTCAAACAATTAAAATTTTTTTTTTAAAAGCCCCAATGCCACTGGTCTGACCACAAAGGCAGATAGAAGACGTTTGGTCAGCTAAACAGTGATATGTGATGTCGCTGTGTAGCTTGTACCACGAGCACCATGACATCTGCCTTCATCAGTGCCCACAGCTGGGTGACCACAGAGCCCATGCTAAGCCCTGGCTATTATACATGCCTATCTGCTTTCCCTCTTTTATGCCAGCTATCTTCCTGTCCCGTCAGCACAAGCAGAAATCTACATTCAGAACCGATCTATGGCTGTTCTGGTAACAGTGACATTAGAACACCCAGTGCCAACTAAGTCTGGCTCCTTTTCGACTAACTTTTTTCTGTTTTAAATTCTGCCTAATTCAAGCATTTGTTGGGGGGGGGTGGGGTTTGGATTGTTTTTCTCTCCACAGTGGAAGATCTGGAACGCAACGACGGGTCGGCTGAGAGACCGTATTTTATGTCTACGCGTCTGAAAAAACTCCTGAGCAAGAAAAACACAGGGCCAGCGGAGACGAAATAACCCCTGGTTGCCTCGTCTCATTCCCCTGTGTGTGTGCAGAGTAAGGGCTATACACTGAGAAACAAAACAAAAAATCAAAAACTTGGCCATGTTTCCGATTTCATGTAGGCTTCGTTTTCTCTCCTTCTCCAGGCCTCTGTGCTTCCCCTTTCTATTGACGACTCGCAGTGTACGCACTGGCCTTTGGAGAACTTACAGTGAATGGAAGCCACCAGAACACACACGCACACACACAGATTTGGGGGAAGGGGGGGGCTGTAAAGTTCACATTGTTGTAGCATAACGTGAGCACATAACTCCATATCTGCAGTCTTGGAGCTGATTCTAGCCCATTTGCAGCTAAGGGGCTGTAGTTCCTGCACTCTCTCTGGGGAAATTGTGAACTACATTCCCTACCATGCCTAAACCGGGGCTAAATCCCAGCTCTGGCTTCTTGTTCATAGCTGAGCTTTTAGTCTCTCAGGGGTAGAAGAGGGCATGGAAGGACAGCTGGTGGGACTTGCAGATACGACTATTTCCCTGAACATGTAAAAATGTATTGTGTGCATTTGTGGTGGGGTTTTCTGAAATGGTATTTAACCAGGACATGGGTGGACTGATGCTCTGCTTTTCGCCCAAGACAAGAGGGATCCAGGGGTCTCTCTGGTCTAGTTGTGGAGGGAGTGTATGAGGAAATTAGGACTGGCATGCTCAGACTAGCAATATTTTCTTCAGTTCTGCTTCCCTCCACCCCTCCTTTTTGTAGCTGTGATATAACCAGTGCCTTTTTCAATCTGTCAGGGCGCGATCCATCATCACCCAGTCTTAAAGATATGCTGGGAGAGAACTGGGTAGGCATGGTGGTTATTTAAATCCTGAAGTAGCTAACAAAATGCCAAATAACGCATCAAGGCCCTACTTCTCACACTCTCCATGCTGAATGGTCAGTCGGGAGTTGCTTAATCTTTAATTATTTTGGAGGAGTTGGGTCTTTGAGTCATGCAACACTCCCCCCCGCCCCACCCCCCCCCCCCCATTGCCAAGTAAGACAGTGTGTTGGAGTGTTGCTCAGCTACTAAAGATGAGTGGAGTTGAGGGTGATGCTCTTAGCCAATGGCTTTACCTTTTGGCCTGGCAAATATTAGTTCCAAAAATGTTGTAGGGGTTTGGTCTTTGGGTCTGAAGTTAAAGGTTCTGTTCTATGAAACCTGTGATGTACAGTGAAATGTCATCTTTTATAAGAGACTTCTACCAAGGATGCACTGTGCAGTAGATTGACAAGCAAATAGAAGTTGCCCTTCCTTTGACTACAGCTTTACCATGACACGTTGCCTACTGGTGAGATAGCCACAGTGGCAGAGGCAAGACAAATTCTGGCACTTGCAAACTAAATACTTCCCAAGACCTCTGATGTGAAAAAAAAAATCACATGGGAGAGGGAACAAATCAGCTGTGTATGATGGTCATTGTCGATGCTGAAACTAAAATGGCTGCCTTCACAGTCTGTACCAGAGAGCTACAGAGAAGTGGCTTTAAGGGATTTGGTTTTGTAAATTGAACTTAAGTGACACATTTAAATGATGCGGAGTGGGCCTTTCTCATATCTCTGCCCAGTGCAACAGATGTAGCTTTCTCTTTTGCATTGTATTATCTGCTCGGAATTAGTGAATTTCTGTGGTGCTGCACCTGCTTCCTTGTATAAGATTTCTCCAGGTGCATGTGGTCAAGAAACACTGTGGATCTTTTACTGTGTCCTTAGAATCTGTGGTCACTGGTGTTCCTTGCAGCAGGAGGAGCCAGAACAATAAAAACCCACTTGTCCGTGCTGATGACTGTCAGCCGTATCCTTTGTGCCTATGTACAACCTGTGTATTGGAATATGTTTACCTTTTTATAAAAACATTTGTACTCGTGCCCACTGCTTGTTCTCCTCTTTTATTCTTTGAATACTTCACACCTTTTGGGTTTTTAGCTCACACCTTTTCAAAAGTACATAAGCGTTGCCATACTGGGACAGATCAAAGGTCCATCAAGCCCAGCATCCTGTTTCCAACAGTGGCCAATCCAGTTCACAAATACCTGGCAAGATCCCCCAAAAAGTACAAAACATTTTATACTGCTTATCCCAGAAATAGTGGATTTTCCCTAAGTCCAATTTACTAATGGTCTATGGACTTTTCCTTTAGGAAACCGTCCAAAATTTTTTAAAACCCTGCTAAGCTAAAAGTAGCATAAGATGAGTTACATTAAGGTACAGTAGGTATTTTCCTGTCCTTGGATAGCTCACAATCTAAGATTGTACCTGAGCCATGGCTGTAGAGCACAGGAAGGGCTGATTATTTTCATTTGCTCAACAACTCACATTTCCAGCAAAAAAAAAAAAAGTACTTCACTGCCCAAATGGGGTAAATTATGCCCTAAATTTACAAAAAGGCTTATCAAGCCTCTTTCATAACCTCTGAAAACTACCTGAATCTGTGGGAAGGAAAATAAATAATATAACCCAGTCTTGACATGGTTCTAACACTTTAGTGTATCTGCAGTTTCCTTACAGAAGAGGGTTAGAAAGAGAGAAAAGTATTTTGGGAATGCTGACAGATGTGTTAAGGTCAAATTGTTTTTATTTTTTTCACTGGCCCTTTTACTAAGCTGCATGAGGTGCTAACATGTGCCTTACACAGCTTAAAATGGCAGATCATGGATGGGCTGCACTCGGGCATCCTGAGTAAGTGTGGGTGGTCTAACTACACGCTAAAAAAAAATTATTGTATTCTTTTTGGGAAGGTGTGTCTGGGCATGCACTAATCATTTCTAAAAGAGAAGGGGCTCAGAAACCGTGAGAGGGAGAGCCTTCAAATTGAGTGTGACACACTACTAATTCGAGGGTGACTGAATTTTGCTTTTGGCACCAAAACCAGCCTGAATTTCATGTTTCAGATGCAAATGCTAATGCATTTTGGCTGGAATTGTGACTTTGTTAAGAACATAAGAATAGCCATACTGAGCCAGACCAATGGTCCATCTCGCCTAGTATCCTGTTTCAACAGTGGCCAAGAAACCCAAATAATAGCAAGATTCCATGCTACCAAGCCTGGGGCAAACAGCGACTTCCCCCATGTCCATCTCAATAACAGACTATGGACTTTTCCTCTAGAAACTTGTCCAAACACCTCCCCACTCTTGGTTGCAGCAGGGCAACTGAGAGTGGGGGCAACATTTCCCGGGCCTGGCACCAGTGGTCAAAAGAACATCCTGCCTATGCGGAAACAGGAAGTTACTTCACAGGAGGCAGGAAGAAGGACCTAGAAATATAAGTTGCTTACCTGTAACGGTAGTTCTCCTTGGACAGATCATCTTGCAGCCACACAAATTGAAGTGACTCCCCATGACGTCACAGTCCCGGAACTCTCAAAAGCATTTTTCTTTAAAAAGAGTATTAACGTATGAGCTCGTGGTAGTCCACGCTCCCCCACACCATATAAATACCCAGTTACTCCGCCCCCTTGACGGTTCCTTTAAAAAGCTGGCGTCAACCGCAGGGTGGGTTTGTGTGGCTGCAAGATGATCTGTCCAAGGAGAACTACCGTTACAGGTAAGCAACTTATATTTCTCCATGGACAGAATGCATCTTGCAGCCCCACAAATTGAAGACTCCCCAGCTACACAGGTAACAGTATAAACAGTCAACACACCAATTAAAAAGTCAAATAAACTGGTACCTGTGGCAGGAGGAGGTGGTAGTTGACGCCTCAGACACCGGACGTTAACACTGCCTGTCCAAATTCTGATTCAGCAGACGAGGCAGCATCAATACAGTAGTGCTTCGTAAACACATGCATAGTTGACCATGTGGCAGCCCTACATATGTCCAGGAAAGGTGTCCTTTGCAAATATGCCATTGTGGCCGCCTTGGCCCTCAGACGATGAGCAGTGACATGTGGAATGTCTGTGAAAACTGTTGAGTGAGATCGCGCTTGTTGATAACACAAAGCAATGCACTTTGCGATCCATTGCGATAAGGTGTTTTTGTTAATTGGTTTCGGATGCACAGTAGACCTCCAGGACAGTGTGTAGTTGTCTGTGCTCCTCAGTTTCATGCGGTGGAGGATAGAAAGACGGTAACACAATAATTTGATTCAAATGATAGGGAGAGACAATCTTCGGCTGGAACTTTGGATGCGTACGCAGGATTACCTTATCATGCAGCAGCTGCGTGTACGGGGGGTAATGCACTAGTGCTTGAACTTCTCCGATGCGACGTGCGGATGTTAGTGTTATAAGAAATAGAGTTTTCCATGCAACATATTTCATGTCTGCATTGTCCAATGGTTCAAAAGGTGGCCTCGTGAGCGCAGTGAGCACCAAGTTAAGATCCCATGCTGGCGCTGGTGGACGAAGCGGGGGGTACAGGTGTAGGACTCCTTTAAGAAACCGCTTTGACAGTGGATGCTGCATAAGCGTGCGGTTGTCAACAGTATCATGCATCACTGATAGAGCTGCCAAATGAACTCTAATGGATGAGTAAGACAGACCAGATTTCGCAAGATGCAGAAGATCCTCCAGAACATGCGAAATGGATACTGTTTGTGGAATGAAGTGGCGAGAGGAGCACCACAGTGAATCGTCGCCACTTTGATTCATAGGACTTTAATGTAGATTTCTTTCTGGAAGCAATTAAAACTTGAAGTACTTCCTGCGAAAATATCAAAGACGTTGCGGACCCAGTAACCACGCCATAAGTTTGAGTGACTGGGGGTCCGGATGTAGAAGGGTGCCTTGGTTCTGTGTGAGCAAATCCGGAACCGAAAGCAACGGAATTGGAGGTTGTTGGAGCATTCATAGTAGAATTGGAAACCAGGGCTGACGAGGCCAATGCGGTGCCACTAGAATGAGAGAAGTGCCGCCGAACTTTGCCTTCTGTAAGACTTTTGAAATGAGCGGTAGCGGAGGGAAGGCGTAAAAGAGACCTTCCGTCCAAGAGATCTGGAACGCATCTTCCGCTATTCTTCTCCGACTGGGAAACCTGGAGCAGAATTTGGGACATTTGGTGTTCTGTGGGGACGCAAAGAGGTCGACTAGAGGGTGTCCCCACCTGTTGAATAGTTCTTGCGTAACAGTGTTCTTCAGCGACCACTCGTGCGGTAGGAGCTGTCTGCTGAGCGAATCGGCCAATAAGTTCTGTTTCCCCGGTATATAAGCTGCTGATACCGTGGATTGCAGAGCCAGAACATGCTTCCAAATCCGCATGGATTCCTTGCACAGCTGCCATGAGCCCATGCATCCTTGCTTGTTGATATAAAACATTGCTACTTGATTGTCTGTGCATATTTGAATATGTTGATGATTGAGGTGTTGCTGGAAAGCTTTGAGAGCTAGTCTTGCTGCTCGGAGCTCCAGAAGATTGATGCTGCACTGGGCCTCCTCTGGGGTCTAGAGGCCCTGTGTTTTGCGTGGTCCGAAATGCGCACCCCAGCCCAGCTTGGAGGCATCTGTCGTGAGGCGACAGGTGGGTTGTTTGTGGCGGAACGGCATACCCTGTAAAAGATTCGGAGGGGAAGCCCACCACTGAAGAGACACTTGCAGGCTGCCTGGCAACGGTATTAGCATTGATAGTGGATGCAGAGCTTGAACCCAGTGGTCCGCATATGCAACCTGGCGTAAAATACCACAGGTATTGCAGCTGCCATGTGGCCCAGAAGAACCAGCACCGCTCGGGCTGTGACATGGGTGTGCCCGGACAGCAGGTGGATGAGCTTCTGGATACGCAGGGCCCTTTCTAGAGGTAGATATGCCAGCGCCCGTGGCGTATGGAGCGTTGCCCCTATAAACTGAAGGGTTTGCACCGGTTGCAGCTGCGACTTCTTGTAATTGAGTAGAAATCCCAACATTTGCAGTAACGTCAACGTTTCCTGAAGGGCTTGAGTCGTCTCTTGAACTGAGGAAGAGGATATCAGCCAATCGTCCAAGTATGGAAAAATTGCTATTCCTCTCTGGCGAAGATAAGAGACGACTGTGATGACACATTTTGTGAAAACCCGTGGAGAAGAGGACAGGCCGAAAGGCAGTACCCGAAACTGGTAATGACTTGCCCGCACTTGGAACCGAAGGTATCTTCTGTATGCCTGGTGAATTGGGATGTGCAGATA
This sequence comes from Microcaecilia unicolor, assembly GCF_901765095.1. NCBI lineage: Eukaryota > Metazoa > Chordata > Amphibia > Gymnophiona > Siphonopidae > Microcaecilia > Microcaecilia unicolor. The sequence goes on along the minus strand of NC_044033.1, from coordinate 198,214,195 downwards.
GGCATCCTGAAGGTCTAATGAGACCATCCAGGCATGCTGATCCAGTAGGGGAAGGATTACTTGTAACGTCGTCATTCGAAACTTCTCCTTCTTGATGTAGGTGTTGAGGGGTCTCAAGTCCAGGATCGACCTGAGACCACCTTTTTTCTTTGGGATTACAAAAAATCTGGAATAAAACCCCGTGTTGATTTGAGTTTGCGGAACTGGCTCGATTGCCCTGATTTGGAGAAGACGGGCAATTTCTTCCTGGACCCACTGCTGATGGGTTGCTTGAATGGGCGAGGTGACAATATGGGAATGTGGTGGCGTTTTTACAAAATTTAGGCGATATCCGTCGTTGACGATTGAAAGGACCCACTTGTCGGAAGTGACCAGGGACCATTGTGGGGCAAAGTGCTGTAGACGGCCCCCCACTGGCCAAACCTGTGGCAGGTGGTCAAAGGGAAGGTAGGCTCTTCGGAGCCCCAGTATTGACTTGTTTTGGGGGTCTCTGATCCCGAGGAGCTTTTTTGTATTGTTGATACTTATTTGGTTTGCTGTTATATTTGGAGGTCGAGCCATACTTATTTGTATTGTATGGTTTACGGTAAGTAAATCTGTTCCTCGATGGATTATATGAAGGGCTAAAAAAGGACCGTTGAGCCGAAGAACGAGACTGATTAAGGCTGTCGTCCTCTAGTGTGTCAAGCGTGGTAAAATCCTGCTTGATGTTCTTGATTATGTCCTTGACCTTGTCTCCAAAAAGGTTATCGCCTAAGCAAGGGGCATCCGCCACTCTGTTGTGGACATCCTCGCGGAGTCCAGATGCTTTCAACCAAGCCAGTCGTCGTGTGGAAATACCGACCGCGGCCCCTCTCACAGACGTGTCGTAAGAGTCATGGGCGGCGCGGATCAGATTCGTGGCACACTCGTCCAGATGATGCAGGGATGGTTGTAGCTGAGCCTGGATGGGAGCTGGCAAGGCACTCACAACCTTGGTCAGAGCTTCAAGGACAGTGAATTGATACTCTGAGTAGTGAAACATATGGAGGCCTATGCGCGCATTCAGCATCGTATTTTGGTACATGCGTTTCCCCAACAAGTCCATCAGCTTCATGTCCTTAGTGGGGGGGGGGAAGTTGGAGTGATCCCTGGAGCTTCTGTGCTTCCGCATAGCTGAGCAAACCACAATGGATTGATGAGATAATTGTGGTTTACCAAAGCCAAACGCCTCCTGCACTCTATACTTAGTGTCGAGACTCTTTTTTTGTAGGTGTTACGCTGTAAGGTGTGGACCATATCGCTCTATGCTGTTCCGCTAGGACATCGTGCAATGGCAGAGCAATTATTTCTTTTGGAGCCTCTTTGTAGCGAAGCGTCTGCAACTTTTTAGATCTAGGGTCTGGCTGGGTCGTGGACTGTATGCCCAGTGCCGCCGCTAGCCGATGGAGAAAATTCGGGTAAGAGACATCTTCGGGTTGAGACGTCCTGGACGGCTGTGTTGGTGAAGGGTCAGACAGCAAACCTGGCGTGTCCGCTCCTTGATCAGATGGAGCAGCCGAAGAATGCTGTGAAGAGGAGTCATAATCAGAAAACAACTCTGCCGCCATAGATGCCGAGGTAGACATGGATGAGGTGCGACTGCGCTGAGGCTGCGCCGAATCTCTCGCCGGTGCGTGCATATCTTGACCCTGATGAGGGTGGTGCCGCTGCAAAAAATCCCGAAGCAGGTGCATGAGATCTTGGTTGCTTGAGTGCGAAGATGGAACCTGATGCTCCCCGGTCATGCAAGCTGCTGTATCCTGCTGGAAGCCTGTCAGAGGCTGTGCAATTATGTTTTCCTGTGGTGAAAGACAGGGGAGTGCTTGTGTAGCCCTGTTTGCTGGCATAGGTGAAGAAGCACAGGCTGTCAGATGCTGAGAGGAGGAGCTGCAATGCTGATCAAAGGAGTGGGAGGTGCTTTGGCGATGACGTCGATGGGAGTGGGTGGAGCCATGATGACGGTGCCGATGGGAGGGGCTTCGGAGCCGACGAGAGGTGGAAGAACTTCGTCGGTGCCGATGAGATGCAGGAGAGGAGTGCTTCGAGTGCAGACTCGGCTCCGTGCGTTTCCTGTGCCGTGGAGGGGACACTTCACTGCGGGAAGACCCAGCACTAGCCGTTTCGGAGGTGAGCTGCTGAAGGAGCTGGGGGAGGGCAGTTTTTGGAGGCTGATCTACGTCTTGATGCACTCTCTTTAACTGAGCCTGTTCCCCTTGTGAGTGGGGAGACGTGGGCTGTCTAAGATCAGGCACGGCCCGCATTTTCAGCTCCCTGAGCTTTCTGGTACGGGGCAGCATGCTGGCACAGGCAGCACAACTAGTGTTGAGGTGCGCCTTGCCGAGGCAATGGACACACCAGTCGTGGGGGTCAGTAGCCGACATTTTCCCTTTACATGTACTGCAGCGTTTGAATCCCTGTTTGGGTGGCATCGCGGGGAAACAGATCGCTGAAAAGTTAAACTGACGAAAAATTTTTCAAAATTAAAGGTAAAAAGAGGTGGATGATGAGTCGGGACGGATCGTCGCGGAAAAGAAAAAACCGTCAAGGGGGGGCGGAGTAACTGGGTATTTATATGGTGTGGGGGAGCGTGGACTACCACGAGCTCATACGTTAATATTATTTTTAAAGAAAAATGCTTTTGAGAGTTCTGGGACTGTGACGTCATGGGGAGTCACTTCAATTTGTGGGGCTGCAAGATGCATTCTGTCCATGGAGAACCAGCAGCACACTTTCTCTTTGTTTGCTGCTATGGGCGGGAGGCAGTGGTGGTGAGGCCCTGAAGATTATTTGCCCCGGACCCAGCTTTGTCTCTCAGTGGCCCTGGGTTGCAATAACGTAGCCAGGAATTTTCGATGGGGGGGGGGGGGTGCATCTCTATTTTCATCCCTTCTCCCTCCTGCTGCATATCTCCCCGGCCCCACAAAGATTTGTCAAGTCCCCCCACCATACCTTAAAATCATCTCCAGTCTTTGCCAGGCAGCGCCAGTGGCACTCAGGCAGCCTGCACAGGGGCTTTACTGCCCTTCAGAAAACAGGAAGTTTTGATGGTGGTGGGATGGTTCAGAGAGCGAGAGCCCTATGCAGGCCAAAGCCAGCCTATGAGTGCTGCTGATGCTGCACAGAGATGATTAAGGTTAGGAGTAGGCCAATTACCTGACTGGAAGTGATTTTAAGGTATGTGCTGGGTGAGGGATGGAATTGCAGATTTTTACGGGGCTGGAAAGGGGGAGAGAAAAAAAAAAAAAGAGGAGCACCACTGCCTGCCCGGTTGTGAACAAAGTACTGTCCATCTGTTGGTGCTTTCTCCAGTATGTAGTTAGTGTAGGAGTGATCCCCAGTTGCTCCTGCCATCCGCTACCACAGTCTCTACCGGAACCATTTTTGGTAGCAAAGAGGACATGAGCAAAAGCAACTGGCACTTGCTTCTCCCCCACTACCCACTAGAGCACCAAGGGCTACGTGGAAGGCCTGGGAGGGAGCAGCTGGACCCTGTGGTTTTGCCTTCAGCTGAATGTGAGCAACAGATTTTGGCTGTAGTTTTGGTTTTTGTCACGTTCTAATCCTAGTACCTGAAGAGAAGGGACCGAGAGATGGTTTTGGCGTTGGTGGGGAAGATGAGAGGTGTAACTAGTGCTCTCTAGCTCAAGTTTATTTGATTATACCAGTATAGGTAGTGGTTTACAATTCTAATCAATGCTAATTTATTTTATGTGTTGCATTTGTATCCCACATTATCTCACCTCTTTGCAGGCTAAGATGGATAAAGGTATATTAAAAAAACAAAGAACACAACATGGCAAAAATTAAGACAACACATGCAATCTGAAATGTATATAGTATTGGTATATTATAGCGCATAGGAGCCAACTCTGTGGGTGCTAGAGCAAACCCAATATTGAGAAAATTCCTTGTATATGTCCAAGGAAGGTTTATTTCCACTGGGCTTAGCACCCCCAATAATTTTGGAAAGTTGGCTCCTATGTAATATAGCTACAGTAGTAGCGATGTGCATTTGTGAAAAAAACGGGCACGATAACAAAATGGGGTCGCTCCAGCGCCTCAGGCCTGCTTTGTTTCATTTTAACCTTCAGCTCCTGGAGATCTGGGGATTATTCAGTTAGGGGGCCTTTTACTAAAGTTTAGTTTGAGTAATCTACAGCAGGCCCCATTTTATTCCTATGGGCCTTGCAAAAGAGAACTCGAGCTAAGCTTTTCCACTTTAAAGTTTCCTGAAGCTGCTTTTCAGCACTTCTTCGCCGCCCCGCCCCCCCGATTATTACATCGGTTCGGTTCGGTTCGGTGCAGACGGAGCAAACGCACGCCTCGCAGTGACGCCACAAAGGACGCGCCAAGGACGTCGCGTTCCGAGCCTCGTTTCTAGCCCGAGAAGACTAGCGTGGGAAAGAGGTTTGGAACGCAGCGCAGCGGCCCCCGCCCCTCCCTCCCACTCTTTATATAATGCGCAGCTCGCACCTCCACCCGCTCTTACTGCATCAGGCAGCGGTGAACTGGGGAAGGGTCGTTGCGGCTTCTTAGGCTTCGGCTCACGGTTGGTGGGGACGCTGCACGTGATCCTCCCCTCCTGCTTGGAGAGCCGCGCGCGCTGAGGGCTGTTTTTCAGGACAGACGAAGAAGCGGGCGGGTGGGCAGTCATTCGGCGAGCGCGCGCGTGGTCGCCGCGTGACATTTCTTTGATTATCGCGCTCCCGCGCGGCTTTTTTTTTTTAATCTGCACGAGCGACCGTTACGGCCCTCCATCTTACCGGTAAGTGAGCGCAGTGGTTGGGTTGGTGGTGCAGGTGGTTCTCCTTTCTTCCTCTGACACCGGCCGGCTTTATTTTTCTCCCTTAGCATGGGTGGGATGAAATGGCGGCCATGACGCAGTGGCCTCCGCGCTCTTTATTCTCCTTTACGCGCGACTCGCTTCATGGCTGTTTGGTCGGACCTTTTTCTCCCCATTTATCGATTTCGCCTGAATTTGCGGGGTGATTGGGAGCCTCTCTTTATTTCTTTATCTTCCTCCTTTTTTTTTGTCCGTTGTGAGTAGAGAAAATGGCGACCGGTGAGGAAGTCCTACCGGCGCAATGCTTCCGCCGTTCCGCTCATCTTCCTCCTCGCCTGGACCCCCAAAGGTTCTGATAGCGGACGATATACATTCCCCCGCCGAATGTGCTTTATCTTTTGGGGACAACCGGGGCGCAGGGGGGGTGGTTAGGAGGAATTACTACGCACTATTTATTTTGTGTGGTCTGTCGTCACTGACGAGGAATCACTCCGCCAGGAACTCGTTTTTGACCCCGCCCCTATCGGTGACGTCACGTTTAATTTTTTGTGCAGTAAGAGGGAAGTGTTGTATTTGATGCTTATTTTTTATTGCATTTATTTTTTTGTTCTCTAAGTTAAAGGTTCTGCTTTCATATCACGCATTAGTTGACGGGAGGGGGTTTTGTAATAAATTTGATAGTGGATTTAGGGACGGGGAAAGTTATTCACAGCTGAATGTGTGAGCAAAATGCAAATAAATGTCATCAAACGAGCAAATCTGGGAGTGAACGAAAGAACCGAAAAATTGCTATGCTGGATCAGACCAAAGGTCCATCTAGTCCAAGATTTAAGTAGTAGGATTCCATGTTCCCCCCAGGCATGAGCAGTGACTTTCCCAGGGTCAGGCTGAAACCCATAAACGGTTTCCTAAACCATTTTTAAATGTACCTGTGCCAAATATCTTTGCCAGTTCTAGTTAGTTTTTGTGTAGAAGTATTTCTGCTAAACTTTGCATAGTATCCAGACTATCCAATAATTTGACCCTTGACCCCAGTGCAGCTTAAATGATAACTTTATTCAAAGTTACCATAACGAAACAAATGGCACAGCGAACTGTGGGCTAGACATTTCACACAGAACATCTGAAAACTGTTGCCCTGGATTCTTTTCCACAATTGTTACAGATGCAAAACAGTCTCTGTAAGGGGCCATTTTTTTTCACTACTGAAATTGCCAGTAATTGCTTCTGCAGAGAGTTTCTCATCTCCCTGTACCAGTTGAATGCATTTTTCTGCACCGCCATCCAAGCTGCACACAGACCTTTCTGGTGTTCTGGGGAGTTAAGAGCATTCACCCTCAAATGGGCCACAGCACCATGGACTTTTCCTGCAGACAAAAGAGTAAGAGTGCACTGAGCCAATCAAGTTTTCAGGATATCCACAATGACAGCGCATGACTTGGTATTGAAAACTCATTTCTGTTCTTTGTAGATGTTCTGAAAACCCATCTAGCATCCTCCCCACCCACCCTGGGCTGCTGCCCACATTCCTGCAGGCCCCAAGCTTAAAGAAGAATGAGCATTGCATGGGCCCTGTAAGACTAGCCTGGGAAGTGTTGCCCTTGTTTACTTCTCAAACAGGAAGTCTGCCTTGAGTGGGCAGAGGAACAGCAGCACTTAAGTGTGGGCCTGTATTTAAAATGGGCAGCAGGTCCAGTTTAGGAGCTGTGCTACCCCACTCCCACTAAGAGATTCAAAAGTTGTAAAGCAGAAATGTTTAATTTCAACAGTGTGACCAGGATCAGGGGTTGGTATTTCTGATTAAGGCAGTGATCAAAGACACAAGATAGATTGGCTAGATTACTAACAGCATGGGGTGGCATTAGCGTTCAGTCGTTATTTCTACTTAATTTACTATTCTACATCTTGTTTTTAACGTAAGTTATTTTAATTTGAAAGCGATGTTTCAAGACAAGTGGTAGACAAGTAATAGTATTTTCCTCCATACGAACGTTTGATAGTACAAATTCTTGTGTTATAACTTAGCAAATAATCTCACAGACATTTAATTCAGGCAGTTGGGAATCAGGTGGCTAATACTTGTGGATTGACCCATTGGCCTCCCCCCCCCCCCCCTCCCCACACACAACACAAGCGCTCAACATCTGTTTTAAGATTACATATTTGGGCCCATTCTTTGATTTGGTGTTTTGTACCTATGTGGCAGAGTATTTGATTAGAAGTTACCTGTTGCATTGCTGGTTATGCTATTGCAGATCACATCTGGTTTGGGTAGCTTATAAGCAGCACTGTGTTGTGTAGTGTAACTTACAGATTAGCCCTAGAGCATATTGCTGAAAGAAACTGTATCACTTCTTGCATTTTAGATACAAAGGGCGTACGATATTGGGGTGTCTGTTTGAGGATCTGAAGATTTTAAGAATCAATTGGGAACAAAGATCCTGAAGCAAAAATGGTAAATTATTTTTCTTTATGGAAGATTGTCCTGGTATATACCTGGACAATGTTGGCTGTAATTGTGCTAGTCAAGCAGGGGCTGCAAAAAAAAAAAAAAAAAAGGGCAGGGAAAGTATGCAGAGCATGGTTCATAGAATTCTTTTCCAGCATGTCTATGTGTGTGAGGGAAATAAAGGAGGGGCAGCTTGAATGGAGCAATATCCAAACATTCCATTCCTTAGCGGACCGGCCCAGGAATGGACTGATGGGTTGAAGTGGCCTGGTGCAGGCTGGAACTTTTCAGTATTTCTCTGCCTCCAGCAAATAGTTTAGGTTTGGTGCAGCATGATGGTTCAGGCCCGATTAACTCTCCCCCCCCCCCCCCCCCGTGCAGTCCGAGGACCATGACAGGTGAGGTTGGGCCAGTGGTGCTTCCAGGGTTTGGACCACAATTCTTAACTTGGTAGTCTATCCTAGTCCTGAGCCGAAGCCCTAAGACCTGTACTTGGCGGGGTGGGGTTGGCTTAGGTTCTGTAGGGCTCTGCCACCAGGGGCGTGCGGGTCCCTGGCTCAGGGCCCAGCTTCCCCTCCCCTAAAATCCACTGCCCCTGCAGTAAAAAAAATCTTCAATTGGAATTTAACTTTCCTCAGCAACCCTCCAGACCGGTCAAGACGCTTGGGTTATGTACTCCTACCAGCAGAGGGAGACTGAGAAAACACTGAACTTTGAACGCTGCCTATATAACCTGTGCAGTCCTTCCACTAGCCAGTATTTTCTCAGTCTCAGCAGAGGTAGCAGTACATCCTGTGCAGTCTGCAATGGTCTGGTGAGGTAGTGTTATTGATAGAGAAGGGATTTGCTCCATTTGGGGGCTGATCTTTTTATTTTTCAGTTCCCTGTACGTGTGTTTAAAAGAAAAAGAGAATTTTGTGCTTCGGGGCTCTGGGTCCGGTGAGGCTCACTATTCCCCTTGGGGTGTCACACCTGCTAGTCAGGTCCCTCCCCCGGTGCTGCTCTCTTCCTCTCTGAGGCTGGCAGCTTTGTGCCTCGGCTGCTTTCTTAGTACTGCAGCCCTGAGTGCCCTACAATCAGCAGCTGCCATATTGTACTCTGTTTCTATCAGGGTAGTGATATTTCGGGTCCATGTACCTGTGCTGAGAGGGAGAGCAGCGCGACCATTGTGTTTAATTGTTTGGCTGAAGCAGGTCGTCGGTGCGGCGCTGCGGGCTTCGTGTCTCTTTCGAGTGCGCTATGGCGGGCAAGCTCCTCCGTTGCCATGCCTGTTCCCGACGCGGGATAGAGACACCGGGCGGTCCGTGCTGTCTCTGCGGCGAGCCGAAACAGCTGTCCGCGGCTCCTCTGGTTCTGTCCGCAGAGGGACCAGTGAGCGCCGCTTCTCCTTTGCCTACGGTTTCGCAAGAGGGAGTGTCGGCGGGAACGAGCGCCATGTTGGCTCCGGCGTGGTCAGCAGAAGCGGAGGTTTCGGCGGGAACGGCCGCCATTTTGACTCCGGCGCGATCAGCAGAGGTGGCGGTTTTTGGTCCTGTTTCCCCTATTTTGGTTCAAAAGGAGACTTCTGAGGGCACAGGAGGAGTTGGTTTTCCCCCTGATTTTGTTTGGACGCTGTATCAAGCTTGGAAATCGGGGCCCCCCAGTTGGAGGACAGGGGTAGTAGCTCCATGCCCGCTAAAAAACCCCATGTAGAGTGGGTTGATGAGGGAGATTGTTTTTCTCTTAGGGAGTCTGAAGGGCACCTCAGTGATTTTGGAGAATCTGAGGGTTTCGAGGGCTCTCAGGAGCCGGAATGTTCCGTTCCTGGTCAGGATCCCTCTGTGGTCAGACTTTTTCATAGAGATGAGCTTACGGAGCTCATTGATCAGGTGATTTCCACCCTGAGGTTTGAGCAGTCAGAAGCCCCCTTGGGAGAGGCAGGTCAGGTGGACCCTTTAGTGAAAGGCATTCAACGCAAAGCGCGGTCCTTCCCTATGAATAAGGATCTCAGGGAGATGATTTCTCAGGAGTGGAGTGCCCCAGACGCTCCTTGTACGGTGTCTAAGGCAATGAATGGCGAGGCTCTATCCTCTGCCGCAGGAGGATAGAGACTCCTTTAAGGCTCCCACGGTAGATGCAGTGGTTACTGCGGTCACCAAGGCTACAGCTATCCCGGTGGATGGCGGGACCGCGCTTCGGGACCCCCAGGACAGGAGGTTGGAATCTTAAGCGTAGCTTTGATTTGTCGGCCCTAGCTCTCCAGGCCTTGGTCTGTGGGGATTTAGTGGCTCGAGCCTGCTTTCGTTGGGCCGAGAAGCTCCTTGACGATTCAGTAGAAGTCGGTTGTTCGGGGGTTCAGGAATTGGCCAAGTTAGAAATGGGCTCGTCCTTCCTGTCTGATGCCCTGTACGATTTGTTGAGGGCGTCAGCCAAGAATATGGCCCTGGTGGTTGGAGCGCGTAGGGCCCTCTGGTCTATGCTCTTTGACGAAGACTTGGATAAGTTGGTTCGGGGCCTTACTGATGCTAAGGTTCCTCGTCTTCCGGAGTTTTGTCTCAAAGCCAGTTCCAGAGGTATGTCCGCACGCGGTCGGCTTAAAGAAGCTCAACGGTATAGGCCAGGTAGGATTAGTGGAACTTCTAAGGTCGTTTTTTCCAGCGCACCCAGTCCTTTCGAGGAGGTCGCCGTGACTTTTCGTGCCGTGTCTTCTCCTCGGGGGGATCGGGTGCGGCCCGTAATTCCCAATGAGGGTGTGCAGGTTCAGCCTCTGGTACGTAAAGGGGCTCGGCTGAGCCAGTTTTACCAGAGCTGGACCAAGATCACGTCAGACCAGTGGGTGCTCGAAGTGGTGAGAGACGGTTATGCGCTAGAGTTCGAAAGTGCAGTACCCGAAGTTTTTCTAGAGTCCCCTTGTCGTTCGCGGGCCAAGAAGGCGGCTGTGCGGGAGACTTTGCGGCGTCTCCTCAGTCTTGGAGCAGTTGTTTCGGTTCCTCCAAGTCAGCAACGCTCGGGCTGTTATTCGATCTATTTTGTAGTAAAGAAAAAGGAAGGTTCCTTTCGGCCTATTTTAGATCTCAAGAGGGTCAATGCAGCACTAAAGGTCCCGTCCTTTCGCATGGAGACACTGCGGTCAGTCATTGTTGCGGTTCGGCAGGGAGAGTTCCTGACTTCCCTGGATTTGACAGAGGCTTACCTTCACATTCCCATTCGTCCGTCGCATCAGCGTTTTCTTCGATTTGCTGTGTTAGGGAAGCATTTTCAGTTTTGTGCCCTGCCCTTCGGTCTCGCGACAGCCCCTCGCACCTTTTCCAAAGTCACGGTGGTGGTAGCATCGGCGCTGCGTCGGCAGGGGGTTCTGGTGCATCCGTATTTAGACGACTGGCTGATTCGGGCCAAGTCGAGAGCGAAGCGGCTACCGCTCGAGTGGTGGAGTTGCTGGAATCTCTTGGTTGGGTAGTGAATCCTCAGCAAGAGTCATCTAGTTCCGGCACAGTCTCTGGAATATCTGGGGGTGCGTTTCGAGACAGGCGACGGTCGAGTGTTTTTACCATCTCTACGGATTCGCAAGCTGCAGGATCTGATTCGTCATTTTCTTGTGGAATCTCTCCCGACGGCGCGGGATTATCTGCAGGTGCTGGGAATGATGGCGGCGACTATAGAGGTGGTGCCCTGGGCCAGGGCTCACATGAGGCCGTTGCAGACAGCTCTGCTAAGTCGGTGGTCTCCGCAGTCGCAGGATTTAGAGGTGCGCTTGCCCCTGAGTGCAACCCCCCCCCTCTCATCCTCCGCTGGTGGCTGAACACACGCAACCTGGAGAAGGGAATGCCTTTGGAACCCCCAGAGTGGGTGGTTCTCACCACAGACGCCAGCCTCTCGGGATGGGGGGGGGGGGCTCAGTGTCTCGGACAAGTAGCGCAAGGGTGCTGGTCCTCGGAGGAAGCTCAGTGGTCCATCAACCGGTTGGAGACTCGGGCCATTCGCTTGGCTCTTCAGTCCTTTCAGTCTCTGCTCCTAGCCAAGGCGGTCAGGGTGCTATGCGACAATGCCACAGCCGTAGCGTACGTCAACCAGCAGGGAGGCGCAAAGAGTCGCGCGGTCGCGGAGGAAGCGACCCAGTTGTGCCAATGGGCAGAAGTCCATCTTCAGGCTCTGTCGGCGGCCCACGTAGCAGGGGTGGACAACGTGGACGCGGACTTTCTGAGCAGAAATACTCTAGATCCCGGTGAATTGTCTCTACATCGATCGGTTTTCAATCGCATTGTGGCGGTATGGGGTCTGCCAGTGATGGATCTCATGTCAACAGCGGGAAATGCACAAGTACAGCGCTTCTACAGTCGCAGACGAGATCCTCGGTCGGAAGGAATAGACGCCCTTCTGCTACCGTGGCCGCAGGGGCTACTGTATGTCTTTCCTCCGTGGAAGGATAGTTCAGCGCATCAAACGTCACTCGGGACGGGTAATTCTGATAGCTCCAAATTGGCCCCGTCGTCCGTGGTTTGGAGATCTGGTGCGTCTGGCAATAGCAGATTCTCTTCCGCTAACAGAGACTGTATTGTTGTGTCAAGGTCCGATTGTTCTGCCGGACCCGTCTCCATTCTCTCTTATGGCCTGGCTCTTGAAAGGCACAGGTTGAAGGGTTTTCTTCTAGGGTTATTGCTACGATGTTAAGTTCCTGCAAGCAGTCCACATCCCTGGAGTACGTTCGAGTCTGGAGACTTTTTGAGCACTGGTGTCGAGATCGGGGTGTGAGGCCTCTGCGTTCCTCGGTTCCGGAGGTGTTGGAGTTTTTGCAAGAGGGTTTGGACAAGGGTTTGGCTTTGTCTACTCTGAAGGTGCAGGTAGCTGCTTTGTCTTCTTTTCGTGGAAAGGTCCAGGGGAGGTCTTTAGCTTCTGCACCGGATGTAGTACGTTTTCTGAAGGGTGTTAAGTTGCTTCGGCCTCCCCGTCGTCGGTTGGTTCCTCCGTGGTATTTGAATCTAGTTTTAGAGGCTTTGGTCAGGCCTCCATTTGAGCCTCTGGTCTCGGCTACGGTCAAAGGTTTGTCCTTGAAAACGGTGTTCTTGGTAGCTATTACGTCAGCGTGTAGGGTTTTAGAACTTCATGCTTTGTCTTGTAGGGCTCCTTTCTTATCCTTTTTCAAGGAAAGGGTCTCCTTGAGGCCAGTGCCCTCCTTTTTGCCCAAGGTAGTTTCGGAATTTCAGACCAGTTCTTTGCCAGTTTTAGGGAGTTTGGCAGGGGATTTGGAGCAGTGGCGGCTTGCTAAGTTAGATGTGAAGTGAGCTTTGCGTTGTTATCTGTCTAGAACTTGGGAGTTCAGAGCCTCGGATTGGCTGTTCGTGCTTCATGGCGGTCCAAAGAAGGGGGCTGCGGTTTCCAAGGCCACTATAGCCCGGTGGTTGAAGGAGGTGATTGCGTCTGCTTACGTCTTGAGGGGCTGGGCAGTACCTAAAGTCTTTTCAGCTCATTCCACGAGGGGAGTAGCGGCCTCTTGGGCGGAAAGTAGTATGATCCCCCCGCTTGATATTTGTCGGGTGGCGGTTTGGTCCTCTTTGCATTCGTTTGTCAAGCATTATAGGATTGATGTTCATGTGAAGGAAGAAGCGAGTTTCGGGGCAGCTGTTTTGTCCTCTGGCCTTAGAGGGTCCCGCCCGTAGATTGTTACTGCTTTGGTACGTCCCAAGCGTCTTGACCGGTCTGGAGGGTTGCTGAGGAAGGTGAAATTAGATCTTATCTGCTAATTTTCTTTCCTCTAGACCCTCCAGACCGGTCAAGGGCCCGCCTAGTATGTTCTTTCGGCCAGAAGGGGTTCTTTCAGTGTAGTGTTGCGTTTGGCAGCTGATGACTTGTTCAAGTAATTTCAGATGCCTTGATCCAGCTTCTGTTCTGGTGTGGCTCTGTTCCAGGTGTGGCTTGGTCTGTGGCCTGCCTGTGGAAGCACATGGAAGATATTGGAATTATGCTATGCCCACGTACAGGGTTCTGGTTAGTTTTATTTGTTCTCTGCTTTGTTAGAGTTATACTGGCTAGTGGTAGGACTGCACAGGTTATATAGGCAGTATTCAAAGTTCAGTGTTTTCTCAGTCTCCCTCTGCTGGTAGGAGTACATAACCCAAGCGTCTTGACCGGTCTGGAGGGTCTAGAGGAAAGAAAATTAGCAGGTAAGATCTAATTTCACCTTATTCACTTATTTCTTGCAAGGGGAATAAAAATTGCAGTGAAACAGTGCCAAGGTGGTGGCTGTAGACAAATTCTAGGCTGCATAGAGAGAATGTGGGATACAAACAAACTATAACCGCTTTGGAAGCTATATCTTGCTAAGGACATAAAGATTTGAATGGTTCAGAGAAGAGCAACAATAAGAAGGGATTTGTGCCAAAAAGCTAGGAGAAGAGACTTGAGGATTTGAGTACATATACCCTTGAGGAAAGGAGATACAGGGATAATATAATATAAGGCGGTATTAATATGCAAATAAACCTTTTCCAGAGAAGTATAAACAGTAGAATTTTGAGTTTATGGGGGGGGGGGGGGGGTGTCTTACTTCCCAACCCTCTTGCTTTGGATGCAACAAATGTCTGATTCCCCAGGGTCAGCTTGTCTGGAATCCAGGACAGCCTTTCTAGCAGGCGTGTTCTATAACTTGGTCCACATTTATTTCTGTATAGTTGCATCAGGGATTGGGTCCACAGATGGCTATGGCTGTGGTTTCACAACTTGGTTGTTAGGTCTCTGAAATGTGACTAAGTTCCTTAGCGTCCCTCCGGACCGGCGCAGAATGTGACTGATGGGTTATGTATGCCTTCCAGCAGGTGGAGACTAAGAAAAAAATCTGTGACTCTAGCGAGCCCTTGCCAGCTAGAGAAAGATCCAGTAATCCTAGTCTCCAGCAGGTGGAAGGTGGTGAGCCCTTCAGTCTGTCTATTCTATTCTTTCTGTCTTTTGGTTAAAAGTTTCTTTGATTGTTTAAATTTCTGTTGTGTCCCTGTGCATTTAAAAAAAAAAAAAAAACCTGCTCGTGGGGGTCTCTGTGCCTCGGGGGTGCCACACTCGAAAGGCCGAGTCCCTCCCCCCCCCCATCCTCCCTGGTTAATGTAGGTGCTGGCTATTTTGGGTGTGCTAGCAGTTTTTGTTTTTCAAAGCATTAAAGATTTACCTCAAGGGGGGAGCTTTAGAGGTGGGGAGAGGCAGCTACTGATTTAAACAAACAAAAAAAAAAGAGCCTCCCGATCTGCTGTCTCAGCAGAGCCGTTTTTGAGCACTATCAGCGAGTAGGGCAGCTGTTTGTTTGTTTTTCTTTCGCGATGTCGGGAAAACTCTGCCGTTCTGTCTGTCAGCGGTGGGGTTTAGGGGCAGCTGGTATGGGTCGTTACAGCACTGCTGTGGAGGACCAGGGTGCAGATTCTGGCAAATCATCGGCGCCGCTGGGGGGAGGGGGGAGTCCGTCGTTTTGGCGGCGGCCGACTCTCCCTCTCAGGTGCCGATTTCGACGGGAAATGTCGCCATTTTGGAGATCATGCTGTCTTGCTGTTTCTCAGACTTCTTTAGCTGCTGGGCTTGTGCCTGCTTTTCAGTATCCAGTGTTGCCATCGGGGGAAGAAGGTTTTCCCCCTAAATTCGTGGTACTGATGCACCAAGCTTTTCTTCTGCACAAGGCTGCACCTGTGGACTCTCAGGTGAGGCAGTCTATTGAGGGGGCCTCTGTGGCTAAGAAATGGTGTAGGTCCTCTGTAGAAGCTGAGCAGGATTTGTTTCTCATGACCAGGACATGCCCTCCTTAGAGGAGGAGGTATTCTTTTCTGAGGAGCACTTTTTGGAGGAGCTGGAGCACACAGTAGAAGGGGAGGAATCTTCCGGTGGGGGGTGATCCTTCAGTGGTAAGGATTTTCGATAAGGATGATCTTCAGGAGCTTATTTCTGTGGTTTCTTCTTCAGGTGTCAGCCCAGAAAGGTGGATTTCCTCAGTGACCCTCCTTGACCGGTCAAGACGCAGGGTCGTGTGTTTCTTCCGCTGGCCAGGGTCCTCAAGTTGCAGGCTCAGATTCGTGTCTTCTTGCACAATTCGCCGGCAAGAGATTATCTACAGGTTTTGGGATCAATGGCGGCAGCGAGGTGGTGCCATGGGCCAGGGCTCACATGAGGCCTCTTCAGAGGTTGCTTCTGTCGAGATGGTCGTCCCAGAAGGATTCGCTTCATCAAAGTTCGGCACTTTTGTTGCAAGTGAAGACCAGTCTATGATGGTGGCTTCGGGAGGCCAATTTGACCAAAGGTATGCCTCTAGATCAGCCCAGTTGGACGGTGGTGATGACAGATGCTAGTCTCCACGGCTGGGGAGCTCACTGTCAGGGGCAGTTTGCTCAGGGTCTCTGGTCTCATCAGGAGACATTATTTTCAGTCAACCTGCTAAAGACCAGAGCGATTCGTCTGGTGCTCCAGAGTTTTCTTCATCTTCTGAGAGGCTGAGCAGTACGGGTAATGTTAGACAGTGCCATAGCGGTAGCTTATATCAGTCTGCAAGGAGGGACGAGGAGCCTGCCGTTGGACCGAGAGGCGTCACTGCTACTTCAATGGGCGGAGGTCCATCTGGTGGCTGTGTCAGCGGCTCATGTAGCAGGGGTCCAAAATGTTCAGGCAGATTTTCTCAGTCACATGCTCGATCCCAGAGAGTGGTTGCTAAGCGAATTGGCGTTTTGATTGCTGGTCGATCATTGGGGGTATATCTGTTTGCCTCTGCCGGCAATGCAAAACTTCCTCTCTTCTTCATTCGTTGCAGGGATCCCAAAGCGCAGGGCATGGACGCTCTTCTTCAGTCCTGGCCAGCCGGTCTAGTGTATGCTTTTCCTCCATGGCCTCTAGGGCGTCGTCTTCAGAAGGTCGAGACGCACAAGGGGCTTCTGATTTTGGTGGCACCGGATTGGCCTCAAAGGCCGTGGTACGCCGACCTTCGACGTCTTCTGGTGGATCTTCCCTTCAGACTTCCGGTCACACAAGATCTCTTGTCGCAGGGTCCGATCATTCATCCCGATCCGGATCGGTTCTGTCTTACGGCCTGGCTCTTGAAAGGGCTAAGCTGATTAAGAAAGGTTGCTCCGCTCAGGTCATTGCTACCATGCTTCGCTCTCGTCGTCGTTCTACCTCTTTGAATTATTACTACTATTTATCATTTGTATAACGCTACAAGGCACGCAGCGCTGTACACCATACACAAAAAGACAGTCCCTGCTCAAAGAGCTTATACAATCTAGATAAGACAGGTAAACAGGAAAAATAAGGGTAAGGGAATAAATAGGTAAGGATAAGGACAGGGCAAGTGAGTAGTGGTTAGGATTATGTGCGCACTTGAAGGATATTTGAGCACTGGTGTAAGGAGTGCTTCGGTCCGCAAATTTTTTTTTTTTTTTTTTTGCAGCGTGGCTTTGACAAAGGACTTGCTTTGGCTTCTCTTAAGGTGCAGATCGCGGATTTCTCTTGTTTTCGTGGTCATATCCAAGGGAAGTCTCTAGCTGGTCATCCGGATGAGGTCCGTTTTTTGAGGGGAGCTAATCTCCTTCGTTCCCCTTCGCAATGTTCTTTTTCTCGTTGGAATCTGAATTTGGTGCTTGCAGTTCTTAAGCCTCCATTCGAGCCTTTGTCATGTACTCTGAAGGACTTGACTCTGAAGGCAGTATTCTTGGTTGCTGTTGCTTCTGCTAGGCGAGTTTTGGAGTTCTGTTCCGATCGTGTGGTGGTCTTTCCAAGGTAGTAACTCTGTTTCATGTTTCTCAACCAGTAGTTTTGCCTGTTAGGTTCTTTTTCCTGCTCAGAGGAGCAGCGGCATTTGAAGTATTTGGATGTCAAAACAGGTGTTGAAACACTGTCAAGTCTACGGAGGACATCCGCCGATTTGATCGTTTGTTCTTATTGGAGGTGCGCGCAAGGGGTTCATGGCCTCTAAGCCCACTATTTCTCGGCTTAAAGAAATGATTGCTTTAGCTTATCTTCTTTAGGGGGAAACCTGTTCCAGAGCATGTTAAGGCGCATTCTACAAGAGGTCAGGCAGCTTCTTGGGCAGAGCGTTGTCTGGTTCCTCCAGATGACATTTGTAGAGCGGCAACCTGGTCGTCTTTGCATTATTTTTCTAAGCACTAACGTTTAGACGACCTCAGTTGATGTCAGGTTGCTTTTGGAGCGCGTGTTTTGTCGGTGGGGCTGCTAGGGTCCCCCTCATAATTTCACTGCTTTACTTCCCATCAGTCACATTCTGGGCCGGTCCGGAGGGACGCTAAGAAAGGGTAAATTAGGCCTGACTTGCTAATTTGCTTTCCTTTAGTCCCTCCGGACCGGCCCGGATCCCTCCCTTCAGGTATCTGTGTTTTGTTCAGAAGTTACTACTACTACTTATTTCTATAGCACTATTAGACATACGCAGCGCTGTACACTTGAACATGAAGAGACAGTCCCTGCTCGACAGAGCTTACAATCTAATTAGGACAGACAAACAGGACAAACAAGTTCTGAGTTTTTTATTGGAGCTGTGTTGCTAGTTTAGTTCTCTATTAAAAAAAAATAAAATGTTTTCTGGTTTATTGAAATGTCCTCTTTGAAGGACCATAACATGTTTAAAGGCACTCACCCTTTGTTGGCAATGTGCCGGTGGTTGCTCAGGTTTTGGATGCACAGATTATGTAGTTCTGTGATTTTTACTTCTGTTTTGGTACTTCATTACTGGATCTTTCTCTAGCTGGCAAGAGCTCTTACTGGCTTGCTAGTCACAGATTTTTTTTTCTCAGTCTCCCCCTGCTGGAAGACGTACACAAACCATCAGTCACATTCTGGGCTGGTCTGGAGGGACTAAAGGAAAGCAAATTAGCAGGTAAGGCCTAATTTACCCTCTAAGGAGGATGAGGATTTGGAGAAGATGACTTCAGGAAGTCTGCCAACTTGTTTCTTTGGTGGGGGGGATGTGTTTTCACTGTTGGTAGTGTGTAGGACCTCAACCCTTCCTCTTCCTCGGGAGTGAAGTGATCCCAATGAAGGTCAGCCGAGCCTCTCAGTGCAGATGGGGCAGCTTCTTATTTTGACTTGGACCTCATCACCTCCAGTCAGTGGGTGTTGGAGGTAGTGTACCAAAGTTGCATCTTGGAGTTTGCCAAACGATTTCCAGTGATTATAGTGTTCCCCTGTCAAGTGAGAGGTGACAGGTGTCGCCTTGCAATGCTTAATCCAGCTCAGAGCTAAGGAGCTTCGGGGGCCCAGGACACTATTCTGTCTGTCTTTATCATGCCAAAGAAGGGGGCTCCTTTCAACCAATTCTGGAATTTCAACACCTCCATCTGGATACCATGGTTTTGTTTGAAGATTCTGCTCTGTGATCGCTTGGTCAGGCAGGATGAATTCTTTGCGTTTCATTCTGTCCGCTGGAATCTTTTGCTCGGTGTGTAGCAGCAGCCAAAACAGCGAACAGAATGCTAGGAATTATTAGGAAAGGGACCAAAAATACTATAATGCCTCTGTATCGCTCCATGGTGCGACCGCACCTGGAGTATTGCATTCAGATCTGGTTGCCGTATCTCAAAAAAGATCCAGCAAAATTAGAAAAGGTTTAAAGAGGAGCAACCAGAATGATAAAGGGGATGGAACTCCTCTTGTATGAGGCTAAAGAGGTTAGGGCTCTTAAGCTTGGAAAAGAGATGGATGAGGGGAGATAGTTTGAGGTCTACAAAATCCTGAGTGCTGTAGAAGTGGATCATTTTTTTTTACTTGTACAAAAACTAGGCAACAGTCAAGGTAGTTACATGGAAATACTTTTAAAACAAGTAAGAGGAAATATTTTCACTCAACAAAAAGTTAAGCTCTGGAACAGAGGATGTGGTAACAGTGGTTAGCATATCTGGATTTAAAAAAAAAAGGTTTGGACAAATTCCTGGAGGAAAAGTCCCATAGTCTATCGAGATGGACATGGGGAAACCACTGTTGTTGCATGGACTGTTTCTACTAATTGGATTTCTGCCAGGTACTTGTGATCTGGCTTGGCCACTGTTGGAAACAGGATACTGGGGTAGGTGGACCATTGGTCTAATCCAGTATGGCTTCTATTATGTTCTTATCTGGGAGTCCAACAAGTCCTAGGTATACACTGTTCCGTTCATATGTTGAGGTTTGGTTTAGTAATGGTGCCACTGACCTTATCAAAGGTGTTTGTGGTGGTGGCAGCATATCTCTGCTAGCAGGTGATCCAGGTGCATCCTTGAAGTGACTGATCTGAGCAAATTCACAAGAGAATTTCAGAATGCTTTCAAGCGGTATTTGTGACCTGGATTGGCTACTGTTGGAAACAGGATGCTGGGCTTGATGGACCTTTGGTCTGTCCCAGTATGGCAATACTTATGTACTTACGTAACAGCTCAAGAAGTTTGGCTAGGTGGTGAATTATGCAAAAAGTCAATTGTTACCCACGCAGTACTTTGTGCATCAACACCAGACACAGGGATCTGTCTTCTGTCCAAAGAAGGCATATTGAAGTTGCAGTTTCAGATACGTTATGCTTCTTGTTGGTGCCTCATGTCTAGCACTGTCCTCGACTGTTAGCACAAGTGGTTTAAACATTTTTTGTGCAGGGTGAAGCATATTCATCCCCCACTCATCAGTTATTGCACAGTGGGATCTGATCTCTGTGTCCTTCAAGCCCTGAAGAATCTAAGCTCTTAACATGGTTTTGGTGGTGGCTATCTCTTCCACCTTGTCATGCAGGGGACCCCATTCTGTCCTTGGGTGGTTTGGTATAGTGGCTTCTTCCTTGACCAAGGTGGTGTCCTCTTTCCATATTTATGCATCTCCTGGCCTTTTTTTGGAACAGGGAGGCTGAGGTCTCAAACGTCATAAACTGGATGTGCAGTGTATTGCTAAATGTGATCAATTCATTTTAGCGGTCACAGGCTGTTTCAGGGTTTGCACAGAGATCAGGCTGCATCCCAAGTGTGCCGAATTAAGACTGCTATTGAGGTAGCCTATATTTGTGAGAAGATTATCTCAAAGGGTCTTGTCTGGAGAGTTGCACGTGGACAGAAATCTTACCCATCCCTGCCCGTCCCTGCTGGAATCTTACCCATCCCCGTAAGAATTTAATGGTACATAAAAGAAAATTCCAGTCTGCTCCCTCAGTCTCTCTAGATTTGAGCCACAGCACTGTAGGCAAGGAAGGAACGGAAGTTGGAACACTCTGGTGCGCACATGTAAGACTTGTCTCCGATTCACTTGCACTGTGTGCTGAGAGGTCGCCACATGCACACGCCAGTAGGTCAGGTGACATTCTCGTGCCTGTGTCAGAGCTGAGGTCTGTGCACCAGCCTGGTAGCAAAGAGGATTAATAGTAACATAGTAAGTGACAGCAAATAGACCTGAACGGTCCACTCTGCCAATAGTCACACTCATGATCAATTCATCATTAAATCAACGAGTGTGATATTATATACTTGATTATGGTCTTTCTTTCGTGTTTCTGGAACAAAGACCACAGAAGTCTATCTGGCCATATCCTTATGTTCCAACTACTGGAGTTGCCGTTGAAGCCCACTCCAGTCTATTCGTCTTCTCATTTGTGGGACACAGACCGTAAAAGTCTGTCCAGCACTGTCCTCATGTTCCAGCCACTGAAGTTGCTGTGTAAGCCCTTTCCAGCCCATCCTAAACCAGATTGCCATGTATGAGAGAGAGACCATACAAGTCTGCCAGGTATCAGCCCTAGTTCATCACAGCCAGAGTCGCCATCTAAGCGTCACTTGACACATCCACACACATGCAGCCTTTAAGGTTAGGTTTTATATAATTTCCATTTCCTTGTCATCAAGCAGATGAAGCCATTATGTATGGGTTGTGTCCATCAACCAGCAGGGGGAGATAGCACTCAATTTTTCACAGTGCCTCATGGCCAGCTAGCTCCACTGCCTCTTCAGTATTCTGTATCTCCCCAAGCAGGGTGGCTGCAGCTTCTTTGAGCTCCATCAAAAATCTGCCTGGGGGTGGCTCCTGGCTTGCCAGTTGTTAGCCGGGGTGTTAGAGGCTATAGCAGCTTCACTTTGAAGGAACATAGGTCAGCCCTTTCCCTGCCTTACCCATGCCCCCGTGGATGTGGACATATTAGCTTGCTTTTCCCTGTCCTTTCCCACTCAGTGGATGCAGGCACATTGGTTCTCTTTTCCCTGCCTTTCCCACTTATCTGAGCCGGAGTGTTTTTATTTACCTCTTTTGCCTCTGCTTTCCTCACAGCGTTAAAAAATAAATAATTAAAGTCACGTCACGCTTTAGAAAAGAGGTTTTTTTCTTGAGATTCTTCTGCAGGACTGGAGCTGTGATACTCGGTCTAGTGAGGTAAGAGTGTTTTCTGACTCCTCCAGGGTGGGCCCGCGATTGGGACGTTTTTGGCGCAAACCGCCATTTTTGAATTTTACCGCCGTTTTCGGTGATGGCTGTGGAGACTGTAAAGCGCTGTTCTAAATGTGGCAAGCGCAAGTCAGCAGCGGGGCTCTGTAATTCGTGCTGTACAGACGGTAGAGCCGGCCTGAGCATGGTGAGCGGCGATCTTTTGTGCTCTGAGCTGGCAGCAGACGCCATTTTGGATTTTCCACATGGCGTGGCCTCCGTTGCGACGGAGAGCCCTGAATCCGGGGCGGGGGGTCCTCTAAGTGAGGCTAATAATAGAGCTGATAGCCCTGGGCAGGATCCAGGCGGTCAGGAAGCGGCTAATTCCCCTTCTGAGTGTGGCGCACCCCCTTCCCCCCCCCCCCTGTGGTCGGGCTATGAGGATTCTGAGGGGTCTGGCAGAACTTCTTGGGCTGAGGAGCCAGAGTCGGGTGCAGAATTGCCACAGGAGCTTGATGATCCGTCTGCGGTGAGGATTTTCCACCACGAGGAGCTGCCAGCGCTTATTTCAGATGCCTTACAAGCCCTCTAGATTGAAGATTCTGGGAGTGGCACAGCCTCCTCTGTTAATCCAAGGATGGCTAGTACCAGAAAGCCTGCTCGGGCCTTTACTTTGCATGGCTCCATCCAAGAGCTTATTTTGGCTCAATGGGCTGACCCCGAGGGACCTTTGAAGGTTGCCAGGGCTATGGGGCAATTATACCCTCTGAGTGAGGAACATTTGGCTCGCTTTGCGATGCCTAAAGTGGATGCCCTGGTCACGGCTGTGACAAAGAGAACTACCCTCCCTGTTGAAGGAGGTGTTGCCCTGAAGGATATTCAAGACCGCAGGCTTGATTCAGCTCTGAAGCGGTCCTTTGATTTGGCAGGTCTCACTGTTCGGACGTCTGCATGCAGTTGTTATGCTGCTAGAGCCTGCCTGGCTTGGTTACAGCAGGCAGTGGAACAGCCCGGTGATGGAGCGGAGATCTTATCTGAAGTGGCTCCGCGGATGGAGTTGGCCTTGTCCTTTTTGGCTGATGCCCTTTATGATATGGTCAGAGCTTCGGCTAAACAAATGGCTATAGCAGTGGTGGCTCGCCACACTCTTTGGCTACGACATTGGGCGGCGGACATGGCCTCTAAGCAAAGGGTTGGTGAAGTTGCCCTTTCAAGTCCTTCTCCTGTTTGGTGAGGAGCTGGAAAACATGGTTAAAGGCCTGGGGGATTCCAAACCTCAGCGCTTGCCCAAAGATAGGCCGAAGCCTTCCTCTAAGGGTCAGGCGGGTCCGCTCCTCTTACAGACCTCGCTTCCTTGAAGCTAGAAGGTACCGCCCGGGGCGTGCTGCTGGGTTCACTTCGCGTGCCCGCTTTCAGCAGAGAAACTCCTTTCGCTCGGACAAATGTTCTGCAGCTGCCGGTTCAAGGCCTGGAGTTCAGGGGCGACCCTCTCAATGATGGTGCACCGGCCCCCTCCTCGTTTCCTGTCATCGGAGGAAGACTTTCCCTCTTTTTCGAGGAGTGGGCCAAAATCTCCGCAGATCAGTGGGTCTTGGACCTGATCAGAGACTGATACCGAATAGAATTCGATGCCCCAGTGAGACGTGTTTGTGGAGTCCCGATGCGGTTCTGCCGCCAAACAGGTGGCGGTAGAGGAGACTTTGCACAGTCTGTGCCGGATAGGGGCTGTGACCCCGGTGCCTCCCGCCGAACAAGGTCTAGGCCGCTACTCCATTTACTTTGTGGTGCCACGAAAAGGCGGGTCTTTTCGCCCGATCCTGGACTTATAAGAGCTAAACAAGTCCTTAAGAGTGCGGCATTTTCACATGGAAACCCTGCGCTCCGTCATTGCGGCGGTACAGAATGGAAAAAGAAGCCAGCAGATCAATATAACATCAGAAAGATTTTATTCTCCAATCCCTCGGAACCTCTCCCGTCTCCAAGGATTTATTAAACAAATCTTTAAGAGGACCCGCCAGAACCTCTCTGAGCTCCCTCAATATTCTGGGGTGGATCCCATCCGGTTCCATGGCTTTGTCCACCTTTAGCTTTCCAAGTTGTTGATACACACTCTCTTCCGTGAACGGTGCTCTATCCACTCCATTCTCAGGTGTACTTTTGCCAGTCCCTCGTGGTCCTTCTCCAGGATTTTCTTCAGTGAAAACAGAACAATAGTATCTATTTATTTAGCAAATTGGCTTTTTCTTTATCATTATGTACATAGCGTTTTGCAGGAGATCGTTGTGGCTCCATGGCTGATCTGCGGATGTGGCTTCTAAGTCTAAGCTCAGCAAATTCCCATTCTGTGGCTCCCTTGTTTGGGAAATCTGGATAAGTTAGTGAAGAGCTTGGGTGAGACTGAGGTCACCGTCTTCTAGAGCATAGGCCTTGGGCAGGTGGCAGAAGTATGCCTGGGAAGTCTTGATTTTGGGATGTGTGTTTCTACCAGCCTGATAGAGCAGGCAGGACTCAGTGTAGTTTCTTCCAGCGGGTGCAATCCTTTTTTGGGGGGGGGGGGGGGGGCGGTCGGGATTTCCAGTCCCTTAATGGCTGCCTCTGGAAGGTCTGCCCAATGAAGGTGTCGGGGTCTGGTCCTTGGTTCCTGTAGGGGCGAGGCTGTGGTACTTTTACGAGGAGTGGACCCGGATTATTTCTTATTGGTGGGTGCTCGAGATTGTTCTATGCGTTGAAGTTTGCCTGTCCCTTGGCAGATGCTTTCGTGGTGTGTCTGCTGCACGCCTTGGAAAGCACAAATGGTTCGCCAGCCTCTGTCAGTTGGTGGCCTTACAGGCTGCAGTTCCTGTACCAGAGTTAGAACAGGTCAGGGGTCGTTATTCCATCTACTTCGTGGTGCTGAAGAAGGGTTCCTGCTGCCCTATTCTGGATCTCGAGGGAGTCAATCGCGCTCTTCAAGTGCTTTTCACATGGAAACGTACTCTGTTAATATTCTGGCTGTCCAGCCTATGAAGTACCTTCATATTCCTGTGCGCCTGGCTTATCAGCGCTACCTTCGCTTTGCAGTTTTGGGGAGACATTAATTTTGTGCTCCTTTTTGTGTTGGCCTTGCCCCCCCCCCCCCCCCCCCCCAACAAAGGTCATAGTGGTGGCAGCTTAACTGCGCAGAGGAAGACATATTAGCGTATCCGTATCTGGACGACTTGCTTATCAGATCAAAATCATACCAGGAGAGAGTCAGGGCCACGGCCCGAGTGGTATGTCTTCTGTCATTGGGCAGGGTAGTCAGTCTTCACAGTCCTTGGAGTATTTGGGAGTTCGTTTCGATACAGTCCTTGGAGTCACGGAGCCCGAGGGCCAAAGAGTATCTTCAGGTTCTAGGTTCCATGGCGCTTTCATTGGAGGTAGTGCAGTGAGCCAGGGTGCATACGAGACCCAGTTAGTGCTTCTGTCCTGCTGGTCTCGGTCCAACTCCCTGTAGCATTGGCTCCCACTGCAGGGACTGGTGCGACGCAGCCTGAGGTGGTGGTGGTGGTGGATGCCAGTCTGGCAGGATGGGGAGTGCACTGTTTGGGACAGGTAGCTCAGGGCATGTGGTCCCTTGCAGACACGAGTGCGTCAATAAATGTGTTGGAACTGAGAGCAATCCCGTTGGTAAATTTTTTTTTTTTTTGGTTCCAGCCCGTTGTGGTTCTGGTGCACGTGATGTCCAACAATGCCACAGTAGTAGCCTACGTCGGTCAGGGTGGCATGAAGAACAGGGCTGTGGCAGAAGAAGCATCTCTTCTCACTTGGGTAGAGGCCCATCTTGCACCTGGACACTGGAGAATGTAAACAGTGCAGCGGAGTTCTCAGGTAGTGAGTCACTGGGGTCTTCCACTCTTGGGCTTGATGGCGACTATGGTCAGTGCTCGGGTGCCTCATTACGTCAGGAATTGCAGGAAGAACAGTCAAGCGGAGTGTCGACATGCTGGTGCCTGCAGACGGCCTTCTTTATGATTTTCTCCCCCGTGGCCCCTGATTGGCAGAGTTCAACGGGTTCAGCAGCCTGGTGGTCTTGGTGGCTCCAGACTGGCCTTGCAGACCTTGGTACAGGGATCTCATTTGTCTCGTAGTGTACGAGCAGCTTCCATTCTCACCAGCAGCAGACCTTCTGTCGCAGGGGCCAGTGTTGTTGTCCGATCTGGCTCTGTTCTTGCTTTTGGCATTGCTCTTGAGAGAGCAAGTTTGCTGAAGAAAGGTTTTCAGGCCCTGTCATTGACACTATGCTGTGCTCTAAGAAAAGGTTTACTTCTCTTGCGTATGTATGTTTGTGTCTGGCAAATTTTTGAGGACTGATGTGCAGATTGTTCTGTTATGCCACTTTGGGCCTCAGGTGCTCGATTTTTTGCAGGCTCGATTGGATAAGGGTCTTGTTTTGTCCTCGCTAAAAGTACAGTTGACAGCTGTGGCCTGTTTTCGGGGTTTCATTCAGGGTCATCCTCTTCTGGATGTGGTTTGTTTCTCTAGAGGCATGCGTCTTATTAGGCCTCTGGTGCGTCAGCTGATTCCTCTGTGGGATCTTAACCTTCTGTACTGGTGTCTGCACCTTTTGAGCCCTTGGGTTATACTCTGAAGGATTTGACCTTGAAGATGGTGCTTCAGGTGGCCCTGTCTGGTCGGCGTGTGTTGGAGTCTCAAGCTCTGTCCTGCACAGATCCATGACAGAGAAGGTTTGTAAAAGCGGCGGTGTTTACACCGGTTGTATGTTCGCAGAGTTCTACACGGATTGTAGCGTCTTTATGGGCAGAGCATTCGTTGGTCTCTCTGTCTTCATTCTTTTACGCGTTATCAGTTAGATGTGTATGCTTGTCAGGATGCGCAGTTTGGAGCCAGTGTGCTCACAGCAGGGCTCCAGGGGTTCCACCTATGACGGTCACTGCTCTGGTACTTCCCATCTATGCCTTCTGGGATGCTGTGGAAGGATCAATTAAATCTCGCCTGCTAATTGGCTTTCCTTTAGTTCCTCAAGACTGGCACAGGTCCCTCCCGGGTGGTTGCTGTGGTTTGGTAGTTAGCGTTGTCGGTCTGTCTGACAAATGATCCCCTCTTTTTTTTTTTTTTTTTTTTTTTTTTTTTATTGGGAGCATCTATGACATTCTTACAGTTCTTTTTCATGAAAAAAAGACGAATACAGTATTACACTAGGCTCTTCAAGGGAGTTGTGTGTTTCCATCCCGTAGCACCCTTTTTTGGAGGTGGTCTGGTTTGATATAGCCAGTGTTTGTGCATGGACAGCAGCAGTTCAGACAACCATGGTCAAGGGATCATGGTGGTGGAGGCACATACTGAGTGCTTTAATTATTTGAGAGAGGGACTAAAGGAAAGCCGATTAATAGGTAAGATCTAAGTGGAGGAGTGGCCTAGTGGTTAGGGTGGTGGACATTGGTCCTGGGGAACTGAGGAACTGAGTTCGATTCCTACCTCAGGCACAGGCAGCTCCTTGTGACTCTGGGCAAGTCACTTAACCCTCCATTGCCCCAATGTAAGCCGCATTGAGCCTGCAATGAGTGGGAAAGCGCGGGGTACAAATGTAAAATAAATAAAAAATAAAAATAGCTCCTTGTTGCTCTAATGGATGAAATGTAGCTGACAGTCTGAGATGAGCTGCAGAGTGGAAACTAGTACATATTCAGAAGCCTTCCCAAAGGTTTTTGAGCTCTGGGACAAAGAATTGGCTCATATTCTTCAGGTGGGGACATCACCCACATGTGGCTGTTATGACCCTTCTTGTCCATGGAGAAAGTATCTTTGTCTGCAGCTGAGAATACACAAATGTTTTTTTGTATTAAGACTTTTGCTTACATGTACAAAATGTAGGCTGGATGTTTTTTTTTTTTGATTTGCTGTTCCTCTTGTATGTATGAATTTGAAACAAAAGGTATTGACAGCTTCCCTGTGGCTTACAGGTGGACCTCCTTCCAGTACAAGTAGCAGTTGCCTTAAAGTGGTGTTTTTGTGGTATATTTCCCATAATAAACCTCACTTTTAAGTTTGAAATTATTTTTTTCTCTTCTAGCGGCCAATGCGTGTCTTTGCAAATGATGACCGCCATGTTATGGCGAAGCATTCTGCTGTTTACCCAACACAGGAGGAACTGGAGGCAGTTCAGAATATGGTCTCTCATATAGAGCATGCACTGAAAGCGGTGTCAGATTGGATTGATGAGCAGGAAAAGACCAATGAGGACCCTCCTACTGAACAGCCAGAACCTGAAGTTATGGAAGTAGCAGAAGAGGAGAACAAAGATGAGTAAGGAGATATTAGTGAAGTTTAGAGCGTGAATGTATGTACCATAAACATTAATCCTTTGCCAGTGTCACACCCTTTTTTAGCTACATATCCTAAACAATTAGTTTTGTGGAACTGCCAAATTACCCAGTTCCAGGTCACCACCTCGCCAGTCCTGGTTTTAAATTTACACTCCAAGGAGTGTAGAATGTGCAGTTTGATTCTCCCCATTGAAATCGATGCTGCAGGTCCCTTAATGCATGAGGATGAGATTATCAGAAATCCAAGACTGGTCAGTCTCCTTCCTGTGTGGGTAACTTAGTGTTCCCAAATCTGTTCTGGTCACTGCACCTGTGGCTGGGTTTTATGCACGAAGTAAACTTGCATATTGGTTTGCTCTTGCATGTTCATTGTGGATATCCTGAAAACTTACCTGTGAGGAATATGAAGTAGGACATTGTTTATTAGTCCAAGGAAGCGAGTAGGATCTTAACTCCTTTTGCATTTTGCTTTAATTGTCTTTTTTATAGAGAAGCAAAAACTGCAGAACAGCTGACTAGGACACTGCGTGGGGTTATGCGTGTTGGCCTTGTAGCAAAGGGACTTCTCCTGAAGGGCGATTTGGACCTGGAACTGGTTCTTCTGTGTAAGGAGAAACCCACTATCTCTCTACTGAAGAAAGTGGCAGACAACCTTGCAGTGCAGCTGGCTGTGAGTATGGAACGCTAAAGATTGAGCTTGCCTGTTTCATGACTTTGCAGCTGAAGGGCTGGGATAAGGAGTTTCTCTTGTGTGGTACTTAAGCTCTTGAGCAAGGGATTTAATAAGCTGAACTAAGTTGCAAAATGTTGAATGTTTGTCTTTTAGGCCATTACTGAAGACAAATATGATATAATCCAGTGTATTAGAGAAGCAACTATCGTCATAAAGAACAGCAAGGAAACGCCGCTAACAATGACCATTCGTTTAACATCTCCTGTTGTCCGGGAAGAAGCTGAGAAATTGGCAGCTGGAGGTATGGAAGCCTGCACACAGCCAAGGAGTCAGTCGAGACACTGGTTTGGGCTTAAATGTTCAGATGTGCTAGTCAACCTTTCCATACAGCTAGTAAAAGCCAGTTTGGGGTGTGTACTATAGTAGACTGGGTTTCTAGAGGCTTTCTATTTTGGGTGGCTAGCTATGTACATTTATTTGGAAGTTCAGTATACCTTTCAAAGGAGGGGGTTGTTTTCTTAGTTAGTATGTAATGTAGTATGTTTAGAAGATATTTTAATGAGGTCCTCCCAGTATGTGTACAATAGTATGCTGTATTTTCAACTCTTAAAAAAACTTTGAAGGCATTTTTTTTTGCATGTACATGAATGTTTTTCAAAGTGTGTGTTGCAGCAAAAATGACCAGTATTCTAATAGACTGCTCAGTGGATGTTCAGATTTCCAGGAAGTGATGCAGAGTTTTGGATAAAGTTAGATTTGGAACAACTGGAATCGTTCAAGTCCTTAAAAAGATGACTTTCAGAGAGCAGAACCTGTAGCATTTCAAATTTTTATATCGCATCACATGCTTAAGTCCTATTTTAAGTAGTCTTAATCAATGATTTGAACTAGCCTTATCTAAAACCCTGGTCTTCAGTTGTTGCTTTGGCAGCAAATCTTCAATTTTGCTGCAGCACAGACTGTTGAATTATTTGTGCTGTTGATTGCATATGGTTCTGACATCTGATCTCGTATCAAGCCTTCTAGTTTGTCGATTTTTAGGGACGCTGGACCTTTGACCAACAGGATTCTCTCTGTCACGGGCTGGGGCCAGGGCAGTGAAACCTTGTGGGCGGAGGGGGTTCCCTCAGTTAATAGCAAGCTGTTGAAAGGAGCACTGTTCTGTTACCCACTTCTGTCCCTCCCCACCTCTGTAGAGACAGCTTACCTAGCTAATAGTTAAAATAGTTTAGGACTCCAGCTTATTTGTAGTAGGCCAGTTTTCCTTCTGTTGCTGTAGCAGTCTTAGTATGTTGAAGGGCCACTTAGCATATCATAGCTGTTATATGTAATGGGAAGAGTGCAAGGTTTAGGGAGCCTCAGCTGCCCTTTAGGAAGCTGCCTTCTCCCCTTTCCACCTGACAGACCCCCCTTGGTCAAACTGTGCCTTGTCTTCTTATTCCACCCGTGGCTAGAAACGCTATCAGTCAACGAGCCCCCGGACCTTCTGGACAGGCAGAAATGCCTTGCTGCCTTGGCGTCACTTCGACACGCCAAGTGGTTCCAGGTTTGCATTTTGTTCTTATATTTGTCTTAAAGTAGCAAATGTGTTTAAAGAAAATTTACATATTTTATATTAAATTTTTGAGCAGTAAATAGTTGTGCAGAACTTAGCGTCTGTCATAGCACAGTTGCTAAAGAAGCACTTAATTTTTAAAACGCAGGAAACATTAATGATTAGATGCATAACTGCTGCTTTGTGTTAAGAGTAATTTCTCTTCACGCACTAATTGCTATTCCGTTAAGTAATTATACGATAAATTTTAATTTTTAGTTTACCCTTGACAAAGTAGCACTGCAGGAATTGAGTTTTAGATCTTGCTTAGATCTGTTAACTACATATGACTTTGCTTAACTGTCATAGGCCAGGGCTAATGGGCTGAAGTCATGTGTTATTGTCATCCGGGTTCTGAGAGACCTGTGTACGCGAGTTCCCACATGGGCACCACTTAGAGGATGGGTAATTATCCTTTTTTTTTTCTTTATGTACACTCAATATATTGAAAATTACTATGTGCATTCTTGTAATACCTGTATTTTATTGTCCAATTTAAACCAGATCACGTGTTATGTCCTTCTGGCAGTAGATTGAAAAAGCTGATTTCTCTCCCCTTTAGTAGAGGTCTTGTGTTGCTTTTAGCACCTCAGCTCTGCAGATGGAGTTTTTGTGGCCTGCTGCAGCAACTAGGAGGTTCCTTCCCCCCCCCCCCCCCCCCCATGTCTCTGGAACTTATTCAGAATCTTAATTGGCATAAATGGATGCAGCATTAGGTGCTCCCTGGTGGTCTTCACACCTTTTGCGTGTCCAAACTACTGTCAGCCTGCCCCTTCTCCCTTGAGAGAAACATCGAAGCAAACAAAGTTTATGGGAGGGGGGAATCTTGGCATGCTGCCTATTACATAGACTGTTTTCTAGTCTCGTATTATGCCGTTTTCTTTAGGGGGGGCATGCTGAAGTGAACACACTTCCCTTCACTTCTGATAGGGGAGGTAGGTAGGGTCAGACACTGTAAGTGTTTAAATTTCACCATGCTCTCGCCTGTCTTCAATGTGCAGTTGTCTTAATTTCTTTCTTAACCTCAGCCCTTAGAACTTCTCTGTGAGAAGGCAATCGGAACAGCCAACAGACCAATGGGAGCAGGTGAAGCCATGAGGAGGGTGCTAGAGTGCCTCAGTTCAGGAATTCTCATGCCAGGTGAGGAGACTTGAACTATCACTGCTTGGCTCTATGGTGGGATTTCTAAGAAGTCCATTGAACAAAACAGATGGCTTTAGTTTAGAACTGAACTTGCTGGATATGCTTGAAATAACTGTATGACTTAAAAAGACAAGCATGGTGGAACTTCTTGTGCTGCTTCATGCTGAAACTATTTTGCTGAGCCAGAATATTAGCAATGTTCTGCACAACTGATCTGAATTTTTTTTTTTTTTTTTTTTAGATGGCCCTGGTCTATATGATCCTTGTGAAAAGGAAGCGATGGATGCCATTTCTCATTTAGAGCGACAACAAAGGGAAGATATTACACAAAGTGCTCAGGTATGTAGTGCATCAGCCAACGTGTGAATCCAGCATCCATCCCATTTTCTTGAGTGCACTTTGCTGTAAAGTGAAATGTGATGAATATTATCTGTGTTGCTGCAGGGCTTGTACACTTCAGTTCAGTTTTGAACAGTACTTGGAGGAAGTAGACATTTACAGATATTTTGTACTGTGATTGGCTTTTGGAGAATTTGGGGTATTAAACTTCTCTCTCTCATTTCTTCCCCCCCCCCCCCCCCCCCCCCCCCCCCCCCCCCCAAGCATGCTTTAAGACTTGCTGCTTTTGGTCAGCTTCACAAAGTGCTGGGAATGGAGCCACTGCCCACAAAGTTACCCAAGAGACCAAAAAGCGAAACTCCAGTGGATTATACGGGTAAGTGTTGGATTCTCAGTGGAGAGTTGCATGGGGACAGAAATCTTACCCATCCCCATCCGTCCACGCAAGAATTTAACCCATCCCCACCCATCACTGTAAGAATTTAATGGTATATAAAAATTCCAGTCAGCTCCCTCAGTCTCTCTCTGGATTTGAGCCATAGCACTGTAGGCAAGGAAGGAATGGAAGCTGAAACTTGGAACACTCTGGTGTGCACATGTAAGATTTGTCTCTGATTTACTGGCGCTGTATGCTGAGAGGTCACCACATGCACGCGCCAGTAGGTCAGGTGACATCTGATGCTCATGCCTGTGTCAGAGCTGAGGTCTGCTCATCAGCCTGGGAGCAAAGAGGATTAATTGTAACATAGTAAGTGACAGCAAATAAAGTCTTGAATGGTCCATCCAGTCTGCCCAATAGTCACACTCATTATCAGTTCATGATTAAATCAACGAGTGTGATATTATTTCTCCGAGGACAAGCAGGCAGGCTGCTTGTTCTCACGACTGGGTTGACGTTCACGGCAGCCCCCACCAACCGGAACAAAACTTTGCGGGCGGTCCCGCACGCAGGGCACGCCCACCGTGCATGCGCGGCTGTCTTCCTGCCCGTGCGCGACCGTTCCCGCTCAGTCTTTTCTGCGCTGGAGAGAGCCGTGTTCGTCTCTCTCTCTGTCAGCCCCGGAAACCGGATCGCGCTTTCGCCGCGGATTTTCTCTTTTTCGTTGATTCTCCGTTTTCTTTTTAGTTTCCTTCAAAAAAAAAAAAAAAAACGCTGAACTTTGTTTTTCCCTCGTCTCTTAGCGGGGGCGTCGCATGCGGTCGATTTATTTTCAAGGTGTGATTTTTACCGCCACCATCGACGACTTTGACTTCGCCGACGCGATTTTTCCGTCGATGTCCTCGAAGGTCCCGAGTGGATTTAAAAAGTGTGGTCTGTGCGGCCGGCATATCTCGCAGACCGACACTCATGCTTGGTGCCTCCAGTGCCTCGGGCCGGAGCACGATACCAAGACGTGTACTTTGTGTCTCGGTCTCCGGAAACGGACACAGGTAGCGAGGCAAGTTCTTCGGGACCGTCTTTTTGGAACTTGCACCGGCCCCTCGACGTCGACTTCGACGGCATCGGTATCGACGGCCGGTTCTTCGGTACCGGTATCGATGTCCACGAAATCGGCACCGATGGCATCAACCCCAGGAGCACAGGTCCCGTCGGCCCGCCGGTCCTCCGGTGACGGCAGGGGTGAGAGGCCGCATGGGCAATCGGCCCCAGTCACTCCCTCTACCCAGGGCCCTCGGGACCGAACCCTGTCGGACTCGAGGCCGAGGGGGATCTACTTCCTCCTCGTCGGTTCCACCGAGCGCCGATGACGGGCACCGCAAAAAGGCGAAGAAGCACCGTCATCGGTCGCCAACGACGCATCCGGCTCCCGGCGCCAGGGATGAGTCGACGCCGAGGAAGCAGCAGCGTCGAGAGGAGAGGTCCCCCTCTGTAGTAGAGGTACCGCCACGTCAGGGTGCCAGCACTTTGGTGCAGTCTCCTGGACCTGAACAGCTTCCGGCACCGACGCCTCTACCGGCCCCCTCGCCTTTCCCGACAGCGGGCCTGGATGAGTGCCTCCGAGCCATACTTCCGGGGATCCTGGAAGGGCTGATGCGCCAGACTGTGCCGGCGCTGGGGGTGCTTACGCCCTCGCGCCGGTGTGCTCTAGCCCGGTGCCGAGGCCTTCGACGCCGCTTGCGGCGCCGGTCTCGACCGCCACGCAGGTGGAGTTGACGTCGATGGAGGGATCTTCATCCCCGCCGGCGCGGGAGTCCACTGCTCGACGCCACCGAGGCCTCAGTGCCTCGACTTCGAGCCGGGCCCGGTTGAGGACTGTGCTGCAGGAGCTCATGTCTGACACCGAGGAAGAGGCCTCGTGGGGGGAGGAGGAGGACCCCAGATATTTCTCCTCAGAGGAGTCTGTGGGTCTTCCCTCCGACCCCACTCCTTCACCAGAGAGAGAGCTTTCGCCACCTGAGAGCCTCTGCTTTGCCTCCTTCGTCAGGGACATGTCTATTTGCATTCCCTTTCCTGTGGTCTCTGTGGATGAGCCGAGGGCTGAGATGCTCGAGGTCCTCGACTATCCATCACCACCTAGAGAGTCCTCCACGGTGCCGCTGCATAATGTCCTCAAAGAGACACTGCTTCGGAACTGGTTGAGACCATTATCTAATCCCACCATCCCCAAGAAAGCAGAGTCCCAATACAGAATCCACTCTGACCCAGAGTTAATGCGGCCCCAACTGCCTCATGACTCGACGGTCGTGGACTCTGCTCTCAAGAGAGCACGGAGTTCGAGGGATACCTTCGGCGCCCCCGGGGCGGGAGTCTCGCACTCTGGACTCGTTTGGGAGGAAGGCCTACCAATCTTCCATGCTCGTGACCCGCATCCAGTCTTACCAGCTCTACTCGAGCATCCACATGCGGAATAATGTGAAGCAACTGGCGGACCTAGTTGACAAGCTCCCGCCGGAGCAGTCCAGGCCTTTTCAGGAGGTGGTCAGGCAGCTGAAAGGCGTGCAGAAAGTTCCTGTCCAGGGGTATCTATGACACCTGTGACGTGGCATCTCGTGCTGCGGCCCAAGGTATAGTGATGCGCAGGCTCTCATGGCTGCGTGCCTCTGACCTGGACAACCGCACCCAGCAGAGACTGGCCGACGTCCCTTGCCGGGGGGATAATATTTTTGGTGAGAAGGTCGAGCAGCTGGTGGACCAACTGCATCAGCGGGAAACCGCCCTCGACAAGCTCTCCCACCGGGCGCCTTCAACATCCACCTCAACAGGTGGACGTTTTTCCCGGGCCAGGCAGGCTGCGCCCTACGCCTATAACAAGCGTAGGTACACCCAGCCGGCCCGAAGGCCTCGTCAGGCACAGGGACAGTCCCAGCGCGCTCGTTCCCGTCAACAGCGTGCGCCTAAGCAGCCTCCTGCGCCTCCACAGCAAAAGCCGGGGACGGGCTTTTGACTGGATCCATGGGAACATAGCCGCCCTCAAAGTGTTCGTACCGGACGATCTGCCGGTCGGGGGGAGGTTAAAATTTTTTCACCAAAGGTGGCCTCTCATAACCTCCGACCAGTGGGCTCTCCAAATAGTGCGGTGCGGATACGCCCTGAATTTGGCCTCCCTTCCACCAAATTGTCCTCTGGGAGCTCAATCCTTCAGCTCCCATCACAAGCAGGTACTTGCAGAGGAACTCTCCGCCCTTCTCGGCGCCAATGCGGACGAGCCTGTACCACCCGGGCAGGAAGGGTAGGGATTCTATTCCAGGTACTTCCTTGTGGAAAAGAAAACAGGGGGGATGCGTCCCATCCTAGACCTGAGAGGCCTGAACAAATTCCTGGTCAAAGAAAAGTTCAGGATGCTTTCCTTGGGCACCCTTCTGCCAATGATTCAGAAAAACGATTGGCTATGTTCCCTGGATTTAAAGGACGCATACACTCACATCCCGATACTGCCAGCTCACAGACAGTATCTCAGATTCCGCCTGGGCACACGGCACTTTCAGTATTGTGTGCTGCCCTTTGGGCTCGCCTCTGCCCCACGGGTGTTTACGAAGTGCCTCGTGGTGGTAGCGGCGTATCTACGCAAGCTGGGAGTGCACGTGTTCCCATATCTCGACGATTGGCTAGTCAAGAACACCTCGGAGGCGGGAGCTCTCCGGTCCATGCAATGCATTATTCGCCTCCTGGAGCTGCTGGGGTTTGTGATAAATTACCCAAAGTCTCATCTCTAGCCTGCCCAATCTCTGGAATTCATAGGAGCTCTGCTGAATACTCAGACGGCTCAGGCCTTCCTTCCAGAAGCGAGGGCCAACAACCTCCTGTCCCTGGCTTCCCAGACCAGAGCGTCTCAGCAGATCACAGCTCGGGAGATGTTGAGACTTCTGGTCATATGGCCTCTACAGTTCATGTGACTCCCATGGCACGTCTTCACATGAGATCTGCTCAATGGACCCTAGCTTCCCAGTGGTATCAAGCCACCGGGAATCTAGAAGATGTTATCCGCCTCTCCACCAGCTGCCGCAATTCACTGCACTGGTGGACCATTCGGACCAATTTGACTTTGGGACGCCCATTCCAAATTCCACAGCCCACGAAAGTGCTAACGACGGATGCGTCTCTCCTGGGCTGGGGGGCTCATGTCGATGGGCTTCACACCCAAGGACTGTGGTCCCTCCAAGAAGAGGATCTTCAGATCAACCTCCTGGAGCTCCGAGCGGTCTGGAACGCACTGAAGGCTTTTAGAGATCGGCTGTCCTGTCAAATTATCAAAATTCGGACAGACAATCAGGTTGCAATGTATTACATCAACAAGCAGGGGGGCACCGGATCTCGCCCCCTGTGTCAGGAAGTCGTCGGGATGTGGCGTTGGGCCTGCCAGTTCGGCATGCTTCTCCAAACCACATACCTGGCAGGTGTAAACAGTCTGGCCGACAGACTGAGCAGAGTCATGCAACCGCACGAGTGGTTGCTCCATTCCAGAGTGGTACACAAGATCTTCAGAGAGTGGGGCAACCCCTCGGTGGATCTTTTCGCCTCTCAGACCAACCACAAGCTGCCTCTGTTCTGTTCTAGACTACAGGCACACGGCAGACTGGCGTCGGATGCCTTTCTCCTCCATTGGGGGACCGGCCTCCTGTATGCTTTTCCTCCCATGCCATTGGTAGGGAAGACCTTACTGAAGCTCAAGCAAGACCACGGCACCATGATTCTGATAGTGCCTTTTTGGCCCCGTCAGATCTGGTTCCCTCTACTTCTGGAGTTGTCCTCCGAAAAACCGTGAAGATTGGAGTGTTTTCCAATTCTCATTTCGCAGAACGACTGAGCACTTCTGCACCCCAACCTTCAGTCTCTGGCTCTCACGGCCTGGATGTTGAGGGCATAGATTTCGCTTCGTTGGGTTTGTCTGAGGGTGTCTCCCGTGTCTTGCTTGCCTCTAGGAAGGATTCCACTAAAATAGTTACTTTTTCAAGTGGAGGAGGTTTGTCGTTTGGTGTGAGAGCAAGGCCCTAGAACCTCGTTCTTGTCCTGCACAGAACCTGCTTGAATACCTTCTGCATTTATCAGAGTCTGGTCTCAAGACCAACTCAGTAAGGAATCACCTTAGTGCGATTAGTGCTTACCATTATCGTGTAGAGGGTAAAGCCATCTCTGGAGAGCCTTTAGTCGTTCGATTCATGAGAGGCTTGCTTTTGTCAAAGCCCCCTGTCAAGCCTCCTGCAGTGTCATGGGATCTCAACGTCGTCCTCACCCAGCTGATGAAACCTCCTTTTGAGCCACTGAATTCTTGCCATCTGAAGTACTTGACCTGGAAGGTCATTTTCTTGGTGGCAGTTACTTCAGCTCGTAGGGTCAGTGAGCTTCAAGCCTTGGTAGCTCATGCTCCGTATCTTAAATTTCATCATAACAGAGTAGTCCTCCGCACTCACCCAAAGTTCTTGCCGAAGGTGGTGTCGGAGTTCCATCTTAACCAGTCAATTGTCTTGCCAACATTCTTTCCCAGACCGCATACCCGCCCTGCTGAACGACAGTTGCACACATTGGACTGCAAGAGAGCATTGGCCTTCTATTTGGAGCGGACACAGCCCCACAGACAGTCCGCCCAATTGTTTGTTTCTTTCGACCCTAACAGGATAGGGGTCGCTGTCGGGAAACGCACCATCTCCAATTGGCTAGACTTATGCCCAGGCTGGGCTGGCTCTTGAGGGTCATGTCACGGCTCATAGTGTCAGAGCCATGGCAGCGTCGGTGGCTCACTTGAAGTCAGCCACTATTGAAGAGATTTGCAAAGCTGCGACGTGGTCATCTGTCCACACATTCACATCACATTACTGCCTCCAGCAGGATACCCGACGCGACAGTCGGTTCGGGCAGTCGGTGCTGCAGAATCTGTTTGGGGTGTAAATCCAACTCCACCCTCCAGGACCCGAATTTATTCTGGTCAGGCTGCACTCAGTTAGTTGTTCTTCGTAGGTCAATTTCTGTTATACCCTCGCCGTTGCGAGCTTAAATTGACCTGGGTTCTTGTTTTGAGTGAGCCTGAGAGCTAGGGATACCCCAGTCGTGAGAACAAGCAGCCTGCTTGTCCTCGGAGAAAGCGAATGATACATACCTGTAGCAGGTGTTCTCCAAGGACAGCAGGCTGATTGTTCTCAGCTAACTTCCCTCCTCCCCTTTGGAGTTGCGTTTCATAATTTTTGCTTGTCATTCAACTGAGCGGGAACGGTCGCGCACTGGCGGGCAGACGGCCGCGCATGCGCGGTGGGCGTGCCCTGCGTGTGGGACCGCCCGCAAAGTTTTGTTCCGGTTGGTGGGGGCTGCCGTGGACGTCAACCCAGTCGTGAGAACAATCAGCCTGCTGTCCTCGGAGAACACCTGCTATAGGTATGTATCATTCGCTATACTTGATTATGGTCTTTCTTTTGTGTTTCTGGAGCATAGACCATAGGGCCAGATAAATTTCTATCTTTATGTTCCAACTGCTTGGAGTTGTCGGTGAAGCCCACTTCAGTCTATGCGCCTTCTCATTTGTGGCACACAGATCGTAAAAATCTGTCCAGAACTGTCCTTGTGTTCCAGCCACTGAAGTTGCTGTCTAAGCCCTTTCCAGCCCATCCTAAACCAGACTTCCATATATTAGACACAGACCATACAAAGCTGCCCAGTATTGGCCCTAGTTAATCACAGCCAGAGTCGCAATCTAATCATTACTTCACACGTCCACACACATGCAGCCATTTAAGGTTAGGTTTTTTATAACTTCCATTTCCTCAGCGACCCTCCAGACTGGTCAAGATGCTTGGGTTATGCACGCCTACCAGCAGAGGGAGACTGAGAACACTAGAACTTAAACCAGTATAAGCTAGCAGCCAACCCCCCAAGCAGCCAGTAAATCTCAGTCTCCAGCAAGAGGGTAGACATGCAGCCTGAGCAGTCAGTCTGGTCTGGTGGGGTTAGATTTTCTTAACTAATACCCTGTACTTGGAATTATTTTTGGTTGAGTGCTTCAAGAAAAGCGGATCCAGTGGGATTCACTTTTCTCTGTGGGATTTAGCCGGTGTGTGGCTTATTCCCCGGCTAGCCTTTGGTTAGGCAGCCATGTGCCTCGGCTCCTGTTGACAGGAACCTTGAGTGCCATAACTTCTGGCAGTTTGTATTATTCCCCTGCTGGCCTTTGGTTAGGCAGCCATGTGCCTCAGCTCCTGTTGTGACAGGAACCTTGAGAGCCATAACTTCTGGCAGTTTGTAGCTTTGAAATCCTCTTTCTAAACTTTCTGCCTGTTGCCTCGGTTCCTGCTATGGCAGGAACCTTGAGTGCTTAGTCCCTGTCAGCTCTTAGCAACTGGGCTTTTGTTGTGAGTGTAAAAGAATAAGAAACGGTGTTTGGCTGCTTGACTGTGTTGTTTGGGAAGCTGACAGAGAGGCCTGGGGATTTTGAGCAACTTTGAGAGAGCTGGGACGTTAGGGTGTATTGCTTTAAATTCGCAATGTCGGCGGGAAGGCCGTCGCGCTGCCGTTCTTGTGCGCGAAGGGGGGTAGACGCGCCAGGAGCTCAATGCAGGTTCTGTGGGGAGCCTAAACAGCCTGATCCTTCGCCTCCGGTACTAGCTGTGGAGGGTTCAGGTAGCGGTAAAGGTTTGCCCGGCTCTGACTTGTCCTCTGGGCTCGTAGCGGCGGTTCCGATTTTGGCGGGAACCGCCACCATCTTGGATTTGGGCGCCATGAGGGTGGCTGCTCGCCCGCTGTTGGAAGGTCCGGGGCAGAGTGCTTCCAGGCCTCCGGAAAGTGCGGGGGCCATGGGGTTTCCTCCGGATTTTATTTGGGCCATGTTTCAGGCCTGGCAGTCAGGCCCTAATCAGTTACAGCCTCTGAAGGGAGCAGGGCCTTTGGTTGCTAAACGACAGCATTTAGATTGGTCTGAAGAGCCAGATTTGTTTTCCTTGCCTCCCTCAGACGACGAGGTTGGTCTGCTGGGGGATGAGTTCCTAGGGGACAAGGTTTTTGAGGAGGAGGGGCCTTTGCCAGGTGAAGACCCCTCGGTGGTGCACATTTTCCCTAGGGATGAGCTTCCTGAGCTGATTGAGCAGGTAGTGTCCACGCTTAGGTTTGATTCGCCTGAGCCGTTGGTAGCGGACGCTAAGCCGCTTGACCCTTTTAGTTAAGGGAATTCGGCGGGCAGCGCGTACTTTTCCCATGAATTCAGATCTCAGAGATATGATCGTCCAGGAGTGGTCCTCCCCAGATTCTCCTTGTAGGGTGAGCAGAGCTATGGCGAGACTGTACCCTATTCCGCAAGGGGATAAGGACTCCTTTAAGTCGCCGACAGTTGATGCGGTGGTGACCGCGGTTACCAAGGCTATGGCTATTCCGGTTGATGGGGGGCTGCTCTCGGAGATCCGCAGGATAGATGTCTTTCATTTGTCGCAATTTTGATCTCTTTGTCACTTCAGGCCGCTCTGTGCGGGGGGCCTAGTAGCCAGGGCGTGTTTCCGTTGGGCTGAAAGTCTTTTGGATGGCCCGGCCTTAGATAGAGCTTCCTTGGTGCAAGAGCTAGCCAAGTTAGAGATGGGCTTTTCCTTTTGGCAGATTCTAGTTATGATCTGCTGAGAGCTTCTGCTAAGAATATGGCATTGGTGGTTGGAGCTCGTTGGGCTCTTTGGCTTCATGGTTGGACGGCGGATGCGGCGTCTAGTCCAAGTTATGTTCTCTCCCTTTCAAGGGAACCTTGCTGTTTGGAGAAGAGTTGGATAAGTTGGTTTGTGGTCTTGGTGAGGCCAAAATGCCGCGCTTGCCGGAGTTGCACCTCAAAGCAGGGGGTCGAGGTATGGCAGGGTGTGCACGTTTCAAAGATACTCGGCGCTGTAGGCCGGGTAGGTTTAGTGTTGCACCTAGAGGTCAATTTTTTTCAGCGTACTCAGCCCTTTCGCGGAGGTCGGCGAGGAGGCTGAGACGCGCCGGGGGAGGTCTGTCCTCCGGGCGTGCTTCACAATGAAGGTGTGCATGTCCAGCCTCTGGTAAGGGTAGGGGCTCGTTTGAGTCAATTCTATCAGAGGTGAACCCATATCACATCAGATCAGTGGGTACTCGAGGTGGTGCGGGACGGGTACGCGCTAGAATTCGAGACTTTCCTTCCAGATTTTTTTCCTCGCCTCTCCGTGCCGCTCTCGGGTCAAGGTCAGGGCGATTCGGCAGACACTTCGTTGGCTGATAGATCTGGGGGCGGTCGTTTCCGAGCTGGTTTCAGAAAAGGGGACAGGTTGTTCGATTTATTTTGTGGTCCCCAAAAAGGAAGGTTCCTCTCGGCCTATTCTAGATCTCAAAAGGGTCAACGAGGCTTTGAAATTTCCCTCCTTTCGCATGGAAACGTTGCGCTCGGTCATAGTAGCGTTGTAGAAGGGGGAGTTTCTCACATCTTTGGATCTGTCAGAAGCCTATTTTCATATTCCCATTCGGGCGGCGCATCATCAGTTTATCCGTTTTGCGGTTCTGGGACAGCATTTTCAATTGTGCGCTGCCGTTCGGTCTGGCTACGGCGCCTCGTACCTTTTCCAAGGTTATGGTGGTCGTGGCGGTGGCTTTGAGGAAACAAGGAGTGTTGGTACACGCGTATCTCGACGATTGGCTCATTCGCACCAAGTCCCTTCAGGAGAGTGTGGATGCGACGGCGAAGGTGGTAGCTTTCTTGGAGTTGCTTGGCTGGATGGCGAAGGGCCGGGTGTTTTTACCGGCAGTTTGAATTGCCAAGATGCAGTTATTGATTTGCCAAACGGTTCCCGTCTGTTCATTCTTACCTTCAGATTTTGGGACTCATGGCGGCATCGATAGAGGTAGTGCCCTGGGCTAGGGCTCCCATGAGGTGGCTGCAGGCGGCACTGTTGGAGCGGTGGTCTCCTCAGACTCAGCTTGGAGAAAAGACTGCGCTTGCCGGATCCAGTTCGTCTCAGCCTGCGATTTTGGCTTCACACGCCGAATCTGGAAAAAGGCATGCCCTTGGATCCTCTGGAGTGGACGGTGCTAAAGACGGATGCCAGTCTAGCAGGTTGGGGGGGGGCGCATTGTCTCGGAGAGTTAGCTCAGGGTCGCTGGTCGGAGGAGGAGGCCTTGTGGTCCAACAATGCCACGGCGGTGGCGTACATAAATCATCGGGGGTACCAAGAGTCTAGAGGTGTCAGAGGAGACGGCGGAGTTAATGCGTTGGGTAGAACTTCATCTTCAGAGTCTCTCGGCCAGGGGCGTAGCTACGGGTGGGCCTGGTGGGCCCAGGCCCACCCAGTTTAGCTTCAGGCCCGCCCAGAAGCAGA
Organism: Microcaecilia unicolor; assembly: GCF_901765095.1. Lineage (NCBI taxonomy): Eukaryota > Metazoa > Chordata > Amphibia > Gymnophiona > Siphonopidae > Microcaecilia > Microcaecilia unicolor. The sequence goes on along the minus strand of NC_044033.1, from coordinate 198,171,853 downwards.
TCCTTACCCTCTCCCGACTCCCACCCCCTGCCGCAGCGCTTCATTTAATTCTGTGGGCGCTGCTGTCACAGTCCTCCCACCCCTGCGCTTACAGTTTGCTACGGCGCTGACAGCAACTCTACAGATGCGGAACCGACGTCCTGCTCCGGGGCCTTCCCTCCGCTGCACTGATGTAACTTCCGGTTTACGGAGGCGGGACGCGGAAGGCCCCGGAGCAGGACGTCGGTGCCGCATCTGTAGAGTTGCTGTCAGCGCCGTAGCAAACTGTAAGCGCCGCCGCGGGGGGTGGGAGACTGTGCATTTACAGCAGTGCGGACAGAATTAAATGAAGTGCTGCGGCAGGGGTGGGAGAGGGTGAGGAAGTCAGTGGGGTGCTGGGCCAGTAAGGGGAGGCTAGGAAGGGAACAGAAGGGTGCTGGACTTGCCAGGGGCAGAGGGTTGGAGGGAAGGGGAGAAGTTTGGGATTTGCAGAGGGGCAGAGGGTTGGAGGGAAGGGGAGAAGTTTGGGATTTGCAGAGGGGCAGAGGGTTGGAGGGAAGGGGAGAGGTTTGGGATTTGCAGAGGGGAGGCTGGAAGGAAGGGGAGAGGTTTGGGATTTGCAGAGGGAAGGTTGGAGGGAAGGGGAGAGGTTTGGGACTTGCAGAGGGGAGGTTGGAAGGAAAGGGAGAGGTTTGGGATTTGCAGACGGGAGGCTGGAAGGAAGGGGAGAGGTTTGGTATTTGCAGAGGGAAGGTTGGAAGGAAAGGGAGAGGTTTGGGATTTGCAGAGGGGAGGCTGGAAGGAAGGGGAGAGGTTTGAGATTTGCAGAGGGGAGGTTGGAGGGAAGGGGAGAGGTTTGGGATTTGCAGAGGGAAGGTTTTGGATTTGCAGAGGGAAGGGGAGAGGTTTGGGATTTGCAGAGGGGAGGTTGGAGGGAAGAGGAGAGGTGCATGGAAAAAGAGCCAGATGCATAAGGGGAAGGAAAGATCGAAGAGGAAGCTGGTTGGGGGATGGGATCAGAGAGGAGAGGGACACATTGGTGTGTGGAGAAGGGAGAAAGGGGTCATAGGTAAGTATACAGAAGGGAGATGATGGGCATTAGGTGGGAGCATGGGGACAGGGACACAAATGTGAGATGCTGTGTGGGGATGGCACATGGGCACAGAGGGGTAATGCCTGACAAGGGGGGTGGGGGACGGGGATATGGAATAGAGATAAAATGCTGGACACTGGAGAGGGGGGTATATGGACACAGAGGGGGGGAGAGAGATACCAGACAAGGGGAAGAATAGGAACACAGAAGGGATATGCTGGGCATGGGGTGCATAGGTGAACAGAGGAATGATGATGGATGAGGGGATATGAACACAGGAGAGATACTGGACAAGGAAATATAGGAAAACAGAGATGGGAGATGGATGATGGACATGAAGAAAGAAGAAATGTCAAATAGGAGACCCTGGCAAGTGAGTTAAGAGAAGAAAGAGGGAAGCAGAAACCAGAGACTGGGACCAATATGATTTGAGAAAAAATGACCAGACAACAAAAAGGTATAAAAATATTATTTTATTGTCAATGTTGTGAATATAATATGTTGGATTTGGAATGTACATCTTGCCAAAGTTGATGTTAAACATGGCTGGGGTCCAGGACAGAAATCTAGGAAAGGACCCCAAAGTCCATTACCAGGCTGCGCCTTCAGCTTCCAGCATGCAGGCTTTCTCTGGCCAAGGAACCAAGCACAATTGCCCTAGTTGCAATCCCTAACACCATCCCTGGCATGTGCCATCTTTATATTTTGCACAGGAGCAAATGCCTTTCTTTCTTGTTTCTCTAGTGTTGTACTACATGCAAGGTCTAGTTTCTTGGGGTTTCCGTTTAATTTATATTTCTAGAGTTCGTGGTCACTTATTCTGTATTTTGCATTTGTGTCTTGTGTGTGTGACTGAGGTATTCTGTTAGCATGAAGTTTCTATGTAGCATTCTGTAGTAATTTGGCTTGTTCAGCTTTCCTGATAAATGTATTTGTATTTTTGGGCCCGACTATAATATTTAAGGCACTTCTTTTCATAGGTAGGATCTTTGTTTTGGAAGTTAGTGTTGGCATGGTAGATTTGCTCTAGGTTCTGAGTGACTTTTTGTTTTATATATTTTTTTAAGTTAATTTATAATATGTCTGTAATTGAGATTACACTAGAAAACAAATTTCTTTGTATGATGAGTTTTATGGAGAATTGTCCTTGCTGTGCTCTATATCCATTGTTGGTGGAGGGCCAGGAGGTTCTCTTGATGCAGAATGTGTTTGGCTTCAATACCATATATTTGTTGGAGGACCATGGCTCAATGGGGCTGAATAGTGCAGTCTATTGTACTTCCCTTAGCTCTCAATTGGCCTGCAGCCACTGAAGCCTGCCCTGCAACCCTCATTGAAGTTATGGGGAGAGGGGTAGGGACAGAGCATGGGTGCATCAGGTTGCTGTTTTCTCTCTTTCAAAAAAGTTGGCAACTCTAGTGCCCACCCATCCAACCTGTTGGCCCACCCAAAAATTGCCTTCTGGCTACGCCACTGCTCTCGGCAAGTCGTAGCCGGAGTAGACGTCAGTGCAGATTTTCTGAGCAGGTACACGTTGGATCCAGGAGAGTGGTCGCTACCTCGTCCATTGTTCCGTTGCCTAGTGAAGGAGTGGGGTCTGCCATTGATAGATCTCATGGCCTCGTCAGACAATGCTCAAGTACCCAGGTTTTTCAGCCTGCGGCGAGGTCCGAGGGGATCGATGCTCTGGTGCTCGCGTGGCCCCCTCACCAGCTGTTGTACGTGTTCCTCCTTGACCCTTGATAGGGCGGATAGTTCAAAGAATAGAGCGGTACGCCGGGACAGTAATTCTTGTGGCTCCAAATTGGCCTCGTCGGCCTTGGTTTGCCGATCTAGTACGTCTGGCGATAGGCGGGCTGCTCGCGCTGGCGGAGTCGGTGGTGTTGGTGCAAGGTCCGATCGTGATGCCAGACCCATCTCCGTTCTCGCTTACGGTCTGGCTCTTGAAAGGGACAGGCTGAAAGGTTTTTCAACTAAGGTGATTGATACTATGTTGCAGTCCCGTAAACGTTCCACGTCCTTTGCTTATGTTAGGGTGTGGCGGATCTTTGAAGGTTGGTATAACAATGGTTCTTGTTCGCCTTGGACCGCTTCCATTCCGGAGGTGTTAGTTTTTACAGGATGGTGTAGACAGAGGTCTTGCTCTTTCCTCTTTGATGGTGCAGTTTGCGGCTCTGTCCTGTTTTCGGGGAAGGATACGGGGAGTCTCCTTGGGTCTTCCCCGGATGTGGTTCGGTTTTTACGTGCTGTAAAGCTGATTCGTTCTCGGTGGCCGGTTGTACCGCCGTGGGATTTGAACTTGGTGTTGGAAGTCTTGGTAGGGCCTCCCTTTGAGCCTTTGGGGTTGAGTACTCTTAAAGATCTTACTTTGAAGTCAGTGTTTTTGGTGGCTATTACTTCGGTGCGGTGAGTTTCGCAGTTGCAGGCTTTGTCTTGTTGTGCGCCTTTCCTGGCTTTCTCGAAGGAAAAGGTCTCTTTGATGCCTGTTCCATCGTTTTTACCCAAGGTATTGTCGTCTTTCCACGTAAATCAGGACATTTCTTTGCCAGTGTTGGGAGATGCCTCTTAGCGCCATTCAGCCAAGCTGGATGTTCGGCGAGTCTTGAGGGTTTATTTATCCAGGACTTGGGAGTTTCGGTCTTCAGATAGGTTGTTTGTGTTGTATGGCGGTCCAAAGAAGGGAGCTGCAACTTCTAAGGCAACTATTTCCAGGCGGTTTCCTCGGCATATTTGATCAAGGGACGTAGAGTGCCTGACCAACTGAAGGCGCATTCGACCAGAGGAGTAGCTTCCTCCTGGGTGGAGAGTGGTCTGGTTCCACCTCAAGATATTTGCAGCGCAGCTATCTGGTCTTCGTTGCATTCGTTTGTGAAACATTATAGACTGGATGTGCAGGCTAGGGAGGATGCCAGTTTTGGTGCGGCAGTGTTGACTTCTGGGATGAAAGGTTCCCGCCCTTAGGAGTTGTACTGCTTTGGTACTTCCCAAGCGTCTTGACCAGTCTGGAGGATCGTTGAGGAAGGTGAAATTAGGTCTTGCCTGCTAATTTTCTTTCCTCTAGACCCTCCAGACCAGTCAAGAACCCTCCCGCTGTGTACATGTTTTTTTGTGGTGAGTATGATTGGCAGAGTTCTGGTGTTCTTATGGCTGAAAGGTATCAATTTCAAGTCTTGCTATACATATATTTCACTGCATTTCAGAGAGGGACCGTAGCGCTGTGGCGTTCGGTCAGTTGAAGCACGTGTTTCATGTTTTTTGTTTCTGAGTACAGGGTTCTTTGACCTTTCGGGGTTGTAATTGTTTATTGGTTTCATTTGTTTTCTGCTTTAAGGATTTACTGGCTGCTTGGGGGTTGGCTGCTAGCTTATACTGGTTTAAGTTTTAGTGTTCTCAATCTCCCTCTGCTGGTAGGCGTGCATAACCTAATTTCACCTTTCTAATTAGAGATTCTCTGTGTTCATCCACGCCTTTTTGAATTCCATCAATCATTTGTATTTCTAACACTCCTTAATGGAAATTTTCCACATTTGTGCTGTTAAAGCAAGTAGGAAGAGGAGGGGAGGAGGAGACAGCAGTCAAAGAACTTGGTACTCGGTAGATGAGAGGCTGGTGCAGGTGTAGCTTCCGTCCCCGCGGGAACCCCGCAGAACTGCTTCCGTCCCCGCGGGAACCCCGCAGAACTGCTTCCGTCCCCGCGGGAACCCCGCAGAACTGCTTTCCGTCCCCGCGGGAACCCTGCAGAACTGCTCCGTCCCCGCGGGAACCCCGCAGAACTGCTTCCGTCCCCGCGGGAACCCCGCAGAACTGCTTCCGTCCCCGCGGGAACCCCGCAGAACTGCTTCCGTCCCCGCGGGAACCCGCAGAACTGCTTCCGTCCCCGCGGGAACCCCGCAGAAACTGCTTCCGTCCCCGCGGGAACCCCGCAAAACCCCGTTCCCATGCAGCTCTCTAATTCTCAGTTTACAATGGAAAGCCAAATGAAAAGGTTGAACAAAAAAATTTCTTGCACACTGTCAGTTAAAAGCTATTAGAAAATTATTGAGTTCTAGTTCAGGTGATTTTGTTTCTTCTAGATTATTGTAGTGTACTATATTCAGGAATTACAGAATAGATTGCAGTTAATGCAAAGCACGGCTGTAAAACTAATTGATGAAAAAAAAAAGTTTGATGTTACCGCCTTTTTGAAGAAATTCACTCATCTGTGTACGGTAAGAATAGATCAAACATGAGCAATAGACAATTACAACAGTAAAAATATTCAAAAACAATACAAAGTATGGCATGGTATACTACTTATTCTATTTCCCAGTTGGTACTTGAGTATTGCTCTCCCAGCAGATGTCTAGATTACTACTTTTATCCAATTGAACCTCAATGCTTCCAAGCTTGACTGGTCTCCAAGAGATCACACTTTGCTCAATATTTAAGTGAGCGCCAACACTATTATTGGAGCTAATCTTATCATTGGTCCATTTCATTCAAAAAAGGACCCAGTGCTCACAGGTCAATGTAAAAAACCAAAACAAAACCCCTTAGCATCAGCTATTTATGCAGATTTTTTTCAATTAATCTTTGAAGTCAGTACCATCAGCTGTTCTGCCAGCTCCTGCCGGTTTTTCTTTTAACACTAAAGCCTCTATCGTCAGCTGTTCCTGCCGTTTTTTTTCTTTTTTTTACCGTGCTGTAGGAAATTCTCTCCAGATTCTTGTCCTCAATTTCTCCTTGAATATTCTCTGCAGAAGTGTTACTGACTGGTATGGGTACAAATAAGAAAGTCAGTGAAAATATAAACAAAATAAGGAAAGTCAACGGGTGACAGATTTCAATTAACTTTTTTTCATTGAATACTCTCAGTAGTGGGGTATATTTAGGGACGTGGGGCTCGTGGGTCAATGGTTTTTCCTCCTAGGTTTTGGGTTTTTTTTTTTATATTGACTGGTGAGCACTGGGTCCTTTTTTAATAAAATGGACCAATGATAAGATTAGCTCCAATAATATCGTTGGCGCTCACTTAAATATTGAGCAAAGTATGATCTCTTGGAGACCAGTCAAGCTTGGAAGCATTGAGGTCCAATTGGATAAAAGTAGTAATCTAGACATCTGCTGGGAGATCAATACTCAAGTACCAACTGGGAAATAGATTTAAACCAGTGGTTCCCGTAATTTAGATTGTGTTGAATAACAATGGTATACTACTTACAATGTCAACACAATAGGTAATTAATAGAGCATTATAGTTGATAGTGAAGGGTAAAGCAAAGATGGAACATATAGATAGGTAAGACAGTAGGAAGAGTTAGAAAGTAAGGTGACTGATTTTAAAGAAAGTTTCACATGAGTACGGAGTGTACAGCGCTGCATACGTCCAGTAGTGCTATAGAAATAAATAGTAGTAGTAGATGGTTAAATATTAATCTCAGCTAGGGTATAGGAGTGGATAAACAAGTCCTGTTGCAGTATATGCAGCCCAAGTCACTCGTGTGTGTGAGCGAGACTGTTAGTTCTTGCATTAAAGGCCTGGTTTGCATTGGCTGCCGGTTGTTGCACATATTGAATTCAAAGTTGCATGCGTGGTTTTTAAAGATTTTGTCGAAGTTCTCAAATACAATTATCCGTACTTGCTTTCAGATCCTCATAAGTTTGGGTTTTCCCATAGTTCATGATGGCTCTTTCAATTACCATCGCAGTATCTGTACAGACAGTGACTAATTGTTCCAAAATTCATTGAAAACTTATCTTTTATTTAGAATGATTTTTGACATGTTTGAATTTTTTTGTGACCCGCTTTGATTTTTATGTAGATAGAGTTGGAATATTAAATACAAGTATGGTATTGTCGTCATGTAATATTTTTTTGTATTGGGAAAGACTGGTTGCCTGCCACTGAGCTTTGGAATGTTAGATAATTGGTCATAATTTGGGTGCTTAAAGCTCATTGCTTGTAGAGGATGTGCATTTGATAGTATATTTTTTCATTTTCTCTGCCACAGTTCAGATTCCTCCCAGTACTACCTATGCTACTGCTCCATTGAAACGCCCAATAGAAGAGGATGGAGAGGACAAAGTCCCCAACAAGAAGAAGAAGAAGGTTCAGAAGAGAGGTGTGTAATAGCCGGCCTGAACAGGTGGCAATGACCTGTATTTCATTTGTGGTGTTGGCTTTGATGTTCCTGATAAAGAAAGGATTGTCTGTATGCTGCACCTTCCTGCTAGGAACCAAATGAAGTTGTTTTAAACTTAGGTGGTTTTGCTTGATGTGATAAACACAGAACCTAAGCCATCTTTCTTTTCCTGCAGACTTTTCATCTGATCCTCCCCAAGGAATGAATGCATTAATGAGGCTAAATCAGCTCAAACCCGGTCTGCAGTACAAACTGGTTTCCCAGACTGGTCCAGTTCATGCCCCTGTCTTCACTATGGCTGTGGATGTTGAAGGAAAAACATTTGAGGCATCAGGACCTTCCAAGAAGACTGCCAAACTTCATGTTGCAATGAAGGTGTGTATAGTCTGATAAGTAGGAAGAAAAGGTTGGGAGTAGAGCATGGGTCCCTAATGTCCCCAAAGTAGGGAAGGGGCACAGTCATTTGTTAATAATATCCAGATTGACTTTTTTGTAGTAGCATTGTTCTCTTCTTGCCATAGGTGCTACAGGATATGGGTCTGCCTACAGGTGTGGAGGCCAAAGAGCCAGGTAAAGAGGAGGAGGGAGATACAGAACAGAAACTGGCAACAGCTTTGTCCACTCCAGTAGAAGCAGCTGCATCAGGCGATGCATCATCGCCACCTTCCGAGCAATCAGAGGTAGGTACATTTTAGCAGGTAGTATGAAGCTTGGCAGAATGTAGGACTAGAATGGCCCAGTTTATGGCAGGTCCCAAAAAGCAGACCCATTCGGTGAAATAAAACAAAATTTATTCAATTCAGATATATAAAATCAGCATAAACTTTCCTCTAACCGGCCAACATGGCTATATTTTGCCCGCTAAAGGGCTGCATCAGGGCTTAATATGAAACAGGAACAGTCCAATGTTTTCTGTGTCTAGTTAGTGCAGTGCAGCACAAAGAATAGGGCTCGCAAGCAATGAGCTGTCTTTCCTAAGCAGCTGCAGCCTGACACAAGGTTGCTTTCAAATACAGGAAAATGTGTGTAGCTTTTGAAGATGTAGAATAGGTTCTCATATGTGCTGGAAGCCAAACAGAGCAAGAAGCTGCTACACCAAAAAAAGAGAAACCCTGTTTAGTGTGGGGGTCAGCCTTGAATTAGTGTGCAAATAGCTAAAATGTTAGGAATAATTACTGATTCCTTCAGAATGTGAAACAGCAGGGACCAATCCTGACAAAGCATGGCAAGAACCCAGTTATGGAGCTGAATGAGAAGAGACGAGGCCTCAAGTATGAATTAATCTCGGAGACTGGTGGCAGCCATGATAAGCGCTTCGTTATGGAGGTGAGCTAGCTTAACTCTCAGCTTTTCTGCTTTTGGAATGGCAGAGCTGTCCTTTTTGTAATGATCTTCAGACATCTTTTGACACTATGTAAAGCATGCACTGAATCTTTTTAAAGTGACAGGCAAGAAGCAAGGTTATTAAAGGGTTATCCAATGACCCTGCAACAGTGTACCAGTCTTTACTGCACATTCTGTTGTACCAGAGCCCCTGTAAGGAAGTTGTCCCTGCTATGTTTTGCTGCTTAGCTGGAGGGCTGGTGTGCTAGGTAGGAGGGGGAAGTTGGAGAAATTCCTGAGCTCTTGTGAATGATGGTGCATTGCACTATGCCAGTCAGGGCTGCTGATCATAAGTTGATTCAGTCTGACTGCCTCCTCTTCAGATAACATAGATCTAACTTTCTGAGAGAATGGTATGAAATGTTGAAAGATCTTTTGCTTTTCTCACACTCTTCATGGTCTGAGACTGAGTTTGCTCTTACTTTTGTCCCACCTCTAAAGGTTGAAGTTGATGCACAGAAATTCCAAGGTGCAGGCTCAAACAAGAAAGTGGCCAAGGCATATGCTGCACTGTCTGCACTGGAAAAGCTATTCCCCAATGCCCCAGCCCTTATGGAGCCCAGTAAAAAGAAGAAACCACCCATGGCCACCAGAGGAGGGCCCAAGTTTGCAATTAAGGTAGGGGTTTGATCTGTGATCTGTATGTGAAAACCTATCGGGTGCTTCCATTTTTGAGCCATTAATCAGAAAGTGAAAACTATGGTATTGACAGTTATGAATGCCAGTATTGCTAGATATCTTCTCAATCTGTAGGTACCTTCATTAAATCAGTTGCATGCTTCCTTCCTAGAGAAATTGCCCGTTTTTTTTTCCTGACAATGATTATGCTTTTCAGGTCCTTGAGAGGAGTTGATTCAGTGTTTCTGCATATTTGTATCCCGCTTAAAACCTTAATTGAGGGAGTTAGTGGGTTATAAGTCATTATAACATTTATTCCAGTTCTAGGCAGAGTACATAGTTAATACAGTTTATCATCAATAAGAAATAAAGTAAAACAATAAAATGACTTAAATCAATGCATCATTCATACTTTCAAAACATAACAAATTTGTTTACACGTACACCAGCATTGTATCTCTAGACGGTTTCTTCAGGTTGGTGGTTATACAATTGAGCAGCATAGTATCACTTATAACCAAAGTGTGCAAGGTTTTATCCAGAATGATTTTCTGTTTTGGTGTTTTTTTTGTCAGCATAATCCAGGTTTTGGTATGGGTGGTCCCATGCACAATGAAGTACCACCACCACCACTTGGTCTTCGTGGCCGTGGAAGAGGAGCTGGCAACAGAGGCAGGGGAAGAGGCAGAGGTGGATATGGTGCTGGTGCCAACCATGGTGGCTACATGAATTCTGGTAATTCTGAACCCATCACAATTTCAATCTTTCATTGATAAAAACATCTGTTCCTACTGGGTGTGGATCAGGGGATACTTAAGTAAGGAACTGGTTTCTCCTTTGATAATGTAAGGCTCTGTAAGTATATTGGAAGATTCAGGTTTTCCCCCCTTTTTTAAATCATTTGAAATCAAACAAAATAAAACATGGAAAAGGAAAATAAGATGATACCTTTTTTTATTGGACATAACGTAATACATTTCTTGATTAGCTTTCGAAGGTTGCCCTTCTTCGTCAGATCGTAAATAAGCAAATGTGGTAGCAGATAGTATACATAAGAGAAACATCAAAGCATTACTTTGAGTGGACTAACACGGCTACCACACCTCTCTACTTAAATCATTTGTAAATCCTTTCTTTTCTTGGTTGTCTATAGATGTATTTAGATTTCCTTTTTTGATTTTTTTTTTCTTTGCTATTCAAATTGCTTAATTTGATCTATAATGTAAGGTTCAATAAATATAAAGTTTTAAATTCTGAACTAGAAAGTAGTATGGAATGAGCTTATGTGGCATCTGTAGAGCATAGTATTTCAATTAAAAGGCCTCTCACTTAGTCACCTCTCCCCTCTCCAATCGGTTCAAAACTCTGCTGCCCGTCTCGTCTTCCACCAGGGTCGCTTTACTCATACTACCCCTGTCTTCAAGTCGCTTCACTGGCTCCCTATCCGTTTTCGCATCCTGTTCAAACTTCTACTAACCTATAAATGTACTCACTCTGCTGCTCCCCAGTATCTCTCCACACTCGTCCTTCCCTACACCCCTTCCCGTGCACTTCGCTCCATGGATAAATCCTTTTTATCTGTTCCCTTCTCCACTACTGCCAACTCCAGACTTTCGCGCCTTCTGTCTCGGTGCACCCTACCCTGCCTGGAATAAACTTCCTGAGCCCCTACGTCTTGCCCCATCCTTGACCACCTTTAAATCTAGACTGAAAGCCCACCTCTTTAACATTGTTTTTGACTCGTAACCACTTCCCTCCACCTACCCTCCTCTCCTCCTTCCTGTACACATTAATTGATTTGATTTGCTTACTTTATTTTTTGTCTGTTAGATTGTAAGCTCTTTGAGCAGGGACTGTCTGTCTTCTATGTTTGTGCTGCGCTGCGTATGCCTTGTAGCGCTATAGAAATGCTAAATAGTAGTAGTAGGTACAATAGTGTTGATCAAAATTCAAGTTATCGTAACAACTTGCAGATCAGTTCTGTGGTAAAGTCTTTCTTATCCCCTCGTAACTTTGGCAGAAGAATTCTTGTGTTAACTTCTGTGCTTTTGTTGTAGGTGGTGGCGGTGGCTACGGTGGGAACTATGGATATGGGAATTCAGCAACAGCGGGTTACAGTAAGTGCAGCATTTCTGAGTTTCGGGGGGGGGGGGGGGGGGGGGGGGGAGGCTTGGGTTAAGGCATCTCAAAGCAGATGACAAAAGGTGCCATTGTTAGTACCCCAAACACTATGGAATCAAGGTATTAGGGAGATGGAGGCAGAATTATGCAAAACTTAGCTAACCCAAAGATTAAATTCATTTCCTCTTCAGTGAACTTTTACATTTCTCTGCTTTGCTTGAGCCATACAAAGCACTCCACTGTTCTTGGGAAATCTTTACTTTCCATTCAAATAGCTTCTGTATTCTGAGGAGAAAACCATCTTTGGGGGTGACAGGAGCAGAGAAATCTAAAAAGAAAAAAAAGTTAAATTAAAATGTGGCTCTTTGCCATTTCAAAATTCTAATTTTTTTCTCTGCTCTGTCTCCCCCTTTTGTAGGTGACATTTTCACAGACTGCTACGGCTATCATGATTTTGCATCTGCCTAGATCATCTTTTAAATAAAAACAAACATACACAAAGTATTACACACAATACAGATTTTTACTCCATTTTTCTCCAACTCCAAAAACCCAAAGTGTCGTGCTGTGTTCCCCGTTCTTCACTGTGGGTGTCTCGACAGCGACTTTCCATTGCTACTTCTCTGAATAAAATCTTAGCCTGCAGAATTTAAGACTGATTTTTAATGTGACTGCCTCTTAAACGTTGGTCCTCTGCATGCTACAGCAGAGGAACCTCTTCAAGGAATACTTGGTTCTTTTCTTACAGTGCAGCTGGCACTGCTGCTTCAACTTAGTTCAAAGCCCCTGTGGCTTTCAGTGGGAAGCATTTAAATTATTTAAACAAACATAATGGAATAACTGTTTTGTCTTTGTGGCAGTGAGTTGTGTGATTTGCAAAACAATTTGGAAACCTTTGTCATTCTGAGTTGTGTGTGGGTTTGGAACAAAGAAAATGAAGCAGGTCAGCCTGGGTTTTTCATCTCATAGCCTAGTTTGAAATGGGCCTGTCAAGTAAATGGGAAAGATTGTCTGTGGGTTTCTTTTTAAAATTTCTGATGGTTTATCCCTTGGTTACTTGCTGTTTTGAAAATAAACACACATCAGTGTCACTGTGGAGTATGACGTGAGTATAGAACACCGTCTGGAAACAAGTGTTTATCATTTATCTCATTCCTCCCTCCCCAGCAATCTGACATGGTATTAATCTTTTGCTAACAATATGCAAGTTACTGAAGGGTGACAGACCTCTAGAAATCTTTCAGCATTTATACTGGGGATAAGTAATAAGGTTTGAGAGTCTACATTTTCCATCAAACAATATAGCACTTCAATTTTTAAGAGATCAATCTTGGGGAGACTTGGGGTATCAAAAGGGGGGAATACATTGAGTTAGCTTCTGGGTTCAAATGATGGTCTATAGACCCAAACAGTCATACAAAAATCCTTTATTCAACCCAGCACCCATCTCAAGCATGTCTGAAGTCTGTCTTATTGCTGGTCTTTATTAGTAGGCTTTTTAACGGGCCTAACAGTAGCAGATGACAAAACGTTTTTTGCCATGCTGTTAATGACACGAGGTATTTCAGAAGCAGCACTGCCTCTTTGGTTAATATGGCACTACCTTCCTTCGTGGACCTTGTGGTTGCTGGTTTGGAATAGGTATAGTATAATTTTGAATGAAGGGTATCTACCCCTTTCCCAAATATATTTTAAAATATCCTTTGCAGTTCCCTTTTAAATGCTCACCGACTAATGTGTGGTGGGCAAGCCCCTTTTGAAAGCTTTGGAACTTGTTCAGGTAGTTCATTGTCGAAGCCCATGGGGGGGGGGGGGGGGAATTATTTGTAATTGTAAAGAAGTTCTCTTGATACTGGTAGGTCTCTGTTGTGAAAGTGACATTTCTCATTGAATTGACTTCCTCATCTGTAAAAATACAGCAAATGACTTTGTGGTCATTTTCAAAGTAACTGAGGCTGAACAGCTGATTGTATTTTTCCTTCAGGAGAGTTGGCATCTTCAGTGAATACAACTTTTTTTAAGAACCATTCTAATGCATGATTTTATTTTTAGAATGTTACTGTTTAAAACTTTTTATACAAATGAATAAATGTCTTAAAATGAAGTGACCTTCCTTTATTGTATTCATAACGTTAAATTAAGGCACTGGGAATTTTTTTCTGTCTGAAGCCTCTTGGAATTCTCAATTTTACAAAGCTTCCAAAGATACTGTCTTAACTTCTGCTCATCTACAGGGATGGAGATGGTCTATAGACAAGAAGTTTACATGGGTACTATACCCACCGTACAGCAATTATAGTAAATTATTCAGTGAACCATTATACAACAGTGTGTTTCCTCCAGCTGTTTAGCTTGATCATGGCCATCTTTGCTCCAGCTTTCTAGTCACAGCAAAATTGTCAGTCCATGATCCCTATAGATGACTGAAAACTAAACAGAACAAGCTTGTTCTGTGTGCATTGGCTTTCCAGACAGAAATATTTGGGGTGGCAACAAAGGAGGCAAGCTAGGTATGGAGGAGGGGAAGCCAAAGTGAAAATTTCCACACATCATGCCCACTACATCACTCATACCCCCTGAGACAACCTACTGTGAGGTCTCTTTTCTCTATGGTTACACTTTTAATTACTTTATACATTTAAGGTATTTTGTATTTGTGTCACACTATACAATATTTGACATTTTTGCAAGTCTAGAGAAGGAAAATGGATGTAAGATCAAGGCTGATCCAGTATAAAAATCTGCCAATTTTTTAAAGGGCTATAACCTTTAAATTAGGTGTGGTCCTATAGAAAACTATTATTAATGAGGTTGAATATGAACCCTAATCTGCAGTGAACCTAAAGTAGCAGATCTTGGATGTAACAAGAATAAACCATTATTAAGGGGCATAAAATATTCTGATTGAGACCAATTTTGTGGCTAAAGACGAGCAATTTGTAATGACTCTCCATCTCTACAAACCCCTGTTAACAGGTAAGCAACTTCGCTTTCCTTAGCATTTCTACAGACCAGTTAAGATAAGTGAATTATACATGCCTGCCAACAGATTGAGACTGAACACTAGCCTCAAAGTGAGCCTATACGTAGTGCTACCCTGTGTAGCCCAGTAGCAGCCAGTACTTGTCTCCACCTGTGAGCTGTCGTGATGAGGGTTTTTTTTTAGGGGGGGGGGGGGTGGAGTTAGCATTTTCTCCTTTTCCCTTGGTACATACGAACTAAAAGAAAGAAAAGTCCACTTGACTTGGCCACACAACAGCTTTGTTTGGAGACGGCAGGTGGGCTCCCAGGGATATCGGGTCCTATTTAGAATGTCAACACCTGGGGTAGCTTCCCCCCGGGTTCCTTTTTTTGGTGTTAGTAGGCTGTGTTTTCAGCTTCCCCTCTTCAACTTCTGGAGAGGAATTACAACGTGCTGTTACAGTAAGAAAAAAATCTTACAGCACCTACCGGCCTTAACTTGAGACTTGTTTTAAGTGTTGTCTGATTGCTGCTGCTCCTCTAGTGCTGGGAATAGCCTTTGGCAGGAGAAGGGATGTCATACCATATTTTCAGCTTGCCGAACCCTGGACCAGCGTCTCCACTGCATGTATGCAGCATTGAGATCATTGTAGGCTCCTTTAAATTTTGTTTCTGTGTGACAGCAGGGGGTGGGGGATGAGGTCTCGTGCAGACTTGATTGCCAGAGTTTGTGCCCATGGAGATTGTGTGGCTGGTCTTGGAGATACCATCCTTGGCAATTTCGGAAACCACCATTTTATCTTCCTCAGGCACTATGGAAAGTCCTGCCATGCCTGTAACCTTCTGGGTTTCTGTAGGCTCTCATTTTTTTTTTTTTAACTAAGTATGAGGCTTAGTGTATGTGGTTCTCTGAGGACAAGCAGGCTGCTTGTTCTCATATGTGGGTCGGCATCCACGGAGGCCCCCAGGACTGAAATATTTTCCAGTAAAATCTAAAACTTTTGCGACAGCCAGAAGGACGCGGGATGGATGCACCGCGCATGCGTGGCTATCTTCCTGTGCGCGTCCGTTCCCGCCTCAGTTTTTTCTTTTCTGCGGTGGAGAGTGGCTGCGTGTTGGTCTCTCTCCCTTAGGTCCTCAGGAAAAACTTAGGCGCCTTTCGTTAGTGTTTATCGCTGTCTTTTGTTTTAGGTCTCCTTTTTTCTTGTTTTCTTTTTCCAGTTTAAAAAAAACAAAAAACAAAAACCTTTTTCTTAGTTTTGCCCTGGTAAGTTTCCTTTCGTTTTCCATTGTGACCTTCTTTGTCCGCGGTGGTGGTCTTTTTTTTTTTTTTTTTTTTTTTGTGCCCTTTGTTGGCACGATCGAGCCGTTTGATTTTGCCCGCCACGATTTTTCCGCTGATGTCATCGAAGCCTTCCAGCGGCTTCAAGAAGTGTGCTCGTGCCAGTGGTCTATCTCGGGCACTGACCCGCACTCCTGGTGTATCCAGTGCCTTGGGCCTGACCATCGCCCAGACGCCTGCAAGTTGTGTCTGAGCTTGAAAAAGCGGACACAGGCATCGAGAAGAGCTCTTCGGGATTGTCTTTTTGGAGCTCCGACGGATTCCTCTACGTCGACATCGGTACAGAGTTCGGCGGCATCGTCATAAGGAGCACAGGTAATGGCTGTCTGAACTTTCACCTGTAGCTGGGAGTAGTGAGCTGTCAAGTGGGTCTCCACCTGTCGCGAAGGCTCCTGCTGGGCAGGCGGACCCGACCCCGAGGAGGCATGTGGATTCCACGTTCTTGTCGTTACCGAGGAGTACCGGTGACGTGCTTCGTGCAAAGGCAAAGAAGCATCGGCACTGGTTTCCCTCGAGACATGGTACTGGGAGCTCTGCGGCGTCGAAGGATTCGGCACCCGGAAAGCGTCGACGCCGGGAGGAGTGATCACACTCATCCAGAGGTGTCGGTGCGCGATCTTCGGACAGCCCGGTACCGCGTCCCAGGCCTTCACTATTCTGACTGACTCCGGTACTGACCCCACAGCCTTCCTCGACAGCGACTCTGGAGGAGAGCATTCGAAGCCGTTCTTCCAGGCCCCTTGGAAGGGCTGCCGCATCACTCTGTTCCGGTACTGGGGTGCTTGCGCCCTCGGTACCATCGATGGAAGCGGCAGCTGGCTCCTTGCACTGTAGTGAGGGTCCCCGATGCTGGTACCGCTTGCGGCCTCGGCTGCCACCCAAGTTGACTCCCCGTCGACGGTCGTTTGAGGGAGCTGTTATCGCCTCCGGTGCATGGTTCGACGTCGAGACGGGCCCGGTTTCGGAATGTAGTTCGCGAACTCTTGTCTACCGAGGAGGATGCCTCCTGGGATGAAGGGGAAGATCCCAGATATTTCTCTTCTGAGGAGTCTTGTGATCTTCCCTCTGATCCACTCCTTCACCTGAGAGGAAGCTTTCTCCACCGGAGAGTCCTTTCCTTCTCTGTCTGGGAAATGTTTATGGGCATTCCCTTCCCTATGGTAAATGAGGATGAGCCCAGGACTGAGATGCCGAGGTCCTTGACTATCCTTCACCACCTAAGAAGTCATCCACTGCCCCTCTGCATGATGTCCTTAAGGAGACATTGCTGAGGAATTGGATGAAATCATTATCTAACCCCCCATCACCAAGACAGCGGAGTCCCAGTATCAGATCCATGGAGAACCTGAGTTGATGAGGTCGCAGTTACCTCACAACTCTGCAGTTGTGGATTCCGCCCTCAAGAGAGCCAGGGCGAGAAGCTAGGTCTTTGGACTCATTTGGGAGGAAGGCCTACCAGTTCTCTATGCTTGTGTCCAAAATTCAGTCCTACCAGCTCTACACGAACATTCACATGCGGAACAATGTTAAGCAACTGGCGGACTTGGTGGATAAGCTCCCGCTGGAGCACACCAGGCCTTTTCAGGAGGTGATAGGCAGCTTGAAGGCGTGTCGTAAATTCCTGTCCAGGGGTGCTTAGGACACTTTTGATGTTGCATCCAGGTCCGCTGCTCAAGGTATAGTGATGCGCAGACTCTCATGGCTGTGTGCCTCTGACCTGGACAATCGGACCCAGCAGTGGCTTGCAGATGGATGTTCCTTGCCAGGGGATAATATTTTTGGCGAGAAGGTCGAGCAGGTGGTAGAGCAGCTCACCAGCGGGAAACCGCTCTTGATAAACTCTCCCACCTGGCACCTTCAGCATCTACCTCAACAGGTAGACAATTTTTCCGGGGAAGGCAGACCACTCCCTATGCTTACAATAAGCGTAGGTACAATCCACCTTCTCGACAGCCTTGTCAGGCTCAGCCCCAGCGTGCTCGTTTGCGTCAACAGCGTTCTGCACATGCAGGGCCCCTGCAGCTCCTCAGCAAAAGCAAGGGACGGGCTTTGACTGGCTCCAGCTGAGCATAGCCGTCATAAACGTACCTGTGCCGGACGATCTGCCAGTCGAGGGAAGTTAAAATTTTTTCACCAAGGTGGCCTCTTGTAACCTCCGATCGGTGGGTACTTCAAATAGTCCGGTTAGGGGTACTCCCTCAATTTGGTCTCCACTCCTCCAAATTGCCCACCGGGAGCTCAGTCCTTCAGCTTCCAGCACAGGCAGGTGCTTGCAGAGGAACTCTCCGCCCTCTCAGCGCCAGTGCGGTCGAGCCCGTGCCACCGGGGCAAGAAGGGCTAGGATTCTATTCCAGGTACTTGTGCAAAAGAAAACGGGGGATGCGTCCTATCTTGGGCCCTGAACAAATATCTGGTCCGAGAAAAGTTCAGGATGCTTTCCCTGGGCACCCTTCTTCCCATGATTCAGAAAACGATTGGCTATGCTCTCTGGACTTAAGGAATGCTTATACACATATCCCAATACTTCCAGCTCACAGGAAGTATTTTCGATTTCGTCTGGGAACACAGCATTTTCAGTATTCTGTGCTGCCCTTTGGTCTCGCGTCTGCGCCCAGGGTCTTTACAAAATGCCTGGCAGTTGTTGCAGCGTCTCTACTCAGACTGGGAGTGCCTCTACACAGACTGGGAGTGCCTGTGTTCCCTTATCTCAACGATTGGCTGGTGAAGAACACCTCGGAGGCAGGAGCTCTACAGTCCATGCAGATGACTCTCAAACTCCTGGAGCTACTGGGGTTTGTTATATAAACTACCCAAAGTCCCATCTCCTTCTAGTTTAACAACTAGAATTCATAGGAGCTCTGCTGGACTCTTGGACAGCATGGGCCTACCTTCCCGAGGCGAGGGCGGACAATCATCTGTACCTGGTTTCCTGGGCCAGAGCGTCTCAGCAGATCACAGCTCGGCAGATATTGAGACTTCTGGGCACATGCCTCCACTGTTCATGTGACGCCCATGCACGCCTTCACATGAGATCAGCTCAATGGACCTTAGCTTCCCAGTGGTATCAAGTCGCGGGGAATCTAGAGGATGTGATCCAACTGTCCACCGAATTCCACAATTCAATCCAAATTGACCTTGGGACGTCCCTTTCAAATTCCTCAGCCGCAAAAAGTGCTGACTACGGATGCATCTCACCTGGGGTGGGAGCGCATGTATGTAGATGTGCTCCACACTCAAGGAGCTTGTTCCCTCCAGGAATCCGGTCTTCAGATCAATCTTCTGCAGTTGCGAGCGGTCTGCGAACGCTCTAAAGGCTTTCAGAGATCGGCTGTCCAATCAAATTATTCTAATTCAGACGGACAACGAGGGTTGCACATGTACTACATCAACAAGCAGGGGGCGCCGGATCTTGCCCCCTGTGTCGGGAAGCCGCCCAGATGTAGCTTTGGGCTCGCCGTCATGGCACGATTCTCCAAGCCACTTACCGGCAGGCGTAAACAGTCTGGGCTGACAGATCGAGCAGGATAATGCAACCTCATGAGTGGTCGCTCAACTCGGGCGTAGTTCGCAAGATCTTCCAAACGATGGGTCACCCCCTCGGTGGATCTTTTTGCCACTCGGATCAATCAAATGTCCCTCAGTTCTGTTCCAGGCTTCAGTCCCCATGACAGGCTAGCGTCAGATGCCTTTCTTCTTTATTGGGGGAAGGGCCTTCTGTATACATATCCTCCCACACCTCTGGTGGGGAAGACCTTGCTGAAACTCAAGATTGCGAAACCATGATTCTGATTACGCCTTTTGGCCGTGTCAGTTTTGGTTCCCTCTTCTTCTGGAGTTTGTCCTCCAAAGAACCGTGGAGATTGGAGTGTTTTCCTAACCCTTGTCACTCAGAAACGAGGGGGCGCTTCTACATCCCAACCTCAAGTCTCCGTCTCTCACGGCCTGGATGTTGAGAGCGTAGACTTCGCCTCCCTTGGGTCTTTCTGAGGGTGTCTCCCGAGTCTTGCTTCCAGGAAAGATTCCACGAAGAGGTGTTACTCTTTTAAATGGAGGAGGTTTGCTGTTTGGTGTTGACAGCAAGGCCCCTAGATCCTTGCTCTTGTCCTACACAGATCTGCTTGAATACCTTCTACACTTGTCCTGAGTCTGGTCTAGACCAATTCCGTAAGAGTTCACCTTAGTGCAATTAGTGCTTATCAGCGTGTAGAGGGTAAGCCTATCTCTGGACAGCCTTTAGTTGTTCGCTTCATGTGAGGTTTGCTTTTGTCAAAGCCCCCTGTCAAACCTCCACCAATGTCATGGGATCTCAATGTCGTTCTCACCCAGCTGATGAAACCTCCTTTTGAGCCACTGAATTCCTGCCATCTGAAGTACTTGATCTGGAAGGCCATTATTTTTGGTGGCACTTCAGCTCGTAGAGTCAGTGAGCTTCAAGCCTTGGTAGCCCATGCTCCATATACTAACTTCATTATAACACAGTAGTCCTCCGTACGGCACCCTAAGTTCTTGCCGAAGGTGGTGTCGGAGTTCAATCTTAACCAGTCAATTGTCTTGCCAACATTCTTTCTCTGCCCTCATACCCACCCTGCTGAAAAATCAGTTGCATACATTGGACTGCAAGAGAGCATTGATTTTCAATGTGGAGCGGACAAGCCCCTTCAGACAGTCCGCCCAAATATTTTTTCTTTCAATCCCAACAGAAGGGGAGTTGCTATCAGGAAACGCACTGTTTCCAATTGGCTAGCAGATTGCATTTCCTTCACTTACGGCCAAGCTGGGCTGGCTCTTGAGGGTCATGTCACGGCTCATAGTGTTCGAGCCATGGCAGCGTTAGTGGCCCACTTGAAGTCGGCCACTATTGAGGGGATTTGCAAGGCTGCGACGTGGTCATCAGTCCACACATTCACATCTCATTACCGCCTTTAGCAGGATTCCTAACGCAACAGTCTGTTTGGGCAGTCTGTGCTGCAGAATCTGTTCGGGGTCTAGAATCCAACTCCACCCCCCAGGCCCATTTTTATTCTGTTCCAGGCTGCACACTCGGTTGTTTCTTTGTAGGTCAATCTCAGTTATGTCCTCGCCGTTGCGAGGCCCAATTGACCTTTTTTGTTTTGAGTGAGGCTGGGGGCTAGGAATACCCATATGTGAGAACAAGCAGCCTGCTTGTCTTCTGAGAAAGAGAAGATACTTACCTGTAGCTGGTGTTCTCTGAGGACAGCAGGCTGATTGTTCTCACCAACCCGCCCACCTCCTCTTTGGAGTAGTTTTATTCTTTATTTGCTTTTGATATAACAGGTGCAGGAATGGCCGCGCATGCGCGGTGCGTCCGTCCCGCGTCCTTCTGGCTGTCGCAAAAGTTTTAGATTTTACTGGAAAATCTTTACGTCCTGGGGGCCGCCGTGGACGCCGACCCACATGTGAGAACAATCAGCCTGCTGTCCTCGGAGAACATTCGCCACAGGTAAGTATCTTCGCTATTAGGCAACTTCCAGACTTGGAGGAACTGCTGGATGGTCTGGGTAGCTCAGCGAGGTAGCACCTGGAGTGGGATGCCGGTTTTTGAGTAGGAAGCTCTATGGTGTGAGACTTTTATCAGGTCCTGACTGAGGTGAAGGAGAAGCTTAGACTCCCTCAGGTGGATACTCTAGTTATAGCAGTGACCAAAACTACTATCCTACCTTTGGATAGTGGGACAGCCCTGAGTATTCCCATGTCCATCGGATGGAGGCTCTTTTGAAGCAGGCCTTGGATGTCTCAGCTTGTGTGTGCTGGATGGAGTAGGTGCTAGATGGACCTTTGGCTTTTGTCCGTGCTGATGGCAGAGGTCAGCAAGGTTGAGATGGAAGCAGCCTTTTTGGCATGCTTCTCTTACGCCACTGTTGCGCAGTTGGTTGACCTATGTGGCTTCTAAGTAGGGGCTCCTTTTGGGGAAGTTACTGTTCTGAGATGGGCAGGATACATTGGTGTAGAAGTTTGGGGATTCCAAGGGTCCCAGAGGACAAGCTCAAGGGGGCTGCATGGGGAATGTTGGCCTGTGGTAGGTTGGGGAGTACTTAGGAGTGTGATATGATACCAGATTGGTTTGGTAAGGGTGACTGGTCCTGGAAGTCATCCGGAATTGGCACATACTAGTTTGTGCAGTCATTGTAGGTGTTTTCCTGGTATCGCCCTGCCCGTTCCTATTGGAAGACGGAAGCAATCAGGAGATGCTGCAGAGGCGTTCAGCTGCAGGCTTTGGTTCTCATTCCTCAGGCAGAAAGAGGTACAGGTAGTTATTGCATCTACCATCATTCCCAATGAGGGGGCATGTTTTAGCCTATTTGTGGATCTCAAGGGATCAACATCTTTCAAAGGTCCAAGTTTCATATGAAGATCCTCCGTTCAGTTATAGTGGCAGTAAGTGTGAGTTTCTCAACCACCTGGACTTGTTGGAAGCATATCTGCACATTCCCATGCAATTTGCTCATTGGTGTCTTCATTTCATTTAGTTGTTGTGACACTTGTATCTCACATTAGTAAAAAAAAAATTTTCAGTGTGGATTACAATAAAGTATGAGATCTCAACAGGAAGCAAAACTAAAGTTGGCAGTTCCTCAGCGACCCTCCAGACCGGTCAAGACGCTTGGGTTATGCACTCCTACCAGCAGAGGAAGACTGAGAACACTAAAATAAATCAATGTATAAGCCACCTGCCAACCCCCAACCAGCCAGTAAATCTCAGTCTCCAGCAGAGGGTAGATGTGCAGCCTGAGCAGTCAGTCTGGTCTGGTAGGCCTGGGATTTGTACTTCGGGGAAGTTGGTTCGGTGGGGCTCCGTTTTTCCCCTGGGGTGTCACACCCAGTGATCGGGTCCCTCCCCCTGTTGTGTTCTCCTGAGCAGTCAGCCCTGTGCCTCGGCCCCTGTGTGATTGCAGGAACTTGAGCCATAGCCCTTGTCAGCTTTTAGCAACCCTGGCTGGGAGGTAAGCCAGTTGGGGGGGGGGGGGGGGGAGCTCTTGTTTGTTTTGGGGCTGACCGGAAGAGCTGCAGTGCATTTGTGAGAGAGAGTGAGTCTGGGCGCTGCTGCTTATCTCCTTCTCTGAGGGATGTTGGCGGGGAAACCGTCCTGTGCACGCCGAGGTGTGGACATGCCGGGGGCACAATGCAGGATCTGCGGGGAGCCGAAACCGCTTCTTTCTTTGCCTCCGGTATTGTCCGCAGAGGTTTATGGGGTCGTCTTGGGCTCTGTTGATACGTCCTTGCACCCGGGTGCTGTAGCGGTGGTTCCAATTTTGGCGGGAACCGCTGCCATCTTGGATTCCTCCAGTCCTGCGGTTTCACCTCAGACATTGCAGGATTTTCAGGGGCAGAATGTAGGCTGGTCTCCTGAGTGCTCAGGGGGCATGGGAATCCCACCTTATTTGGTCAATGTTCCAGGCGTGGAAGTCATGATCCCAGCAGGCAGACCTTCAGAAGGGCGTAGGTCCCTTAGTTGCCAAGCGCCCTCGTCTTTAGTGGTCATATGACCCTGAGTTTTTGTCCTTACAGCACTCAGAAGAGGAGTGCAGTGATCTTGGAGATGACGTTCTTTTGGACACTTGTCCTGAGGAGGAGGGGTCCTTGCCAGGTGAAGATCCCTCTTTAGTGAGGATCTTTCATAGAGATGAGCTGGCTGAATTGATCAGGTGGTTGCTGCACTTAAATTTGATTCTCCTGAGACCACGGTGGCGGAGGTAAAGCAGCTAGACCTGTTGGTTAAGGGTATTCACTGGTCTTTCCCGTTCTTTTCCCATGAACAAAGACCTCAGAGATATGGTCATGCAGGAGTAGTCTTCCCCAGATTCTGCTTGTAGGGTGGCTATGGTGAGGCTTTATCCTCTTCCGCAAGAGGATAGGGACTCCTTAAAATCTCCTACAGTAAGACGCGGTGGTGACGGCGGTCACTAAAACCACTGGTATTCCTGTTGATGGGGGGGCTGCTCTCAGGGATCCTCAAGATAGAAAGTTGGAATCCTTTATTAGGCGTAGTTTTGATCTGTCCCCCTTGTCGCTGCAGGCCTCGGTATGTGGAGGTTTAGTAGCTCGTGCTTGCTTCCGCTGGGTTGAAAAACTCATAGATGATCCGGCGGTGGATAAATCTTCCTGGGTGCAGGAACTAGCCAAGCTGGAGATGGGCTCTTCTTTCTTAGTGGATGCTCTTTATGATTTGCTGCGAGCGTCGGCAAAAATATGGCATTGGGTTGTGGGAGCTCATCGGGCTCTTTGGTTTTGAGGTTGGGTTGCAGATGCTGGGTTGCAGATGCTTCCTCTAAGTCCAAGTTGTGTTCTCTCCCCTTTAAGGGTTCTATGCTGTTTGGGGAAGAGCTGGATAAGTTGGTACGCGGTCTTGGAGATGCTAAGGTTCCGCGCCTGCCAGAGATGCATCCCAGAACAGGTGGTCGAGGGCTATCGGGCCATGGTCGTCTGCGAGATGCTCGGTGGTACAGGCCGGATAGGGGCAATGGTGCGCCTAGAGGGTGATTTTTTTTTTCAGCGTATGTAGCCCTTTCTTGGAGGCCGCCGGGGAGGTCAGGATGCATCTTCAGTGGGTTCCATCTCGGTGCGTGCCTCGCTGTGAAGGTGTGCGTCTACGTCAGTTTTACCAGAGGTGGACCCATATCACGTCGGATCAGTGGGTGCTCGAAGTGGTGCGCGATGGGTATGCCCTAGAGTTCGATGGCCCTCTTCCCAGTTTTTTTTTTTTTTGCTGGGATCGCCGTGTCGCTCTCGTCTCAAGGCTAGTGCACTTCGCCAAACCCTCCGATTGATCTGGGGGCTGTGGTTCCCGTACCCACCTCAGAGAGGGGGGTGGGTTGTTACTAGATTTATTTCATGGTTCCCAGGAAGGAGGGTGCCTTCCGGCCTATTTTAGATCTGAAAAGGGTCAACGGGGCGCTGAAGGTTCCCTCCTTCCGGATGGAGACTTTGCGTTCGGTCATCGTAGCGGTTCAGTCGGGGGAGTTTCTCACTTCGTTGGATCTGACAGAAGCCTATCTACATATTCTCATCTGGGCGGCGCATCAGCATTTTCTTCATTTTGCGGTCTTAGGACAGCATTTTCAATTCTGTGCTCTACTGTTCGGTCTTGCAACGGCGCCTCACACCTTTTCCAAGGTTATGGTGGTCGTGGCGGCGGCATCGAGGAAGCAAGGAATTTTGGTCCATTCGTATCTCGACGATTGGCTGATTTCGAGCCAAGTCAAAGGCAGGAGAGTATAGAGGCGACCGCGAGAGTGAGTTTCTTGGAGTCGCTCGGTTGGGTAGTGAACATGAATAAGAGTCACCTAGTTCCGTCGCAGTCCCTGGAGTATCTGGGAGTTCGTTTTGACACGTTGAAGGGGCGAGTGTTCCTACCATCAACTCGGATTGTCAAGATGCAGGCTCTTGTTTCATCAGCTTTGCTCCAAGAGACTTCCTTCAGCTCGCTCTTATCTGCAGGTATTGGGTCTCATGGCAGTGTCGATAGAAGTAGTTCCGTGGGCCTGGGCTCACATGCGGCATTACAGTCGTCCCTGCTGGATCGCTGGTCTCCTCAGACTCAGGACTTGGAGGAGAGACTCATTTTGCCGGATGCTCCCTGCCTCAGCCTTCAGTGGTGGCTTCACACACCGAATCTGGAGAAGGGCCTTGCCCTTGGATCCTCCGGAATGGATTGTTCTCACCACAGATGCCAGAAGGGCTTGCCCTTGGATCCTCCAGACTGGATTGTTCTCACCATGGATGCTAATCTGGAGGTTGGTGGGCCCATTGCCTCGGACAGGTGGTCCAGGGCCGTTGGTCGTCGGAGGAGGCCGGATGGTCCATCAATCGTCTGGATCCGTTTGGCTCTCCAGGCTCTTCAGTATCTTCTAGACGGCAAGGCGGTCCGGGTTCTGTCCGACAATGCCACGGCCGTTGCATATGTCAATCTGGGCGGTCGCCAAGGAGACAGCAGAGCTAATGTGTTGGGTGGAAGTTCATCTGCAGTGCCTCTCAATAGGTGACGTGGACAATGTGAGCGCAGATTTTCTGAGCAGACACACATTGGAACCCCCCCCCCCCCCCGGGAGAGTGGTCGCATTATCGTCCACTGTTGCATTGTCTGGTGATGGTGGGGTCTGCCAGTGATGGACCTCATGGCGATGCCCGCCAATGCTCAGGTGCCCGGTTTTTCAGTTGTCGTCGGGGTCCGAGGGGATCGACGCCCTGGTGCTTCCATGGCCGCCTCAGCAGCTGATGTACGTGTTTCCTCCTTGGACCCTGGTAGGTCGTGTAGTTCAGAGAATAGAGTGGCACTTAGGCATGGTGATTCTGGTAGCTTCGAATTGGCCTCGTCTGCCGTGGTACGGAGATCTAGTGCGTCTGGCAGTTCGGGGTCCGCTGTCTCTGGAGGAGTCGGTGGTGTTAGTGCAAGGCCCCATAGTGATGCCAGATCCGTCTCCGTTCTAGCTTACGGCTTGGCTCTTGAGAGGAACAGGTTGCGGAAGAAAGGGTTTTCATCCAGAGAAATTGATACTATGTTGCAGTCCCGTAAACAGTCCACCTCCGTCGCTTATGTTCGCATGTGGCAAATTTTTGAAAATTGGTGTCAGGAGTGTTCTTATTCTCCTTGGTGCATTTTGGTTCTGGAAGTGCTAGAATTTTTGCAAGATGGTGTGGATAGAGGTCTCGCTCTTTCTCTGAGGACAAGCAGGCTACTTGTTCTCACATATGGGTGACGTCCACAGCAGCCCCAGGTACGGAAAATCTTCCTAGCAACAAAAGTTGCTAAAGCATTCGAGCGCACGGGTGCGGCCATCTTCCCGCCCATCGCGCAAGAGACCCGCTTCAGTCTTTTTTCCGCGGTCAAGAGCAGCTGTTTACGGCAGTTCTGTGCCCCAGAAAAGAGCCTTGTTTTTAGTCTGCTTTTGCCGGTATTTTTCTTCTTTGTCGTGCTCGTGCACAAAATGTTTAGTTTTCTCAAAAAAAAAAAAAAAAAATTTTCCCCCTTAGTTTCTTTAGTTTTTTACCCCCAAGTTTCCTTTCGTCGTTCTGTGCGGCCTTTTTTGCTGCCCGTATGGGTTTTCTCCCTTTTTTTTTTTTTGTGCCCTTCCTTTGGCACCATCATGAATTTTGATTTCGCTGCCGCTATTTTTCCGTCGATGACATCGAGGCTCAGCAGTGGCTTCAAGAAGTGCACTTGTTGCAACCGGGCAATCTAAGGCACGGACCCTCACGCGTGGTGCATCCAGTGCCTTAGGTCCGACCATCGCCCAGATGCATGTAAGTTGTGTCTTGTCCTTAAAAAGCGGACACAAGCGTCGAGACAAGCTCAACGGGAGCGCTTGTTTGGAGCTTTGCCTGGTACTTGTCGACAGCGGTACTGAGCTCGGCTGTGTCAGTGTCAGCACCGGAGAGTGCATTGACTTCGGGAGCGCAGGTAATGGCTGTCCAGAGACCATCACATGCCGGCAGCAGTGATCCATCAAGTGGGTCTCCACCTGCCTCAAGGGCTCCTGCGGTACAGGCCCATCGGAACCGACCCCTTTCAGACCCGACCCTGGGGAGGCGTGTGGATTCCATGTCCTCGTCGGTACCGAGGGGTACCAGTGACGTGCCTCGAGTGAAGGCAAAGAAGCACCGTCATTGGTCCCTGGTTTCCTTGGCCAGAGCATCTCAGCAGATCACAGCTCGGCAGATGATGAGACTTCTGGGCCATATGGCCTCCACAGTTCATGTGACTCCCATGACACGCCTTCACGAGATCTGCTTCGTTGACCCTAGCTTCTCGGTGGTATCATGCTGCAGGGGATCTAGAAGATGCAATGTTGTCTACCGCTTTTCACAACTCCCTGATATGGTGGACAATTCGATCCAATTTGACCTTGGGACGTCCCATCCAAATTCCTCAGCCCCAAAAAGTGCTTACTACGGATGCATCTCTCCTGGGGTGGGGAGCTCATGTGGATGGGCTCCACACTCAGGGAGCTTGGTCCCTTCAAGAATCAGGTCTTCAGAGCGATCTGGAACACTATAAAAGCTTTCATAGATCGGCTGTCCAATCAAATTATTCTAATTCAGACGGACATCCAGGTTGCCATGTACTACATCAACAAGCAGGGGGGCACCGGATCTCGCCTCCTGTGTCAGGAAGCCGTCCAGATGTGGCTTTGGGCCCGCCGTCATGGCATGTTTCTCCAGGCCACGTATCTGGCAGGTGTAAACAGTCTGGCCAACAGGTTGAGCAGGATAATGCAACCTCACGAGTGGTCTCTCAACAGAGCAGTTGTCCGCAAGATCTTCCGGGCGTGGGGCACCCCCTCTGTGGATCTTTTTGCCACTCAGATCAATCACAAAGTCCCTTAGTTCTGTTCCAGACTTCAGGCCTATGACAGGCTAGCCTCAGATGCCTTTCTCCTACATTGGGGATCAGGCCTTCTGTATGTGTATCCTCCCATACCTCTGGTGGGGAAGACTGCTGAAACTACAGCAAGACCTCGGAACCATGATTCTGATTGCGCCCTTTTGGCCGCGTCAGATTTGGTTCTCTCTTCTTCTGGAGTTGTCCTCTGAAGAGTGTTTTCCATCACTCAGAACGAGGGGGCGCTTCTGCATCCCAACCTCCAGTCTGTCTCTCACGGCCTGGATGTTGAGAGCATAGACTTCACCTCCTTGGGTCTTTCTGAGGCTGTATCCTGAGTCTGGCTTCCAGGAAAGATTCCACAAAGAGGTGTTACTCTTTTATATGGAGGAGGTTTGCAGTCTGGTGTGACAGTAAGGCCCTAGATCCTTGCTCTTGTCCTACACAGACCCTGCACTTGTCAGAGTCTGGTCTCAAGACCAACTCCGTAAGGGTTCATCTTAGTGCAATTAGTGCTTACCATCATCGTGTAGAGGGCAAGCCCATCTCTGGGCAGCCTTTAGTCGTTCAATTCATGAGAGGTTTACTTTTGTCAAAGCCCCGTCAAGCCTCTTGCTGTGTCATGGGATCTCAAGGTCGTCCTCACCCAGCTGATGAAACCTCCTTTTGAGCCACTGAATTCCTGCCATCTGAAGTACTTCACCTGGAAGGTCATTTTCTTGGTTGGCAGTACTTCAGCTCGTAGAGTCAGTGAGCTTCAAGCCCTGGTAGCTCATGCTCCTTGTACTAAATTTCATCATAACAAAGTAGTCCTCCGCACTCACCCTAAGATCCTGCCAGAGATGGTGTTGGAGTTCCATCTGAACCAGTTTATTGTCTTGCCTACATTCTTTCCCCATACTCATATCTCCCCTGCTGAACGTCCGTTACACACATTGGACTGCAAGCGAGCATTGGCCTTCTACCTGGAGCGGACACAGCCCCACAGACAGTTCGTCCAATTATTTGTTTCTTTCGACCCCAATAGGAAGGGGGTCGCTGTCGGGAAACACAGCATCTCCATTTGGCTAGCAGATTGCATTTCCTTCACTTACGCCCAGGTTGGGCTGACTCTTGATGGTCATGTCACGGCTCAGTGTTAGAGCCATGGCGGCGTCAGTGGCCCATTTGAAGTCAGCCACTATTGAAGAGATTTGCAAGGCTGCGACGTGGTCATCAGTCCACACATTTACATCTCATTACTGCCTCCAGCAGGATACCCGACGCGACAGTCGGTGCTGCAGAATCTGTTTGGGGTTTAAATCCAACTCCACCCTCCCGGACCCGGTTTTATTCTGTTCAGGCTGCACTCTGTTAGTTGTTCTTCGTAGGTCAATTCTTGTTCTGTCCTCGCCGTTGCGAGGCCCAATTGACCCTGTTTGTTGTTTTGAGTGAGCCTGGGAGCTAGGGATACCCCAGTCGTGAGAACAAGCACCCTGCTTGTCCTCAGAGAAAGCGAATGATACATACCTGTAGCAGGTGTTCTTCGAGGACAGCAGGCTGATTGTTCTCACCACCCCTCCCTCCTCCCCTTTGGAGTTGTCTCTCTTATTCCTTTGCTTGTCATTTAACTGAGCGGGAGCGGTCGTGCATGGGCGGGAAGACGGCCGCACATGCACGGTGGGCGTGCCCCGCGTGCGGGACCTCCCGCGAGACTTTTCTTCTGGTTGGAGGGGGCTGCCGTGGACATCACCCCAGTCGTGAGAACAATCAGCCTGCTGTCCTCAGAGAACACCTGCTACAGGTATGTATCATTCACTTTCTCCGTAGGATTTGAATCTGGTGTTGGTGGGTTCCCCCCTTTGAGCCGTTGGTTTCGAGCACTCTTAAGGATCTCACTCGAAGACGGTGTTTTTGGTGGCTATTGTTTCGGCTCTGCGGATTTTGGAGTTGCAGGCTTTGTCTTGTCGTGCTCCTTTTTTAACTTTTTCTAAGGAAAAGGTGTGTCCCTGAAGCCCGTTCCATCCTTTTTGCCTAAGGTGGTTTTCTCTTTTCATGTGAATCAGGACATTTCTTTGCCGGTTTTGGGCGATAGGTCGGGAGATTCGACTCAACGCCGTTTGGCTAAATTGGATGCTCGTTGAGCTTTGCATTCTTACTTGACAAGGACTCAGTGTTTTGGGTCTCTGATAGGTTGTTTCTGTTGTATGGGGGACCTAAGAAGGGTGCTGCAGCTTCTAAAGCAACGATATCCAGATGGTTGAAAGAGGCAGTTTCTTTGGCATACTTGCTCAAGGGGCATGAGGTGCCTTCGATACTTAAGGCGTATTCTACTCTGTGGGGGGTGGGGGGGGGGGGGGCTTCTTCCTGGGCTGAAAGTAGTTTGATTCCTCCTCAAGATATTTCCAGAGCGGCTGTCTGGTCCTCTCTGCATTCTTTTTTTTTTTTTTTTTTTTTTTTTTTAATCATCTAATATAATAAAACGCACCGTGAACGTTCTGAAGACAACGTTCTGTGAAGCCGGAAGCTTGAAGCCCTGAAGCCTGAAGCCTTGAAGCCATCTGACGTCACTCCCAGGCTGAGGCTGAAGGGTTCGTGGATTCGTGGTGTGAAGCCTTCAAGCCAGCCAGCCGTCTCTGCCCCGCCCTCGCGACAAAACAAACAAATCCGGAAGCGAAACGTCAGGGAAGGAGGCGGCGCTCCCGACGTCTAGCCTTCCCTTCGCTGTGTTCCGCCTTAAAAAGAAGGCGGAACACAGCGAAGGGAAAGCTAGACGTCGGGAGCGCCGCCTCCTTCCCTGATGCTTCGTTGCCGGAACCACGGAGGTAAATTGAAAAAGAAGAAAAAAAAAACAAAACGATGCATGGATGCGAAGGGGGGGGGGGGAGAAGAGGGCGGGCCAGGCTGGGACATGGGAGAGAGAGTAGCATGGATGCGACGGGGGGGGGGGATGGAAGGGCGAGAGGGGACTTGCTGGAAAAGGATGAATGGAGGCGGCAGGGGACAGAGGAGCATGGATGGGTATGGATTGGGAGGGCAGGGCACAGGGAGAGAGGGGAATTACTGGAAATGGATGAAGGGAGGGGGCAGGGGACAGAGGAGCATGGATGGGCATGGATTGGGAGGGCAGGACTCAGGGAGAGAGGGAAATTGCTGGATAGGGAAAAATGGAGGGGCCAGGTGACAGATGAGCATGGATGGGCATGGATTGGAAGGGCAGGACTCAGGGAGAAGGGAATTGCTGGATAGGGATGAATGGAGGGGACAGATGGGCATGGATGGATATTGATTGCAGAGCAGGCCTCAGGCAGAGAGGGGAAATGCTGGATAGGGAAAAATGGAGGGGCCAGGTGACAGAGGAGCATGGATGGGCATGGATTGAAAGGGCAGGACTCAGGGAGAGGGGAATTGCTGGATAGGGATGAATGGAGGGGACAGATGGGCATGGATGGATATGCATTGCAGAGCAGGCCTCAGGCAGAGAGGGGAAATGCTGGATAGGGAAAAATGGAGGGGCCAGGTGACAGAGGAGCATGGATGGGCATGGATTGGAAGGGCAGGACTCAGGGAGAGGGGAATTGCTGGATAGGGATGAATGGAGGGGACAGATGGGCATGGATGGATATGGATTGCAGAGCAGGCCTCAGGCAGAGAGGGGAAATGCTGGATAGGGAAAAATGGAGGGGCCAAGTGACAGAGGAGCATGGATGGGCATGGATTGGGAGGGCAGGGCTCAGGGACAGAGGGGAATTGCTGGAAAAGGATGAATGGAGGGGGCAGGGGACAGATGGCCACTTTCACTCTGACTCTCAAACACTCACTCTCACATACACTCTCCCAAACATACACACTCAGAGGAAAACCTTGCTAGCGCCCGTTTCATTTGTGTCAGAAACGGGCCTTTTTTACTAGTTTATTTATAATTTTTTCATTTTACAAGGATCACTTGCAAAACAGTAAAACAGAGATGATTGTACATTAAAACAATATTAGAAGAAAACAATCTCAACAAGATAAATGGATTTTATACAATCTTTCTCTTTCTTAGACCACAAAATAAATAGGGAGAGTGAAACAAGACAAGGAGATCAATTTAAACAACAGCAAACAAAGAAAACGTGGTATTAACCCAATTATCCCCAGTTATTATTTATCTAAATCATTATTCCACATTGATCTGGTTGGTTTCTTCAAGACCATAACGGTGCATGGTCCATCAATTTAATTGGAAACATACTTATTGTCCAATATTAGTGAAAGTAATACACCTGATTTCATTTTTTTCCTTTTTAAAACCAGAAATTGTTTAACAATACAAACCCTTGAATCTCCAATCCAATTCCTGCTGATTAAAGTAATCCCAGTTTCACAGGCTTCACTCCTTTTGAATTAATATATTAAGAGGAATCATTTCAGAGGGAAAAAAAACATTAGGAGTCATACCCGGAACTCTGGGAAAACAACAATCTCGATATTAATCATCTGTAACAATATTAATTTTGTTCAAATTTTTCTGGTCTTTTATCATTTTCAAATCTTAACCGTTCCCTACTTCAGTAGAACTTCATTTGCTGTATATTCTCAAAGGATTCGATTAGATTATCCATGTGGCTCATTAACAAGACTATATCTGAAGCAAAGTCATTCTCTACCACCGTCAGGT
The DNA here is from genome assembly GCF_901765095.1 of Microcaecilia unicolor. Lineage (NCBI taxonomy): Eukaryota > Metazoa > Chordata > Amphibia > Gymnophiona > Siphonopidae > Microcaecilia > Microcaecilia unicolor. Next base: position 198,139,255 of record NC_044033.1, on the reverse strand, counting down.
CCTGGAGCACCCTCCAGATGACATTCAATGCAACCTCCACGGGAGCCAAAAACTCCAAGCTGATAACTCTTAAGGGTTTAGGAGTAGCACCGCCGACATGGGTTCAGCTGTAAACGTCTTCCGTTTCAGCATACACTCCTGACTCACTCCTCCACTCCTTTGGGCATGGTGGTTAAATGATTTTTGAGTGATGAAGTTGTTTCCAGGTCCAAGAGCATCAACGCTCCTTCGTCGGCGCTAATCAAAGGACTCATCAACCCAGTCATCTATGGGCAGCTCGACACACAGCGGTCTCACACTTGCTGCACGGGACAAAACGCTGCTCATCGGCGGCTGACCCCCCATTGTCCCCTTCCTCTGTTAAGGCAACTGCGATGCAGAGAGGAAATTTCAAGTGAACAAAAACTGAACTTCAGAGGACAGCTGGGCTGTTGAGTATACGAGCTTCAGGTCACCATCTTTCCCCTCTCCCTAATTTGGGACACTCTGGTTTCTCCTCAGAGGCCTGTCTGATATGGGTAACCCTTCAGCATAGCCCTCTGAGTCATTGAAACACGGAAGCCCCTCCACCACTTACAAGGTGGTGTCCCTTCGGAGGGGTCTCTCTGCATTCTTTTGTGAAGCATTATAGGATTGATGTGCAGGCTAGAGAGGATACAAGTTTTGGTGCGACAGTTCTGACTTCTGGTTTTCGGGGTTCCCGCCCTATTTACTGCTTTGGTACTTCCCAAGTGTCTTGACCGGTCTGGAGGGTCGCTGAGGAAGGTGAAATTAGGCCTTACCTGCTAATTTTCTTTCCTCTAGACACTCCAGACCAGTCAAGAACCCACCCGGTATGTTTTAGTCTAATGTGGTCTGCAGACTGGTTTTGGTTTTGTGCCTCAGGGTTGCTATGGCTGATAGGTCTTTACTTCTGGACGTCTCGTTTTCTGAAGTTCATTGGTAGTAGCCTCTGCGTTGTCAAGGGCGGGCCGCAGCGCTTTGGCGTTCGGTCGACAGAAGAATATTCGTGTCTGTTTTGAATTCTGAGTACAGGGTTCTATGTATTCATTTTATGTTTGTTCTTTTTTGCTTTGTTACTGATTTTACTGGCTGGTTGGGGGTTGGTAGGTGGTTTATACATTGTTACAGTTTGTGTTCTCAGTCTCCCTCTGCTGGTAGGAGTGCATAACCCAAGCGTCTTGACCGGTCTAGAGGAAAGAGAATTAGCAGGTGAGGCCTAATTTCACCTTTGTGTTTGAGTAGGATACTGAGTACATGGGGAGAGCAATTGCGTCCGGTCACGTTAATTGATTTATTCTATGAGTGAGTTGTGTTGCTAACTTGTGGAGGAAGGTTGATTGTGTGGTTGGTGGTGGCAAGTTTGTAGCTTTAAGAGTTGAGGTAATAGTTTTCATTTACTGTTGGAGAGAGGGTACCAGTTGGTCATGGCCTTTTTTGGATTGAGAGTTGTGTGATGCTCTGATCATTTATTCTGTTTAATCATGGAAGAATTCTTTGAAGAAGACTTTCAGATGTTCCTGGAATTTAACATAATTGGTTATGCTCTTTATTTTTATTGGTAGTGAGTTTGAGTCACGTGCCTAAGTGTGTGATGTTTGCTGCATGTGAGGTTTTATATTTAATGCCTTGGCATTGTGGAAAGTGGATAGTCAAATAGTTTTGGATGTTTGGTGTTGTGTTGTGCAGGTAAGTCACTCAAGGGTGTCATGTAACCTGGTACTAATCAATAAATTATTCTGTAGATTAGGGTGTATAGTGTAAAGGATACTCGTTCTTTGGTTGGGAGCCAATGAAGATCTTTTTGTAGGGGGTATGCTCTGTCGAATTTGGATTTACCGCATGTGAGTCTTACGGCACTGTTCTGGGCTGTTTGTAGTTTCTTGAGGGTTGAGTCTTTACAACCTGTGGAGATACCATTGCAGTAATCCAAGTGGGTCAACACCGTGGTGTGGACTTGTGGAAAATGATTGTAGCGCAGCATTCATATTCGTTTTAGCTTCATTGAGCCAAATATGCTTTTTATTTCGCAACCTGCTTTTCAAGGTGGTTCGCTGTCTAGGATGATGCTGATTTTCAAATGTTCTGCAATGGGTATTCTCCGAGGACAAACAGGCTGCTTGTTCTCACGACTGGGTTGACGTCCACGGCAGCCCCCACCAACCGGAAGAAAACTTCGCGGGCGGTCCCGCACGCAGGTCTGTCGACGGCCGGATCTTCGGTACAGATGTCGACGAAATCGGCACAGACGATGGCACCGACCCCAGGAGTACAGGTACCGTTGGCCTGCCGGCCTAGCAATTGGCCCCAGCCACTCCTTCTTCTACCCAGGGCCATCGGGACCGAACCCTGTCAGACCCGATCCCTCGAGGCCAGGGGGTTCTACCTCCTCTTCATCTCTGCCCCCGAGCGCAGAAAACCAAAAGCACCGTCATTGGTCACCCACGGCGCACGGGACTACCAGCTCCGGCGCCTCCAGAGATGATTCGACGCCGAGGAAGCGGCAGTGCTGAGAGGAGCGTTCCCCCTCGGTTGAAGAGGTGTCGCTGCGTCAGTCCATGGGTTCTTCGGTACCGTCTCCTGGACCAGAGCAGCTTCCGGCACCGGCCCCCTGCCTTTCCCGACAGCGGGCCTTGACGAGTGCCTCGAGCCATCCTTCCAGGGATTCTGGAAGGGCTGATGCGCCAGGCTTTGCCGAGCCCCCGGTGCCGTTGATGGAGGCGCCGGTGTGCTCTAGCCCGATGCCGAGGCCTCCGACGCCGGCACCGGTGGAATCCCCGTCGATGGAGGGAGCTTCATCCCCGCCGGCGCGGGAGTCCACCGCTCGACGCCATCATCGAGGACATGGTTCCTCGCAGTCGAGACAGGCCTGGTTCAGGTCTGAGCTGCAAGAGCTCATGTCCGACACCGAGGAAGAGGCCTCGTGGGGGAAAGAGGAGGACCCCAGATATTTCTCCTCAGAGGAGTCTGAGGGCCTTCCCTCCGACCCCACTCCTTCACCGGAGAGGAAGCTCTCGCCCCCTGAGAGCCTCTCCTTTGCCTCCTTCGTCAGGGACATGTCTATTTGCATTCCCTTCCCCGTGGTCTCTGTGGATGAGCTGAGGGCTGAGATGCTCGAGGTCCTCGACTATCCATCACCACCTAGAGAGTCTTCCACAGTGCCGTTGCACAATGTCCTCAAAGAGACACTGCTTCGGAACTGGCTGAAGCCCTTATCTAACCCCACCATCCCCAAGAAAGCGGAGTCCCAATACAGGATCCACGCTGACCCAGAGTTGATGCAGCCCCAATTGCCTCATGACTCGGCGGTTGTGGACTCTGCTGTCAAGAGGGCACGGAGTTCGAGGGATACCTCCTCGGCGCCCCCGGGGCGGGAGTCTCGCACTCTGGACTCGTTTGGGAGGAAGGCCTACCAATCTTCCATGCTCATCACCCGCATCCAGTCATACCAGCTCTACACGAGCATTCACATGCGGAACAATGTGAAGCAACTGGCGGACCTGGTCGACAAGCTCCCTCCGGAGCAGTCCAGGCCCTTTCAGGAGGTGGTCAGGCAGCTGAAGGCGTGCAGAAAGTTCCTGTCCAGGGGTATCTATGACACCTGTGATGTGGCATCTCGAGCTGTGGCCCAAGGTATAGTGATGCGCAGACTCTCCTGGCTGCGTGCCTCTGACCTGGACAACCGCACCCAGCAACGACTGGTGGTAGTAAATAGTAGTAGTAGGATGTCCCTTGCCGGGGGGATAACATCTTTGGCGAGAAGGTCGAGCAGTTGGTGGACCAACTACACCAGCGGCAAACCGCTCTCGACAAGCTCTCCCACCGGGCGCCTTCACCATCCACCTCAGCAGGTGGACGTTTTTCCCGGGCCAGGCAGGCTGCGCCCTACGCCTACAACAAGCGTAGGTACACCCAGCCGGCCCGAAGGCCTCCTCAGGCACAGGGACAGTCCCAGCGCACTCGTTCCCGTCAACAGCGTCCGCCTAAGCAGCCCCCTGTGCCTCCACAGCAAAAGCCGGGGACGGGCTTTTGACTGGATCCATGGGAACATAGCCGCCATCAAAGTGTCCGTACTGGACGACCTGCCGGTCAGGGGGAGGTTGACCAGTGGGTTCTCCAAATAGTGCGGTGCAGATACAACCTGAATTTGGCCTCCACTCCACCAAATTGCCCACCAGGAGCCCAATCCTTCAGCTCCCATCACAGGCAGGTACTTGCAGAGGAACTCTCCGCCCTTCTCAACGCCAATGCGGTTGAGCCCGTGCCACCCGGGCAGGAAGGGCAGGGATTCTATTCCAGGTACTTCCTTGTGGAAAAGAAAACGGGGGGGATGCGCCCCATCCTAGACCTGAGAGGCCTGAACCAAATACCTGGTCAAAGAGAAGTTCAGGATGCTTTCCTTAGGCACCCTTCTACCAATGATTCAGAAAGACGATTGGCCATGTTCCCTGGATTTAAAGGACGCTTACACTGGCATCCCGATACTGCCAGCTCCGATTCCGTCTGGGGACACGTCACTTTCAGTATTGTGTGCTGCCCTTTGGGCTCGCCTCTGCACCACGGGTATTCACAAAGTGTCTCGTGGTGGTTGCGGCCTATCTACACAAGCTGGGAGTGCATGTGTTCCTGTATCTCGACGATTGGCTGGTCAAGAGCACCTCAGAGGCAGGAGCTCTTCGGTCCATGCAGTGTACTATCCACCTTCTGGAGCTGCTGGGGTTTGTGATAAATTACCCGAAGTCCCATCTCCAGCCAGTCCAATCTCTGGAATTCATAGGAGCGCTGCTGAATTCTCAGACGGCTCAGGCCTTCCTTCCCGAAGCAGGGGCGCAGAACCTTCTATCCCTTGCCTCTCAGACCAGAGCGTCTCAGCAGGTCACAGCTCGGCAGATGTTGAGACTCCTGGTTCATGTGACTCCCATGGCTCGCCTTCACATGAGACCTGCTCAATGGACCCTAGCTTCCCAGTGGTGTCAAGCTACCGGGAATCTAGAGGATGTCATCCGTCTGTCCATCAGTTGCCGCAATTCCCTGCACTGGTGGACCATTTGGACCAATTTGACCCTTGGACGTCCATTCCCAATTCCGCAGCTCACGAAAGTGCTGACGACGGATGCATCTCGCCTGGGTTGGGGAGCTCATGTCGATGGACTCCACACCCAGGGTCTGTGGTCCCTCCAGGAACAAGATCTTCAGATCAACCTCCTGGAGCTCCGAGCGGTCTGGAACGCGCTGAAGGCCTTCATAGATCGGCTGTCCTGCCAAATCATCCAAATTCGGACAGACAATCAGGTTGCAATGTATTACATCAACAAGCAGGGGGGCACCGGATCTCGCCCCCTGTGTCAGGAAGCCGTCGGGATGTGGCGTTGGGCTTGCCAGTTCGGCATGCTTCTCCAAGCCACATACCTGGCAGGTGTAAACAGTCTGGCCGACAGACTGAACAGAGTCATGCAACCGCACGAGTGGTCGTTCCAATCCAGAGTGGTACGCAAAATCTTCCGAGAGTGGGGCACTCCCTCGGTGGACCTTTTCGCCTCTCAGACCAACCACAAGCTGCCTCTGTTCTGTTCCAGACTACAGGCACACGGCAGACTGGCGTCAGATGCCTTTCTCCTCCATTGGGGGACCGGCCTCCTGTATGCATATCCTCCCATACCTTTAGTGGGGAAGACCTTACTGAAGCTCAAGCAAGACCGCGGCACCATGATTCTGATAGCGCCTTTTTGGCCCCGTCAGATCTGGTTCCCTCTACTTCTGGAGTTGTCCTCCGAAGAACCGTGGAGATTGGAGTGTTTTCTGACTCTCATTTCGCAGAACGACAGAGCGCTTCTGCACCCCAACCTTCAGTCTCTGGCTCTCACGGCCTGGATGTTGAGGGTGTAGACTTTGCTTCGTTGGGTCTGTCTGAGGGTGTCTCCCGCGTCTTGCTTGCCTCTAGAAAGGATTCCACTAAAAAGAGTTACTTTTTTAAGTGGAGGAGGTTTGTCGTTTGGTGTGAGAGCAAGGCCTTAGAACCTCGTTCTTGCCCTGCACAGAACCTGCTTGAATACCTTCTGCACTTATCAGAGTCTGGCCTCAAGACCAACTCAGTAAGGAATCACCTTAGTGTGATTAGTGCTTACCATCATCGTGTAGAGGGTAAAGCCGTCTCTGGAGAGCCTTTAGTAGTTCGATTCATGAGAGGCTTGCTTTTGTCAAGGCCCCCTGTCAAGCCTCCTGCAGTGTCATGAGATCTTAACGTCGTCCTCACCCAGCTGATGAAACCTCCTTTTGAGCCACTGAATTCCTGCCATCTGAAGTACTTGACCTGGAAGGTCATTTTCTTGGTGGCAGTTACTTCAGCTCGTAGTCAGTGAGCTGCAAGCCCTGGTAGCTCATGCTCCTTATACCAAATTTCATCATAACAGAGTAGTACTCCGCACTCACCCTAAGTTCCTGCCAAAGGTGGTGTCGGAGTTCCATCTTAACCAGTCAGTTGTCTTGCCAACATTCTTTCCCAGACCACATACCTGCCCTGCTGAACGTCAGTTGCACACATTGGACTGCAAGTGAGCGTTGGCCTTCTATCTGGAGCGGACACAGCCCCACAGACAGTCCGCCCAATTGTTTCTTTCGACCCCAATAGGACAGGGGTCGCTGTCGGGGAAACGCACCATCTCCAATTGGCTAGCAGATTGCATTTCCTTCACTTACGCCCAGGCTGGGCTGACTCTTGAGGGTCATGTCACGGCCCACAGTGTTAGAGCCATGGCAGCGTCAGTGGCCCACTTGAAGTCAGCCAGTATTGAAGAGATTTGCAAGACTGCGACGTGGTCATCTGTCCACACATTCACATCACATTACTGCCTCCAGCAGGATACCCGACGCGACAGTCGGTTCGGGCAGTCGGGGCTGCAGAATCTGTTTGGGGTTTGAATCCAACTCCACCCTCCAGGACCCGATTTTATTCTGTTCAGGCTGCACTCTGTTAGTTGTTCTTCGTAGGTCAATTTCTGTTATGCCCTCGCCGTTGCGAGGTTCAATTGACCTGGGTTCTTGTTTTGAGTGAGCCTGGGAGCTAGGAATACCCCAGTCATGAGAACAAGCAGCCTGCTTGTCCTCGGAGAAAGCGAATGATACATACCTGTAGCAGGTGTTCTCCAAGGACAGCAGGCTGATTGTTCTCACCTACCCTCCCTCCTCCCCTTTGGAGTTGCGTTTTTTACTCATTCCTTTGCTTGTCATTCAACTGAGCGGGAATGGTCGCGCACTGGCGGGTAAGACGGCCGCGCATGCGAGGTGGGCGTGCCCTGCATGCGGGACCGCCCGCGAAGTGTTCTTCCGGTTGGTGGGGGCTGTCGTGGACGTCAACCCAGTCGTGAGAACAATCAGCCTGCTGTCCTCTGAGAACACCTGCTACAGGTATGTATCATTAGCTACCTTGTTCCATCTAGGTTTATAGATATAACATCTTTACAGTATTGTGATGTTAATACGAGGCACTGGGTTTATCTTTGAGCTTTAGTTTGAAAGCTGTTCTGCATGATTCCATGGTAGTTACTCTTGATTGAATTTTGTGTTTAATTTCTGATATATCCTTCTCAAATGCTATATAGATGGTGATACTGTCTGCATATAGAAATGGGTTGAACCTTTTTTTTTTTTTGGCAGGTGTATTAGCTAGAGGTATCATCATAAGATTAAAAAGTAAAGGAGGTAGTGGTTGTCCTTGAGGTAATTCACATTCTGCATTCTAGAGAGGGTATGTTGGGGATGCCCATTTTCACTTGGCAGGATCGAGTCGTCACGAAGCCTTTTATCCAGTTCAGTACTGTCTCTCCCAACACCGAATTTATCTAGTTGACGAAATAGAATTGAGTGGTCTACCATGTCGAAAGTGCTCAACATCAAATTGAAATAGGAAGATTTTAATACCTTTACTAATCTCTTGTCTAAAGTTAGCCATTAATGTGATGAATGCTGTTTCCATTCATAGAGAGAGGTTGTTAAGTAGTCTGTTAGTTGTTTGGCAACAGTTCTATCCAAGATAAGAATTGGTAGTTTGGCAATGGCACACAGAATCTTTTCCAAGGTAATGTTTGTCATGGCTGTGGCTTCACAGAGGGAGAATTAGTTAATCCCTACTTGGACAATTGGCTTATTCAGCTCAAATAAAGTGAGGGCTACTGGACATGTAGCTTCTCTTCTTAGGTAATTGAGTACGTAGGAGTGTGATATGATACCAAGCTAGGTCAAATTTTCTGATGGAGGATTGGGCTTTGAAGCTGCATTCCAGGTTTAGAGGTTACTCAAGTTTTCTTGTGGAGAATAGGGCATTGAAGCTGCATTTCCAGGTTTATAGGTTGCTCTGTTTTCAGACCTCGTACATGGGGACTATGTTCAGGATTTGGGTGCTGTGGGCAGCATCTTTAGAGTTGGTCCTGTGGGCCAGGGCCCAAGTGCGGCCTTTACAACACTCGGGATCTTCAGATATGCCTCTCCTTGATGGTTAAAAGGACTCTTACCTGTGCAGGGGAACAGTCCTCGAGATCCTGGAATGCATAATGGTTATCACAGGCACAAGTCTCAGGGATTGTGGTGCCCACTGCCTGGGTCATGCGGTGCAGAGCTGGTGGTCTCCAGAGAAGGTGACGTGGTCCATCAACAGACCAGAGACCAGATTGATTCAGTTGGAGCTCCAGGTCTCCCACAGTATTGGTCAGAACAAGTCAGTATAGATTTTGTATGAGAAAGATCAGTGTTGGTATATGTGAATCAACAAGGGTGAACAGCGAGCCCTCAGGTGGAATTGGCAAGGCTTCTCACCTGTGTGGAGATGCACTTGTTGGAGCTTACAGCGGTGCGTGTAGAGAGAGTGAAAAATGTGCAAGGGAAAAAGAGGAACAGATTATGCAGGGTAGTTAAGGTTGAAAAGGTGAGTTTTTAAAGCTGCTTTAAACTTAAGAGGCTTCTGACTGGAGATAAATAGACAAAGTGTTCCAGAGCTTGGGAATCAGCTTAGCTGAAAGCAGAGGCACAAGTGGAGTCCAGGCAGACAACAGAAGGAGGACAGAATTGAAGAAGGCTGGAGGTACTAGAATGGAGACGGACATAAAGATTACAATCAAAGTGGACACCAAGGATTTTCACAGATTTGTTGTAGTGCCGAGAATGCTGATTGATGATGGGATAGGAAGGGAACGGGTGTGTAACTCTTAGAAATAGCCTCGCATTTATTAAGAATTCAAGAATAGATGGTGATAATGCAGCCAGGAAGAAACTTTCTGAAGGCGGAGATTGAGGTCAGTTAAGTCAGAATGTGAGAGATGAACATGAGAGAGTATCTGGAAGGAGAAGTGATTGACTAGATCAGAGGCTGAGGAGAGGTCACGAGACAATTACCACAGAGGTACGATTATCCAGTGATGATGTAATGGCATAGTATGTAGCTACAAGCAAGGTTTCAATATTATGATTCTTCCTAAAACCGATATGGATGAAGAATGAGAAGCATCTAAGAATCCTGGCAGGTGGAGTCTTGGTCAAAAACTTAAGAACATAAGAATAGCTGTACTGGGTCAGACCAATGGTCCATCTAGCCCAGTATCCTGCTTCTAGCAGTGACCAGTCCAGGTCACAAGTATCTGGCAGAAACTCAGTTAGTAGCAACAGTCCATGTTACTAATCCCAGGGCAAGTTGTGGCTTCCCCCATATCCATCTCAATAACAAGACTATGGACTTTTCCTCTAAGAACTTGTCCAAACCTTTTTAAACCCAGATAACGTTTACTGCTTTTACCACATCCTCAAATATTTCCGTGTATTTTCATTGAGTTAATAATTCAGCATTGGAGGTTGTCGGTGATGGGTCTAATGCTGACAGCAGTGCAGAGGTTCAGTCACAGGGATGATGCCCGTGCAGAAGGCATAGATGCCTCAATCCTACCTTGGCCCAAACCTGTCTTGTATTTTCCCATCATGGCTGCTGCTGGACAGGAGTGTCATGGGGTCCATTGGTACTGGTGAGGCCTGATACGATGCAACAACTGTTCTACAGAGATCTGGTTCATCTGCAAGTGGAGGTTCCCTTTCGGCTCTTAGGGTTGGCCAACCTGTTGTGGCAAGTACCGATGTAGGATCTGTCTTTGTGTTGTCTTGCGGCTTACCTCTTGAAAGGGCATGGTTATTTCAGCAAGGTGATTGTAGCGCTATAGAAATGATTAGTAGTAGTAGTGATTGCTACCTTGCTTAGCACCAGGAAGTGTTCCACCTTCTTACCTTACATCTGTGTCAGAAGAGTTTTCGATGCATGGTGTTCAGTCAGTCTCGAATACCTTTGCTTTTGATAAAGATTTGGCTTTACCGTAATTGATGGTTCATATATTGGCCAGAGTCTCCTGTCCTGGATAAACGGTTAACCTCACATCTGGATGTTGTCTACTTTCTTTGGGGGTCAAATTGATCAGGCCTCAAGCTGTTCTGAGGGTTTGCAACTTCATCTTGGTGCTGGTAGATTTGCCCTTCAAGCTGCTGTCGGCAGTGTCCTTGAAGGATTTGATTCTTAATACGATCTTACTGGTTGCAAATGAAAAAGGATGTCTCTTGGTCACTTAGTAGTTGATGAGATTTTCTTTTTCTGCTTTTTTTTTTTTGGTACAATACTAGTATTACAAAAAGAGAAACATTTTACTACTACTACTTATCACTTTTATAGCGCTACAAGGCATACGCAGCGCTATACACCATACATGAAAAAGACAGTCCCTGCTCAAAGAGCTCACAATCTAAATAGGACAGACAGAACAACTAAGAGGTAAGGGAATTAAGAGTTGGGGGTAAAAGGGTTAAGGGCAAGTGAGTAGTGGTTAGGAATCAAAAGCAGCGTTAAAGAGGTGGGCTTTTAGCCTGGATTTGAAATGGCCCAAGACGGCTAGACGTACAAGCTTGGGAAGTCTATTCCAGGCGTGAGGTGCAGTGAGATAAAAAGAACGGAGTCTGGAATTAGCAGTAGAGGAGAAGGGGACAGGCGAGAGATTTATCCACAGAATGGAGTAACCGAGGGGGGGGGGCGTAGGGGAGAGACGAGAGTGGAGAGGTACTTGGGAGAGGTAAAGTGAATGCACTAGGTCAGTAAGAGAAGTTTGAATTGAATGCGGAAACAGATAGGGAGCCAGTGAAGTGACTTGAGGAGAGGGCTAATTGTGAACATAGCGACTCTGGCGGAAAATGTCGCGCAACAGTGTTTTGGACTGATTGAAGAGGAGAGAGATGGCTAAGTGGGAGGCTGGTGAGAAGCAGGTTGCCATAATCTAGGCGAGAGGTGGTAGAGTGTGGATAAGGGTTCTGGTAGAGTGCTCAGAGAGGAAGGGACGGATTTTGCTGGTCTTATAGAGGGAGAAACGACAGGTTTTGGCAATCTGCTGAATGTGAGCAGGAGAAGGAGAAAGAGGAGTTGAAAATGACCCCAAGGTTACAAGCTGATGAGACAGGGAATGAGAGTGCCATCCACAGAAATAGAGAAAGGGGGAGAGGTGGGTTTAGGAGGAAAGATGAGAAGCTCAGTTTTGGCCATGTTAAGTTTCAGATGACGTCGAGACATCCAGGCAGCGATATCAGATAGGCAGGCTGATACATTGATCTGGATGCTGGTTGAGATTTTGGGGGTAGAGAGGTAGATCTGGGAGTCATCAGCGTAGAGATGGTATTGAAAGCCATGGGATGGTATCAGAGAGCCAAGGGAGGAAGTGTAGAAAGACTTAAGGGAGTTCTCGTCTAGGTTTTGTTGAAATACTGGCTGGCCTTGAACTACACAGGGTACTTATAGGCTCACTTTCCGATCAATGTTCTCAGTTTCATGTAATGGTAAGAGTGCATAACCTGCTCATCTGAACTGACCTGGAGAAACTAAAGGAAAAAATTACTCAAATAACTAATTTCCTTCTCCCGAGGATAAGCAGGCTGCTGTTCTCACTGAGGGGTGACGTCCGACTGCAGCCTCAGAATCTGAGATCTTCCTAGCAACAAAGTTTGCTAGCCCTCGTGCGCATGCGCGAGCGTGCTTCTGTCTCTTTTTTTCTATGGCTCAGGACGGCTGTTTTCGGTTGTTCTGCGCCTCAGAGCCCTCACCCGCGTTTTTTGCTGCTTTAGCCGCTGTTCGGTTTCTTTTCCGAGCGAGTTCACTCTTGTTCTTTGTTTTCAAAAAAAAAAAAAAAATTTCCTTTCCTGTATTTTTTGTTTTTGTTTTTTTCCCCGTAAGTTTCCTTTCATTGTTGTGAGCGGCCATTTTGGCCGCCCGTACGGGTATTTCCCCAGTTTTGGT